>NW_026000026.1:50210181-50250110 GCF_001458135.2 Marmota marmota marmota | reverse complement strand
GGAGGAGGAGGAGGAGGAGGAGGAGGAGGAGAGAAGAGAAGGGAAGGGAAGGGAAGGGAAGGGAAGGGAAGAGAAGAGAAGAGAAGAGAAGAGAAGAGAAGAGAAGAGAAGAGAAGAGAAGAGAAGGAAGCAAGCCACACAAGGATAGGGCACTTGGATATTTTTAATTGTGACTTTAAGGGAAGTTATTAACAGAATAAAATATTCTCCCAGATTTAAAAAATTTTTTTTTCCTGAGATGCCACTGGTTTTCTCAAAAAGACTTAGGAATTAAAAATAAAAGGTCAAAGCCTTCTTCAGCACAATCTTGTTCTGTTCCTAATGATTCTCCTGGAACAACAGTCAATGAAATCACCTTTAACACATCAGGGTTTGTTCTGGGCTGTACTTTCTGATTTCTCATTCCAAGACAAAGAAAGACTAAAAATCCAAAACAAGATTTTTTTTTTTTTCCAAAACAAACTCTGTATTGTTTGAATGAGCCACTTCTCAGCTGTGTGAAAGGCTTGGTGGAGTTATTTTTATCTGGGGACAAGACATTCATTCTGGAAAGAGTTCAGATCCCTAATTTTATGATGAGCAGAAATATATACTGTTGGCGAAAGACTATGTTAACTGCAGTATCCCTGTCAGCACTTAGGTGCAGAACCCTCAGCACAACATAATTTTATGGATCTCAGGAATTAAGTCTCCTAGATGCAGTGAAGTCTTGATCCAGGTCATTGAATCAGTGCTAGAAGAACACAGATATTTGACGCCATCTAGATACACCTCGCTTTTTTGCTCACGCACATTTTCTCAAATAATGAGCCTGCATGATGCCAAATGAATCCCAGTGTTTTTATTGGTTATTACTTCCATTAAACAATGTTAGCCAAGTAAAATGATTAAAAGTCAACTAATATTCTTGTAATATGTATATCCTATTAACCTATTTAAATGGGTATTTATATAGCAGTGTATTTTCAGGTTGCACAAATATAAGTCATTTATATTCCAAATATAACAATCACTTCTGTGTTAATCAGTACAACTCACAGATTCCTATTTCACAGCTGCATGTACTTAGAGGCTTAGTACAAAACCAAGACAAATGTGAAAGTATCCTCATTTGAACAGTTAGTGAAGCCTTAGAGGTGGGTGTCGGCGATGGGTATCCTCCTAAGTTCTACAATCTGGGAGTCAGTCAAGGTGCCTCCCTCCTGGCTGCCTTGACCAGATTCGTTATCACTGACACTGAGACCAGCACCTGCAATGACAAAAGAATAAACATGAAAACAGTGCAGTGAGTTCTTGAGTTATATTAAGCCAAAACATGTTTATTTCTATATTTTTTTAAAAAAGAACTATACATTTAAAATAGATATTAATCCCTATCAGTTATGGAAGTATATTGACATTAACTTTGGTAACTTTCAAACCGGAATTAATCTCTAAAGACACAAATTTGTGGTCTCCATTGTTGTTTATTTTTGTTTGTTTCTGCATGGTAGATGGGTAGAACTTACTACCAAGAATACTGTTTCTCAATTAAGGGCTTATCAAAATAAAAAATCTGGAGGTTTATGAGATTTTTTTCAGCAGGTGAGCAGGGTTTGTTGTTAGAAAACATAAATCCTCCAACCTCACAACTTCCACTGAGCCCAGCAGCTCCATTAGTTGACACTCAGTGTTGGTCAGTGATCTTCAAAGAAAAACAGGCACCAAAGACACTGGCTCTGAATGATCAGAGCTGATTCCAAGATGTAGGTAATTGTCTGGCTGTGCTGAAACAGATCCACACAGGGATCCTATGAAGCCAGCTTCTGTTAACTACAGACAGTACCTGATATCTGTTTTCAGGACACTCCAATACTCCTTTTTTTTTTTTCACAATTCAGAATAATAAATTCTAAAACTATGCCAGACTAACACCTGCTCTTTTTTTTTTTCCTGTAATACCTAGAACAACATGAACGCTCATGTATTGTTCTCTCTCTCTCTCTCTCTCTCTCATACACACCACACACACACACACACACACACACACAGGGGATGTGGTCACAGGGTATGCTTGTGTGAATCACCAGAGCTCACAGCTCCTCCCCCTCTGCTTGGCACCAGACTCCGCAAAAAAGGAGAAAATGAAAACCCAGTTTCCTGGGTAGCTGAGACATCTTTCTCAGTCTGTGATAGTCTGAGACAGAGGAGGGACAATTCTACAGAGTTGGCAGCTATGGGAAGATGGTGAATTTGCCTCAGCGTAACCTATGTGGAGAAGGAAGTGCAAACACACTGGTGCTCCTTCTGGCCGAGCCCTCCCTCTCCTGGGCCTCTGTCCTTCACACCCTCTCTGTTAAAGGCTGCTGTTGAAATTTCACTTCCTTCCTTTGCTTCAATGTCACATAACTTGCCCATCTCATCCTCTGATCTGCTGACTCTTTCCAGAGCTCTTCTGCTTTCTCTTGCATCTCCTCCTGCTGTCTCAGCATGGCAGCGCCTGTCTTAAGCCCTGCTTCAGAGCCAACAGGACCTTTCTGACCCTTGGTGCTCTCCCAGCTCTCCTGAATCATGCATGGCATTTGCCTGGCTTCTGAAGGAAAGCCTGTTCTCAAAGGACAAATGGACATGCTTCTCTGCCAGGGATATAGGAGGACTGTTCAACTTGAAAGAACTTCAGGGAATTGGTAAGATAGTGGCCATCCTACAAGGAGGAGGTGACCAAGACTGTGAGATCCATAGCATCTTTAACTGGGCAAGAACGAGCTCAAGGGCTTAGAAACAGAACTGCCCAACATGGGACCAGCTAGGAAGATCCAGGGAGGACCCCAAAATCAGCACCAAAGAAGAGCAGTCTTAATGATTTAACAGGTACCAACCCACAGTGATCTCAGACTCTGCCTACTTTAAATCCCATAAGGAACGCTGTAATAAAGCCTTTGGTGACCACAGGGACAAAGCGCCCTAGAAAGAAAAGTTCAGAGTACTGAGTGCACTGAACTTGTTTAGTAGCCAAGGGCCCTGAGAGATGGAAGAACATTCTAGCCTCCCCTTGAGTTATTACATCTAAATGACCTACCTTGTCCTCCTTCCTAATGTCTTCCCAGTTAAAATAAACACCCAATATCCAAATACTAATCCGTCACAGAGACTCAGAAAGGGCACATATTACACATAAGAATGACTAAGCAGAACTGGGAACACAAACTAGGTCTATATCTTTGTCATTCACTGAGTGGTCTCAAATGATACTTGGCAGTAAGTATTATGATTTTCTCTAAGGTACTTTGGTATTTATCTTTTAAGCCAAAATTTTGAGAAAAACCCAGCTATTGTGATAACAGCAACTCTTCCCTTTGGTGGACAGAGCAGGCAACTTTGAAGGAATTCATGCAATAATTTACATTAATCTTGAACTTCCCCTTTTCTTAATGTTGAAACACGATTCGGTTAGGAAAAGGGTGATTATTGGGCTGGGGATATAGCTCGATTGGTAGAGTGCTTGCCTCACATGCACAAGGCCCTGGGTTCAATCCCCAGTACCAGAAAACAACAACAACAACAATAAAAAAGGGGGGTGATTATTAGTCCTATTTTAAAGATGCAGAAACTGAGTGAAGATCAGAGATGTCCACTGAAGTGCCCACATCAGACCACAGGGAAGTCACAGAATGGAGATATCTACCAGCCTTGTGATCCCAAATGGAAGGTGTTTTCTTCTACACCATATTGCCTCTTCTGAGGACAGCTTTGATCTGTCAATTCCTTCATCATGAAGTTTAAAGTGTTCCTCTTTGTCTACAGAATAAATTTCAAATTCCTTGGCACATATTTAAATTCTTTCTAATCCCGTGCCACTGAATGTCATGGCACAGGAACAAGCAGGTGTTGTGGAATACATTGTGAACTTTTAAAATTATTATTATATATAACAATAAATTGAACCCAAGAAATAATTTATAACATATACTGAATCTTAACCCTGCCAGACACTGTCCTAGGTGTTTTACATAGATGATTTCCAAGCCCCATAAAAACCTACAAACTAATTATAATAATCCTCATTTGATAAATGAGGAAACTGAAAGGCTGAGTCCCTTGCTGAAGTCGCACAGTTAATAGACTGCAGAACTGGGATTTCAACACAGGGTTCTCTGACTTTGTGGCCCATTCTTAGTTTTCTTAGTTTTTAACAGTTTTCCAGTGTGAAAGGGACAAGAAGGTCATATTCATTCCTTCATTCTTTTTTCTGAGGAAAAAATTTCAAAATCTTTCCAAACTTGAATTTTTCCCTTTCATTCTCAACTAACTCTGATACACTACACTGCAGAAGTTCTTGGAGTTTTAACAAGCAACAGTGGTTTGATGTGTGATCTCTCACAGAGAAACTTGAGGAGTTTGTTTTGGGTCTTAATTCTGAATGTTTTCATTTGTGTTCAAAGACTTGTCATTCATTTCCTTCTAACTGAAGAAGAAGTCATATCTGGATTTCCAGGAGGGAAATGTTTACTGTGACATTTGAGTCATTGGCCTGAGGTAAAACTGGAAGCTAAGGCATTGGGGATGATGGGGAATCAGGCTAGTAGCTCTGGGAGAAGCTGTCTGTGAAGAGAGGCGTTTCTATGCCAAATATGCTCCAAACTTGACATTTTCTAGGATCTTGTCAGCTTTTGGATCTACATGAAAGTGTCAGTACTCAAGACAATTCTTGTTAGGAATGTAAATACAGTACATTCCCTTCCACTCTACCCTCACCCTCAGTGTAGACTGAGTCTCTCTTCTATTTAGCCTGATGCTTTTTCTTCCCTAAAATGAAGGCTGAACAAGGGTAACTGTTCCCATTCTCCTAAAGGCTTGGTTGGGGGTACTGATGATACATCAGATAGTTCTATTTAAAAACAAACAAACAATAATATCCAAGACACCACTATTTTAGAACTGATGGTCTCACTTGCCTATGGAAAGGCTGGTGCTCTTCAAGACCAACTAATGGAAGTATGTATTCTTTTTAGAGTAAAATGTGGATTTCTCATAGAAAAACACTTTATGAATTAGAAAATGGCAATAGTGGTTTTCTGGTTTTAAGCAAAATTCAGTATGGTTAAAATTCAGATGGGGAGGCTGGGGTTGTGGCTCAGCAGTAGAGCGCTTGCCTCACATGTGCGACACCTCGGGTTCAATCCTCAGCACCACATAAAAATAAATAAGTGAAATAAAGGTATTGTGTCCAACGACAACTAAAAAATAAGTATTAAAAAATTCAGATGGAAAACAGTTCATGACTGGCTTTGGAGTCAGGACTTCCTAGTTTAAACTAATGTACTTGTTTTACTGTTACTTTGAAATTTGCAACAAAAACTGTACACCAACATGGTGGTCTCAAAAATATTGTCTTTTTCATTTTTGAATTTGGTTGTAGCTGTTAGAGGTGAAGATAAAGGCACATTTCTAAGTGCTTAAAAAGAAGTGATAGTGTTTTCCTGTTTGGAAACGGATTATCTGAGCTTTCTTTCCCTCTTAGAGGTCTAATCTTTCTCAGTTTAATGTAATTAGAAAGAGAATGTCTTAGCTAAAGAGACATTAAATTCTCTCTACTATACCCAGTAAAGGTATTCTAACCACTGAATTTATATTTTATTTATTTATTTGTACAGGAGATTAAATCCATGGTGCTTAACAACTGAGCCACACCCCCAGTCCTTTTTATTTTTTAATTTGAGATAGGGTCTTGGTAAGTTGCTTAGGGCCTCACTAAGTTGCTGAGGCTGGCTTTGAACTCTTTTTTTTTTAGAGAAAGAGGGAGAGAGAGAGAGAGAATTTTAATATTTATTTTTTAGTATTTGGCGGACACAACATCTTTGTTTGTATTTGGTGTTGAGGATGGAACCCCGGCCGCACACATGCCAGGCGAGTGCGCTACCGCTTGAGCCACATCCCCAGCCCTGGCTTTGAACTCTTGATCCTCCTGCCTCAGCTTCCTGAGTTTCTGGGATTACAGGTGTGTGCCACTACACCTGGCTCATTTAAGTCTTTTAATATGTGCTCAAATATCTCAACATTATTCTTTATTGAAAAAATAAAAAATAAGTTCTTAGAGTAATTGAAAGGGCATAGGAAATGTTATCAAAACTTGACTGCTGAAAGACCTATTTGGTCCTCTTTCCAGGAAGTCATCCATCCATCCAAATGTAAAAGAAAAGCCTGTTCATACATTCAAGAAATAAAAAACATTAGGTATCAAATTTCTAAGACACTAAGATGCCTTTAGATCAGTTTAAAAGAATAATGTAAATTTTTATTTTTAAACACCATAATTTACAATTCAGTAAATTTTATATTTTTGATACTCAAATACATATGAGAGACAAGATCAACCAGAAACTGTGGATGCTAGACAATTTGCATTTATGTTCAAAAGGGCAGCCATTGCTCAGCTCCAATGGAGCAGTGTAATCTAGATTTCAGGTATTCTGTTGCTAAATTTTTTCTAGAAATTCTGGGTTTTTATGGGCTGTCTCTAAACTTTTATATTGGGTCAAAAATATTAGAATGACATGGATCAAACAAAACACCATGTTTGGCTGAATCTGGCCTATAGGTCAATTGTAAATTCAGCTGTAGATGGAATGGCATGTGAATTGCTCCTTTATTTGACCTTATTCTGTGATGAAGAATGTCTGGGCGGAGTGCTTGGTTATTATAGTACCTTTTCTAAAAATACAAGGAACCAATGTTAGAGATTGTTATTTTTATCTTTTAAAGTATTTATTTCCTAATGAGCCTAGGGAACTCTGAGGAATGCTAAACTAAATCTATAAGTAAGCAAGTCATTCCATACATTCCTGAATCAAATGCATTTAGTACTTGTTATATGTATATATATATATATATAAAACATGCAGATCTAATTGAATTATGCTCCAGGAATTCGTTTTATGTTTCCAGCGTCAGACCATCAACAACTGACAACACTGTATGTAGAACTGGGGACATAATTTGCCCTGAGCATGATTTTTAATCTGAAAGCTCCTTTTCAGTTCTAACTCCAATGGCTGTTTTATATAGCTGATCATTCTCTCTTTCCTAAAACTCTCTTCCCTCTTTTGTTTTTGTTCTGACTATGCCAGAGTTTCTCTGTGGGACCCTTGTCTATTTACTCTTCAGTGTAGTTATTATATAGGACTTTGTTCCTGTTTTTCTTCCCTTTCCTTCTCTCCCCTCCGTTCCTCATCTCTTTCCCCTTCTCCTTCCACTCTCCCAGATCTTACCTTGTTTGTCCATAGCTATAGGTATAAGCTATATATAATCTCTGTGTGGATCACTTTCAAATATTAACTTCCATTCTGGACACTCACCTAAGATCCCAACCTGAATACTCAGGAGCCACTAGGCCTAACATCTAAGTCTTAACTCCTCAGCTTCCCCCTGCTGACAAAACATAAATACAAATAAACAAATGTCTGATTACTGTTCCTTAGTCACCCAGGGCAGCAGCAGGAGCTTTGCAACTGTCCCCTGGGTTCCTCCTCAGCGTTCTTCCTGTGTTATTCTTATTTGTTTTCACTCCTAACATTTGAGGCTTTGACCTCATTTCCTTGGACCACAATAATAAACTCCCAGTCTTTCTGATATTGCTTCTAAATTTACTCTTAGTACTTTCATAAAAGTTATTCAGCCTCAAAAACCGATGGGAACATGTTAGGCCTCTCCTCAAAAACCTTCATGGCTATGTTCTACAAAAATCTCACTCCTTACCGTGATGACTGAACAGTAATTTAATATCATGCAAAATATCAACAAGTGTTCTGCTTCCCCAAATGAATCTACCAATAAATGTGCTTCAGAAATACCAGGTTGAGGGGCTAAAGTTGTGGCTCAGTGTCAGAGTGCTTGCCTAGCACATGTGAGGCACTGGGTTTAAACCTCAGCATCACATAAAAATGAAATGAAGAAATTGTGTCCACCTACAACTAAAAACTAAATATTTGAAAAAAAAAGATCAGGTTGAACTAAATAAAGTGGGCTTCTTTAGGAGTTTTAGAGCTACTAAAACAATAATATGTAGTAAGAATCTTTGCCATTTCTCAAATACACTTGATCAAGGGATCCTCCTATGGAGAAATGACTGTGAAGAGCTTCTTGCCAAACAGGCCCCACCCTGTCAAGCTTTTGGGCTTTGACTAATTCTATTTCCTCAGTTTGTAAGGCCCTTCCTCCATTATATACGTGTTTAAAAAGTACAAGTTCTTCAAAAATCAAAACAATATATCTCATAGCCAATCAAACTGTAACATAATCAAATGTACTTTTGAATAAATATTTCAGCAAGTTCACCTAAGCATGAACATATCTTTCTTATTTGGATATCTAGAAATTAAAAGTTCATATATATTTTAATAATAGTGACAGTTCAACATTTTTTTCTGAGGAAAAGAATGTTTTAAAACTACCCATTAGGGGCTGGAGTTGTAGCTCAGTGGTAGAGAACTTGCCTAGCGTGTGTGAGGCACTGGGTTCAATTTTTCAGCATCACATATAAATGAATAACAATAAAGGCCCATCAATAACTAAAAAAAAATTTTTTAAACAACTTTAAAAAAATTACCAGTAAGGTTTGAGAAACCTAAAATTATCTCACAATTATCTTTTAAGAATAGAATTTTGACAAATGAATTACCTACTATATCTATACTATAAATGTAAACATGTAGACACTAGAAGAATACACATTAACTAATTTCCTGAAGAGCACATGACCTTTAATCATGTTTCCAGGGTCCTTCATGTGACTTAGCATATTTTTAGCATCACACACTGCTAAACTGTGGTGATTAGGACTGCATTTCTGTCCTCTGTAAGAGTTCCTCGTTGGGGTCACAGGTTGAGTGGGATTGACTATACAGCGTTTCATTGCCACTTTATATAAACATAAAGGGCAATGAAACTCTGTGTGTGTTTGTGTGTATGTATGTATGTGTGTGTGTGTGTGTGCATGTGTATATAAAGGAGCAATGAAATAATATACATATATATGTATATATAAAGGAACAATGAAATAAAGGGTCAATGAAATGCTGTATGTGATGGCACTTTGAAAACTATAGAACTATACAACACTGCTTGAAGATTCTGCTTGAAAAATACTCCACAAGAAGATCTTTTTGGCAGGTCAGAGGCAAAATTCCCTCAGTGAAATCTCTACTAGCTATCTTACACAGAACTTGACTCAATAGTGTCTTGGTGTTTTAGCAAGATTCTAGAACAGAGAAATTTACATTTAGTTGGAGTATGCCTCATTCTTTCTTAAAAGTAAATTATATATTATTTTTAGGTTGTGCTATATTTGGTGCCAAGAACAAAATATTCTAGAGTTTAACTGGGATTAGGAAAGGGTCATGAGAATCAGGATGTGCGAAGGGTACTGATGGTACTGTTGCCACTTCGTGAGACGATAAAAATAGTATCGTAAAGGAGTTCCTACTTCTAATGTAATTTGTGGGTTCATACATACCAGTTTTTAATGCAAATATCAAGTCATCAAACTCCTGTGACTCTTCATCCGCTATCAACGACCCCTGGCCATATCCTGCAGTAGGGAATGTAGCTCCATTTTGTGGACTTGTCTTCAAATCAGGGCTGGCTTGACTGGCTTGTTGGAAGGACGCTCTCTCCCAGTCAGGTGGCACCTTTTGAATTGGGATAAAGGGAAAAGGAAACCATAATGTGAATGCATTCACATTCATTTTGAAATGCGTATTAACAATTTATTTCCACATCTCATTATAAAGACCTAGTGAAATAGCTATTGAATTGTTTTTAAATTAAGACCTTTAGTTTTATCTTAATTCTTTAGGAAATTATGTCTTTCCTTGTATCAATCTAATCTGGTGATTTAAATCATTTCTGTATTAGAATTACATGTAGATTTCTGTCCTGTAATGTGTACAGAAATAAAACTAATTTTAATCTAATAAGTATACTTTATTATTTTTTTAAGATGTGCAGAAGGAAATTCTGTTATGTACATATACATACATATTAGAGACTATTCCTAATCTTTAATCTAAAATACATTTTAAATATAGTGGTTATCTATAAGAACACACTAAATTGAAAAAGAAAGGTTTTTTAAACCCCTCCTTGTTTTCATTTAAATGATTAAGAAAATAAGTTCTATCATTAAATGTTTAAATGTACTCATGTTCCTCTATGTTACTGGTAAACAATTCCTTAATCCTTCCTTTCCTTTCCAAGGCTTTCCTTCTGTGAAAGTCTTTTTATAATGCCTCCGACAGTCCCTCCTAGACAGCTGGATCAAGGCCAGTTCCAAGTCTCTGAGGAATGCAGAGCACACATTGAGCTATGTGGCTATGCAACATCCCAATGAACACTCTAGCAGTGGCTCTAGCCCAGGAATTGGACCATCACAGCTGCTGCTTACTAGGATAAGATTTTTTTTTTAATTTTTTATTTGTTTTTTTTTTTCAGTTATACATAAAAGTAGAATATATTTTGACATACATACACAGAGTATAACTTCCCATTTTTGTGGGTGTACATGATGTGGAGTTCCACTGGTAGTGTATTCATATATGAACATAGAAAAGTTATGTCTAATTCATTCTACTGTCTTTCCTATTCCCATCCCCATCCCTTAACTTCATTCCCCTTTGTCTAATCCAGTGAACTTCCTCTCCCTGTTTATTGTGAGTTAGCATATCAGAGAGAACATTCAGCCTTTGGTTTTTTGGGGATTGGTTTATTTCATTTAGCATGATAGTCTCCAGTTCCACCCATTTACCAGCAAATGCCATAATTTTCTTCTTCTTTATGGCTGAGAAATATTCCAGTGTGTGTGTGTGTGTGTGTGTGTGTGTGTGTATGTATACTTTAGTTGGAGTATGCCTCATTCTTTCTTATCATTTATATATGATAATGTGATATATATATATATATATATATATATATATATATATATATATATCACATTTTCTTTATCCANTTTAGATATATATATATATATATATATATATATATATATATATATATATCACATTTTCTTTATCCAAATATCTGTGGAAGGGCACCTAGGTTGGAATCCATAGTTTACTATTGTGAGTTGAGCTGCTATAAACATTGATTTGGCTGCCTTACTGTGGTATGCTGATTTTAAGCCCTTTGGGTATATGCAGAAGAGTGGAATAACTAGGTCAAATGGTGGTCCCATTCCAAGTTTTCTAAGGAATCTCCATACTGCTTTCCAGAGTGGTTATAGCAATTGGCAGTCCCACCAGCAATGTATGAGTGTACCTTTCCCCCCACATCCTTGCCAAGATTTATTGTTACTTGTATTCTTGATAATTGCCATTCTGACTGGGGTGAGATGAAATCTCAGAGTAGTTTTAATTTTCATTTCTTTAATTACTAGAGGTATTGAACATTTTCTCATATATTGGATGACTGATTGCATTTCTTCTTCTATGAAGTGTCTGTTCAGTTCTTTTAGCATAAGGTTTTCTGAGAGACTGTAGGGGTACTTTATACTAAGAAAAATGACCAGAGGACTTTAGAAATTACACTGAAAGAAGCCGGGCTTGGTGGCGTACGCCTGCAATCCCAGCAGCTTGGGAGACTGAGATAGGATTGCAAATTCAAGGCCAGCCTCAGCAATTTAGTGGGGCCTCAACTTAGTGAGGCCCTCAGCAATGCGGTGAGATACTTCCTCAAAAAAAAAAAAAAAAAAGGGGATATGGCTCAGCTCAGTAGTAAAATGCACCTGAGTTAATCCCCAGTAAAAAAAAAAAAAAGTACACTAAAAGGAGATGATTCCTTAAAATTTTTAATGTGAAGTTGATCATCTTGATGAGCACTGTCCAAAAGAACTTTCTGCCATGATACAAATAATTTATGTCTATGTTCTTGAATACCTAAAGCTACCAGACACATGGTTGTTAGCACTTAAAATGTGGACAGGGTGAAAGACAAATCGAATCTTTAGTGTTTTAAAATTTTAGTTTAAATTTAAATAGCCACATGCAGATAATGGCTATTTTATATGAGTGTTCATATCTAGACAAATGTTAGATTAGCTAATCATTCACAAAGACAAAAAAAAATTTTTTTGAAGATTCATTTCTGAACTTTTCATTATAAAAATATCTGGATTTTTTTGGTGTCAATTTTGATGAAATAATTCTATTTTTTAAGAACTTTTGGGTAACAGAAATGGTACTAGATTTCCAAATATTTAGAGGTTCTATAACCTTATCTCAAATTTTAAATATTATACTTGAACTTACTCATCATATAGCTAAAATGTGCATCCTTTGATCAAAATATCTCTCTATTTTTCCCACCCACAGTCCCTGGCACACACCTTTTTACTGTTTCCCTATTATCAGTTAATAATTCTTTACATGAAATTTCCTTTGTTTCAAATATGTATATATATACATATATATGTATATAAACAATATACATATATATAATGTGTGTGTTATAGCATTTATATACAAATACAATTTGACTTGTGATCATTTACCTTAATTTTAATCTGACAGGAATAAAATTACTTTCTATATTGCCATGGAGGACAAAAAAAAGTCTCTGGGCAGGTAGATCACCTATCTATTTCCCTCTCTCCCTCCTTCTTTCCTATTGCTTGATCAATAAGCTGTTTTCCTTTCAGACAAATGTATTTTGGATTCCTGTTATTTTGCCATTTCCCTTGGCTACTTAATACAGAGAGGGCAATATGTGCTGCGTGAGGAATGATAGCCAAGAACATATCAGGCCCCACAGAGATTGTCATGGATGTGCATTACCATCTCTTCCTGGCTAGATGTATCCAGGTTTGCCTTAAAATCTGAGCAGTGGTCTCATGCTATGGGTTGCATGAAAGGTTAGTGGCAATGTGATTCAGACACAGGAAATCAAACTGATGTGGATAGAATGCAGAGAGCTGCAGGAGGTAGATTTTACAGATGAAATCCTGGCTGGATTTTTCAGTAGTGCCACAGAAGCACTGGTTCTGAAACTTCTTCGTTCTAAAATATTTTCTAGTCTTTAAGGTGAAAGAAGTTTCAGCTTATTTTCTTTTCACTGAGTGTTTGGATGAAGGAGGAAAACTGTGGAAACATTTTTAGGAGAAATACTATTTTATAAATTACTTCTTAGGAGGACTCACTGTCATATCAAATTAAAAAAAATCTTGAAGAAGGAGATGTTAAATTTTGCTGTCTTTGACTTCCCATTACAAATTACTAGTCAGTATAGATCACAGTGTAAGGAAGAGGAATAATTACATAACAAGTATGTTACTACTACCCTGAGGAAAGAAAGGTCCAGAAAGCAGAGGATGTCAACAGGTAAAGAATATAAAAGTTGTCAAGCATCGTTTATCTTATAATTTTTTTTGACATGTGGAGACTATCAAGGGGGGGGGGTTGGGGATAAGCACACCTCTTCCATAGCACTGATAAGATTCTGGGTGGACTTGCTGATTTCACCCCCAGCAGGAGGCATTCCACTCCCTGGGGTGAAGAAGGCTGTGCTGGGTCCTGGGTGGCCATTCATTTCCACGGTATAGCTGGCCTTCATAGGGCAACACATTTGGTTGTGTAGAATGAAATAGACCACAAAAACATAAAGTCCCTGCAAAAGAAAAAAAAAAAACCATTAATATGTCAAAGGAAGTTCTGCCATTACACTGGAGAATAAACACATTTGCATGCAGAATTGATTTTCTACAAATGTTCTTCAAATTCTATCAAAAGCCAAGAATTCTAGAACATGTTAGCAGTATAGCAAGAAGCCACTGTAAATCCAAATGTCACAAAACGTTCATCAATGTCCTTTAGGAGAACTCACTTTTCACTGATAAAATAGCTTTCTATCTTGGTTAAAATATAAGCCCTACAAATACATGAAAGTAGATAGAATGGTAGAGGTATTTCTGATTAGCTGTGTACATTTTGCTTTAGAAAACAAACCTCTTGGCATGGTTAGGACTCGCCTCCGCAAGACAGTGGTTGGTTTCCAGGAACTCAAGATGGGAGCATTTCCAAAATGTGAAGCTATTCCACTGTGGGTGAAAGTTCTGGAAGACCTGAGAGATCCAGAGATGTTCCAGGTCCAAATGCAACTGCTGGAAGCCCTGCTCGGCCGGCCGGCATGGATCTTGAATCCCTTACAGTAAGCAAGTGAGGAAGGCCATGCTCCAGCAGAAGGCTCTGGAATCTTCAGATCCCCTAAGGTCGTGGTTTATGGCTCCCACTTGTTGAGCCCCAGACCAAGTGGATGCTTCAGTCCCTGGCTGAGTGGCAGCACCAGTGGCAGAAGCCAGGAATGCTCAAACTTGGGGAAGCCATGAATACCCTTCCAACTAGGCCCTTGGATGAAGTGAAGCCAGTTTCCAGCCAATGTGATTGGAACCCATATGTAGAAATTAGGTTGTGGCAAGAGCTGGAGTGGGGCTGGCTTGTTTTAAACTCTGCTATAACCTCTACAAAGGAGGTAGGGGAAAACCAAGTATTTTGGAGTCTCTGCCTTGCTCTGAGTCTTAATGTGTATTTCTCTTTCCAAGGTAACTAATGAAAGAACAAAGTTTTAAATAAGGGAGGAAAAAAAAAAAAGAAAGCAAATCTTTGCCTTTCTCACTTTCTCTATCTATCTCACTTTCTCTCACCCTCTCTCTTAGTAAAATGGTTGAAGTGGGAGTACCAAATGCTCCACTCACATTGTAAATATCTGGAAGGGCAGTATTAACTGAGCCTCCTAATTTCCTTTGTGTGTCTCACCTACTTATCGCATTTGGAAGTACAATCACTGGGTAGGGACTCCAAGGAATTCATTGGATTGCTTAATATTTAGCATGCCTTGCTTCTCAGTACATGTTATGTAAGAATAATAAAGCTATCTTATGCATTCTTCGAGAGCTGCCGGCCCTTTAAATTCTTTTGCAATCTGATCAAACTCTTGACAATGTCTATGCTGACGTCACAGATAGCAATTCACATTCTGCATTTGTGTTCTAGACATTCCACACTGGCTCTCCTTCATGATTTCTACAAGGGGTCCACTGTATATTTGTAATGGTGCTTCTATAAAGCTTGGTAATTTTGACCTTTACAATCAGCTAATAAATGTGTTAAATCGTGCCTTTTGTATCTGTTCATCCTAGTGTTTTAAGTTTTGGATGCAGAATTCTTAAATCAGTACACAAAGATATACTCAAGACATGCAGCTAATTAAAGACCAAAGACTTAACCTCATGATTTTTTGGAAAACATGAATAAGTGTCTTCATTTTGTGAAATTTGTACTTTCCTATGGTTGCTAATATTTCTAAGAGTGTAGAAGCAACAATACACTTGTGAGCCTGAATCCCCAACACCCTTGTTTTGGGAACTAAACCCAAGGACTTGTATGTGTTAAGCATGTGTTCTACCACTGAGCTACATCCCCAGTACCATGAACCTGAAACTTTTATCTATGGGTATAAATAGTAAAAAGTCTATTAGACTTAAGAATTGCAAATAATTTTTATGTAAAATGAAATTAGAGGACAGTACAAAAGGTACACATACCAGCATTTGATCTCTGCTGCCATTTCTGGAATACTGTGATAATATAAGCCCTTCTCCCCTTTCTATCAGAATGATGCCTTCTTGGGTTGTGGTATTATTAAATTAAAATCAATGGTGTAACTGCTAAAAATATTTTTGAAAGCAATTTCTCTAAACCATATAAACATTTGTATTCATTTTTATTTACCATTTATTTATTAGGGTTCTTTTTTCTTTTGGAAACAATATTCTAAGTTAGGTAAGTAAATTTGCTTCATGTCCAAATGATGTTGTGAGTAGTAGCAGAAGAAAAATCTTCCTAAAAATATTCATACACATCCAAATTTTTTCTTGTACGACTAACTTTTCACATGGCTATGACCTAATTGCATTGGCCACAGCAATAGACAAAACAGGAAAAAATTTAAACTGTCAGCCTTAAAAACTGTGCAAACGTTACTGATTTATTTCAGGATTTCTGTAAGTGCTGTGAAGTGATAGGGTAAAAGCTGGATCAGGAAACAAAACCCATGCTTTAAAACTCATCTCTAAGGACCCATTTGTTAAAACTGCACATTCTCTCTCTTGTTTGTTTTTCTATCTAGCCTTTTGTGCTTCAGGAAAGGAACTGCCTGCTGAAAATAACTTGCATGTGAAAACTGTATTTTTTTTTCTAAAAGCATAGAAATATACAGTAAATATTTTGAAACTTTTAGATGTGTCCCAGGAAACATAAACACTGTTAAAATGGAAAGGAAAGAATGTTTAAATGCAGATTGTATGACATGTGCCTGTGTCCAGACCAGGCTGGGCAAATATAGAAAAAGGACCTTCATTATCCAAAGTACTCAGCTGTGGAGGTTTCTGACCTCAGACTAAAAACAAGTTCCCATTCCAAATACTTTTGGATCTCAAGCTCTCGTCTGTATGCTGATCTGGAAAGGAATTCTGAGAGAATCTGGAGTCTCACTTATTCGGTCCAATATTGCTGATTACCCATCAGGCACTGAGAAGCAAGGAAAAGACATTTGGCTCCTGCTCTCTAGCTGCTCACGAATACAACAATGTCTTACCAAGTAACAAGTTAACTGTTTCAGAAGCAGGACATATATAATCCATCTGTGCTTCCTATTCCTTACCACAAAGGCTTAAAAGGAAGAGAATTCTTTCTATGTACTGTCTTTCACTTTGTTGGTCCTCCTATTACAATCATGAAAAATGTTTTCAAAAGTCTTTAGATTATATCTGGATTGATCCTCATCATGACCAATTCTGTATTTCTTTTCTTTTTATCTTTTTTTTTTTTCTTTCTTTCTGTACTAGAGATGGTACCCAGGGCCTTGCGCATGCTAGGCAAGTGCTCACCCACTGAGCTATATCCCCAGATATTTTACTTTTAAGACAGAGTCTCCACAAATAGCCAGGCTGGCTTTGAACTGAACTTTGGATCTTATGCCTAAGACTTACGAGTAGCTTAGATCACAGGTTTGTGCCACAACACCTGGCAATTCTGCATTTCTTTTGAGTGGAAATTAAAACTTATTATCCAACATTCAGTGAAACACAAATGATAGTCTAAATGATTATAAGTACTCTTCAAATCACTAAGGAGCAAAAAAAGCACAGGAGATTCTGGTTGCCACCTCAGTAATTTCTATCATTACAATAGTACCATGGCACAAATTTAACATGAAGCGGTAGTAGGGGAGAAGTGGTTAAAACAGGAAGGTGATTCACCTGGGTTTTACATTTCTGAGATCATTTTACAAGTTCTCCAAGGCTTAACAGCTCCTAGCGAGGGATGCCTAGGTTTCAGATGAGCTTTCCTAATCAGTCACATCCTTCAGAAACAGTGCAGAATAAGACACTCAGAATAAATGGTATCTCCATTGGAATTGATCTTTCTGCAGCTCAAAGATTACAAAATTGGGTTTCAAAAGAGAGAGAAGAGCAAGGATGACTCCTATTAAACCAAAAACTTCCAAAAAGTAATTCACTGTATTGTATTTTTTAAACTTATAGTGTGATCTCCAGCATGTAGGTGGAGCTTAATAAATATTTGTTATATAAAAGACAATGGTTGTAAATTTTCATCAGTGAGAGAGAATAGAAGAGGTGAGGACAGACAGTCTGAGGCATGTGTTGGTTTTAGTCCTCTAATTCTTTTGAAACTATAGCCAGATGATTCAGGAGTTGTTCAATACAACTTCTGGTTCTGCTCAGTCTTTCTGTTTTACATGTCACTGTGCCAGGACTCTTCGTGGGAGAATGAAGTCTCATGGTCAGGTCTCTGTTCCTCTGGGTAGTGTCTGGCTGGAGGTGGGGCTGCTGTGTGCTAAACCCTCCCTCAGGTGACTGTCAGGCTCTTCTACTGGGGCTTCTATTGGCTATCTCTGGCTCTTCTACTGGGGCTGGGTTTGCAGACTTCAGCTACTCTTTCTTATGGTCTTGCCCTCCCCTTGGCAGATGCCCCTGGGCATTCTCCATGATCCCTTGCTTTTAGCTTCCACTTGCTCTTGGGCTGCTGACCTGCTGCTGTTGTGCACCACCAGTGATTTAGCAGCAGACAATGAATTTCATCCCAACGGCAGACTTGAAAAGACAAATGCAGTGTCTTGGCATTTGTATTTCTTTTTAGGTGTGAGAGAAGTAGGAATTTCATCTTTAATTGATTCATCTTTTAAGTTGTGCTTAGGTTTAATATTTAAAGTTACTTTTGTTAATAGTCTTATTTATAAGAACCCATAATCCAACTGTGTATTAAATATACAGAGAAAGGAAACAAGTGGGTTTACCTTGGTATTTGTTGGTTAGTAAGCACAACTGGAACACTTAGGAATCTTGGGGAGCAGTTACTGCCCAAGAACTTTTAAAAATATTTGAATGGGATAAATAATTACCAAATATTCACCAAAAACTATGTCAAGTTCTTCTGTAATTCCTTACTAGGTTAAGGAAAAGATAATGTATCTGAATAGATAACTTATCTATTCAGAACTAGTAAAGTCAAAACAGAAGTCTGTGGCTTTAGTCATGTTCATGACTAAATATGTGGGAAGCTGCAGGTCTTCGGTTTTTAGGTTTAAATAGGTATCTATTTCTAAATTTTATATTTCCTAGGAACATTTCAATAGGTTTTATTTTTGTCATAAATACTCAGTGTACAGATAACATATTGTCCCTTTTATACAACCAAGTTTTGTATGTGTAATTTATGAATATATTTCTCTGTGTTGCTTGTGGGCACAAGAACTATTTGGTCAAAGTTCTCAGTGTGATAAATATCCACGATAATGATGAGCTCATGCCTCAGTAACCTCATGGCCAGATGACATAACCCTGTACTTCAGCCTTTTTTTTTGTTCCAGCCTTGGTTATAGCACTTCATCTCTGAGTATCTCCATGTTCTCCATGTTTCTGGGGATTTCAAAGTGTGGCGCTCCAATCAGTCATGATGCCACTTATCAGGTGTCAGACTTCTCCATCTAGATAGAAGGCACTGGGCTGGGCCTGGGGCTCAGCGGTAGTGCATTTGCCTGGCAGGTATGAGGCACTGGGTTTGATTCTCAGCACCACATATAAATAAATGAAATAAAGGTCTATCAACAGATATATATATATACACACACACACACACACACACACACACACACATAAAGATAGAAGGTATTGTAAATCAAGTTTTTTAAAAAGTCACAGGAACAGAAACTTCTAATTCCAGAAACCCTGCTGCATTGAAAATTCCTAGATTACAAAATTTTCTGAAGTACAAATCGAGTTGGATAGTAAGACTGAGGGGTAGAGGAGACTGGAGGTCTAAGAGTACTGAGATGGGACTAAAGAATGTAGAAGAGATTGGAAATCTGAGAATAATTTTTAAAAGTTTTAACAAAGAGGAGAAAATAACTGAGTTATGGTAAGCTTTGAATAAGAAGAATATTTTTATTTAAAATTATAAAACTACTAAATTTTACTGTGATTATTTAAATATTACAGGTACTTTAAAACATCATTTTTTAAAATCAGCATTCTTTAAATGGCCTTTTTGAAAACAAGGTTTTAGAAATTAGTGTTCAGGCCGGGCATAGTGGCACACACCCTTAATCCTAGTGACTCTAGGAGGCTGAGACAGGAGGATTACAAGTTTGAAGCCAGCCTCAGCAACTTAGTGAGACCCAAAATAAAAAATAAAAGAGGGGACGGAGATGTGGATCAGCGGTAAAGCACCCCTGGGTTCAATTCCCAGTACCAAAAGAAAAAAAAAATAGTGTTCAGACATCCCACTTAATCATTCTATGGAAAGTTGTTTGGATAGTGGTAAGGAATAGTGTCCCTGAGGATGATGATGAGAGGGGAAAACTGGATGACATTGTGCCAATAGAAATATGACATGACTTTATCATGGGAGCTAAAGTTCATACATGTTTGAAGAGAAAATATGGAAAATATTTTAAGTACCAGAGTGGAGGTGAGGAGAGAACGAAGTGAGGAAAGTAGCTGTGTAATGGTGAAAGCAGAAGTCATATGTACCCGCGTGCACCCATGTGTTTGTGTTTGTGTGTGTGTGTGTGTGTGTGTGTGTGTGTGGTTTTGGAAGACACTCTATGGAGAAAAAGGCTGAGTGCTCAGGATTAAATACAGCTGGGGGATTCAAACAAGAATAATGACCAAAGAAGTAAACAAAAGGCAACTAACTTGTCTGGCAAGTCAGATTTAAAAAAAAAAAAAAAGGACAGCCACAATTATATCAGGGCAGCCAAGAGAAGATGCTGTTCCAGGAGGATTAGGTGGCTTGTCAAGAACAGATATCAATGAGAAAGAAGAGTTTGTTCATTTCAGATGCAAGTGATGCATATGGAAGAAACACAATTACGACAGAGAAAGTGATGAGAATAAACCAAAATATGTAGTATGTGGCAGTGTCAAGGAAAAGGTCCTTTGAGATTAGGAGAGTAATCTGACTCAGGACACTAGAGCAGCCTGTTCAGTAACTGTTCACACTTGATAGGAAGGTTTTCTCCTCCTACCTCACCCACTTTGATCTTTAGTTTTCTTGTTTAGAGCAAAAGGCTGTGTAGCAAGAGTTCAATTCCTTTAAACTACAAACTGAATCAAATGCTCTATCTGAAGAGAAATACTGAGTCACACTGCATATCTTGTGTTCTCTGCAATGCAAGACCAATGTGGGTGTGCCTTCCTGAAAATTTTAACATCACATCTGACACTATAGCATCCCTTCTGGAAATGCACAATTTTGATATTCCTGATTTCTTCCTGTCCACAAGGTGCTAAAGGCAGTCAGTCAGCTAAAGATGCATATATTGAAGTCCTAAAACTTGTATGTTGTTTTTAAAAGGAAAAAAGAAATTATTTAGCACACTTTCAAGAAAGCACTGATTTCATTATAATGCAAATTAAATATCAAAGATGATCTAAATGGCTTTGTTTTAGGAACATTTTCATATGAATCAATTCCAAATAATGATATACCATGCAGACACTTATAGAAATGTGGAACTCCACATTTGCTATACTAAAACCCTGTGTGTTTAACTTATGCTCTGGGAAAATAAGAAGTTTATCGATACAACTGGCAAAATTGCAAATACTGGGATGTCTCACCAGTAGACGCTTCCCAGAATTTTGCCAGTTTGGACTTCAAAACATATTTTAATCAAGGAATTATCACAGCAGGGTGATCAGAAGTTTGTATTCTTGCAACTTTAAGAAAACTTAATTTGCAATTCTTTCTAAGTATTTCTTGAGGTATCATAGTCTTTGGAATCTTTGCATTGATAGATTTCAGATAATAGAGTATCTAATCAGAAATAAATAATAATTCCAGATATTAAGAATTAGAATACATGTTGTGGAAAATATTATGTTACTGTTTTCATATACTCTCTTCTTATGATTCTTAGCTTGTTTTGTAGGGACAAGTCATTGAAGATCTTTTTGTTGCAATTTTCTTATTAAGAAACTAAGAACACTAGGATTTCTCTGTTGATGGTATGTCATAATCGATTTACTAGCAAAGCTCTAAAAATCTATGAATGTTTTGATTTAAAAAAATAAAAATTTAAGGCCAGGCACAGTGGTGCACACCTATAATCCCAGCTACTTAGGTGGCTGAAACAGGAAGATTGCAAATTTGAGGCCAGCTTCAGCAATTTAGCAAGGCCCTAAGCAACTTAGTGAGGTTCTGTCTCAAAATTAAAAATAAAAAGACCTGGGGATGTGCTTCAGTGGCAAAATGTCCCTGGGTTTAATCCCTAATATAAAAAAAATTAAAAGCAAACTAAGTTCATATTTATTGTGGAAGAGAGAAAAAACATACAGAGAAGCCAAAAAAAATTTTTTATATACCAAATATTAACACTCAGAAAGAACCACTCAATATTGGATGTAAACTTCCTTGAAACTACAATTTCTAGAGAAATTTTTCCCCCAACTCATTAATTATGTAAGGAAATGTTTTCATGTGTAAGCAGGGTTTTGGAATAAGAACTGAAGGTTGGATTTATAGTTGGGCATTTGCTAGGGTACTTCAAGTTCTAGTTTGCCTGTGAACATTCTGGTTGGCTTGGGATTTGGGGTTTAGCCTCTTGAGTCAGCATTTTTATTAACATCACCTCCTTTCATGCTATTGGCAATGACAGTGTATTATATGGCAAGCTAGCAATTGCTCACTGAGGGCCCAACATTGTAAAAGCAGAGGTGCCAACTTCATTTTATAAAAATCAGGTTTCACCCAGCTCTCTTACATGAGGATGATGTGCAATTTAAATGCTTTCCTATCTTTGGTTCATTCAAATTCATGTGTAATAGCTGAGTGTTATTTAATCATGAATCAAATTCATGTGTAATAGCCTGGAGATGTACACTACAGGCTCCAGAGAGGCAGTGTCCTTCCTTCAGAGCATCGCATGCCCACTCATTGGTCTAAGGCGTAGAGGCTACCAGGAGCTCCTCCACTCCCCAGACTTCAGACTACTGCTTGTAGAGGAAATCAGTAAAGGAAGATGGGTCTAGGGAAGGCTTTATCTAAATTTAGTGATATCCTTCCAACTATTTTACCTTTCTTCAACAAAATAATGCTGCATATTATTCTTTAAAAGTTTGTGTTTACTGTGTGGTTCCTGTGATTGATAAAATGAAGTAAGAGATTCGGTATTGATTTCCAACAGCATACACTGGAATTCAAAAGGCGAGGCATGTGAATGAAGTCCTGAGCCCAGAATGCCTGCCAGGAGGTGGGTCTCACTCTCAAATTTCTTTCTCAGCAGAAACTTTAAACTTTATAAAGAGTGGATAAGTTTCACATGTGAGACTGTCTCACTGACTAAATATCTGGCTGTAGCCTCTTTTAATTACCATTACACCAAATCAATTATTTTCCCTTTTAAAAATAGATTTTAAATAGAGTATTTCTTTTCCTTATGCCAAAATAGAGGCAAAGTCAGAGAAATAGGCATTATATTGCTTTCTACTTGGAGTCTTAGGACCTTATTCATTAATGCTAATCTTTAAGAAAATGGAGTGATCAATTCTTGTAATTGATAATTTAACAAAAAATGTAAGGATTTTCGTTCATTTTCTTGATTGAAAACTGCCTATCTCTTGGAAAGAACAGGATTTAAAGTCAGTTATCTTGGAAATGAAACTCAGTTCTGCTGCTTGCTAAACATTATTAAATTGAGCAATACTTTCTATGAATCTCAGGTTTTTTTCATTAGGAAAATGGGGATATAAATACCAATTCCTTCAGTGGATTTTTATGAGGCTCAAATAAAATAAAGGTAAGGTACATATTTGCAGACTATAAACCTGCTTTGTAAAGTTAAGGTGATATTGTTTTTTACTGTTGAAAGAATTTGCACAAAGTTAACCTCATTCTTTATATGACTGATTTATTTCCTTGTACTTCATCACATTCCTGCCAGTCAAGGGGGACTGTTGCTTCTGAGAAACATGGAAGTATCAGAAGGCCAAGCGGATCTTGATACTTAAATGCATTACACAGCTAAGAAGCACCTCTTTCCCAGAACTGGAGGAGAAAGCAATGCAAGGCGCTGGGCTGCCTTAGTGTGATTCTAAATACAATTCTTGACCATCTTCCTTAAGGCATTGGTAGTTCTTTTCCTTCACATAGGGTCATTTTGCAAGATGGCAGCGTGTGGAGAGGGAGCTGTTAATGCTTCAGTGGTTCCCCAACACTTTCAGAGTAGAGAACAGTCTGTAACCCACTAATAAGCCTTCTGCGGTATGTCTCCTGTTTGTCACCACCACTCCTGCATCAGACTTGACACTTGGGGTGTACTGAACTACCCGTCACATGCAGCTCCTCCAAACGTGCCATGTTCTTTCTTGGGTTTGCCCTGTAGACTTGCTGTTCCCTCTGCTCATCTTCCTCCCCCAATCCAACTGGTCCTGCTTTAACTGGTTTTGTCTCAGCTTCCTCTAAGATGTAGGGATGCTTCTCTGGCCACCCCACCACCCTGTACTTGTTAGAAAACCTGATCCAAGAGTCCTAGCCTTTTACAGTACTTATTTTATTATTATCTTTTCCAGCACTGAAGATTGAACCCAGGGCTTCATGCATGCTAGGCAAGCACTCTACCACTGAGCTACATACATGCTCAGCCCCTTTCACAGCACTTGTTATGCTGCCTCCTAACTGCCAGTTTCTAGCTGGTCTCCTGCATCACACCACAGTGCCTGAACTTCTTTAAGCAAGACAACTGGATTTCTTCACCTTTGTTAAGTCCAGCAGAAAGCCTTGGAAATACTAAGATTTTCAAAAAACATTTGTTGAGTAGATGAGTGAACATATGAAGTTCAAAAAGTCCATACTATAAGGCCTAGAAAAACGAGGGCAAGAAAATCTGGGATCCCTATGCAAAGAACTCGTAGGCTTTAAGGGCTCAGTTTTCTCTAAGAAATGGGTCTAACTGTGCCATCTGCACCTTGTTCTTAAGATATCTTCTCAAGAAATTTGGAGGTCTTAAATTGGAGTGCTGTCTTTGGCAGCTATTTCCATGATAAATCACAAGTAAATAGGTATGAAGGTATATAATCACATTTTTTTTAAAGATGACTTTTTAAATAACTTTATTTTATTTACTTATTTTTATGTCATACTGAGGATAAGCCCAGTGCCTCCTACATGCTAGGAGAGCACTCTACCACTGAGCCACAACTATAGTTACAGGGGCTATAGCCCCCATAATCACAATTTTTTAAAGAGAAAAAGATTAGATTTTATTAATTACAACATATGTATGATACATTCTACATGAATCAGTAGTAAACATAAGACCAACACTTAAGTGTGATTCCTCCTTAAGAACACGCTGTTGCATTTCTTTGGATTAATCTCTCTGATTATAATCAGATTTTTATAGGCTGCTAAATTGAAATTACAAAACACCTGTAGGTGCAGGGGATGAAAGGTATATTACCATACAGGCAATAAAAGCTGAATTCTGTATGTGAGTGGTGTTTAAAGTTCTCAGGAGTGTATGTAAAATTATGTCATATTTTACTACTTTATTCATTTAAAAATAATATTAATTTAAGTATATAAGGTGATTACTATGTCTTAAAAAAGAAAATTTTCTAAAATTAAGGAACTAAATCCAAAACCTCAAATTTTGGTTTCCTTTATGTAATTTTGTAAGTCTTTTGTGCACAGAGTGGTTTAAATCTTGACTTTAAAATCACCATGCTCATTAAAAAATGTATATTTTGCTAAATTATGCTAATGTAGGTTATAATTTTTAGGACAAATAAAAATGTGGGATTTAAATGACAAAGAAACAATATCCCCATGTTTTCTGAAAAAAAAAATTAAATACAAGGAAACATTCTAGATTTGTATAAGGAAATGTTCATACAGGTAATAAAAACAATACGTTAATATTTATTTTATTGGTGAAAACTAGTGAGTCTGTGTCACCATGCCAAAAAAGTGACTGAGGCACTTTGTATGGTTTGTGAACACCTGTAATTGTCTGCACATAAAGAAGTAGTGACCATTCCATTCCCGTGATACTCATGACACAGGCTGAACACATATGTGTAAAATTAATAGGATTGAGATACTAGTAGTTAGGTCTTTCTGATTTAATAAATTTTTAGTATGTGAAGTTGAAGTCAGTGATATATTGGACATTTGTCTTTTTTATTTAAAGGTAGCTACGGTTTAGGGAAGGGACATGCTCTTGATTCTATAAGTAGTTATTGCTTACTTGACAGTAGGTACATATTATTATTATTATTATTTTTTCTTTTGGTACCAGGGATTGAACTCAGGGTCAATTAACCACAGAGCCACATCCTAGCCCTTTTTATATTTTATTTAGCGATAGCAACTCACTAAAGTTGTAACTCACTAAGAGGGCCTCACTAAGTTGCTGAGGCTGGCTGGCTTTGAACTTGTGATCCTCCTGCTTCATCTTCCTGAGCCATTGGGATTACATATGTGCCACCATATATGGCAGGCACATACTTTTAATATGTTGTGTGATTGCACAACCACTAAACACAAATCCAAAAAAATTAAGTACTAAATTTGAAAAACACCCAATTATTATAGTAATAAATCATAATAGGTTTCAGGTGGGATTCCTAGAAATATAAGATATGAGAAGCAGCACAAAAAAAGGTGGATTCTATCTCATTATATTTCTCTATGTGCCATGCACCATATCAGGGATTTTGCAATCATTGTTGTTCAAATCTTCCAACAATTCCATTAAGTTTTATCATCCTTCCTCCTATGAGACTTCAGAGGGGCTTGGAACTTCTGAAGAGTTCTTTCTTAAGAACATGATTCTCCTTTGCAGGCTTGGAAATGTGAGTGTGGAGTAGCTGAAGCACAGGGGATTTGCTTCCTTTGTATTTGAGTAGTAAACTATCTCAGATTAGTGGCAGAGTGAAATGACTTCAGGATGAGCCCAGAGGTGCGGTGCAGAAGTAGTGTTAGTGGAGTTGGAAAGATCCAGACAGGTCATTTATAGATACTCAGATGGCCTGGGATACTTGCAATGACCCCCTTTCTCCTTCCTTCTGCAGCCCCCAATCCAACCCATCAACAGCCAAGTCAATTTCATCTCTAAAAAATCTCTGGAACCTTCAACTTGTCTTCAGATACTCTGCTAATATGCTAGACAAAATCACCACCATCTCACACCTTCACCCAGACAAAAATCTCTATATCACTGCTTTCTTACTTCCTCTCCTGCAAAATAAGTGTCTGTAATAGAAGATGTAACTTCATTCACTACTTAGATCATCTAATGATTGCTAGCCACTAATTTGAGGACCAAGTCCTGAATCTTTATATATCTTTGCCTCTGCATGAGCTGGATTCTAGCCACCTTTCCTAGGCCATCACTGACACCCTTACTTCACTATCCAAATCCAGCTACCTAGTTCTCAGTTCAAGTTCCCCACCTCAAGGCCTTTGCAAATTGATTTATTCAATCATTCATGGAGGTTTATTAAACAGGTAGGGTGGCCAGGTCCTGATAGTGCTGGTCTCTTTGCCTGGAATCCTCTTTTAGGACAGATACTCCTGCTTGGGCCTGTTGATTTCACTCCTCACAAGTCCTCCCTGTTAGATGGCATCCTTATCCTTAGGCTTCCACAGCACCCTGCAGGGTTCTCTTTTAGGACTTACCACAGTTTGCAACAACGTGTGTGTGATAACTTTATTCAAATCTGCCACCCACAGTAGAATGCAGCCTGTGATTCACGCATTCTGTTTGTGATCATTTTGAACCCTCAAAATCTAATGTAGTCATTTACTTAATAAATGCCTTTGAATGATAAATTATGAGAATCTACCTGTTGAAATCTTTTCAGAAATAGCCTAAATTATGATTCATAAAGATATTATGAAACACAAATGTAACCACAAAACTCAAATGTTCCTGAAATTCTGAAAGGCCTTCTAATTAAGGCTACATTGATAATGATGTAAGTAGTTAAAATAAAGTCAACACTATAGTCTAAAGAAAAATATTTGGTAAACAATGACAAATGATCATTTCGACAGTCAGCGAGCATGTAGATTATTCTTCACTGACTCGCGAACCAGGTACTTGATTTATTGATGTCCTATTTTTTTTTAATATTTAAAAACTTCTTTTTCCCTTCCCCAAAAGTGGAGAAAAAGGGGCTCTATCCAATGAAATTAGGCTTAATGGAAATACTTCTTTTAGTGTTTTTTTTTCCCCCTTAATTATACAATTGCTAAAAAAATTGGACCATGTCTAATTCCAACTTCTGACCCCAGTCCCACTACAGGATTCAGGAGGCAGTAGGCAGGGCTCAGCTCATGAAGACTACATAAATTTCTACCCAGGAGACCTGGCCTCTAGTCTCAGCCTGCCAAAAAACAGAGAATACCCAGGTTTCCAGTTTCTTCATTTGTAAAATCAAAATGTGCTGTCAAATAGATATATATCAAAAAATAGTCTTTCTAGAATTAAAGTTTGACTTTTAAAAAATAGTTTAAGAACATGATGCAGTTGCAGAACTTATACTTGTATGTCTCTTTTTAGGGTTTATCATAAAGAAGGTTAAACCCATAAATTTACTTTCTGTGGGCAATTGGTCCATTTCGTTAGCTACAGACAAATCCCTTGTAAATTAGTA
This sequence comes from Marmota marmota marmota, assembly GCF_001458135.2. Classification (NCBI taxonomy): domain Eukaryota; kingdom Metazoa; phylum Chordata; class Mammalia; order Rodentia; family Sciuridae; genus Marmota; species Marmota marmota. Next base: position 50,221,903 of record NW_026000026.1, on the reverse strand, counting down.
CACCATGGATATTTGAATAGTGAGTCAGCTTTCTGGAGCCTTGTCAAAATCAAGTTGTTTTTGAGCCTGCAAAACAAAAGATCAAATTTTGATCTACAATGTTCCCAAAGATAAAGGCAGCCTATAAAATATACTTGAGAGAAAACAAGAGTGCCATAGACTGCCCTTCATTAACATAGACGGGAATCCAAGAATGGCAAGCAATTCCAGAACCCACAGATAGAGGAGAACTCCACCTTCTCTCCAAAGTGCTTTCTAACTCAGCTTGGCTTATAACCTGCAGGACAGAGAATCAGAGAGGAAGAGGACACTTTAAAATATATTTTCAATAATGATTTCTCATCTTCTTGCTACATACATCAAAAATCATGAGTTGGAGCCCCTCTGGTAAATAAATGTCAACTATATTTGCTTATAAAAAAGGAAATGAATTTCAGAGTTCTAACTCATAAATGCAACAGCAAAACATTCTAAATCATTGTGATTTTAAAATGCCCAGAACAATTTACATCCATCTCTTAGTCTAGAGAAAATTAAATACAGCCAAGTGTCAAATACCAACACTTAATATCAATGGTGGACCACATATATGATGGTGGTTCCCTAAGAGTATAACACTCCTGACATCTTAGCCATCTTCTTTACACACACACGTTGATGATTTTTCTCATAACAATGAAACTGCCTAATGATGTATTTCTCAGATCTTATCCCCATTGTTAGACAACACATGGCTGTATTTTAAGTCCAGGTGTTTTCTCTTTTAGGCTGATTACTGTTTTCTCTCATCCATACTATGTCTTCTGGTTTTAATTACAGAAGTCTTGCTTTGTTTTTCCAACATTGAAGAATCTTTGCCTCACTGTTTTTATAATAATCCTCCAGGAATTTAAAGAAAACACTTATTTTCTAGTGAATCCTGTTCTTTCCAATTTGCCCGAAATCAAAGAATGACGATTCAAGTTCTAAGTACTGGAACACAGGAAAGATCATTACGGAAGTAGAGCCAGCCTGCCGAAAGAATGTCAGAATGTGCTTCCACGTTTTCACTATTTTTTTTCCAGGGTGTGTGTATTTGGGGGAGGGTGGCTGGAGTGGTGGAGAAGAATCATTTGAATTTGGGATATGGCAATATGTTGGAAAGGTATAATAAGACTTTTGTTATTCTCAGCATTCATTCAACTATTTGTTCATTCATGGATCCATTCAATCATTCAACATTTATTGAGAAAAGGCATTGTTAAGGTTTGGAACACAGAGATGAAACACACAGCACCTGGCTTCAAGTGGTTTGCAGCTCAGTAAAAGACAGACAAGAGTAATCACATTATAATATATAAATGTTGTGATAAAATAAAAAACATTTCATATTTCAGGAACTCATCAAAAGCTTCAGAAAAGCTGATTCGCTATCCAAATATTAATTTGCAGTGGAATTGGTGTGTGCTAAGGAAATGGACCAATTGTTCACAGAAAGTAAATTTAGAGGTTTAACCTACTTTATGATAAACCCCAAGGGGAGACAAAATAGAAGTTCTGTCCCCCTGATGGGCAGAATCACAGCCTCTGGGACAGGAGTCCCCCCTGTGTTTCTCCTTTGCAACAAAACAACAAAACTTCTTTTTCCTTTTTCTTGAAGAGATCTCTTGAAATATATTCCTCCTAACTGTACATTATTTATCCTCTGGCCATATCTGCATACCCATTCCCTGTAACCACCCCAGCCTTTGTAACTACCATTACACTCTCTACTTCCATGAGATCAACTTGTGTAAATTCAACATGAGTGAGATCACCTGGTACCTGTCTTTCTGTCCCTGGCTTATTTCACTTAACATGAAGGTTCTTGAGGTTCATCCATGTTGTCACAACTATCAGGATTCTATTCTTTTCATGGCTGAATAGTATTCCATTCTGTATATGTACCACATTTTCTTAATCTATTCATTAGTTAATGGACACTTTCCTTTTCTGGGCAACTGTGAATAGTGCAGCAATGAACATGGACTGCAGATGTCTCTTCTACATAGTGATTTCATTTCCTTTGGGACTCACCAATCATATGGAAGTTGTAGTTTTAATTTTTTAAGGAACCTCCATATTGCTTTGCATAATGGCTATACTAATTTACATTCCTGCCAACAGTGGGCAAGGGTTCCCTTTTCTCCACATCCCTGCCAGCACTTGTTATCCTTTGTCTTTTTGCTAATAGCTGCTCTTGCTGTGGTGGATCTGATCTGCATTTCCTTGATAATTAGTGACAATGAGCACTTTTCCCTGTTGGCCATCCTTCTTGTGAAAAATTTCTACTCAGGTTTCTGCCCATTTTTAAATTGGGTTACTTGTTCTTTTGGTATGAAGTTGTCTGAGTTCTTATATATTTTGGATATTAATTCCTTGTCAGATATAGTATAATTTGCAAATATTTTATCCTGTTCTGTAGGTTGTCTCTTTGTTTGGCTGGTTATTTCTTTGCTGAACAAAAGCTTTTTATAGAAAACTATTTAAATAGTGAACATGTATTATTTCTAGAACTCTTGGATAAGGACAAGCTGTGTTTATCCTTCAGTGGCTGGGAATAAATTATCACTAAGAAGTCTTAATTTATTATCATTGCCCTGTGCCCCTGAATGTCTTAGGTATTACATTGGGTCAATAATTAGTGAAAAATAAGTAGGTTTTCACATTTATAACAATTCTGTACATATGCTATTACTGTAGACATTTCATAGGTGTTAAAACAGAAGTTAAAATATTTAGTGCCAAGCTCAGCAGGTCAGGACTGGCTGGCTTTAGGACCTGTATTCTTTCTATTCCCTGTAAATGACAAGCTAACAGCCATACTGCAATGCATTTTTGTTCTATTCGTAGAAAGAGGACCCAGAAAACAACCAAAAGCGAAACAACAAACCTCTGAACAACGTCAAGGCACTGAGTGGCTCAACTAAAAAATTTCTACAAAATTTCCTAACCCATGGAAACAGCTGAGAGTGAAAATGGAAGGAAAAGAAAACTGTTTCCACCTAGGATCAGGTGCTAAAGTAACCAACAGAAAAAAAAGTGATGGAGCTTTGGATTTGAGACTGAATAAAATCTTCTTGTAGCACTTTATTTTCAGTATTTAACTGAAGGGAATCACAGATGTGACTTAAACAAGCCATATGGTTCCCAATGACTGCATTGTAAACCCCAAATGAATCCTGTTGATTGTTCAAAATTCTAACACTAAGCAGTGTGATTATATTTTAAACAATGTTATAGAGTTATTCTTCCAGGCAGCATGAAAAACTCTGAAGACCTGTAAAGCTAGCATACTTCTAGCAAGTTCAAGAATCAGAGTGACTATTTAAGAAAGGGTTGACAAGGTTGTTTAGGCTGTGGATCAACAGCACGACAGTCTGTTGATTTTGAAAGCATCCCAAATTTGTATTATGAAAACAGAAAAAGAATTAAAATGGTTCAGGGCAAGTTCTGGTGTCTCCTATGAAGTCGGCTTCCTAATTTCTTTTCCTGGATTCAAGCTGTCAATCAGATCTTGCTTTCACTTTGTCTACCTACGTACGACTATATGGATGGTTTAGCCAGCTGAAGTGATATTTTTTTCTAAGTTATAAACTATTTTTGGCAATCCCCTTGCAGTATCTTAAAACTCTGAGATTATTATAATTTAACAAACACAAAGTCTCAGCTTAAAGAAAGCCTGCAGAAGAAATTTAAGGGGTAATTACAAATAGCTCTGAATGGGGATGGGCTTCCATATTGATAATGTCTAGTTCATCTCTAACCTGAGGGAATTATTTGGTTACTGTAATTCTGGAAATAATTATCGAGCAAACACCTGACTGTTCTGAGAAGTTGATGCCTACCTGGAGATGTTAGGGGGACTCTAGGTATGTTGTTCACGGGCTCTAAGACAGGAATGGACCTTGAATGGAGAGTCAAACACCAGGCATTTCTTTTTTTGCTTCCACCCTTCCTACTTTCTACAGCAGTGGTCCAGAAATTACAGAGCCAAGTTACAGGACAAATCCTGTCTCTAGTTCAATGCTGCAAACATAGATTAAGTCATATCTTGGAATTCTTCCACAGAGAAAACTTACAAGAAGAAAAGCAACTTTTCAAAGCATAGCAAAATAAACATTTGCTCCATGACTTACTGAATTTGGCACATAGAAAAATAGGCACTTCCAGTAAACTTAGTGAGTTAAGTGAGGCACCGACTTCACCTTCCTGGTTGCTCAAGGCCACCAGACTGTTCTGGGGGGCTGACCTCATTTCCATTCCTAACCCTACCACTAAGTCTATTATTTGAGGCAAAGCACGTAACCTTTAGCTATTTCAACTCCTCTAAGTGGGCCAATGCTCCTGGCTAGTACCACAGTTGTTAGGAAAAATGTTGGATAATTAAATATGTTTTTGATATAAACATTGTTTTGGTAGTACACACTGGAAAATTATGAAGCATGTAAATAATTTAAAAATGTCAGTTTGGGATGAGGTGCTAAAACTTGTTAGTCATTTGAGACAAGAGATTCCCTAAATTGAGGGGATTTGTGGGAGGGGAGTAGAGGCATTAGAGATTTCGAATAAGAGATTTAATTCAACAAGAATTTACTGAGGACCTTGTGCCAGCCCTGTAATTAAGCTTTACAGGCAGTACAAAGGAAGAGGGAGAGTGGGTCTTCAGGGAACTGGTTAGGGAACAGCCCTAGGCAGTGTTGGATGAGGTGCCAAGTGAGCAAAAATACAGAAGACAATGATGTGGGGGTTGGCATCAGAAGAGATTACTGTAAACTAGGAAGGGTGCAGATGATTTCAAGGAAGTGGTACAGTTACAGCTGGATTCTGATGAAAATTAAGCTCATTTTTAAAAGGGGAAGAGAATTATATATGGACATAAGAGCATGGTCAAAAGGAGTGGGAATGAAATAAAACCTCTCTGTATTATCTATGAGTATAATCACTGTTTGTTACAGCCAATTTAATTTGTGATACATGTTTCCATGTTTTGTTGATCAAGTTACCACTAAAACTCTAGCACCAAGTACATAGACTCACAATAAATTTGGAGAATTATTTAAGACCATGAAACTCTTCTCTCCTCTTCCTCCTCCTTCTTCTAAATATTGAAGCTATTCTTTTCTGTTTATTATGTGCCAAGCAACAGGCTAAGCACCTTATGTGTCATTCCACTTACTAGGATTTAGGGATGGTACTGCATGTGGAATTCAAACTAGGCCCCTATGATCCAAATCCTTAACTCTCTGCTATGATTTCCAAAAACTAGTGTTACTTGTGTTCTCTCTGGGCCTTAGGGATTTTCAATGCAGTCTCATGAATCATGTAATTTACTCTAATAACTCTATGATGTGATGCTACAGGTTACAGCTTTCACTGTATCTTCTGACTGTATTCCTGATCCTTTTAAAGAATTACAGATGGTTCCCCATATCTGCCGGTTTTATATCTGAGGATTCAATCAATGCAGATTGAAAAAGTTCCAGAAAACACTGCATCTGTACTAAATATGTACAAACTTTTCTTCATGTCATTATTCCTCAGACAAATAGTTGTCAAATAAACAACTATTTACATAGCATTTATATGTACTAGGTATTACAAATAATCTAGAGATGACTTAAAGCATACAGGAAGGTGTTCATAGACTATATGCAAATACTATATCATAAGGCACTTGAGCATCTGCAAATTTTAATATTCTCAGTTGGGTCCTAAAACCAGCCCTTCACAGATACTAAGGGATGACCTGGTATTAATGGCTACTTTTTTTTTTTTTTTAACAAATGTATTATATATGACCTACTTCTTACATTTTGGGTCTTAAGGTCATCCAAAACTCATGTGTTGAAGGTTTGTTCCCCAGCTGATGGCACTATTGGGAGATGGTGGAAAATTTAGGAGGTAGAATCTAGAGGAAGGAAGTTAGGGTGTGTCCTAGAAGGGAATGCTAGGACCTTAGGCCTGCCTCTCTCTGCTTGCTGGCTGTCAGGAGGCAAGCAGCTTTTCTCTGTCACATGATGTACAGCCTTGCCACAGGTCCCCAAACACCCCAGCTAGGTGACCACAGTCTGAGACCTGTGAAACCATGAGCCAAAATATATCTTTTCTCCTCATCAGTTGAGTTTTGTCACAGTGATGAAAACCTAACACACCACCAAAAGGAAATGACATGAGCTTTTTAAAGACAAGTATTTGCACATTATGTCAGCAGTTCATAGTTTAAAAGACTTTCACACGGGCTGAGAGAATGTCAGTGGCTGTGCTTGTCTACTCTTGATGGGAACAGACAGATGTGAATGGTGGGAACAGAAGGTTAAGGGAATAATTCTATAAAATGGGCCCACTATGCTGACCCCCCCACACTTCCTTTCTTTTCCAAGAAGCAATTTACCTGCAACCCTGCCCAGCTTAAGTGGACAGGATATGCCACATTCCTCACCAATCTGCAGGAGAAAACCAGGCCCGAAAAAATGTCGATAAGAGAAACAAACCTAAGTTACCCTGAAGGGGAAGGCTTTGTAACCTTTTTCACAGACCAGATCCCAGAACTCAGGGAGATAAGGATAATTCCTCGTAACCATAAAATCTGTAAGAATTTCCAGGTATGAATCCAATTAAGACCAGTCAGCATGAAACAAAGTGAACTAGAGTTGTCATGGCAATGGGGACTTGAATGTCTAATGTCATCCTCCTGTCAGCCAAATGTCAAGAGGTGGACCTGGGTGGGATTCTCTGGAAAGTTCTCTGGGATTCCCAATAAAACTGGAGTGCAGGAGAGACATGCTGTCCCTCTCCTCTTGAAGAGGACACATTCTCTCCTTTGAAAGTGTCCCCTTATACCCTTTTCCATCCCTTCAATAAACTCAGTGTTTGTTACTCTGAGTGACATGTCTGAGATCTTTCTGACTTTGCAAGAATCGGGGTCTGAAGCGGGGTGTGTTTGCACTGCCTCAGTTTCCTAGAATGCCTTAGCCCTGTAACATTCTGATTGATTCAAGAGAGGCAGGTCCTGAATGTTGAGAATATATGCAATAGGAAATGGAGAAGAGCAGCGATGACTTCACTCTGCCTACTCTGCTGGTCTTGTCTGCACTGCACACTGGCACAGCAGCTGAAATCCGGTGTCTCTGAAGGCCCACCTGGCTCTCTCTCTCTCTCTCTCTCTTCTCAATGACTCGTTTGTCTCACACAAATGTGGACAGAATAGTTCTAGAGATTTTTAAACCTCACTTTTGAAGTGATAATTCATTCTAGTATTAAATAATTAAAATATATATAGAGAGAAATTAGTTGAAAAACTCATACAAATTCAAATATGAGAGCATTACAGAAAATTTTACATTTACATATTTTCGTGTTGTTTCTCCGAATTAAACCAACTAATCGAAAATTTTTCTTCCTGACCCTGTAACTTAAATGCTAAAGTTTGTTATGAACAGAGTTTTTGGGGAAACCTTTTACATTTTACTGCTTTTGTCCCATTCCCTGTCTCTTTTATCATGTTAATTCAGGTGTCTGCACTAGAAGTCAAGGATTTTTCCACAGGCATGTTAAATTCACCACCAGGACTCTTCAATCTTCAAGTATTTTTGGTCTAGTTTTGCTCACTTTGCACCTACTTTGCTAAGTGATGTTAAGCCAATGCTAACTTCCTTTTGATGCAGCAATACTAAACTGGCCAAAGTTAAAATAAAATCTTACGTAATGGACCTACTATTAACCCCACTTAACTGGGAGGGGAAAACAGGACAGATATTTTTTATGGATATGTACCATTTATAGAGAATGGTGTGTTATGTTGTGGCATATTTATACATGTATAGAACATAATTTGATCAATTTCACTCTCCTGTACCTCCTTCTCTTCCTCTTCTCCCTCCCTGACTCCCTTCTACTTTCATGATTTTTTTCTTTTCCTTCTAGCTTCCACGTGAGAGAAAAGCTGAGCTATAAAGACATTTTTTTTTTGAAATTAATTTTGTGATGCTTTTGGAGACATAAACTCAAAATATACTAGAAAGTAAGGAGACGAGAAAAATTTTAGGATAAAGGCCAAAAATAGACCAAAGGATCTGAGTCTAAGAGACATTTCCTTTGACGTATTAATAAGATAATGAAACTCCCTGATGATTATTCAGAAATAATACATAAAAATGTGGAAGAAAATTGAAAACACATATGTGATTCAGAAAATAAAGTAAAACCAACTAAAGGTGGACACTGAGGCCCTCCTTGCTTCCTTCTCCATAAAGAAGGCCACTAGGCAAGGCCATTTCAAAGAGCCTCCTTGACCACCTATTTAAAATGCAGCCCATCTCCCTGCCTTGTACTCTCCTATACTTGGCATTTACCTTCTTAACAAGCTACATAATTCTCTTGTGTTTATTTGTTTTGTCTATATTTTCCTTCTATCTCTAACTCTCATACTAGAACATAAGTTTCTCAAAGGCAGGCATTATTGTCAGTTTTGTTAGTAGGAAAGTATTTTCTCAGTTTTCTGGTTTATCCAGATCACATAAAATAGTTCCTGGAATAGAACAGGTATATAGGTAGGTAGATAGATAAAAATTAAGTATCGTCTAGCTCTAACTACAGCAAATAGCTCAGAGAGTGAAAGAGTAATTACACAGTAATTCAGAAAATGTGATGTGTAAAAACATGGATGGTCATATTGGGAACTGCTAGGTCTGAATGTTTGTGTCCCTCCAAAATTCATGACGAAACCATACTATCAAGAGGTGCTGCTTCTAGGAGATGACTTGGTTGACAGGGTTCCACCCACAGGAAGGGGCTTAGAGCCCTGGTAAAGGAGCCCTGTGGAAGCTTTTCCCTTCTGCCGTGTGAAGATATACAGAATACAGCACCTCTGACAAAAAGGTCCTCAGCAGACACAAAACCTGCTGGCACTTTGATCCTAGCAACCTCCAGAACTATAAACAGCTCATTATTTATAAATTATCTAGTCTACAATATTTTTTGTTATAGAGGCCTGGGTGAACTAAGACAAGAATAATAGCAGTAACATAATAATTAACATTCAGTGAGTGCTTCCTATGTATGGCCATCCTATCAGATATTTTACATGCATTGTCGTCTCATTCAGTCCTCACAACAATCCTGTAAGATAGGTGTCATTATCTTTCTTACTTTACAGATGAGGAAACTGAGGCACAGGAATGCACAGATCGTAGACCTGATAAGTGAAAGAGCCAGGTTTTGAACCCAGGACATATGGTGGAGAGCCTATAGTTGCTATTCCCACAACCGGGCCAAGGTAGGTGGGTTTGGCATGTTTGCTTTATCTCCAGGAGAAGGAAAGATAGGCAGGAGGCCTGGGAGTCTCTCTTGAAAACACCAATATCCTGGCAAGAGACCTTTCTGAAACTAGCACTGTGAAATATTCAAAGGGAATTACCTAACAGTGAGACAAGCTCAGCCAAAGGATGCAAGTTGGGGAACCATGGGGGGGGGGGCGGCAAGAGAAGCAAAAAACAAGCAAACAGAAAACAAAAGCAGAACCCCCAAACCAACCAGAACAAATACAACAAAAAGCCAAACATGGGAGCTGGGTGGGGCGCTACCAAAGATAAACTTGTGTATATTCTGTTTTTAAAATGTCACAACTATGTCATGACAATAATGACAATAATCATTTCCTGGAGTACATTTTGCTAGACTACTCAGCTTTGTAATAGGGTCAAAAGGCTCAATTCAATAGAAATTTATGATTTCATGCTATTAAATAATGCTATTTTATTATTTTCACTTTATTTCCCCCAATAGAGTTATGGCGTCTCAATGCACTATGATGAGCACAAACTGCAGTAATAAATAACAACAGTTATTAGAAAACCTCTTTGAACAAATTGTTCTTTCTCTTCTTCTTCCTGTGTGTGCGTGTGTGTGCTCCATCGTTCATCATCAATTATAAAAAAATGACTTCTCTGCTGGAAGAGCAAGTCCCTGGTTACCATTCGGTAAATGCCACTGTGAAATGTATTCATTAAAAGAATTTTATTCCCACAGCTATATTCTGTTCAAGAACATGTAAGGTCAGAAAAGTATGAGGAAAACATTATAACTCCCCCCCCCTTCCTGGTTGTTTATTGCACATATATGAACACACACAGAGTGATCATAAGTAACTGGCTGCCAAACTATGTTCTCCTTGTTGTTTTTCACTGAAAGGCCCGTAAAGAAGAGGAAAGTTAGCAGCAAGTCATTAATTGCAATCTCATCTCTTCTTGTTTCAGCATCACAAAAACATTTTAAGGTTTAACTTTACTGGTAAATAAAACACTTCTGAAGTTCAATAACAAGTTAATGGTCCAAGTTTGGTCTTTTTTTTTTTATTATTCTTTTCTTTTCTTTTTAAGCCATAGTGACCTTTATAGAAGCTAAAGAACAACATTTGACATTTTGTGAAAAATAAAGAAACATAATTTAGCAATTTTTAACCAATTGCCGCATGTTACAGCTTTGGAGTTGCTCAACTCTTTCCAGACACAAATGTCTCTCTAGTGTGCTTCATATTCCTTTTAAAATCACAAGTAAATAAACAAAAATTTTAATTAGATGAGCCTGTATCTCATATTTGGCTGAGGTCATCCTTTCCTCTCTGGGAAACAAAATCCACTGAAGAAAGAAGGAAAAAAGAAAGTCAAGAGGAAAAAAAGAGAGGGAGAAGGGCCTGACATTGGGCATGCAGGTTGCTCGTGTGCCAAATGCTCTGCACATTTCTGAACTACAACTCAGATTAAGCCAAACTTCAGGTCCTGACTCGGTTCTTCAGACTTCTGGCCCGACTTTCACACCATAAAGAAACACACCCATGAGCTGGGGGGCTGACAAGTTCTTTTCACTTGTCCCTGTTTTTAATCTCTTGTTTGGCCTCTTTCTTCCACTTGGAACAAAAATAGTTTGTTGTCTCCATCCCTGGACCACTGTCCACTGCTTCTATTTTTGGTGAAGATTTCCAATAGCCTGGCATAGGGATGGGCACATTCACTGAATAATAGGGAGGAGCACAACATTTCCCCTGTCCTGGTTAGTCAGGGCCTCTGCTTTTGATTTCCATGACTTTGTCTTACAGTTGAGGAATAGGAACAGTGTTCCCCTTCACTGCCTGTGCTGTACCAGTCCCACAGTGTCATATTCTCTTCTGCATGAACATTCCACATATTGACAAGCACAGGTGAGCAGGATCTGGTCTGGCTCACATTGACATGCTCCTTTTCTTCACATATCAAGGCTAAATGGACATGTGCTGGCTAAGGGGCTACAGTTCTGAGGTAGGTGGACTCCAGTATTTTGCCCCAGTCCAGAAGAGTTCCAGAATGTCCAGCCTCTCCCTCCTCCCCTATCAGGTCAGCCATGGACTTGAGGTCATTTGAGGAGAATGGATCATCCTGAGGCCACCCTGGGAGCTGGGGTTTATTACAGACTGTGTTCACAAAAGGGGTCCAAGGACTCTAAAAACAACTTAGATTAAAAAAAAAATCAGTGTAGAAAATCTGTGAAAGACAAAACTGGAAAAGTTTTCTTCCCTGATTAGCACGGAGTGTGAGGGAGAGGCTACAAGGAGGGCATAGGTCACAGACTGGTGCCTTGCACACCGCCTGCCCATGGTGTTTACGTTGACTCCAGTGTTTAAAGGTTGTTCTTAAATACATGCCAACGGGGGTGGGGGTGGGGGGAGGTG
>NW_026000026.1:50175030-50210156 GCF_001458135.2 Marmota marmota marmota | reverse complement strand
AAATATATATATATATATATATATATATATATATATATATATATATTTGTAATAGACAAATATATATATATTTAAAAAATATATGCGGATGTTAACAAATCAGGAGCTGTCACACAAAAATTTGGTTTCTGACTTTTTCAGAAAAATTAGAAGATCTGTTTGCTACTACATCTACTTCCTGTCTAGAGCCAAGAGCTGCTGCCCCTTAGACAAGGTACACTTATTTCTTACAAGGAGCCCCAAGCCATCTGCTTCTTGCCCCTGCAGACACTGGAGTTTGTAACTTCTGGTGTAAACACCCTAAATCTCTAAGTCCCTGGTCTAAGTTCTAGGTTCTGATCAGTAGCTGATGACAAGACCTGGCTTATGCTGTTCTCTTGCTGGCTCTACCCTTTCTCTTTGCCTTTGAACTGCCCTGAGGCTGGGTCAGTACTGAAGAGTAAGAACTATTTCCTTTGCCAAAAGAGCCAGAAGGGCCAAACAAAACCAAAATGTCACACAGCACTCTGTTTTCCCTGTGCCTATGAGTCCAATTGCTGCTTTGGCTAGAAAAGACTTTTATTGGTGTAGAAGATATATAACTCATATAATTGAGCCAAGAACTTGCCAATAAAAAGATATAAAGTCATGCCAATAGAGGAGGAGTTCTGAGGGCCCAAAGAGAAGTAAGTGTGTGTGGTTTTATTATTTTTCCTAATGCCAACCCTAAATCAGGCTGCAAAGTTGATAAATATAAAGCATGATGCCTCAAGCCAAAATAACAAGAACTCTAAAACCTTTGCTTTCCTTCCACCTGAAACTGTGGAGATATCATTTAGATTTCATCTTCACGATAGTTGCCAGCTCTCTATAAGGTAGCAGATGCTAGCTTTTGGTGACACATAGCATGAAAGCCACCGCAGGGTTAGGTGATAAGTTGGTAACACAGAGGCAAAAGACAATTAAGGGCGATTTTCAAAGAGCTTCAGGGCCTGCAGCTGCAAGACTCCTGTTGGCTGCACAGCAGCAGTTGCCTACACTTCTCATCTTCATGCGGTTCTAAAAACATAAGCAGTCCACTCTGGACTGACTTCAGGAATCCGGTTGCCTGTCTGATTCCTCACAACACCTGCTGTTATTAATGGCTGCTAGGAATGCACAATGGCATTCTGAAATGGCACAAGATTGAATCTTTTCTTATTCTTTTCACTCTTACTGAATTGGAAAATTCACCATGTCATCTAAAACAAAAACGAAAACAAATTCTCTATGGAACATGGTTAGGTGGACTCTTTGGTTTTGTTTTTTTTAAATGTAGGGTTGAGTCCTTGTGTGCTAAGGGCTCACTCTCTCAAAGAACAGGCCATACATGGTTATCTTTAGGATTACTAACAGAGCTGCCAATGTGCGAGAATGATCAAGACTGATTTAAAAAATAAGAAAAGTGGGATACAATAGAAAACACATGTCAAAAGGAAAAGAAAAACGATAAATTCCAGCTGATAAAACAGAGATGGAGATGGAGAAAAAAGAGAATTGCCTGTGATTTTAGACAGATACAAACAGAGCCAAGCTCATCGGGCCCCTCACTGGTGCCATTTTCTGTGTCTTAAGGATGAAACCAATTTTTTTTTTTCACTTTAGTGTCCATCTGTGCAGTGTGCTTAAGTGCAAGTGCTCCCAGGAGTTCAATTCAGTGGTTCTCAGCTTTTACAAGGCACTGTGGTGGTGAGATGCACAGAAGACCTAAAAGTCATGGCTCTGATCTCAAGAAGATTATGCACTGGATTACAATTTTATTTTATGCATTTATGCATTATTTATGGTAAGTTCTGTTTATGCTGCTCTGAGCTCACTATCTCAGGGTCAGTATGGGGGGATTCGGAAAACAGCAAGAGTGTCCATGATAACTCTTCTGTGTTCCAGCAGAAGAAACTCCTTAGTGAATGTCTTTAGAGATGGAATGAAAGAGGCCAAAATTCATTACTGCAATGGTCAAGGTATTAAAAGAAGAATGATTTTTTAAAGAAATATTTTCATTTTAAAAAGTTCCCTAAACTGTTCCAATATACCACATAATAATGTTGTACCAAGGCTTGCTCTTATCACCGACCTGCACCCAGGGCCTTTTCAACTCTATTTTTCTCCAGTCTCCTCCCATAAACTTCACTGCAGTCAAGCAAAGCTAACTATGCTGTCTCCTTCCTGTGCTTTTGCCCAATCCTTCTTCTACTGAAGAACCAGAAGAGACTTTCCTTTCCTCTAGACTCATCCAAATTCCATATCCTCTGCAGTCCAGCTCAAAGACCAGATTTTTCCTAGAGCCATCTCTGAGTTTTCTAGATATCCCTAGGAACTTCTCTATTATTATTACTGACAATGGTTACAAATAACACTAGGTGGCTAACACCACTCTCACAATAAGAGCACCAAGTATTTTCTGAGCACCATTCCATCCTCCTATACATGGCCATGCTTCACACATACAAATGTTCTAATTCACCATGGTTTTACTCAGGTTTTTTGACTTTACAATAGTACAAAAGCAATACACATTCCATAGAAACCATACCTTGAATGTTTAATTTTGATCTTTTCCAGTTTAGTGATATTTGCTAAGATATTCTTTCACATTGCTGGGTGGTGACCACGGAGTCATGGCTCCCAATCAGCCATGTGAGCATGAGGAAAATAAGCAATGCTACAATGTACTGTATTCAGCAAATTACATGAAATATTCAGTACTTCATTAAAAACGAACACATAAAATCATGTGTTAGATGACTTTACCCAATTGTGAGTTAATGTAAGCATTCTGAGCAAGTTTTCAATAGGCTGAACTATGATGTTGTTAGGTTAGGTGTATCCAATGCATTTTCAACTTGGAACATTTTCAACTTCTGATGAGTTTATCAGGGACATAACTCCATCGTAAGGCAATGAGTGTCTGTATCATATTACTCAATATTCTTAACGATCCTAAGGTAGGTAGATACCATTATTATCTCCATTTTTTTTTCAGAAGAGGAAACTGAGGTGCATAGAAACTCAGTGACTTTCCAATAATATCTAGTAAGTGATAGACAATTATTGTCATTATGATCCATTTAGAATTTAATAAAGAAGTGATTGTGTCTCGAGTCAATATTTATTGAGCAGTTATTCAATTATCTTAAATTAGGATTTGAGTAAGTGGTTTGAATAAATTTAAAATTGAGGTTTCAAGTGCAAAATGTATGCTTCTGCTAATCCTCAGAAATCTGAATTGAAGCAAAGAGAAGCTTATAGACCACCTACAAATGAAGAAAGATGAGTGGTATCCCAGAAAGACTACTGGACAACCAGTGGTTGTTGAAAACCCAAGTTTAGTTCCCAGACCAAACCCTTACGGGCCTGCTGTTCTAGAGATCATTTCACTCTCAGAAGTCTCGGTTTTCCAATTTCAAGCAAAAGAAGAGCAGAGAACATGTGTACTTGCAAATGCTATAAAAAGAATGAATGACAAAAGCAATGTTTACAAAAACTCTCTTGGTTTCACACAAAGCACTGTTCATTTTTATAAAGTTTTAAAATAGAACCATGAAATCCAAGAGGTAGGTGGGATATTGTCCAGTTCTACTCATTTTTTATAGATGAAGAGATTCCAGCTTCACAGTACGGTCAAGGTCACAACTTGACAGTGACAAATCTGTGCTTCTTAATTCTCAGTTAAGGGCTTTGATTGCAGGTCGTCATGACCCCTAAGCACCACTAACTTCCCAGGAGGTTGCATACACATCTGCTGATATTTTGGCTAAATGCTTATAAACTTTTCATTTGTGTCTTTTTACAGTAACACTTTTCATTGACTTTTCTGGCCCCTCATGAAAAGACATTAAATAAGTAAACATTTAGAAAGGAAAAGTGACAAAGCAAGTCAACCTTTCCAGCTTTGGTCCTTTTGTCTGTAAAATGAAGTCACTGATCCAAGATCACTAAGTCAGACAAAACTTGGTTGATGATAAACATGCTTTTGGTCTTCCATGGGAAGCGGGAAAGGCCCATGTGGTGTAGGAGAAAAACAAAAAGGCCGTATAAGTTCTGGGAGATAATGTAGAGGAGCAGAGAATAAACAAGGTGGTTGGGTAGGGGCAAGTGGCTGCTGGACATGGAAGAAGGGAATTATGAGACACAGGGTCTCTCAGAATTCAGAAGGTAGAGAATGAGAAAGGGAGGTCTGCGGAAGATGGAATGGGTTAGAGAAAAACAGGGCTGTGAGGAGTAGTGGTGGCAGCCAGGGATGCTTCTTGTGAAATTCATAGTGGTAGACAGTGGGACAAACAGCACCCCAAGCACAGCAGGATAGAACCAGTCTTGTGCACTACCACCTGAAAGGAGGTGGGAGACAGAGCAGTGTCTCTGAGCATGGAGATCAGGAGCGCATGTGGTTTTATCAACTCACACTGATTAGTGAAACCTTCTGGTGACTCAAACAGAGCTGAATTTTAATCAGATTTTATAGTTAGTGTCTATGCACTTCTGCATTAAAAATGTTCATTCCATGCTTGAGAAAGAAGACCACATGACGAAATTAAATATCAAGGACTAACGAAATGTGGTTTTGTTTTGGTAGAGATGACCTTTCTGTTTCTCTGACTCTACTTTTCCTAATAAAATGTTTGATTTATATGGTTTGGAGACATAAAAAAACAAACACTGTGGACTCTGTCCAAAGAATAAAGTACTAAATGACAGTGTACTAAGAGAAATCTACCAGTTGCAAAATACTGTGGCTTTTATCATTTATACGTAAGTAACAACATATTGGAGCACGGGAGAAGAGGATTTAATGAGGATTTTTTATAAGCACATCTTAATAAAACCTGGGAAGACTTGGGTGATAAATATACCAAGTCTAGAAACTTGCAGCAATGATTTGGAGACTCACATTCTTCAAGATACTTCTTGCATTTGCAGATCATGTTCAGAGCATGCTATTCTAATATTTTTCTGCTAATTTAAAGTGAAGGCCATTACAAAAAAACAGAACTGAGAAGGCATTCTATTGCCAATGAAGATTGTCACTCTTCATTTATGGAATATTAGTTCATGTTATTGAAGATTTGTATGCACCTGAAATTATATTGACACTGATGAAAGACATTCAAACATGTTATCTTGAGCCAATAAAAAAATTTTATTGTACATTTCTTTAAATATTAAAACAGGTTTGAAATTAATAAATTTGCAATGGACAAAATTCAAGTAAACGTGAAAAGCTTTTGTCAATTACTTTTCTAGAATGGCTACTTAATTATTTTCTTATGAAGAAAAATAAAACCCTTTAAACTATGATGAATGGAATTCTCTAAATAAAAAGAATAGCAAGAGGCTATTATAGAAAACTTTTTCAAAATACTCTCATAGGACTATAATATTATTGATAAAGAAGAGATTCTACTGGGATGGCTATTTTTCTTAAGTTTGTCTCAAGCATGAACATTTTTAATAGACTCTGAGAATTGTAAATGCATTATTAATACTATGAAAGTTGTGAATAAACTTATTACTAACACAAGTACTGTCTTTGACTTAACAATGATTTGACTTATGATTTTTTTTACTTTGCAATGATGCTGTTTCTCATTTTCAGTATTGTATTCAATAAATTATATGAAATATTGAATATTTCATTATAGATTAGGCTTTGTTTTAAATGATGTTGCCCAAATGAACACTAATGTGTCTGAGTATGTTTATGGGAGGCTGGGCTAAGCCATGATGTTTAGTAAGTTTGGTGTATAAAATCATTTTCAAATGACAGTATTTCAGTTTCTGATAAGTTTATTTGGGATGTAACTCCATCACAAGTTGAGAAGCACCTGTATTACTATAATAAAATAACAAAGAAGCAGATTCCTCATAGAGTCAAAAACACTTGACAGAATTTTCCTACTTAGGATGAGCAGTGAAGAGAGGCTTCCCAGTACAACATCCTATTTTTCTATTAATTCTTCACAAAAAGTGGATAACTTAAAAATGTATTATTGTAGTTAGAAAACATTGAGAACCATTGTAAAATCCATTTAGTAGCATCATAGTCCTTCCAACTCATTGTAATAGGTAGAATTGCCTCATGAACAGATAGCCTGCTAGGATTTGAAGCAGGGACGTATTTGAGGACTTTGTGATGAAAAAAATCTGGGGCAAACATTCAATTTTAATGTGTCTATCAATCTTTGTTGCAGCACTAAGGAAAAAAATTCTTTTAAGAACTTCCTTTTAGGAGGTGATGAGGTCACTAAGTCTGTTGTAGTAATCAGCTTACACAATTCTTATAAAAAATCTTCTTTCTGCACTATTGCACTGGAGATTCTCCAACTCTGGCTAGTGCTGAAGATGGAGGTGAACACTCATGATAGAAGCACAAATCTCAGTACAGAATGCTGCAAGGATACCAGCCAACCAGAGACACACAAGAGGAGATAAGCAAATGAAAGCAAAAAGAACATTGACTGTTCCAGCTCTCATATCCTCACTTCATTTCTAGGAGATCTAGGCACATTTCTGAGAACTGCTTCCTGGACTGAACTTTGGAGTGAATCCAAAGTTTCCAATCTCTTTTTCTAATTCTATCATTTCATATGGCCTATGTAGTTAGTTCAACTATACAATGTCTTTGTCTTGTCATTGCAACAAGTAATTAAATGGAGAAAAAGCTAGAGAATGATAGAAATCTTAATTGTACTGTGCATTTGCTGCCATGTTAGCATCAATCAATAGTCATGAAAATTACTTTGTGTCATGGATATCAGAAAACAGTGAGGTCAAGGGCGAGGGTTACCAGGGTGGGAGTCCACTCAGGCTGCCTGTAGCTGAATGTATATGACTTTTGAGTCTTTTCCAACAGGCATCTTCCTTCATGTGAGTGTAGACCATGAGATCCAAAGCTTGGTTTCTTATAGCCCTCTGTCTCTCGGTGTCTCATATTTCTCTATTGAATGAGGCCTATCCTATATTTAAAAATATGGAACAGTTCATTGTCTGGTAGAAGGAGCTCAGTGCAGCAGTGGTCAAGAGCAGGGGCTTCTGGGAGTGGGGAAGAAAGTGAAAGGTGGGAAGAGAAAAAAGCAGGGAATGAAAGAGAGCCAGAGATACACCAAGAACTGTACCCTTTATTTGTTGCAGAATGATTGTCCTCAGAAGTAGTAAAAATTTCATTTGCTAACTCGACTTGATGCTCTTACTAAATTATAAAACTGGGGAAATAAAAAATATAAATTTTCAGAAGCATATTCACCATAGAATCCCCTCTCTGGACCTGCCATCTAATTCTACAGTCAAATAGCTCCCTCAAAAGGTCTTCAACTAAACTGAGATTGTTCTTTGGAGAAAAATGAATTTATAATGAATATCAATGTTAAGATAGACAAACATTTGTGGGACATGGTGGCACATGCCTATATTTCCTGCAATTTGGGAGGCTGAGACAGAAGATCACAAATTCAAGGCCAATCTAAGCAAATTAGTAAGATCTTGTCCCAAAATAAAACATAAAGACTGTGGATGTAGCTCAGTGGTAATATGATCCTGGGTTCAATCCCCAGTACCACACACACAAAAAAATTATTGAAATGCATTAATTTTTCTTTTATATATTTTAATTCAGCCAGAAATGTTAATTCAACAAGCATTTGTTGAATAGCTATTATACACACAGTCTCTGCGAAAGCACTTGGAAGAAGCAAATAAAAAGAGGTCTTTTTATTTGGTCTTTCACTATTACATAACATAATGGATAAACTGATCATGTTTACATGATCACAGCTTTGCATTACTAGAAATGTGTCCTTGCATGCAGCTGAACTTCTCTATGCTTCTGTTTCCCTATATGTAATATGGCAGATAGTCCCTATTTTTCTGGTCATAGGAATAATTAAATGAAACAAGTATAATTCCACATAGTAAAAATAAATATTAGACTTACTGTTGTGATTTTTATTTAATACACATTAAAATACAGAATGTGTAATCTAACATACATACATAAACACATTCTGGTAGATGAATGCTCTTGGATGACTGAATAAATAAATGTAAGATTCCCAGTGTTATGATGTGGGTTCTAATATTACACTACATATTAACTTTGAATATTTTTTTATTTTTAATTTAAAAAAAATATATATTTTTTAGCTGTAGATGGACATAATACCTTTATTTTATTTATTTATTTTTATGTAGTGCATTAAATTGAACCATAATAAGACAGGGACTGTCTATGTACATTTAACCTGAGAATTTCCAAAACTGAAAGTCTGATGTTACCCCGAAATGTTCTAAAACATTAGTCATGGAACAAAGGACAAAATATAACTGACAAATTTTATATCTACTTCAAAGAGAGAGTATCTATGCTTTGAGGTCTTTTTTTTTTTAAAGAGAGAGATACAGAGAGAGAGTTTTTTAATATTTATTTTTTAGTTTTCGGCCGACACAACATCTTTGTTTGTATGTGGTGCTGCGCTGCACGCATGCCAGGCGAGCGCGCTACCGCTTGAGCCACATCCCCAGCCCCCTTGAGGTCTTCTTGCCAAATAAGATCACTGAATTGGTGACTATGTGGCCTGTGACATAACTGAACTTCTGAACAAACTGAATGATTAGCAATTAAGAGAAATACTGCTGGTTTCAGTGATGTGCTGTAAAAATCTGAAGCTCAGAGTATTTGTTTATGTGAAACAATCTAAGTTAAAATGCAATCTTAAATCAAACCTTAGGGGAAGGAAAAAGGCAGTTCATGTTCCTGTACACCTATTAAGTGCTAGAAATTTTAATGTATCTTTTCAGTTGATTTTCACAGATGCCTTATAAAATAAGTAGCACTATCTCCATTTTGAAGAAATTAAATAATTTGCCCACAATCACATAGCTGAAAAATAATAGGTCAGGATTGGTATTCCAATGCTATTTCTCAAGTGAAAGAGAATTATTTGCCAAGGAAAACAGTGATATGGAATTGATTTAGTCTGAAGGATGGAAGACAGAACTTCCCAGATCCATCCATGTAAAGAGGCTTTAAAAAAGTTCAGTTTGTATTTGAGTTCATGCCATTAAAATTTTTTTTCCTGTAAAGTTGGAATCAACATTTTTCTATCCATATTCTGAGAGACAGACTTGTTTGCTGGAATGGTGACATTTTAGAGCATACACCATGAGTAGCCATTCTGTGTTGAATACGCTATTTTTTCCTGTTGGTTTAATCTCAGTTTTGTAACATAGGTATGATCATTTTGTAGTTAGAATGGCATATCTGAATCTCAATCTTCAATTGCTTAATTATAGACTCTAAGATCTTATTCAGTTCTCCTCATTTATTTTTCAATTTGGGTGATATACAAGACATGAAGTAGACCTCATCAGCTTCTATAAGAGGTAGCACCCATGAGCTTCTTTATCATGATGTTCCTAGGACGGCAGCTCTGCATGAAATACCCATTGACAAGCTGATGAGCTGCAATGGTTCTCAAGATCTTCATTTAATTAATTATTTATTCCATATTTGTTGAACTAAAGTTATTGAGACTTTTGCTGCTGGCTCTGATGGAGGTGTTGCAGATTAACTTCTCATTGAGCACAACTGTGCAAGCTGGGAAAATACTTCGGACACAGACACAACAACAAAAACAGTAACAGTAAGAAGACAATGGTTGAAGGTTATCAAAGAGTAAATGGAATCAGCCAGTACTTGAGGAGGCCATGATTCTGGAGTGAAGCAAACCCATCGAAAGGGATGCCCTATATTTTTCTTTCTTATTTTCTTTTTGTGTTTTAAAAAATATTCCATAAGGGAATTTTCCAATTCAGTGAGATGCCAAGAGGCTAAACAGAAAGTTGCAGCTTGGGACTTGCAGCAATCTACCTAGGTTGGGGATTTAAGTTCACCAAATTTCACCAAGGCAACCAGGACTTGAGAGGTGAACATTAAAAATAAATAAATAAATAAAAGTAGGGGACTAAAAAGTCATTTTCCATTTCTGAGACTGCCTGCTTGAAGTGAGACACTAGAAGTCAACACAGAAAGTAGCTGCTCAGAAGCTAAAAGAACTCAGTGAACAATTCAAGAGTCCCCTAGGGCTGAGAAAGGAAGAAATGGAGCTCAGAGGTTGCCAAGGAGGAGGAGCTTCCAGAAAATGCTATAGCATTCAGCTGAGTCACTTGGGTTCTCTGAACAAACTTCCATTTTGTCCCAAGAAAGGAACCAAACTGTAACTAGATGAGCCTTCACAAAGCCTGAAATCTCACGGATAAGGGTGATCTACTCATTTTCCAAAAGAAAACTAAAATCTATCTAGAGGAAGAAATATGAACTTACTTTTATCCAGAGGTTGTAGACTGACTGCCAGTGGTGGGAATTTACCCTGCAAAAGCTTCTGTTGGCTCAAACATGGTTTGTTTTTTCCATTTTCATTCCAATGTTTTCAGGGGAGTCTGAACTCCCCAGTTCTTCTACAGTCCCTACCAATCTCTATGGTCTCTCCACCATCCCATTTCAGCCAAAAAATTACTTGCTTGAATCTGAAGTCCTTGGCTATATATTGAAAAGCTGACAAATGACATGCAATAGCTCTATGTTGTAAACCAAGATTACTTATGGTGATAGTCACAGAGGAGTTATAGGATCATCTTGAAGAGAACACTTCTGAGTGGACAAGATCATTCAGGGCCAGAACCAATGGCATCAGAGAACATTCAAAGACTAATATCTTTGGTCTATCATTTGTCTTTATGTGGCTCTCAAGACAAACTTAATTTTCTTCATTTATTCATTACGTTTCGCATGTTTTAAAATTACATGTTTTACAAATTTTATTTATCTACATACATTTTTATACTATCCTTAGAACAGAGTTTAGGGCCAAAATCAACACCTCTGTTTGGAAAATAGATGTCAAGTTGCTTAGTAAAATTAGGGTTGCCTGGCACTTGGTTGCATGCTCATTGTACTGAACCTGACAGCCCAATATTAAAGAATGTTACTGTAAAACATACATACGAAAAATATACTGTTGGCCTGGCATGGTGCTGCAAGCCTGTAATGTTGAGGCAGGAGAATCATAAATTCAAGTCCAGCCTAGGCAATGCAGTGAGACCTTGTCTCACAACAAAAATTTAAAAGGACTGGGATTTATCTCAGTGGAAGAGCTACATCAGTAGTAGAGCTAGGTTCAGTCCTCAGTACCACCCCTCAAAAAAAAAAAAAAAAAGTGCTCTCCCTACCCAAATATTTGAATAACACAAGAAATAAGAATATGATTTTAGATCCTGGAAAAAAAAATCATAAACTAACACTAAGGCAAGAAATCTGAACGACCAGGTTAAAAACCAGTTTTATATGATACTGTTTGCTTTGTTCTCCCAAAATGATTTTGAAGAGGAGGTATGTGTCTTGCTTACTCTCAGTCTTATAAGCTTGCCATTTCAAGTACCAGAGTGTGCTAGATCTTCTTGCAGGTGAAGTAAAGGTGACAGAACCTAGCGATGGCATGTTACAGGGTTATGATGCAAAAAGTGAGGTCACAGAGGGAGGACAGTGACATGGAAAACAAAAACAACACAAGGAAATAAATTAAAAGATATTTGGCATTAGGACAGGAGAAGTGGGGAACTTGTTTGGAAGAACGGAGTGAGACATCAGAAGGTAAAGTCTGGTCAAGCCCTGCATTACTGAAACTGCATCAGTGAAAGCTGTTTACTGGAAGATCAGATCCTGACACTGATCTCTGGAGAAGCCAGCTCAAACAAAAGTGAAAATCCTGCAGTCTGACTGAAGAGTTTTGCCAGGCCAATCCATAGGCTAATGAGGAGGCAATCTGAGACATGTTATTCACTGTCAAAGGGAATCAGAAGTTTATTGCAAACAAAGACAATGACTTTTCACCAGCCCCAATGCTACTGAACACTGGACAGTATGGTATGAGCTGATCAAGAAAATTTAAATATACCCCCTCATCTCAGCTTCTGTATATTTATTTGTAAAGTTATGGAAATGTTCAAGGGTGTTTTGAAGAGCACATGAAGCAATCATTAGGCTTTCTGAATCTCACACTACAAAACAAATGCAGTGATTTTTTCCCACTGAACTTGACATAGCTCTGGGACAAATCAATGACAGAGTTCCAACCTCCCCTGGCTTCTACATGTTTATTCCAGGGTTTTCTGGGGAGACTGCATTTCCACTCTTCATGAATAGTTCATGCACTGGTCTCCAATGGAAACAAAGTGACATTTCGTATTACTGCTGGCTGTTGGAAAGCAATTGCAAAGGGAGTGCCTTGAAACAATTAGTCCTCTGTAACTGATTATTTAACAATGTGTGTTTCCCAAGAGCTGTTTATCCTCAAAAGGCAGCAGCCAAGACTAAATATGTACTGTATCTAAGCAGACACCTGCACGAAGCTCCTCTGGACACTACATGGAAATTCTCACTGAGAAAAATTAAAGATGGATTATTAATTTTCTTCTACATTCCATTTGAGATGAAATCTGTACTTTTTCATGAGAAAATAAATACATCCCATTTCTTAAATCTCAAGGGCTACTTTCATTAGGGAAAAGCTCTTAATAAAAGATGGCTTTAATTTTAAAAATGAACGTCAACATATACCACAATATATAGATGAAAAGCAAGGAAAGGGGGGATGAAAGAAGGAAGAAAGGGGAAAGAGGAGGAAAGAAAGGAGAAAGGGAAGTGGTGTGGAGGAGAGAAAGAGTAAACATAATTTTTATACATAAGACAAATATTTTAAGAACTCAAGACACTCTAGTGGCCACCAAAGAACAATTTTTTTAAAAAATGGATAAAAACATTCCCACCTTTGAGTCACTTATTTCCCAGCTACTTAGCAGTTTAAGACATGGGGCTAAGAATGAAAATGATTTTAACCAACTGATCTTTATGTCTGAATATGGTCTCTATATTTTTAGCTACAAAGTCCATGTTGCAACTCCCTTCTCTGAAATAGGAAATGATTCAAAAACTGCCAGGGAACATCTCGACACCAGATGCTTGTATAATGAACATGTATAAGTCAGTTACAGAGAGACCGTCAAACAGGACCCTAGAGATGCTGAGAAGTCTCATAACTGACATACAGAGAGGTGTCGCATATCGATAGTACATAAAATTCTGCTCCCTTGCCAGCTTATGCATTCCAGGAAGAATACATTTCAATATTCGGAAGGCTTCTTCTGTGTGTATGAACCTTCTTAGAAAGTGTATTTTCCAGTATGTCCAAGTAGCTCATACCTGTTACTGCGGGCTACCCTCATTACTTACATGTGATTCTCTACATGTGACAAAACTGTCAGTCAGTGAGAAACCCCTAGAAGAAAACCTGAAATAAATGTTGTATGTTGGACTGAATTTGAGTGGTCCAGGTTAAACACAGAATGATACCTGAGGACATAATTATAGCTAAGAATGGTATGCAAGATATTAACGACTGTGGCATGTTCATTGTCTGATTGGAATGATCTCAGGTTTAGTGTGGAGAAGCATCTTGAAGATTCCCAGGCTGGCCATGTGTTAGCCTTTCAGTTTGTTGGCGGTCTGGGGATGATTCTAACTTAAATGACTGGAAGTGTGCAATACATGTGGGTGGCAGGTATGGATAATAGCTGTTTCAGTATTTTATAATTGAGATGGCTCTACCTGGGCCTGCTAACTGAGTATCAGCCTGGTGATTATTTCTATTCATTGTTTACAAGTTTGGATATGTATTGGCTTTATCAATTTAAACAACTCAGGAGACAACAAGGGGAACTAAATAAGTAATAAAAAGGTCTATGTAAATGAAGGGTAAATTTTAAAAGGTTTGGGTAACTAAGTTGGTTATATATAAATCATATAAACAGTTACAACTAGTCAAGGTTTTTCCTTAATGTCAAATATTAATGTACTGATATAAACTAAAGTTTGATCTATATGTTAAAATGATAAGGGTTTCTTAAAATATCAATTTACTTTTTACATTGTGTCTGTTAAGTTTTATTCTCTAGAGTAACTAGTCTTAAAGAAATTGATGTTTTTACAACTCTGGTTAAACAGCAACTGTTACTTTAGAGTATTGTACTATATTACAGAGTCTAGATTTTTCATTAAAGGCTAGACATGATTAACATAAAAACATCAATGTAACTGTGGTACTATTACTCTTCTTTACATATTAAATGTGTTCTTATCTTTCAGATATACAAGTCTTGAAAGTAAAAGATTTAAAGGAACATTTTATCAGCTGGTGTTCTCCAAACTAAAATTGTCTGTAATGGTAATTTTAGACTTATGAAGATGGAAAATTTTATTGGAGATTTATTTATTTCATTTGGTGTTTTGTAACCAAACCTTAAATTTGTTTTACACTGGGATGTAAAAATTTAAAGGTATTTTTAAAAGATAATGAAAACCTGATCTATTTAAAAGTTAATAATGTAAAACATAAAAATATTTTGCCACTTTTCCACGCAAAAGTTATTAGCCTTTCTTTGATTCATGTTTTAGATGTAATGTCACATTATATTAGCTAACATTCATATAAACTCAGGAAATAATATATGTAAACCTTATAAAACAATATCTAAAAGAGAGAGACAAAGATTAGCTTCAGAACCAGAACACTTTACTTAAGATTTGTGAAGAGCCCCACCTTATCTGAGATAAGGCTCTGCCTCCCATTTTATTAAATGTTAAAATGGCTCCAAATTAAGCCAGATTTCAGTTCATTTAAAGTTGTATTCAAAAGATTGATTTTGTTGTAAAGATTATTGTGATCTCAAACAGGGGATATAATGTATAATTCAGCCAAGGCTCAAGATTATACACAAACTAAATATATTTTTACTTTTGTTTATTTGATTTTTAATTTTCCTTGTAGACTTTACTGCTGTTAATGCATAACAACCTAAGTTAATTTGAGATATTAAGCCATTATCTATAGACAGATAATAATTAAAAGGGATGAAAATAACTGTAAAGTTATAAATATCAATGTTAAAACCCAGTACTCTTACTTTAACTGGTAAGACTGGCTTGCTAGATGTTTAAGACCAAGACTTAAGGATTAAGATTAAAATAAAGGAACCAAGAAAATCAGTATTTCGGTCTTGCCCTCTGAGTCAGCTTGAATCCAGAGAAAAGGGGAAGAGCTTTGCAACTCTGGGCCACATAACCTCTGGATTAATGAGAGGGAGATTAAAGAGACACTGGAAAATGAAAAGCCAATCAGTGCAAATGCTGCAAAAAAGGAGGGTCATTGAAAAGGGAAGACACCCTTAATGCTTTCAAGGGAAGCCACACGGTCAGCAAGATCTCAACCCATCCTAGCGCAGATGGCACTATTGGAACTGAAAGGCTGCTCACAAGTTCCCCAAGAGTGTCCCTTAAGGGAACTCAGCTGACTCTTATCAATAGATAGGAGCAAGGTCAGTTTGACCAGCTTGATCTTAAAAACCTAACAAAAACAGTTAAAACCAAAACACAATAATTCCTGGGCATTTAAAAAAGGAAACAGTAATTATTTTAATGTAACTTAAGATGTACATTTGTGTTAGCCCCAAGAATAAGTAAAACTGGAGACTATAAAAGAAAGAGAATTCTAGGGCAGGGATGACTATCAAGAAAAACTGCCAGAGTCAGAAATTTTTAGTCCATCTAAGGCCTACAGATCTTCTTAGCCCCCTACACAGGAGGCTTAATCAATGTTTGCTAGTATAATTATCTAGCCCTAAGTAACAAAGTTAAAGGGATCTCTATTGAACATAGACGTCATGCCAATAAAAAGATATTTTACAAAAATCAAATTATATTAAGTAATTAAATATCGTGTTTACATTCCTGATAACTCTGATAATGTTAAAGATTTACGTTCCCAAAAAAGGGCCTTATGAGGCTTTGTTAGACCTTTGTCATGGGGACAAATTCTCAGCTTTTTCATTTTTAGTAAACAATTATTGATTTCTGTCATCTTCATGGTATTCATTGTCAAGTTCCAGATACTACAACTGCTATTTCGTATTAATCTTATTTCAGTATTCATGTCTTTTTGTTTCTCTCATGAAGCACCCACACCCGGGTGAATTTACAACCTGTTCTCCCTGAACAAGATTTTTACCATGGACCCCTCGAAAAAGGGACTTCAAACTGCTTGCCCCACTGCATGTTGCCCCCTCTGAGCTTTAAGCAGCAAAAGTGGTCATCGCCCTTTTCCTTACAGCAGTAAGAGGTTCCTAACATTAGAGGGGAAAATTACAGTCAGTATAAATAAATAATTGGGTTAAATCCCCAAATGGTGGCCAGTCTGGGTCCAAAAAAAATGTTAGTCATGTTTTTTCTCTTGCTTGGACTATGTTACAAGGCCCAAGCTGCTAAAACAACATATTTCACCAGTCAAGTTAATGTATATGCTTGGCCATTACAATCCCTCACCTAATTTAAAAGATAAATCAAAGGTTTTATTGTTTCCAGAAAAGGGGGGAATGTTATGGGCCAGGCTATATGGGCAATGACCAAAGAGACTCCATTTTGCCCTGAGACTCCACGTAATGTAGAAAATGGTTCTCCCTAAAGCCCCCTATCAACAGTTGGTTAGCACAGCATGTTTGGCAGCACAAAATGGCAATTCTTGTACAATGTAAAAGTGCTCTCTCTTTGGTTCCCATTTTTCCCAGACAATGTACCCCGTCAGAGATTGATTGTGTAGATGTTAGTAACCATTCTTTAACTTGTACACAACTAGGGATGTTTTGGTCCACTCCCTTTTCTGTTTATGATTTTAGATCTTATGGCGTTTGTTTACAGTTTTCAATCACAGAAACAGCCACTTAAGTTTTAATATGGTTTTGAACTAATAAAAGGTGTACTTAAACGCCAGGAGGGTGTAAATTTGCAACCTACCCCTTGGCCCACCAGCTGGTGTATCTGGACTGTCAACTGGTGAACAAACGTTCTGTCTCCTGCTTTAAGATCGACTCTATGATTCATTGCAATCTTACCTTAACAGTATAAATATAAGCATGAATTCACTTAGAAATGACAAGCTAACTTTTTAGAAAATAAAGGTTCCTGGATTAATGGACCAGGGAATTAAAAAAAAATAACTCCATATGAATTTCTGGCAGACAAGATAGAGACACTGACTGTAAATATATCATAAGTACAGCCAAACTGATGACACAGTGATGAAGTTCCCTGGGAGTTCAACTATAGTAGTCCTTGGCCTTGTCAACACTTGAATCAGTGAACAGCAAACTTGAGAGAGTGTGTACGGTGAACATCTATATTCTTGGCCTGATCCCTCCTGTTGGTAAGAGAAGCCTTTCTTTTGGTGAAAATCCCATTCTGTGAGGCTTTTGTAATTAGACTCTTTTCACTTTTGAAATGTGCTCATGTCCCAGGGCTGGTCAGAGTATTAGATACCATGTGACTGGTTCCTGGATAGAATGTGGCACAAGGTGAGGAGAGTCAGTCCTTCATAGGATTTTCCTGCTGAGGAATAAGTTTTTTCCCTGCTGGGGTTGGAAAGCCAGCAGGAGATGGGTCTGGTGGTGGCCCATCCATAGGTGAGAGGGAGAGTCCTGAAGCTTTTGTAATGTGGGCTAGCTACAGAGTGAGTATGAAACAGTTAATTTAAGTTTCAGAGTTCCTATTTTGAAATGAAATAAAGCACAAGGAAGCTCAAAAATTTGTTTACCTCATTTAAGAACAACATGGGGAAGAAGCAAAAATACAATTATCATGATCATGCTGACATGATATTTAGTAAGAACTAAAATTAGGAAAAGCTTCCCATGGAATCAACATAAAGGATGTTTCCACCTTAATTCTCTGTATTCTTCTGACTTTTTGAAACCCAATAGTTTATTTATATATTCTTGATTATTTTTTTAAAAAATAAACTATATAAAAAACAAGAAACCAAAACCCAGCTTGTCCTCATTATTTATATATTCTTGATTATTTTTTAAAAAAATAATGAGGACAAGCTGGGTGAGGTGGTGCACACCTGCAATCCCAGTAATTTGGGAGGCTGAGACAGGAGGATTGCAAGTTCAAGGTCAGCCTCTATAACTTAATTAGACTGTATCTCAAAATAAAATATAAAAAGGGTTAGAACCGTAGCTCAATAGACAAGCATCCCTGGGTTCAATCTTCAGGGCTGCAAAATAAGTAAATAAAAAAAAAAAAAAACCCAATAACATCTTGCATAAAAATTAAGATTAAGTTCTCTGGGAACTTCTTTTTTTTTATATCCAGTTCAAGGAAGATTATTAAGCAATAAACTAATAGTAGATATATTGGAGTATTTGCATTATCATGTTTGCAAAGTATTTCATGTACATTTTCTTAAATGCTCAAATGTATTATAAGTATGATGACTTAACCTTGATCTTTCAGAAAATGATTAATAAATTCCTAAAAACATTGTACATGATCACGATATTCTTATTTACAATGCATCAAACAGTAAATATAAAAAACAATATTATAAATATATGTATTTTTATCCATCACTCTCAGAAGACATATGATATCATAATATTCTGGATCCAAAGTGAGGCAATAATCTCTGAGCAGAATCAAGTAGGCAAGCACAAGAACCATGATGTAATTTTGTGGTCACAGGTTGTTATAGTTTGAACATGAGGTGTCTTCTAAAAGCTCCTGTTAATTCAGGAATATTCAGAGGTAAAACTATTAAATTATGAAAGCTGTAATCTAATCAGTCCATCCTAGTTTGAATGGATGTTACCTAAATGTAGGCAGGTGGGCAGTGGCTGGAGGATATGGGTCACTAGGGGTCTTCCCTGGAAGGGATCATCTTCCATGCAGCCTCCTCCCCCATCCCCACCCCTACCCTCAGCACCTTTCTCTCTTTGCTTTCTGAGCACCTTGAGCAGGACAGTACTCCTCCACCGTGCCCTCCTGCCATGATGTTCTGCCTCACCTCGGGCCCAGAGCTGTGGAATTGGCTGACCATGGATTGAACCCCGGAAACCATGAGCCAAAATAAACTTGTCTTCCTCTAAGTTGTTCTTGTCAGGTATTTTGGTCACAGTGATGAAAAGCCGACTAATACACTGGTACTGATAAAGGCTAGTAAAGAACACAAGGGCCAGTACAAAAAAACAAGAAACCAAAACAAAACAAAATAAAACAAACCATTGAATCTTCACGGAACATACTTGGAAGGTCTCGCTACTCTACAGTGATATTCCACAGAAACTCCTAAACGGAAGACCCGAAGCGATTTATAAATTAAATGAACCCCAATCAACTCTGGAGAGATGATGTTTTCCAAGGGTTTCTTATTAGGCATTAATTTTAGGTCTGATTCATTGAGCACTTATCTATACCAGGAGTGTGCCAGTGTGTCAGGTACCAAGCAATAGTGATCCAAATAGTCATTAATGTCCCGTAGCTTGAATTAATCTCATAAAACATGTGTTTGAAATATTTTTAGTTTGTACTTAACTTGTAATAAGTTCCTTAAAGAAAGAGATCATAATTTAAAAAAGAAAAAATACTTCCCAATGAATTACAGTACAATGCTAACAGTCCTTCTTTATTTTCAAGCCTCTATGAAAGCTCCATAAGTTTTCTGTATAAGTGCTGCGATAGGTTACACATGCTACCATCATAATCTTAAGGTTTGCATTTATTTAATTACTAATGACAGGTTCAATTACAAATTAAAGTTGTCTAATCTCTGTTGAATTCCACTGGTTTCTAAAAGATATGTTTCTTGACCATTTTCCAACATAGTTCATTAGCTTTCTGCTCAGAAATTACTCTATATCTTTTGTTATTTTCATCTCAAGCTTTCCACACATTCCTCTACACAAATGACCTAGCTTCTTGCCTTAAGAAAAAAGGCAGTGCATTTGCTATAAATCCCAAATCTCAGCTCTAAAGCAGTTTTTCTTGTCTACCGGCTATTCTTTCCTAGGCTCAGAGAGGGGCCTTCTAAACCTTCTGTTCTTCCTGCCTCATCTGTGATCTTGCCATGGCCAGGGTCCTACAGTTGTCCCTTCCTCCTTTGTTGTTTCTTTTTATAAGGAAAGAAAGCAAAACCAAAATTCTCCTTTGAATCAATCAATCAACCTCCTTTCCTGAAGTATTACTCTCCCTCTCTGCATTCTCCATTTAACTCCTCTTTTCTCAGACTGTGGCTCCTAAGCTAGATGAGTCAGCATCACTTGGGAACTTGTTTGAAATGTAAATTTTCTAAGTCCACCCAGACCTACTGTTTCAGAAACTGGTGTAGAGCCTCCAGGAAATTCTAATGCTCACTACAGTTTGGGAACCACCTTCTTAGACCAAATGGCTCCTCAGCTTACATCCTATTTAACTTCTCTACAACACTTGGCAGAAAGTAGTATTGCTTCTATCTGAAGTTTAATTTTCTATTAACAACTGCAAACTCTTATTCTGGTTCTCTTCTTAACTCTCTGATCACTTATTAACAATCTCTTTCACTGACCCTCTCCCTATATCTTGGTATGAAAACATTGCTACACTTACCAGTGTCTCCAAAATTTCACCAATTTTCCTGCCTTTTCACTAGAGTCTTGCTCATTATGTGATCTTCACTTTGATGAAAGGTGTCAGTGCCTAGCCATTCACCCAAGCCAGAAATTTCTACTCTACATTCTTACTTTGAATTGGCCAACCAAGTTTCTTTAATATTTATCTCCACAACTCTCTCACCTATTCTTTATCCCCAGGTGGATTGCCAGAACACTAGATCATGTCAATAGCTTATCTGATAATAGCTGCACTTTTCAATAGCCACTCCTCAACATTTCTACTTCACCATCTAAGGAGTAGGTTCGGTCATGTCAGTCCCATTCAATATGAAAAAAAAAAAAAAAATTCAAAAATGATGAAAATTTAAAAAAACTCGCAGCTGGGCACTGTGCCCCATGCCTGTAATCCAAGAGAGGCTGAGCAGGAGGATAACTAGTTCAAAGCTAGCCTCAGCAATGGCAAGGTGCTAAGCAACTCGGTGAGACCGTCTCTAAATAAAATACAAAATAGGGCTGGGGTTATGGCTCAGTGGTTGAGTGCCCCAGAGTTCAATCCCCGGTGCCCAAAAAAAAAAAAAAAAAGAATAGAACAAACAAACAACAACAACAACAAAATGATAACTTTGATGGCTTGCTATCAGAGGCTGAAGTTTAACATCCTGAGCATGGTGAGTTGGCATTTTAGGGCAACCTACCCTCTCTGTCTCCTCTTCTACCACTTCTTTTCTAATTGCAAAACCTTTTTTTCCCCCTCCAAACCTTTTGCTTCATCTAGACAAGATTGTTCACATTCTCTTCTTGCAGACTTGGTTAACAGTTTTCTCTGCCTGAAATATGCATCTCTAACTACATATGCCTCACTTATTTAACAATCATTAAAATTATTACAAACTAAAGGGCAGAGAGGATGAATGAAGCATATATCAGGTACAACTTGAGGTCATACACTCCACCTAAAGGGACAGTATCTGATCAGGAATTGAAAAATGCTGGCATACAAGTATTGCATTTAAGAAAAGACAGAAATGGGGCTGGAGAAGAAGCTCAGTAGTAGAACACTTGTGATCCCCGGTACCACAAAATAAATAAAGAAAAATTTAAAAAGCCAGAAATACAGGTTTTTAATGTGACATTTCTCAATTTTAAACTCTTGCAGCAAATATTTAAAAATTTAAATTACTCCTATGTACCACTGAGTGTCTGCCAAATAAAATACATCTGTTGGCTGTCAATTTGGACCTTGATTTTAGTTCCACTAGGCATTAGGGATCCAAAGGTGATGGAAACAGGGCCTCTGACCTGAAGGCTCACCTTCAGGCTGTGCTCACATGCCAGCGCAGGCAGGAGAAAATAGCCTCTTACTCAGCTCTCATAATGCTCTGTTAATATGTCACTTGCCATCATATGTTCTTTTAGCTAATTCTTACTCCCTTGAATCATCAGACCCTAGAAGGGCAGAGACATCTTCTGCCGGGGAACTGGCAGCACCAGCACATTGCTAGGCAGGAGTAGGTATTCAGTTATATCTATAGAGAGATACCCACGTATCAATTTGTATCAACTCTATTCCAAACCTTTAAGCTATTATGTACTTTTCCCTTCCTAGGTTGACATTATACCTAGATTAGATACCACCATGTAAGCTACGTTCTGACTGAAGAATTTGCCAAATGTTCACCATCTCTAGCAGTCAGAGAAATGCAAATCAAAACTACCCTAAGATACCATCTCACTCCAATAAGATTGGCAGCCATTATGAAGTCAAACAACAACAAGTGCTGGTGAGGATGTGGGGGGTACTCTTGTACATTGCTGGTGGGACTGCAAATTGGTGCGGCCAATCTGGAAAGCAGTATGGAGATTCCTGGGAAAGCTGGGAATGGAACCACCATTTGACCCAGCTATTGCCCTTCTCGGACTATTCCCTGAAGACCTTAAAAGAGCGCACTACAGGGATACTGCCACATCGATGTTCATAGCAGCACAATTCACGATAGCTAGACTGTGGAACCAACCCAGATGCCCTTCAATAGATGAATGGATAAAAAAAAATGTAGCATTTATACACAATGGAGTATTACGCAGCACTAAAAAATGACAAAATCATGGAATTTGCAGGGAAATGGATGGCACTAGAGCAGATTATGCTAAGTGAAGCTAGCCAATCCCTAAAAACAAATGCCAAATGTCTTCTTTGATATAATGAGAGCAACTAAGAACAGAGCAGGGAGGAAAGGCAGGAGGAAAAGATTAAAATTAAACAGAGACATGAGGTGGGAGGGAAAGGTAGAGAAAAGGGAAATTGCATGGATATGGAAGGAGACCCTCATTGTTATACAAAATTACATATAGGAGGTTATGAGGGAAATGGGAAAAAAAACAAGGAGAGAAATGAATTATAGTAGATGGGGTAGAGAGAGAAGATGGGAGGGGAGGGGAGGGGGGATAGTAGAGGATAGGAAAGGTAGTAGAATACAACAGTCACTAATATGGCATTATGTAAAAATGTGGATGTGTAACCGATGTGATTCTGCAATCTGTATTGGGGGTAAAAATGGGAG
Source organism: Marmota marmota marmota (assembly GCF_001458135.2). Taxonomy (NCBI): domain Eukaryota; kingdom Metazoa; phylum Chordata; class Mammalia; order Rodentia; family Sciuridae; genus Marmota; species Marmota marmota. The sequence goes on along the minus strand of NW_026000026.1, from coordinate 50,187,054 downwards.
TTCATAACCCACTTGAATCTAATGTATGAAATATGATATGTCAAGAGTTTTGTAATGTTTTGAACAACCAATAAAAAAAAAAAGAATCACACATAAAGATACACACATGTTCCTTGTATGATGGTGTCCCAAATAAGGACTATATAGAGGTACTTTTGATAAATTGAAGAAATTATTTTAGACTAGGACAGACCGCTGCACTTTGAAACATGAGGAAAAGTGTTTATTTATCCTGCTTGTTAATCATGGGATGTAGTATTTTTCCATTTAACAAAAGCACTAAAAAGTCAGGTTTAATTTTTACTGCAGTTATATAATTTCTAGTTATGTTATTCAGGAATATTCACAAAACTAATTGAAATTGTAAACTGTTGGACATGGATATTGATTCATTTCTTAGTAAAACCAAACATTCTCACATACTCTTCAGCATTAGGCTTAAAAGGGGATTGCTTGGTTACTGCTATTTCACTCCTCAGCTTATCTAATTTCTAGACATAGCTACAGTCCATGTGTATAGGTCCTATATGGTTGCCATCTGCAAAGTTCATCAACATAAATCTTGCTGAAAAGAATATACTTTTGTAGTTACTTGGATGTTATCAAAATGAAGAATAAAATTTTTAAATATTTTCCCTATGTATATGATAAACAAGTTAAAATCCAAACCATATTTCAGATGTTAAAGATAGTCCCCTTCTATTTATTTTATAACTCTGTATGAGTTATAAAATAAATAGAAGTGCACGAATTCATCTATACATGAACTATTACATCTTTGATATTGAGACTCCATGTCTTATATTCATTGAATGTATCTTATCAATAAGACCATAAGGCTTACCTGCAGACTGTTGAAAATGACAAAGAGAACCAACATCCAGAACTGTCTGTAGGCCATGTGCAGTCCTCCCCAGAGCCATGCCATAGAAATCAGGGCAAAGAGATATAAAATCAGTGGAATTTCTAGAAATGATTAAAAAAGAAAGAAATTTTTAGCTTCAGAAGATTGCATAGTTATACATATACACAAAAATATTTTTGGCTTCTTTCTTGTGCCAGATACTCTATGCCTAAGTACCCATTTTACCCGAACAATCTCGGAAATCCTAGTCTCATGCCAAAGAAGGCAAAGCACATCCCTGAGTCCACATTATTCATGCTTTTCCAATGGGTCTGCTTTTAGGCCTGATGACTGGGAAGGAACAGAACTGTCCTTCTCCTAGACTACCACCTGCTGGACTGTTCAGGAAGTACCACATGGATTACAGAGCCTCAGTGAATCTGTTCCACTGGAATGGAAGGAAGCAGGGTGCTCCCCAAATTAGCATAATCCAACCAGGCATTTAAGATCAGAAATCTTATACGTTTTTTGTGTGATGGAAAACATGTTCAACTCTTTTTCTTTTTTCTTTCTTTCTTTCTTTCTTTTTTTTTTTTTTTTTTACTGTGAAGACATGAAAATATATTGTGAAGGTTAAGAGCAAAGATGAAATGACGAATTTACTGTCAACCCTGAGTTCATTCTACCCATCATGTTCTCAAGCAATGTGTTTCAATGGTTTTCTGAACAGTTTTTTTTCATATCTAAGGAACTTTATTACCATTTCTGTTTGTCTATTTTGAATTTTATTTGATATTTAGATAACAAGTTTTATAAGATTTAGAAGGTGAAGAGATGTTAGAAGCCATAACAAACATATGTTCAAGCTGTTGAAAGATCTCAAAATGAACTGCACTACTGAGAACCCTCCTGACAGACCTCAAGGCCTTGTTTACCCATCATCGTCAATTAACATAAAAGTTCTATTTAAAAATTTTGATCCATTTTGAAGTTGCCAACCTGATCCTCCTTTACTCTCTGAGTACTCTGATGTATATTTTCTACAAAGATATTTTTGTAGTTAGACACAATATCATCAAATAGGGAAATTAACTTTGAAATATCACTACTATCCTCATGTCTCAGTTATTCTAATAACTTCCTTTATACCGAAAGATCCAGCCTTGTATGACTGACACATCTCTGTAGTCTTCTTTAATCCCAATGGTTCTGTGTCTTTGACTTTTCTGACATGAACACGTTTGATAATTACCAGACAGGTTTTCTTCTAGAGTGGCATTAAATTTGAGTCTATTTGATGTTTCCTCAGGATTAGAGTTAGATTGTAAACTTTGGCAGAAATCACAAAAGTGATGCTAGGTTCTTCTTAATAGCACTCTATCTAGAGGCACAAGAATTCCATTTGTTCCTCTAGGGAAGATGCTTTTTTTGGCCACTTGATGAAGGTAGTGGCTTCCTGGATTTTCCACTAAAAAGTGAGCCTTTACAAAGGGCAAGATCTTTGTAATTAATAAGTATCTTATGTGGCTTTACTTGAAAACTATGTATCTTTTTCTTTATCAAATATTTGATTTGTTCTTTCATTTATTTTTATAATATGGACTTCTAGATTTCTATATTACTTAGTGAGTCATTATCTATTATTATTCTCATTTATTTTGATGCCCCAATTGTCCATACTTCAAGAAGGTTTCTATACCTTTGTTATGGCCCTCATTTTTCTGTTAGCATCTACTTGTTATTGGCCCAAGGTATTTCAGACTTTCACTTTCCAGTACTGTTTTCTCTTGGGAGAGAAAGATATTTAGAAACTGTGGTCTGGGGCTAGGTGTGGTCATTGTTTTTGCTGCTTCTACGCTCTCTCAGTAACCAGAGCTAGAAATTAGATGTATGTCCCCCACCCCCACACACATACTTACATCTACAGCTGTTCTCCCTTATTCTTGGAGGATAAATTCTCAGACCCTAGAGGATGCCTGAAACTATGAATAGTATTGAACCTCATATATACTGTTTTTTTCCTAAATATATATGCCCATTATGAAGCTGAGAACTTTTCTTTTACTTTAGGACTTCTCTTTGACATATTCAAATTGCCAGTATCACTGTTGCACTTTTGAGACTCTATTAATGGTTATTTGAACACAAACAAAGCAATACTGCTCCAGATGACACTATAACCAAAATGACTACTAAGTGACTAATGGGCAGGTAGTATACAGTGTGGCTATGCTGGACAAATGATTTATATCCTAGCTAGATGGAACTGGATGGCATAAGACTTAATCATGCTACATAGAATGTCATACAATTTAAAACATGAATTGCTTATTTATGGAATTTTCCATTTAATATTTTTCTGACCAAGTTTGATCGTGGGTAACTGAAATCACTGATAGGGATGACTACTGTATATTTCTGTATCTGTCTCCAAATAATGAAAATCATTAGTTCACACCAATACTTCCAGTTCCAACCCAATACCACGGGGTTAATTCTAGTTTCCTCCCTTTCCAAATTTTGTAACTACCCTTTCTGTTACTGATGGCCATAAAAGTGTGGGGGGGGGGAGGGCACATTGTTAAATAACTACTATAGATTCCACTTGGCAAATGTGTTTCAGAGAAAATAGAATAATTTAAGAAAAAGTTTATGTAGATGACTATTTCCTTTGTCATTAATGCCTGTACCAGGAGAGAATATGTTAATATTTAAATTTTATCAAAATTCATCTTTAATGAAATCATGTATTTTGATAAAGGGCCAGAAGGCTCCTTTTTGTTTGTTTATTTGTTTTGTTTTAAATTTCTGATGAAATTAGGAAACAGCCTATGCTATACTCACAAAAATCCTCAGATTAGGAAGCAGCTTGGGCAATTTCACTCTTTGCTTTCACTGTGTAAGTACAAAGTTCTATTTAGGCTCTGTGCAGAGTACAAAAGGATATGCTCAATTTATATGGACAACTAGGACCCAGATTCCCAAAATTTGGCCTGCAGGTTCTTTTCAGTGACTAGAGCAAAGCAAGTGCTATGTGCTGACAGAAGCTGGTGGAGAAGCCAATAGAATATACTAGAAATACCCACAGCCTGTGTTTTGTCTGGAACTCTGCAGAAAAGTGGATTGCTTGCTCTCCAGATCAGAAACTCTGAAAGGAAGAAAGCCCAGTACAATATCTCAGTGTACTGAACCACAGCCCCTATGCTGGCTTTCCAGCTTGGCAACAGAAATTAAGACATGATTTCAAATGGAGGAACCATATCCAGAGGCATAGCTGGGTTTTGTGGACTCGAAGCTCATAAAACCTGGAGATTTCTTAAGTGTAAAACCATAATTAGGTACAGAATCTCAGAAGGCATCTATGCAGGTGAGAGGTCCGGAAACTTAAGCTTCATCAGCTTTATCATTAATCTACAGCTGAAGAGGCATCTTTTACCCTCTTTGGGGCCTCAGTAAGAAGAGTGGGTGATGGGAGTGGGTGATGGCCATGAAAGAGGGGGGAGGGCACATTGTTAAATAACTACTATAGATTCCATTTGGCAAATTTAAAATTCATGCTCTATTTAGTGGAAATAATGTTAGTTAATTATTTCCCAAGTTGTCTCACATTTGATGAGCTACTCAAATTTCTGCTGCCTACAAATCAATGTTTAGTGAAGAAGGTATTTATAATTAGGAATGTTAGAAACAACTTATATTTAGGGTTGACTAGTTAACATAAAATAGAACCACGTCAATGTTCTCATTAAAAAGAAGCTCCTTAAACATAGGATTGGGCCCAAGGGATAAAGGTATCTATATAAAAGACTATGTTATTCGGAATAAACAAAACAACCAACAACCCAATTCAAAAATGGAAAAAAAGAGCTTAAACATTTCTCTACAGTACTTTGATAAAAGAGGCCTCAGTGCTTTCTTGCCCCTTTCACCACGTGAGGATGCACCAAGAAATCACCTTCTATTGAGGTGGAGGGAGAGCAAAAGGACAGTCAGTGTAGGTATTAAATGACTGGGTCAGGAAAATGGGGTTGATTCAAGAGGAAATAAATTGCTAACACTTCCAGGGCACTTCCCTTCCTCCAGGGAATTGTTCCTCCCAATAAGGAGTTGTACTTCCCAGGCAGCTCCTCTCCTTCCTTTCTGGGCAGATATGGAGAGGCACCCTGGAAAGTTCCTTTACCACCTTTTGACCATGTAGACAAGATCAGGGGAGGAGGGGGCGTGAGAAGAAAGGATAAAAGGGGTAGGACATCCCCACTCCCTTGGGCACCAACTTGGAGGGTCCTCTGCAGAGGAGTAAGTGTCTCTCTCTATCCATTAAATAAAATTTTTTGCTCTTGCCTCAGCGTTTCCTGGGTGTTCAATCGTTAACATGGGGAAACAGGACTCAGACATGATTCTCAACATTGGACTCACTACGAATCAAAAAGCAGATCCCTTAGCAAACACCAAACTTTTGCACCTTGATCTTGGACTTCTCAGTCTCCAGAACCAGGATAAATACATTTTTGTTGTAAGTTAGCCAGTCTGTGGTATTTTATTATAGTATTCCAAACAGACTAAGACACTTGGGAATAAAAAGGAATAAAATTCTGATATATGCTATAAGATGGATAATCTTGAAAGCATTTTGTTAAATAAAAGCCATACACAAAAGGACAAACAATTTCCCTCGCATTAAGTTCCTAGAATAAGCAAATTTATAGAGATGAACATGGAAAGTAGAATAGAGGTTATCAGGAGATGGGAGGAAGGGAGAACAGCAAGTCATTATTAAATGGATATGGAGTTTATGTTTAGGATGATGAGAAAGTTCTGGAAAATTTGATAGCAAAGGTGTCCCTACCACATTGTGAATGTACTTAATAATATTGAACTACACACTGAAAATAGTTAAATGTTGAATTTTATGTTATATACATTATTACAATTAAGAAAAAGGTAAAAAGAGTATACTAAGGAAATCAGGCTTGTGTCAAGATGACATTCTACTACAGGGGGGAAAAAGTGAAATCATCAAAGTATTTAAATACTTAAATTAGCAAGGAGTCACTAGTGTGAAAAGCAATGTACTTAGAAAATGTTTTAGAGGAAAAAATTACAGAAATTAAAAAAAATAGCAAGTGGATAAGCGAGTTAGTACTACTATCACTAAGAAAGTGTTCTCAAGGAGTTGGTAGATTCCATTGAGAACACATAATATTTCTTAATTTTTTAGTGGAAAATATGATTTCAATGAATTTAATTGCCATTTTTAAGGAAAATGCAGTGCAATATTATGTTTTGTTGTAATTGCAGCCTTTAAGCTATGCACCAGTGACAACAATAAAGGCTTTATTATGGAAATCACACTGCATTTACACGAGGCTGAAATTTATTCTGTGTTTACAATCTTCTAAACTGTTTGTTTTAATTTTACCTCAACTGACCTTCTGATTCTAACAATTTGAGATGTGTTACTAAAACAAACTCATCAAAATAAAACAAGGAACCCAACTGCAAAATGGTGTGGAGTTAAGATATTTGTTAATCTATTTCTAAGAGTAGGCATGCATCATATTTAAATTAGAAAAAAAAAGGTAATTTAAAAAAAAAAGTTATCCCAAAGTTCAAAGGTCTTTTTTCCAAAACATGGGCTTTTATTTTTAAAATTGACAGACATTTAGAGGTAAGGAAGATTCAGTGATCTGAGCCAGGTCTTGGTGAGAAAATATCGATTGTGTTCCTGAACTTTCTTAACAAGGGTCAACACTAATTCCAAAATACCTGGTCACCAACCAGTGCTCTCAACAAATTTAAAACCAAGAGGTATTCAGAAGATGACAAGGCAAAATGCATGAACTTTCAAATCGGCATTAGGATACTATGGGTGGAACAAGTAATAGCAAAGCTTATGGATTAGGTTTACAAACTGTTCAAAGAAACCCCATACACCTCATTTGGGTAGTTTGCATTCCTCACTTTTGATCACTAGTCGTCTATGTGGTTTCAATTTTGGAATTTCCTTTCCACTTCATGACTTCTCCAACACATTGTCAGATATGTTGAAGTTTGATCACATTCAAACCGTCAGTGAAAACTTTCTGGGCAACCTATTTAAAATGGATGTCTCAGCATCTTTTTTTCTACTCATCTCCCTCTTTCCTGATTCACTTTCTTCGCAGTACTTATAAACATCTAATTATATAATTATATAATTTATGTGATGGTTAATTTTATATGTCAACTTCACTAGGCTAAAGGATGCCAAGATATCTGATTAAATTATTTCGGGTGTGTCTATGAGGGTGTTTACAGAAGAGATTAGCTTTTAAATTTTTGAACTGAGCAAAGCTGAGGGCCCTAGCCAATGTGGGTGGGCATCCTCCAACCCTCTGTCTAAACAGAGTAAAAAGGTTGAAATGCTTTCTTTCCTCTGCCTGACTGCTTGAGCTGGGGCATGCATCTTCTCCTGCCCTCAGCACTCCTGGTTTGCAGGTCTTTAGATGTGGAATTGGAATCCACAATATTCACTCTCTGGCTCTTAGGCCTTTGAACTATACCACATATCTTCTGGGTCCCCAGTTTGATATGGCAGACTGTGAAGAAGACCTCTCAGTCTTCATCATTACATGAGCCGATACTTCATAGTGTATCTCCTATTGCCTTTCTGGAAAACCTTAATACAAGGTACACATTTGCTTATTGTTTGATCCCCTACTAGAATATAAGCCCAATGAAACCATTATCTCAATCATATGGAATTAAATCTTTCTCATCAAAGTAGGGTCCAAAAATTAGTTGAATGAATAAATAAAAACTAAATTCTAATTCGATTTTTTGTAGGTCTGGCTAAGAGAATATGATAAACTAAAAGTAAATTTGTGGGATTAAATTTGTATGCTCAGTATTTCTTTTACTCTCTATTTAAATAGTAGCAAAGGTATAGAGAGATTTGGGCTTTGCAGAAGGACAAAGTGGCTCCTGGGCTGCAGAGGCTTGAACACAATTTAGGCTTGTGACTTGTAGACTTGTGTAAGCATATGAATAATTCCTATGGCCAGTGATTCTTCCCTGTGATTGTTTGTTTATTAATAGAAGGGGGAAAGAGAAGAAGGGTGAAAAGCTATGATCATTTCCCAGAATCAATTCAGCTTATCCAAAATATCTGTAGATAAACCAATTTCAGAGACACTGAGGAGTCAAGTCTACTCAATAATGCTGACATTAAAACTCTCTGACCAGGGGCTGGGGTTGTGGCTCAGTGGTAGGGAGCTTGCCTAGTACACGTGAGGCACTGGGTTTGATCCTCAGTACCACATAAATATAAAATAAAGATATTGTGTCAACCTAAAACTAAAAATTAAATATTTAAAAAAAACTCTTTGACCACAAATCACAAAAAGAAATTCATTTTATAATGTGAACTATTACAATCACAAAAGAAGAATTTTATGAAGCCTAAGTTAACATCTTGTTCTAGTCTATTCTGTTCTATTCTATTGACTCTATGCTATTCCTTTCCACTCCATTTCATTCTATTTGAAGTATGTTGTCAACGGGACTCACCAATGTGTTGTGATCCACAGTGTGTAAACCTCTGGAAGGTTACTTGAGTAGCTTGTAGGGTTTCTTGGATATGAAAATAGGTACAGTGAACATAAACATACTAGAGGTCTATAGCTATCACCTTCTGACATGGATTGAACCTGACCGTTACTGATATGGGACGGATAAAAGCCTGATTTAGAATGAACGGTGCAGGTGAGCTACTGGATCTACAGGAACAGAAGACAGTCAATACTGGCCTGGAGCATATTTTATTGAGATGAAGAGAAAGTGAACAAATTCTCCATAAGTCTCAAGGTCTACTGAGAACCTGAGTAGCAGTGCCTCGTCAACTGCTAAGCTAGGACTCTCCTGGAAGCTAAAGGACAGTTTAGTGTCAGGCCTACTTTGAGTGTGATTTATTGGGATAGGGAAAAAAATGGTGAAAGCCTAGAATTATGGTCTCGCCTAGCAAAAGCTATATATAATTTTCAATTTGCAGGCTATAATTTTGAATCTAAGGAGAATAACCAATTTAGATGAGACATACCCACATGGACCTTGCAAGAACTGTTATTAGAGTAATTCCATTTGAACCATGTACTTCAAAGTTGCCAGATAATATTCTGCTGCCGGGGGGTGTATAGGTGTGTGTGTGTGTCAATTAAGTCTGCGACTCTTAAGGAAAAGGTAAAACAGTTTTCTTCTTGTGAGAAAAAAATGTCCTGGAACTATGGGAAGGGGAAATTATCACTTGGGTTCATAGCTGACACAGTAATTTTCTACACACTTCATAAATGTTTCATAAAGTGAAATTATGATGAAAGTTTTTAGGAGACCAGAGTTCTAAAACAAACATGAAATCAGCCGACTAACAATTGAAGACTGGCTTAACCTAGTTTTTTAACTACATTACCAGTTACTCAGCCTTTAAAGAGCTCAAAACACTTATCTACAGGCATGCTCAGGCATCTAACAGCAATTTCCAACACACCAGCTTTTGTAATACAATGCAAATGTACAATGCATTTGCATTTTGAATCTTACTAGACAGCCTCACAATTTTTAGTAATTAGTTACTTTGTATTTGACCATGAATAGCCAGTTAAGTTTTATAGATAGTTTGATAGGACATCACAGAATAGTCATTAAGATTTAACAGGGTCAAGTTCAGCACTGAAGTCTCCAGTTAAAACTGACACAATGTCTCAGAAAAATTAACACTAAGGATAACTCTGTGCATGCAAGAAAATATTTTTATGGGGTGTTAAATATGTCAGTTCCCAGAACTATTTTTGTGGTAGATTCTTAAGCTGGATAAATTCCAGCTTACCTTAAAGTTCATTTCCTTTCTTTAATTTGGTTCCTTAGCCATCAAGACAAAAATAAATAAATAAATAAATAAATTAATTAATTAATTAAAAATTTCATTAAAAATGTCCTTGGCCAATGTCACTATTTAAAAAAGTCTACACATGTCCAATCCTTTATTTCTCTGTCAATGTGATTAGTCATATATCTTCTTCCAATAGCTATCAGATTATCAGGGTATCATCTCTCCTTAGAATAAATGTTCTATTTCTTCAAAGCTTTGGGTATATGACTTATTCTCTGTTGTTAAATAATTATATGTGTAAATGGAGAAAAATGAATACCAAACCACATACAGAGCTGTTCTCAGGAATATGCAACAACTGACCCCTAAGTAGCCAGATATCTGCTTAAGCTTATCATCATCCTTTTAAACAAAAGCACAGCACCCACAGGTAGAATGGGGAAATTTTTGCACATGGGAACCAACTTGTATCTTAATGCTCATTCTTACTAACAACCTTGGAACAAGTCCTTACAGAGAAAAAGAAGAGAAATAATTGTGTTAAGAAAGAAAGGCAATTCCCAGATTGAGTATCATGTGCATGATCTAGAGGGAGGAGGCTGTCTAAAAAAGCCTCACAACTCCCCTATGCCTATTTTGACAATATTTGTATATTACTGACCAAGATAATTTGAGTGAAGTGTTTGCACCCAATGATAACGATTACTTTTTCCCCTCTATTTGTCCATGTCACATGTAGCTTTTCATTTTTGTGGGTTTTTGATCTTAGCTTTTCCTCCACCCCATGTTTTCTCCTCTTCCATCAGAAATTCAAACTGTAATGGTTGAGCTGGTTCATAGTGTTTTACTAAAAAATGGAAGGTAAATGCTGTAGCTTAATTTTCCCCTAAACCCAAAACTATGTTTTTATTTATTTATTTTAAGAACAAGAGAACTGGGATCTTATTTAACTCTAGGAGGCATGGGTTAGACATCAGTAGATAAGACAAATGAATGAGTAGTCACATGATTCTTTCAGTTCCTATGTTTTGTAAGCGCCATATGAAGTTGCTTTTACTCTTTAAGCCCATTTTTAATAGGTAGACAAGAATTCTAAGTTGCCTTAGTTTGTTCTGTGTTTGTTTCTATCCTCTTGTCTTTTTTCCTGGTAAAGTTTATCCATTCACCAGCTTGATGGAACACCTTTGTAAAAAACCAATCCCTCACAATGGCAAAGCCACTTTAGTATATCATATAACAATGAATTAGTATTTATTGCAAGAACTCTTGGCTTTAAGGGGGAGGATGGGGCCAGGGAAACCACTGCACTTCTTCAAGACTTAACTAAATGTGCATAAGGACAAAATATTATTTACTTTAATTACTTATTAATTTGAAACTATAGTGATTTATATTGTCTTTTCAAAATTATACAATAGAATCTGAAATAACTATGCAACGTTTTTACTCTTTTCTACAAATCAATTTTGATCTCTTATTTCAAATTGATGCATCCTAATTATAAATCACATTATTTACTTTCTTGAAGGTTATTTATACTAAAGTTTATAACTTGCTTCTGTCAAATTCAACTTAAAAAGATCTCTTTTGAATATGGGTTCTCGGCCAATGAGGAAAGTAAAAGTATGCATGGAAGGTGAAATGCTATGACTGTGTTCAATTTATACATTCAAACAGCCAGAATAGTTTTATAGTTATGAACAAGGATTCTGGAGCCAGATTATTTGAGGGCCATTTACTAGCTGTATGTCCTTAGTCAATTTCCCTATCTGTTAACTGAATATAATATTATTACTTCCCAAATAAGATGTTGTACATTTAGTGAGGACATAGTGATTGAAATGCAGAATATTTAATAAGAGCTCCATACAAATTTTAACTATTACTTGTTATTCAAGAAATGTATTTCTTTACCATAAAAATGCATTAGGTAAAACAAAATAGATGAGAGGATGGATTAAATAGGAATCTTATTTCCAAGATTATATAAGTATGAAGATGCATATGTATACATAAACATACATATATACATACATGCAGGCAAGTGTGCACAGGTGTATGCCCTATAGGAAAAGGTAGTTGTCAGGGAGTAGCTTGCAATGAGCAGTAGAATGTGAGATCACATGTTTATTTTAAGTAACTCTTAAAGTTTTCTTTAAGTTATTGCCAAGGCAGATGAATAAATAATTTGTAGCAGATACCTTGTAGAAAAACACTGATACACAAACCTTGAGGATAAACAAATACAATTAAAGAAGATAATGGGGAGAGGGTGCCTCAGTAAGAAGGATTTATGGGACTTTTTTTTTTTTTTTTT
>NW_026000026.1:50160095-50175005 GCF_001458135.2 Marmota marmota marmota | reverse complement strand
GGGTTTTTTTTTTTTTTTTTTTGTACTGGGGATTGAATCCAGGGCATTACCCACTGAGCCACATCCCTAGTCTCTTTTTATATTTTATTTAGAGACAGGGTCTCGCTGACTTGCTTATGGCCTCTCTAAATGGCTGAGGCTGGCTTTGAACATGCGATCCTCCTCCCTCAGCCTCTCAAGCTGCTGGGATTACAGCCGTGTGTCACCAGGCCCAGCTATGAGAATAACTCTTGATAGGAACCATAAAGGTCAAGATAAAACCAGAAGTTATGGTGCCTAGTGTCTCTACTAGCTCAGAAGGGAGAATTCTTTTTCTTTTCATTTTTTTTCTTTAACTTTTTTTGTAGTTGTAGATGAACAGCCTGCCTTTATTTTATTTGTTTATTTTTATGTGGTACTGAGGATGGAACCCAGTGCTTCACCAATGCTAGGCAAATGCTTTGCCACTGAGCTTCAGCCCCAGCCCCCAGAAGGGAGGATTCTTTTGTGGTGCCCAGGCAGTAAGGCAACTTCTGACTGGCCACTGACCCAATTCCCACATTAACATGAGATTGACTTGTAGAGGCAGCACCCTGATTAGAATGGCCACCATGACAGTTCTGGAGAGGACCAACTGAGGTTAAAAACTAAAAACAAACAAACAAACAAAAAAACCTATACAGCCCACCATAAAGAAGGAGTTGAACACCTGATTGTCAAGGAGTGAAGAAAGAGGTTCCCAGTTCTCTTGGTAAACATGAAATGATAATAAATTTGGAGACAGTATTGTCTCCTTTGTCATTCTTTGCTTGGAGATGGCCCATTCTCCCTTGAGAGTGCTCTCTGCTTGAGCCTCACTTTGCTTTTCCTTTATTTTCACCTCACTTCCACTCTACTGTCACTTATAATAGAGTTCTCTTGCATGGCTTTTCCTGTCCAACTTTAAATTTACTTTCATTGGAATACAAGAACTGAGATTTGGAGATTCAGCTCTCTGCTTTCCTGTGACTTATTCCTTGGTGCCTCAACTTGGAACAACAGCCAACTACAGGACACTTGTTCCTCTCCCAGGTTTGGTTGAGATGATGTACAACTTAGCCTCTGATATCTTGCTTTTTGCTTTGGACTTCTCTGTGTACATTTTCCTCTGCCAAAAGCTCATCAACATGTCATGCCCATGTGCCCTGACTTTCCTATTATCTCATTGCATTTGCTTAACTGTTTGTGCTGAGCAGTGACACTTTATCTGTTCCAGCTGGCATGGAGACTTGCACTTTCTTTTGCTTTTTGCAGCATCTTTTTGATTTCGAGCAAGGCTACTACAGAGGCAAAGGGTCTATCTCCACTCTTGTGGCTATTGTCTTACGGCATACACCTTACTCACTCTAGGAATGGGCATTATATCATCTCATTTTAGAGGCTATATCAAGCATCTGGAGGATACTTAGGTCACCATCTTTTATCTATTATCATCCTTATTCTTTTTTAATAGCATTAATCCTGTTGTTATTTCTGGACTTGCTATGTTTCCAACTGTTTTTAGTCAGCTTTTTCACTACTGTGACTAAAGGCATCCAACCAGAACAACTGTAGAGGAGGAAAAGTTTATTTGAGGTCTTATGGTTTCAGAGGTCTTAGTTCACAAAAGGTTGATTCAATTCCTCAGGGCTCCAGGTAAGGCTGAACATCATGGTGGGAGCAGATGGCAGAGGGAAGCAGTTCACATGGTGATCAGAAAGCAGAGAGAGACTCCACTCTCTAGATACAAATATATACCCCAAACCACACCTCAATTTTCATCTCCTCCAGCCATTCCCTACCACTTTAGTTACCACTCAGTTAATCCCTATTAGGGGACTAAATCATTGATTGGGTTAAGACTCTCACAACCCAATCATTTCTCCTTTGAACCTTCTCATATGTGAGCTTTTGGGGGACACCTCACATCAAACCATAACACCAACATCGTGACAAAAAAACCCTCTATTCCCCTCTACTTTTCAACATCAGGCCTAAACTACTCTTAAAATTGTATGCAAAAGGGTTAAGGGCCACTTCCTCAAGTTATATCATAAAGTTATTAAAAATGGTTCTTAAATTAGATTACAAGCTTGAACAACAGAGATTCAGCAAATAAGCCACAAGTTACTGAACTTGAACAGGCATGCTACAACAAGTTCTTGGGAACCAAGGCAGGGACAACTCTCAGTTCTTGGTTTTGAATGGAATGTATGAGAGGATGTCTTCATATATCCATCTCTCTTGGACATCAGTACTACTGAGGGATCCTAGGGTATTGACAGAGTCTGACTTTATTTATCTTACAGATGGGAAATCCTCACTGGGTTTTAGTACAGAATGGTTAGAGCAGATAGTCTAGCAGGTTTCAACCTTTTCCATGGTCACTCATGGAAGAGGAGACAAAAAACTACCAGGGGATTAGAAAAATAATGGTCAAAAGTGCATTTATTGACACTTTATCTGTTCCAGATGGTGGTGGAGCACTTGCCTAGCATGTGTGAGGCACTGGGTCCAATTCTCAGCACCCCATATAGATAAACAATAATAAAGACCCATTGACAACTAAAAAAAAAAAATCTTTATTAAAAAAAAGTGCATTGACTGAGCAGTGAGGGAGACTTTTATTCTTTGCCAAGAGTGAAATGGGAAATAAACTCACAAAACAAATTCCTGTCCTTTGTCCCTGGGGGTCTGGAAGTTATTGATCTAGGGCAAAAGAAATGAGGGGAAGGAATAGGCTAATAAAAGTGAGGAATATAAATGAACTTTATTATAAGAAAATTGGAGGCTGTCTGGTGATCTCTCTGGCCGCTTACTTGAATCTAACCAGTTTCAGTCAGCTCTCTGAAGGGCAATTTCTGGCTTTCAGGCATTCTGTTCTCTAAGACAGGGGTAAAATTCAGCTTGACCACCCTAGTAGTACTATGTCACAGGAGAGTTGGGAGCTGAAACTGCAAATTGTCTTCCAATGAAAGAAAATTTAAAATCAGACACCAAAAATCATGCAAGAGTATTTTATTATAAGTGACAGTAGAGTGGAAATGAGGTGAAAATAATGTAAAAGCAAAGTAAGACTCAAACAGATAGCACACTCAAGGGAGAGAGTAGGCCATGTCTAAGCAGAGAATGACAAAGGAGACAATACTGTCTCAGATGGCTGGCTGAAGTCAATGCTCAGTCAATGCTCTGTCATGTTATTGGTTCCACAATTACAAGAAGAAGAAAGTACTCAGTATTTGGGATAGAAGATTGGTTTAAAAAAAAAATCTGGGCATCATGTCACATACCTATAATCCCAGCTACTCAGAGGCTCAGGCAGGAGGATGGCAAGTTCCAGGCCTGCCTTGGCAACTTAGTGAGACACTGTCTCAAGATAAAATGAAAAGTGATGGTGATGGGAATGTAGTTGAGTGAGGGAAGTTTTCCATAGCATTGTGTGAGGCCCTGGCTGGAAAAGAAAAGTACTGGGGGGGAAAAACAAAGAAACAGTAGGAGTTATATAAGTTTGGCCTTGAAGATGAGCAGTATTACAATATGCAAATACTGAGGTTAATGTAGTAGAAATAACATAAAGAGAGGCAAAAAAGGCAAATGGTAAATGAGTGCAAATTCTACCTTTTGATTAGAGGCTTTTTTTTTTTTTTTTGGTACTGGAGAGTGATTGAATACAGGATGCTTTATCACTGAGTTACACCCTCAGTTCTTTTTACTTTTTATTTAGAGACAGGTTCCTGCAAGGTTTCCCAGGATGGCCTTGAACTTGTGATCCTCCTGCCTCAGCCTCCTGTGTCTCTTGAATACAGGTTTGTGGTACCCTGCCTTTCTTGGCTAGAGTTAAAAGGTCCATGAAGGTGAGTAATGAGAAGATGTTTCAGCATCAGGTCATGAAGAGTTCCTGAGGGCCAGGTTAAGGAACAAAGAATTATTTTATAGCAAATGAATAGCCACTTAACATTTCCAAGAAGAGGTATGGCATGAACAAAACAGAGCTTAGTCTTATAGGACAGTAAACAGGTTGTTGGCAAGAAGGTGGGAGGCAGGGACACAGGTCACTACTACAGTGAGCTAAATGGGTAACAGTGAAGGCCTGAGGCAAAACAGCAGAGGAGTGGCTCCTACAATGAACAGAAAGGAATGAGCACACATGACAGAGACAGAAGCTACAGCAGTGCTTCCAAACCAGAAAACAATGAGAAAGCTGGGACCTCATCACCAGAGATCCAGTAAGTCTGTAGACTTTCAAACTAGAATTTCTGGAAGCATAGTTGATTGATCCGGATGGTCATTCTGTTTTGACAACCACTGATCAAAAAGTCTACGACTGCAGTGAAAGAAACTACACTGGGAAAGCAAGAAAAGGATTAAGAAGAAGAAAGAAAAGAAAGGGAGGAAGAATAACACTGAGTTTGGAGCAACTGGGGCAAGGTGGAGGAGCAAAGCTGATAATTCTTGTGCTTATTGAAGATGAAGTATCAGAAAGAAACCATGTGGGTATGTCTAAAAGCAGAAAAAAAAATGTGTGCCTATAAGCAGGACTCTGGAAGATTTGAAAATGATTACCATGATATAAAAAAGGCAGAGGCAATAACTTCAGAGTTATGTCACAAGAAGAAAGAGGCATGACCTTAAGTCAGCAGAAAAATAAAAAGAGTGTCTTGAAAACCAAGGTGAATTTCCGAGGCAGGGGTGGTTACCAGTTCTGATTTTTGCAAAGAAGCTTAAGGATAAGCACATGAGGAGGAGAGACTGGTGGATCTGGTGTCCAGGTTATGGGTGATGAAGGAAAGAGAATAAGCAAGGTGCTTTCAGTGATTAGCAGTGAACACAAGGTGATGAGTGTGAAGTGCTGGAAAAGTCTGTTGGGGAAGCTTGGGAGAGGCAGGGCGGTAACTTGATAAAGCAGTGATGTTATGAGTAAGCTCCTCTAGGTGGTGAAAAGAGAGGCATGTTTTCAGATGGAGGGGAAAGACCTAGTGGAGAGATTTTTATGATGGAAAATTCAATGAAACAAGTTCCAAGCAAAGGAAAAATGGATGAACAATATAATTGGGAGGACTGGCTTTAGTGAGAAGGAGCTGCTTATTTTCTTGTGAAAGTAGGAGGAACAGTGTCCAAGAAAGGAGACAACAAGAAGAGATGAAAATAAGGACAGTCGACTGAGATAACATCATGTTGTTTTTAATCTCTTAGATAGAGTGGATAGAAGGTATTACACATAACACTGATGGGCAGCAGGCTCTGTTTCAAAGATTACTTAAGAATCAATTAAAGATAATCCAAAGGATTTCTGAGAAGCAGAGATGGCTCAGTTAAGTTTACCTAGAATAAATGAGTATCCATTACAGAGTCCCACTAACTGGCTGATGAAAGAAGAGGACTGTGTGGCATGGACTGGCCTAGTGGTTGGAAAAATTACTTGAAGAGAAGCCTGTTAGTGAGGAAATTGAAGGAGCTAATGCAAATATCCTTGAAGTACCCAATCTCAGGTTCCACACTGGATTCTGAGAGGACAGTGAAAGGTTGAAATAAGAAAGGAGGGTCACAGTGAGGATACAGAACAAGTAAGAAGAAGAAACCCGGAGAGGAGGACAGAGAGAGGTGTGTTCAGAGATCTGCGGAGAGGAAAAGGGGAAGAATGGAGAATGTCAAGAAGATGACAGCCACAGTAACATGATTGGGAAGATGGTGCAAGCACAAAGCACAGATTTCAAAATAAGAAAGTTTTATGCAGGGACATTGTGGCTTTGAAGTGCAGGAAGGAACAAAAATATTTTTGACATCCAATTAGTTGGAAGAAGGGGTCTTTTGTAACTGGTTTCAAGGGATGTGTTATTTTATGAGGCAGCCAATTTCAGTTACGATAAGGCAACTCAAAGAGTACTTTGTGAGGACCAAAGTTTGTTACTGCCTTTTGGTCCAGTGAATTCAAACTTCACCTTTGATATAGTGTTGTTTTCTTCTGAAAGAAAACAACATATTGTAAAAATATCATTTTCCTTTTTTAACTTTTTGAGTTTTATAATGTGAAAAACATTATAATAAGTATGGTTGGCATTGTGTCAACCATGTATTTTTAAATAAAATTATGGTTCAGTTGCTAACTTCTCAGAATACCTGTTGCCACTTCCTATTTATCTAGCACTAGCAAACCTGTTTTACTTTCTTTAATGTTTTACCAGTTGATCAATTTAATTAAAGTGTGATCACACAAACTTACTTTGAAGAGCATATATTTCTTAAAGAACAGCACAGGCACTGAATCATATGTTGGAGTAACTTTAAACAATGAGAATAGCAATAAGTAATACATGGAAAAAGTTGCAAACCTAGAATTTAGACCTAAGAACTTGTGATTTGATCAGCTATACAGAGCCATGGTATTCATGGATTACCATTTTGATACCAGTAAATGTCATTCATAGACTAGGTCAAGGGAAAAATATAATGCTTTCAATGTCACTAATATTGCAAAACAAAATAGCTTTGAAAAAATGGGCATTTCTACTGTCTAATTGTTTTATATATATTCTTTGGCCATGGTCTAAATACAAATTCTAGCAATACATTTCAAAAAGCCAGACACTATTTTAATTAGCCAAAAGTTGAATGGAAGACATCAGTCATCTACTAAAAAAGGGTTGTTTTTTTCCTCTTAAATTGAAGCAATAAACACGCATGACGGTTTTATGTAGTTTTCAAAGAAGTAGGAAGTAATGACTCATTGGTAATTTTTTCAGGATAAATACAAAAGAATTAGAGGGGGAATAAATTCTTTATAAAAGTGGTAAAACCTATTCATAATGGGTATCAAGAAAGAAACTTGCCAGGCACCATGGTGCAGGCCTGTAATCCCAGTGGCTTGGGAGGCTGAGGCAGGAGGATCACAAGTTTAAAGCGAGCTTCAGCAACAATGAGGTGCTAAGCAACTCAGTGAGACCCTGTCTCTAAATAAAAATACAAAATAGGGTTGGGGATGTGGCTCAGTGGCTGAGTGCCCCTGAGTTCAATCCTCAGTACTATCCTCCCTTCCCAAAAAAAGAAAGAAAGAAACTTGATCCAATTCCATTCTTTCACCAGCGTAAACGATATACTCAAGTGAGAGCTAGCTCAGCTATGCTAAGTCTAGACTTAGTCACGTTACTTTTAGGTAATAGCATCAGGTAAGTATGGCTCGGGCATATAGAGTTTATATGGTGAAATAGTAGAAATTTTCTTTTATCCTACAGTCTAAGGATTATCATGGAATGATTTAAATGACATAATCAGTTGTGCCTTTCAGAATCCTTTAGTATGGAGTGGAGAGAGATGTGAATCCAGAAATATTAGTCTCTAGAGAGTGGCAATAGCCGGAGATGACTGGTGAAATAACCCAGGTGCTTTGGACTGGGCTGTGTCCTTGACCCCTTAGACTTGTAGGTTAAAGCCTTGATTCCAACTATGAGGATTTCAGATGGGGCCTTCAGAAGGCCCCATTAGATCACAATGGTGGAGGCATCATGAAGGAATCAGTGATATTACAAGATGGGATATGAGAGGAATCTCTCTCCATGCCATGTGAGGGCCCAGTGAGAAGACAGCTACATTGCAAAGAGGGTGGTTATGGATACATGCTATCCCCCAAAAGCTCCTGTGTCAATGCAGAAATGTTCATAAGTGAAATAATTAGTTTATGAGAACATAACCTAATCAGTCCATCCTAATTTGAATGGACTGGCTGGGTGTTAACTTGTAGGCAGATGGGGTCTGGCTTGAGGGATTGGGTCCCTCGGGGCTTGCCTTGGAAAGATGATGCATCTTCCCTTCGCTTGCTTCCTGACCCCACCATGAACCGAGCATCTTTTCTTTGACAAAACCTTCAGCACGATGCTCCACCTCATCTTGGGGCCAAAGCTGTGGACCTGGCCAACCATAGACTAAATCTCTGAAACCTTGAGCCAACATGAACTTCCCCTCCTCTAAGTTTTTCTTGTCAGGTATTTTGATCACAGAAACATAAAGCTGACAAACACATGGGTCCTCACCTAAATCAGCTGGCACCTTGGTCTTGGACTTCGAGCCCTAAGAACTGGGAAAAATAGTCTGCTATTCAAGGCATCTCTACTATGATATTTTGTGTAGCAGCCAGAGCTCACTAGAAAACTAGGCATCATCATGAAGAAAGAAAAGGAGGGGGATATATGAGGAATATTTAGAAAGAGTATAGAAGGAGGGAGTTATGTATATATCTGCATTCTGTACCAAGGACACATTTAAATAGTTGTCATGCTAATAAAATACCAACATATATTGAATGCTTGGCAAGTTCCAGGGAGTATATTAAGTACTTTATGTGAATTAGTATTTCATCCTCCAAACAATCATATAAAATTAAGTATATTATAACACCTGCATTACCTATGAGAATAGTGAGAAAGTCTAGGGATGTTTCATTTCCAGAAAAAACAGTGGGCAATCTTCCTTGGATAACACAGGCTGAAGTAGAAGATGAAGACATAATTTTACAGTCCAGACTCCTTCAAGTTCTTTCGGGGTAATAGAAGCTAATAATTATTTTGAAGGAATTATAGTTCTCCAAGATTAATGTTTATGTTTTTTAATTATAGATGAGTCTCGATACCAGAATGGCTAGGGTCGAATGTTGGTGCTGGCAGCAGTGGTGGCTCTGGAGAGCTTGTGAGTTACGCCTGCTTCTCAGCCCAACTGCATCATTAGAACTTTTCTAAGCCTTGTACTTCCCATTTTTTTTGAATGATTAGAGTAATGATAATACCTGTTTCATAGGCTACATGTAAAAATTAGGAAAGAAACATGTATATACAAAAATCTCAGTGTCTGGCATATGGGAAGTATCAATAGTTAGTGATGGAGGTGATGGAGATGATGATGAATATAATGACCATGACATGGACAATCAGGATCCAAGTAAATTCCTGCCTGTTACATGCAAATGCAGCCCACAAATATGCTTTATGTTTTTTGCCTAACTAGAAAATAAATGTGGGTTAAATCTAACAGGTTAGTATTGAAATAGGATGAAAGGGGAACTACCTCTGTTGCCAGTCATCAGTACTCAACTGAGAGTAGGGAAAAGTCAGTCACTGATGTAAAAATCAGGAAACTTGAGTTCTAGAAAGACACAGTTCTTCAGTCCTTTTTCTTCTTTGGTTACATGTAGAAATCAGGGGCTTCATCAGAAATTTAAGCTTTCAACTCTATGATTTTATCTTTTACTCTTCAAATGGATGTGCAAAGCCTTCAGAAACCACTGATGTTATTGTTCTAGGAGTTTTGTTTTATTCAGTGCTAGAAATTAAATCCAGGGCTCACAACATGCTTGGCAGGTGCTCTACCATTGAGCTGCATTTCCAAACCTGTTCTATCAAATCCCAAATGTTTTCAGAAAACAAATAGTAACAACATATCATATATAGGCTCAAGCATTTTTGACTCAAACCTTTGAAGATTGAGGGCACAGATATAACTCTACTCAGAGGATGAATATCCATAAAGTATCTTGAAATATTTGGATTATTCCCACCATTTAGGCAAAGGATGGGAAGACTGCTCACAGAGATTTTTTGAGTCCAAGTGGAAGAGACTGCTCATTGTATAGCAAAAGGTCTGCGGTTTTCCTTAGGTCTCTAGGCATTGTTTTTGTATTTTCTTTTCAGCAATAAAATTGGGAGGAGACTGCAAACAAGCAGCTTGCTGCCAAGGACATGTGAAACCTGTTATGTTGGTCATCCTGGATCTCATTCAAGCATGTACTACTACTAGGTAATAACAATTCTACTCTGCATTAGCAGAAGCCTCAGTTGTGCTTTGGGGAAAAAAAGTCCCATTTTTCCAGTTTTATTTATAAACCGTGAACATTTCTATAAGCAATAATATTTAAGATGACACTGACGTACTTACAATTTTGATGTGGGAAAAATGAGGGTTCTAAAAAAGTGCAAAATTAAATGAGTGCAAATTATTATTTGCCACAGTCCTGTAACTGGACAAAGCAGCCTTTCTGCTCTGTGTGGTATCTACTAGGGCTGGAACGTATAAGAAGGCTTCTTTGCTCACGAACCTGAAATCAGATTGGGCTGACTGAAGCAACTACAGGTTGACTTAATACATCTCTCCGCATTTCTGCTCCTCATGATCAGCTTGGGATTTCTATTACTGTAGTCATCAAGAGTGATATTAGACATATGTGGTGGCTGGCTTCCAAGACAAAGGAAGTTGAAATAGCTGGTCCTCTGAACAACAGACCCATTATGAGACAACATCACTTCCCTCACATTACACTTACCTAAGCAAGACCAAAGTCAGCCTAGATGTCAAAAGAGGGCAAGTAGACCCCACCGCTTGATGTGAAGATTAGCCTCCATGTCTTAAAAGAAGGGACCTATATTATGGTAGTAATCTTTGGAGAATATGACACCATATATTTCATTTATTAGGGGCTCTTCCTCTTTTTTCTTTTTCTTTTGAATTTCATTGAGTTTATTGGAACTTGATTTGAAAATTTTACAATGTCAGGAGTAAAAATGTCACTCATCTTTAGGTTGTAATGGATGAAACTTTGTAATATTCATTATAATAAGCTTTCAACAATTTTTATAATAGCAATGGAATCCTGATTTAACTTACTAGTGTTGTTCTCTTTCAGGATGAAGAAATGTAGCTTCACAAGAAATGGAAGCACTAATCCTCAAAAAATGCTTCCAGGTAAGAGAAGTGGCCATTATAACACCTGGAGATTTTGAATGTGTCAGGTTCACATTACCCGTGGTCAACTGGATCAAGCCACCTTTCCATTTTTAAACATCATATTTAAATCTATGTGTGGGATTTTTATAACAAAGGGATTTGTAATCACCTACTTCCTCTTTTTATTCAAATTAATTTTCTTCCCCGGGTCCATGAATCATCCCTCACATAAGAACTGGCTGATGAATCAGAAAGGAGTCAGCAAATTCTAATGAGTCTAAAAGGAGAGACAAGCTTATCATTGCCAGAGATCAAAACTAACTATACCTGAAAATTATAGGCTTTGTTTAAAATGCTGTGTGAGACACTGAAATTTACCTTAGTATACCTTTATCATGACTCATCTTTCTGGTGTATCCAACCCACTGAAGGGAGGAGGCAGCTAATTAATCTCACTAGAAGCCACTGACCTTCAATCATTCAGTTCATAGCAGTGAGGGCCCCCAAAGCCAAGCTATTAATGCTGTCCCAAGCCATGCCCAGCGACAGAAGAGAATGAGGTGGGGACATGTATAGCACTGAGTGCATTCCATTTCCTAGGAGCTCTTTCCTTATTTTTCCCTTGGATTTCACTGAGTTTATTTAAATTCTGAAATTAAGGGATGTCAGAAGCAAAAATATCACTCAAAATGTAAACCATAAGATATTGCTACTTGTATTCATTAAGACCAACAGAAAAATGTTGGGGAAGTTGCCTGTTTTCATGCATATCTAATCTGCATAGAACAGGATTAGTTTGGAGAATAATTCTACAGAAATTATGGAAGATTCTGGGCCTAAAATATTTTTTTTATGTAAGCTCTTCAGTTCAAATACTTTGGTTCCTGGTGTTAACTAACTGTACCTGCTCATCAAACCTAAAGCTCTAGGTAAGGAAATAATCATAATCATTCTGATTATTAATTAAAAAAACTCACCTTGGCCACAGAGATTAAATTGAACCTTCTTTCTCAAAACGCACCTCATTTATTGTTAAAAATGATATATAAATAACTTCAAACCCTTGACAATTTCTGAAAAAAATACTTAAAATATAGCATAAATTGTATAGGAAATTGAATTTTATAAGAAAAGGGACTTGACTTTTATTCTTAATTTACTTCTAGAAAATGCAATTCTCATAATATTTTCTCATGGTCTACAAATGCTCATCTAGTACAAGAATGAAGGGAAAATACAGTTAAACTATCAGCCATCTAAGTAAAGTGCTTTATGAGAAGGATTATGTTGCATTCTTGGAACTGCAGAGAACTAAGCTGGATGTGCTTGAGACACATTAGAACTGCACTCCTCAGGTGCTAAGTGTACAAGGAGGCATAAAACAAGCAGGCAAGAGTAGACGCTCTGGGTACAAGGTTGTGGGTTGCCTTTGAAGCTTGTTTGTCAGAAAACTGAGCTGCATCTGCTTACACCACAGACTCTAAGTTCCTGACTGGGGCTTGTGCCACTTATCATAATAGGGTACAATATTAGAAGCAAAGAAAAGTTGCTTCCTATGCATATTTCCAAAACTATAGATGTGGAGCTTTCAAAATGTATTTAATATTATGCTAATATGCTCAATGTTTCATCAATATCCCCTCCTTTTATGAGTATAACATTTAATGTGTGGTTACGATGTTTTCTTTAATTCTGGAAAATTCTCAACCATTATCTCTTCAAATCATGCTTTTCCACCATTCCCCAGTTCTTTTCTCCTGATAATCTATTTATTCTTATGCCTTTTGGATTTGTTTTCATGTTTTTCCTTTTTTGTATACTTCCTTTGTGAATTCCTCAACTGTATCTTTTTAAAATCACTCATTAATTCCCTCTTCTCTGTCTCAACCAGAGTTTATCTCAAATATTAAAATATTTTAAAATTTCAATAGTGTATTTTACATTGCCATTGTTTCTGAAATTATTTTACATTCACGTTTGTCCATCTTCATTTGCTCATACTTATTTTTGGTTTTGTTTTGTGTTTATATGCTTTTTAAAATGAATATATTATACTTTTTTTCCAGGGGTTCATTGTCCAACTTTTTCTGTTAAGATCCAGATACTAAATATTGTTAGATTCTACAGGCCACATGCTTTCTGTACTCAACTTAGCATTGTGAAAGTAGCCATAGACAATATATAGACAGATGGGCATGGCTGGGTTAATTAAAAAAAAAACAACAACACTTTATTTAAAAAATAGATCTCTAGCCAGGTGCAATGCTGCTGGCCTGTAATCCCTGCACTCAAGAGGCTGAGGTGGGAAGATCACTTAAGTCTGCAAGTTTGAAGAATAACAAGAACAGATAATGGCACACATTTCAGAAAACAGTTTGGCAGATCCTCAGATAGTCAAGCATAATGTTAATATATTATAAAATCCTGAATATAAATGTTCTTTTCAGTGTTATTTGTAAAATCTAAAAATAGAAAACAAACCAAATACCCATTAACTGATTAAGAGTTTTATATCCATAGAGTGGAATATTATTTGGCAATATAAAGGAACCAGATTTTGACACATGTTACAACACTGATGAGCCTTGAAGAGGTTAGGCTAAGTGAAAGATGCATAAAACCACATTTTCTGAGATTTTACTCTGCAAAGTGTTGGGAACAGACACTTCTAGAGAGAGAAGGTTGAACTGGTGGTTGCTTAGGGTTCAGATAAGTGGAGGAATTGGTAAGTGACTACTGATAGGTATGAAATTTCTTTCTGGAATATTGAAAATGCTCTAAAAGTAGACTATAGTGATAGTTACACAACCATGTAAACATACTAAAAAGCCATCAAACTGTACAGTTTAAACAGAGGGACTTTATGGCATGTAAATTGTTTCTTGATAAACGTTTTGAAAAGTAAATAAATACAATGGAGAAACAATTAGGTGAGTGGGCTATAGGGCCAGTTTGCTCTTTCCTGCTTCATATTTTTTAGAATTCTAGCATGTTTATTCAAAATTACTTATAGATCACTCTGCTTTGTGAAATGCTTGTGGATTTAATAGACTTTTTGATTTTAGCTTCCTTGTTAGTTTTCCTTCTGTTTTGGAGACTTCTAGATTGCAAATAATCTTGAGTAGAAAGCATTTGCTCCTTTTCTTTTTCTCTGATTTTTCTCTCTGCTACCTTTCTTTTGAAAGGTTTTGTTTTTGCTTCCTCTCAGGCCTCCTTGGGCTGACAGTCCAAAAAAGAGGACCATTTTAATGTCTTGGGCCTTCTGTCTCCATGGATGGGTAGATATGATGTGAACTCTGAACACTTGGCCCTGGTTCTTACTGAGATGTGTTGTTCGTCTTCTCCTGCCAGATTCCTTTAAGCCTTCCCAAGCTTCTGCAGCAGCTCCTTTCTTTCCATGCAGCATCTATTGCTCTAGTCTGTCATGTGTTAGGGGCTTTTAGTTTCCATTTTACCATCATAGCATTTGGGATTCTTCTACATCTACCTGATTCTGGCCCCACAGAACATCAGCCAGCTCACTTTTTATGTTTCTGCTCTATTTTTTAATGCACTGAGATCTTCATCTTTTTAAAAATACTCTTTTGTTTTGTTATTTTGAACTGTTATGTATATGGAGCAGAGCAGAAGGCAAAGCATGAATTTATTTACCATGCCATTCTGATGGGATATTTTACAGGTCAGTGCAATAAAATTTAGCAAGATTCAAACAGTGTCAAGTACTCCTGATTAGTGTAGATAAAAATTTTGTTCCTGGAAATTTTGGATTGAGGTAAGTGGGGCCTATTTAAATGAAGGTTACTTAGAGTAGTTTACACATACAGTATAAAAAGGTCAGTCCAAGGTCAAAGTTGAACACATAGTTTTGGGAAACAAACAATCATAGAAAAAGAAAAAAATAGTACTAATTGTCAAAACGTTCAAGGGGCTATCTACAAAGAGAAATCATTTCATTTTGATAAAATATATAATGGTTCCTCTTTTTTTGGGGAGTACTGTTCTATTGAACTCAGGGGCACTTGACCACTGAGCCACATCCCAAGCCCTATTTTGTATTTGATTTAGAGACGGGGTCTCACTGAGTTGCTTAGCCCTTCACTTTTGCTTAGGCTAGTTTTGAACTCACAATCCTCCTGCTTTAGCCTCCAGAGCCTCTGGGATTACAGGTGTGTGTAATCGTGCTGGGACTAACAATTCCTCTTTTTTCTA
>NW_026000026.1:50133934-50160071 GCF_001458135.2 Marmota marmota marmota | reverse complement strand
TATAATTGTAGATGGAAACAATATCTTTGTTTTATTTATTTATTTTTTATACCGCGCTAAGGATCGAACCCAGTGCCCCACACATGCGAGGCAAGTGCTCAACCACTGAGCTACAACCCCAGCCCCAACAATTCCTCTTAATACTACATTTGGCTAGGATATCCATTTTAAACTGGTAGAATTTTATGGCATGTTTATGATTATTAATTTAGTCATTTTTTTCAATAAACATTAATTATGTCTCTGTTATCCACTGAGCACTCTGCAAGGCCCTAGAGATATAAAGATAAATAGTAAATATTAATTGACCTATTTAGTGAAGAAATCAACATACACACCTAAACCTAAACAAGTCATCATTCAGGTCTATGACAAGTGCTATGACACTAGGAGTAAATACTTTAAGGTCATGAAAGAGGAAACAGGTAATTCCAATCTGCAGCAATTCTGTAAAGAGGCAATTCCAAAGGCTTCACAGACAAGTTAGAATATTGAGACCTTTGGGAATTTCTGTAAGAGAAGTACAGTGAGGCCAATGGGAACTACCTTATCAAACACACAATTTTTACTTAGATTACAGGATATTTTGAACAGCTTTGGGGAGTTAATGAAGACTATGGGAGGGTGATAAGCCCCTTCCAGTTCTCTCATCCATCCTCATGCTCCCCTTTCACTGAGCACATAGGGGTTATCAACTTATCATGAGATACTCAAAGTAGAGGCCTCCTTATGTGAGAGACATGACAGGTATTTTAGGAAAAGAATAAACAGATTTGCAATGTCAGGATGCAGAAAACAGGGGAGATCTGTAGGGACTCTTAAGAGCTAAGAGTCTAGACTTCTATTTTGGGCAATGAGGAAGACCTTGTTTGACTACAGTGAAGTGAAAGTATTCACTTCATATTTTTGAAATATGACCTCTGAGATAGCAAAATGGTGAAGAAAAAGACTAGAAAGAGAGAGACTAATCAGAGTCCAAGTATTATCTCAACTATTGAACTGAATTATCATAGGAATAGGGGAATTAGAATTAACGTAATATTTGAAAAACAATAACAAAGCAATATTTCTATTAATATTTCATTTCAAGAGAGGACTCCCTACTTGAGATAGAATTGTGCTGGAACTTTTAGCATTATGATGAATGCTTGAGGGCTGCTTTTCAGATAATTAGAGTATAGTTTTATCTATTACATCAGTGATGGATCATATCCAAGAGGTGTATGGAGTGATTTAGGTCTGCAAAGATTAACTCATTGTGTTTGCCCCTCACATATCACCATTGATAATATGCAAACACTGGCCACTATTATTATAAATATTATAAATATATTTATTTATAATAAATAAACAAACTAAACAAAACTTATCATTTAAGGAAAGAAAAAACAACAACTTTTCTTTCCAAAAAATAACATCTGTTTCAATAAAATAAATCTAAGTTGAATAAAGCACAGCTTTTGGATAAATTCTGTGTCTCCATAAAAATTAGGACTCAGGAGGCTGAGGCAAGAGGATTGCAATTTCAAAGCTAGTCTCAGCAACTTAGTGAGAACCTAAATAATTTAGTGAAACCCTGTCTAAAAATAAAAAATAAAAAAGGTTTAGGGATGTAGCTCAGTGGTAAAATACTCCTGGATTAGATCCCCAGTTCTCTCCACCATAAAAAAGTAGTATTTCTACATTATGAATTATTTTTATTGAGGAATTTAAGATTACTCATAATTTTAAATAATATTTCTTCCTACATAATGATCACATGTGGAATGAGAGACAATAGAGAAGAGCTATCTAGATACCAATATCTTAAAACCACCACACAAACTAATCAGAAAGAGTCTCTTTTCTTCATCATATGAGTAAATTTTTTTTTGTACCTTCCTGATCCAGTTCAGGAACTAGAAGACTTTTTTTTTTTTAAATGTTAAAGTGACACCTTATAAGTGACAATATCTATTGAGTCCTTTATAATATATTAGGCACTGTTTTAGAGATTTCCTATGTGCTATCCTGCTTAAATGTGACAGGCACTCAAAATGTGAATAATTCCTCTAAGACTGCCATTCATTTGACTTCAGATCTGTAAAAGCTTAGAAAAGAGAAGATCATGGGCCTAAGAGGGATCTTCAATGCTGTATCTTGATGACTCACACAACACTTCAGTGAGAGTTTTTGTCTGTAGGTGTGTGGTTATTGTTCCTAGTTAAGAAAATTCCCAGGAGACTGGAATCTAACAACAACAACAAAAGAACCAGATCATAAAAACCTGTGTTAAGTGTGATTCAAAGGGGAAAAAATGAACTGCAGTGAAAGCCAATTTGAGCTGGAAAGACTTGCACTCTTAAGTAACCGGACATGTGTAGTCACTTAGGAAGCTGTCTGATTACATATGTTTTTAAACATCTGTCAGCACAATCAGAGCGCCACATGCAGAATATAGTGCTCGCAAGCATTGTGGAGGTTTGTTCAACTGTGAAGAAGTCTCAAAATCTCCAGGAAATAAATTGGTTTCACAAGCTGAGTGCAGATTATTATTGCATGAGTTGAGGAAAGCTTGGGAAGCGGCTCCCAGTCTGTGTGACTCATTCACATGGACCTTAATACCTTTAGGACAAAACTTGACAGCAGCAGGCCAGCCTACAGGGCCCTGAAGAAAGAGATGTCAGAAGCACCAGAAGCAGGAGACACTGGGGAGGTAAGGCTTAGTTTAAGCCTTAAGAGCTAAAAGCTGAGCCTAACATTTTTCTGTTTTTTTTTTTTTTAAATATTCACTGACATTTTCCCACTACTGAAAAGCTCCTATCTCCAAAATGCAAATAGAGTTCTTTTCAAACCTGCAGCGTTGGTTCTCCCTCTGAATACATCGTCGTAGGCTTTCCACTGTGGCTTCACCTGGTAGGCGTGGATGAACACCACGAACACCACCACCAGGCACATCAAAGGAACAAGGGCCGCGGTAAACAGGGCTGCATAGATGTTTGGAATGAAACATCTGGAAGACAGTAGGAAAGAAAGAGCTCAGACAACTTCAATATGAACGTTTTTTTTTCAATTCAGAATGTGTCACTTCACTTATACTAGCTCTTTGTATCTAGATGGTGGCCAAATTGAAGCTTTGTTAGACAAGAGGCTACCTGCTGAAATCTACCCATGGCTTCACAAATTAGGTTCTATGGAAGTTCCTGAGAAGCTCAGAAAACTTCAAAAAAGATTATGGTCAAGTAAGAGTGAGAGATGTACATTGTATATATCTCAGAGATTCAGGGTGCAGATCTGCATTTAAAAAGACTGTAGGAAGTCACACAGTCATCATACCTGGACTCTGGAATCAGATTGTCTCTGAATTCCAGCACCACATCTTAAATAATGAGCGACTTTTACATGAAAAAATGGGTCTCTTCCTTTCTCTTTCTCTTAAGGGCCTTATGATAGGACTCATGTTCCTTGGAACACACTTTGAGAATCATTGATTTGGTCACATCCAGCTTATGTTTCAAATTAGTCCATGTTTTCCAGGGAGAGTCCAGGGCTCATTTCTATTGCCTCCCTCCATCTAACCTCAAATAAAGAAGAATACCATTAGGGTTTCAGGTCATGGGGCTGATTGTGGAGTTACTATGTCCTCATAGGCCTGATCAGGTTTCTATGGCTCTAAGGGCTGTGGCTGTTTCTGCATAGAAGGTGCTAGGCCACGGCTCCTTTCTTCTCCTTCCTCCCTCCTTCTTCTTTCCATCCTCTTACTTTCTCTATCTCCCCATCTTCTTTCCCCCTCCCCTTTTGGACTCCTCCTCCTGGCATAAGTCCAATTCAGGAAATAAAGGATGAAGGTTCATGTAACTGTTAGGGAGCTAATCATAAAGCATTTCTTTGCCTGGCTTTGCCAACTTCATCTTCTTGGCCTAAATGTTCCTTGGGCAGCAGAGAAAGTATTCTTTTTAAATTTTTTTTATAGTTGTAGATGGACAGCATGCCTTTATTTGTTTAGTTATTTTTATGTGGTGCTAAGGATCAAACCCAGTGCCTCACACATGCTAAACAAGCCCTCTGCCACTGAGCTACAGCCCCAGCTCGAGAGAAAGTATTCTTTAAAGGCAAATCTGAGGATTCCAGGGCTCCACTCTGTCACATTCACAATCCTGGCTTTTGAGCAGATGACAGTTTTGTCATTCCCCAGCTATACATTTCCCTAAGATCCCTTTGGTCTCTCAAAAATGAAGGTTATTTTCCATTTAGAAGCTATATGCTGTGCCATTGTATCTATTATTCCTGGAGTTTACATAGAACAACAGAGTCCAAAGTAAACTTTACATTATCTAAGTATATAATTTGGTTACAGTATAATAACCAGAAAAATAGTTTTAGAGATTCAACTGGAAATATTTACTAATGGGTCATATCATCCTCTTGTTCTTTACTAGAATCTCTCACAAAATTCTTGCTGTTAAATTGGTTATCATCATCTAAAACTGTGCTTTTGAGATATGTGTTCTTATATAAGACTGACTTCTTAAAAGTTACAAGGCTATAAATTAATTATAAGAAATCATAATAGAAAACAATATCTCTTCTATTTTTTCCCAAAATCTTCTCCATTTTTGATATATAATATCTGTAAGCCTATATTATAATACAGCCATAAACATTGGACTTTGAAGAAAACTCAAGAAAAAGAACATATAACCTATTTAGAGGAAAATCTCAAGATCCAAAATACAGGTAATCAGAGAAATGCCCATTCACTTGGGAAAATAGTGCCTCAATTTTACATTTAAACTGAGATACATTACTAAAGGCCTTACTCAGATATCACTTCCAATTAACATGACCTGTTAAATGTATTCTTTGTGTAAACAAGACTCATCTTAACAGATACTTCAAAACATACTCCACATCTGCAAAGGGATGTCAGAATGATGAATTTGCTGGTTTTAGAATTTAATTTGGACAACACAAAGCCTGAATCCTTCCCTGAACACTCACCTGTATGCAGTAAGGCCTGTTTCTTTTAGATAAAAGGCCCATGATTAAATAAAACAGGCAAACACTAATGGCCTTGATATTAAATATATTTCTGCCTTACAAACAGTGTTCACATTGCTTACACATTATTTTGTACAGTGGCTTCAAATGATTTTTTTTTCCGTCTGAATGATGGATTTACAGACAGACTGGCCTAAAGATGCTTAGATGAATTCAGAGACTAATGGAGGAACACACTGCCTTATGGTTTGCCTTGAAAAATGTCATCTCAGTTCAATTTGTGGATGATTATTAAATCTACTGTGACTTGTTCTAGTTGTATAAAGATTTGTCCAGAATGCTAAGGCATAGGTATGATTTTCCAACACCCACACTCTCCTTTGGCCACCAACTAGAAAGGCTTATTTTGTATTTAAAGAACTTGCCTAACATTTTCCTTTACCATGGAGAACAATTCTTGGAACACCATATCCAGATAACAATTCACCATCTTTGTTAAAGAATATAATAGATAAAGTGGACATGCAAGGGGCTGGAAGTAATCAGGTATGTCCACAGCACCTCTCAGGAAGAAAAGGGAATTCCCTGAGTTCTATTACTCTTAAATATCTCCTTTAAAGTCCTCTTAACTTGTATGATGACATGGATCATTCATTCAGAAAGAG
Organism: Marmota marmota marmota; assembly: GCF_001458135.2. Lineage (NCBI taxonomy): Eukaryota > Metazoa > Chordata > Mammalia > Rodentia > Sciuridae > Marmota > Marmota marmota. The sequence goes on along the minus strand of NW_026000026.1, from coordinate 50,154,426 downwards.
GTGCAGGAAAATTAGCTGATCCCGACTATCGCCCTTTTCTCTATTTCTATAGAGACCATGACTTCTCATGAGGAGTGGACCACTGAGACTCCCCTAACTTCATCATCCACATAATGTGGGTCAGATCACAAAGGAGCAGGGCTTTGGTTCCACAGCATGCTGGTCTTGTTGGCAGCCTCCACCCATCTCTCTTGAACAAAAACTACTTGTCTTTTATATTCTCCCTTAGTCTTTTTCACTTCTGAGACACTAACATTTGCAAATGAGGTAGGGCTAGCTAAAAGGGTTAAATCACAAGTACCCATAACGGACAAGGCTGTCTACTCCGGAAATTCAGTCCATGGAAAGTAGGTGGAACAAGCCATGTCATTGCACATCCCCAAATTATAGCTCATATTCTTAACCCCTTCTTATTTTAAATTCTCACTTAACATTTCCTTTAAAGCTAATGGGCATTTTTCTAATTTTCTTAGCAACATTGCCTGAATAGAATTTCTACTAGTATATAATAAAATTTACCACATATGTTTAAATGTGTCTAAGATAAATGAACTAGATCCTACCCTTGGGGGAATTTCCTCCAGTCCAACCAAATAAGTGGTGCATACAGGTAGTTTTGAGAATTAGATCACTTGAATGTGATATGGTGCCTTAGGAAACTGTGGATGGATAGACTAGTTTCTGAACTAAGGCTGGGAACAAATTCTTGGAAAAACCAAATGTGAGAAATGAGTACACTGAATGCTATGCACACACCAGGACTGTGGAAGGAGTTGATTAACATGCTGGCAGTCACTGCTTCAGGAACAGATCTGGCAGACCCCAGAAGAGGAGACAAAGACCATGAGGATTTGCTTTCTTATAAAAGAGCAAGGAGATTGTGTTCCTTGGAACCACCAGCTCATCCAGCTTCAAAGGACTCTGGTGACTCTTCTCTCTCTGGTTTTGGATGCTCTTCTGAGTTTCTGTAATCACATGACTAAGTTTTGCTGTTCCCTTTTAAACTTAAGTAGGTAATTTTTTTCCCCTTATTACTACCCACAGACAATGCCAATGTTTCAAAATCTTGTCAGGACTTCATTCTTTTCTCTCTTTTTATCCAGATGAAACAAGTCAGTGCTGTCTCACGACCTTCAGTTCTCCCTCTTCCAAGTGTTCCCTCAGAACATTCACAATGCCTTAGGTCACTTTCTAATTTAGTAAGATTATTACCTCCCCTCAGTATCACTTGATCCTTACTGAAATGTTTTCATTCACATTACCTAACTTGATTTTTATAAATTTTATGTGGGTGGCATGAGCATATTTCAGTTTCTTTACTTCTTTATGAAATCAGCCTAAGAAGGTGCTCAGAAGCTGAGGCATCCTCTTGAGAGTCCTAAACTCCACTTACAATCCCTAAAAGCCCCAGGCTGTGTGCTGGGAACTCCCTGTACAGGAGGTTGTGATTTGGACTCATTTAAGTTATATTTTAAATCACAAGTTGACCCTGGCAGGCTGGAAGACTTGAAGAAATCCAGGCAGCGGGGTTCCATCTGGGTTTCATAGGTAATTTAAAAGGACATAGGTAATGATATACTAATAAATGTTTGTTTCCAAGGTCTTCTTTGTAAGTAGTTCTCAATAGTCAGTGGTACTAGCTGTGATTCACAGGCTCCTGTGCCAACCTCTGCTGGGGTAACCCCTTTGCATTTTTTTCACGATAGGTGTATTCATCAAAAGCTACACATTTTGCTTCAACCAGCTTTTTCCTCTCCACCTGCAAACTCATGTTGATATCCTTCTTAACTTGGAGAGTAATGGAAATGGTCTGTCAGTTTCAGTCTACAAATTTACTTAAGGTATGGTCAATAAAGCATTGATCACTATTTATTGAAAACTCGTTTCTACTCTGTGTAGAATATCTAATATACCTTTTATTGGTTTTATTCGTTGAAGCACATAGGTATTATTCTTTATGTAGATGGTTATCCTTTATAAATAAAATTTATAACTAAGACTCGGAAATCATAAGCCAGTAGTTATGGGTTCAATACTCCTTTACTTGCATGCCCAACTTACTTTCTTTCTAAAAATGATGCTCTTTTTCAACACAGGTTCACCTGTGAATCTATGTATATATGTGTGCATGTATTTGCATGTATATATGTATTTCCTGGTCCATCCAAAGTGACAGGAGAGGCTTAGAGAAACCCTATAAATACACTAACTTTAAAAAAAAATAACACATTTATGAAGACTCACTAAGAAGAAAATAGGTTTGGGCTTAACCACCTGCAAGATAGGAAAATATATTCCTCTCTCTTTGTGTTGTAGAGGATACAACAATTTTCATACCAATTCTAAAATGCACTTTTCTCCAAGTCTAAACTTTAAACAAAAATAATATTAAAATCAAATGGCAGATAAGCTCCACAAAGTGAAATGGAATATAAAGATAGATATGGACTTAGGATGGAGGAAAACTATATACAGTATTTTCCTAAGCTGAATGAAATAATTCTTACATGCATTATTACACACAAACATAATAATCCTATTAGCTTTATTGTGTATGTGGAGAAAATGCCACTTAAATTATAAAAGGTCAAATTGCTTGTAGTATGAACAGGCTCATTTGCTTTCACTGCCACTTCTACAATTCTAAAATGAGCCCCACAGTTCCAGTAAAGATACATTAGAGTTAGTGGTGAATGTGCTCGTGTTCTCCTTGTGGACAGGGGCTATAATATTTTCTCTATATTTCTTTTCTTTTCTTTTTTTTCTTTTAAGAGAGAGAGAGAGAGAGAGAGAGAGAGAGAGAGAGAGAGAGAATTTTTTAAATATTTATTTTTCAGTTTTCGGTGGACATAATATCTTTATTTTATTTTATGTGGTGCTGAGGATCGAACCCAGCGCCCCACACATGCCAGGCGAGGGCATTACCGCTTGAGCCACATCCCTAGCCCTTCTCTATATTTCTTAAGGGCTTTGCACAGTCAGATCCATAAGAAATGTTTAATTATTTCATTGATTTTTAACAATCTTTGAAAACCATTCACTTGAAAAAATGTGTAGACAACCTTGTATTTCATGTAAAGCCAGATCAGTCCAAAGCCAAAAGGTGCCTTAGACGTGGTCCCTTCTGTCAAGGAGATCTTAATTACAATAAATGCCCTACTTGCAGTTGTAGTGTTCTTCCATTAGCATCACCGGCGCTACCTGGAAGCTGTTAAAAACACAGAACCTTACACCCCACCATACGCTCATTCAGGAATCAGAACCTGCTCTCACAACATCCCCAGGTGTTCCCTATGTATAGTAAAAGTCTGAGAAGCTCTCTGCTAGCACACACTCAGGACATAATTCACAAATTAATCCTCACATCCCTTTGGCAGTGACTATGTAATACCAGGAAGAACCAGACCCAGAGGTTTCAGAGCACATGACAGTCCTGGCAGCCTGAAGAACCAGAGGGAAAGAAAAACAGCAGGAGAAAAATGATAAAAGAAGCAGAGACTGAAGATATTTAGAAGCCAAGATGAGCAATCTGAACGTCAAGCTGAAGAAAAAAATAGAGCTTATAATAAAGAGAGAGAACCCAACAGATCTACAGAGTGGCAGGACAAGGTGAGAAGGTGAGTGCTGGAGTACAGTGGGTATGGATGAGAGGGGCAAATTCACTTCTGATACATCAAAACAACTTTTGAAGGAAGAAGGTTCCTATGCTTGTGAGTGCAATCTGTGTATCTTTATCTTTACACCCCCATGCACAGATGACCAGCCCTGAGATGCATGCCTGACCCAAAGAAGCCATTTTTCTGGCTTGCCCCTAACTTACAACTTGGGACTCTGCTCTAGAAATGAAGCTGAGACAATCAGATTTCTGTTTGTTTTTTTTTTTTTTTTTTTTTGCTATTGAGAATTTGACATAGAAAGTCACCAGTTAATGATGAGCATTAGAATGGAAAAATGGCCATATAGGAGTAAATACACAATGAATGTTCAGAAAAAAAAAATTGGATAAAGAAAGCAGGGAAGGGGTGGGAAGAGAGTTCAGATGTTCACAAAAACCCAGAAGTGAGAAACTCTGTGGTCACTAAAAGACAGAGTATAACTTTGGTTTCCAGCTTCTAATTCCAGGTCCTCTGAGGTCAAAGGCACCTCCTTTCCTGCTTTGAATATCCACAGGAATTGCTGTGGCACACTTCTATAGCCCTCCCCACCTGAACTTGAAGTAACTTCAGTGGGATTTTATATGCAATATAATGGCCATAGTTAAACCAATGGTGGGGAGCAAGTGATAGAGATCTCTGAGAGTGAGCACACAACTGTTTGTTAAAAGACGTCACTCTTGAGATGCAGCCGACTATCAGTTCCATGTCTACCTGTTTAAGAGCTTACTTTGCACTGTGGTTAGGGTTACTAACTCTATGCATTGACAGCTGCCTCAGAAAAAAGTCAACAGACAATCAAGCTCATTTTAAAATACTTAATATGTACTCATATGTTTATATTATTTGGAAGGATTAAGGAAAGAAAAATGTGAATAAAACAGCAATATTATTTCATCAAGTTAAAAAAGAACATATTTTAATTCATTGACTATTAAACTACCTAAAATTCTGAAGCAGTTATATGCATTAAAATATCATCATATATTATATATAATTATATTATACATAATTAGTTCCTGGTGAATAAGACAAGAGTTGCCCATATCCATTAAAAAAGGCAAACTATATTTACAGATAACTCCAAAGATAAATAATAGACTGAAAAGTATTAATAGAAACGATGAAAACAAGTCTGCAAATCATGATATGCCAAATAATTTTTTCCCCAAGAAACTTAAGTCTGAGCAGGTTCCCTGAACAATTTGATGATACTGTTAAAATCTATCTGTTGGACCCAGCTTGCCAACTTCACTCTAGATAGGTTCCAGTGAATTGAACCCCTTTAGCATGTCATCAGAATAAGATTAAGCTGATATGTTATTGTTTGCACGTACTAATGCTCTGTTTTCTCTTATAAAACCAAATTGGTCAGGTGCAGTGACACATGCCTGTAATCCCAGTGGCTCAGAAAGCTGAGACCAGGAGATCTTGAGTTCAAAGCCAGCCTCAGCAAAAGCAAGGTACTTAACAACTCAGTGAGACTCTGTCTCTAAATAAAATACAAAATAGGGCTGGGGATATGACTCAGTGGTTGAGTATCTCTGAGATAATCCCAGGTACTAAAAAAAACAAAAACAACAACAACAACAACAACAAACAAAGACAAAACCAAACCAAAATGAAAACAAAAAACAAATTGGTATTAGAAAATGTCATTGTTTTAGGGCACTCAAAGGTATCCTGCCCCTCTTCTTTCTCACCAAGCCTCTAAGAAGATGGCTTAAACATTTTTATAACCATACCACTCCTTGTTCCTGAGGGTGGTAAAATTATAGGTTTTTATAATTTTCTTTTTACAAAAAATACATTTACAGAGGTAATTATCAGATTACAAGATTCGTGTTCAAGAGTTTATTGATGTCCTCTGCACCCTTTTTTACACCATGTGACTTCACTGACAGCACTGGTGGACAACGGGTATCCAAATATAACTGTCAGGAAAGCAGCTGCAGGTGAAGTTCAATGCTCATTTTGCAGACAGGGTGCATATCTTTCGTTAATGTTATAGACACAATTATTTATTTTAATTTTATTTAAAAATTTTTTATATAGAAGCTATTTTTATCCTTCGTGTTTTTTAAAAATGATATTTCCACGAACTCAAAACATTAATAGCTTAGAAAAATTGGGGTTCACATGACATGTTAGCATACTTTTTGTTTTGATACCAGGGATTTAACCCAGGGGCTTTAACCACTGAGCTACATCTCCAGCCTGTTCTATTTTTTACTTTGAGACATGGTCTTGCTAAGTTGTTCAGGGGCTGGCTAAGTTGCTGAGACTGACTTTGAACTTGTTATTCTCCTGTCTCAGCCTCCCTAGCTTCTGGGATTACAGGCATGTACCACCATGCTTGGCTGTTAGCATAAATCATATTTCCTTTTCTTTTTTTTTAATTTTTTATTGTTGGCTGTTCAAAACATTACATAGTTCTTGATATATCATATTTCACACTTTGATTCAAGTGGGTTATGAACTCCCACCTACACCCCATACACAGATTGCAGAATCACATCAGTTACACATCCATTGATTTACATATTGCCATACTAGTGTCTGTTGTGTTCTGCTGCCTTTCCTATCCTCTACTATATTTCCTTTTCTTGATGAAAAAGTTTGTAGGCTTTGAAGTGATCCCTCCCAAATATTCTTATAATAATCTTGTGTATGCTTCATTTACATACCATGATAAATGTGATAAAGGAAGTGTAGTTCTCTGCTTATGAGAGTGTTACCAGGGTGCACTCGAGGATATAGGGTTTGAGGGGCAGAAAATCTTTATAGCACAGTGATAATTTCTCAAAGGGGCAAAAATGGTTTTGTAGAAGGGTAATCAACTCTTAATTATTTACCATATTTTGCAGAACAGTGGCCACATTACATTGCCCTGGAAATTAGGTCTATAGATTCCTCTGGATTACTTCTGCAATATTCCTTGCAATGTTCCGCACTCAGTCACACCTTTGACCTTCTATCTTCATGTGGAAATTTATATCAGATTGCAATAACTGGTGCTCTTAAATGATAACATCATTAAGCCAGGTGTGGTGGTGCATAACTGTAATCCCAGTGGCTTGGGAAACTGAGGCAGAAGGAGCATAAGTTCAAAGCCAGCCTCAACAAAAGTGAGGTGCTAGGCAACCCAGTGAGACCCTTTCTCTAAATAAAATACAAAATAGGGCTGGGGATATGTCTCAGTAGTCGAGTGCCCTTGAGTTCAATCCCCAGATCCCCTCCAAAAAATCATTAAGAAATTGTTCATTGAAGTTAGTCATCCTCTATGTAAAATATACTATATACTTCCTCAAACTCTAAGTAAAATTTAAGCATAGCGTCTGAATACAGTAAGGACACTTAACCATTGAAAGAAAAGTGTGAGTAAGTGAGGTTAAAAGTCAATCATTTTAAGGTCATTATCTCATTGTAGATCATAGAGTTATGTCTCAACTCTAGTAACTCTATTGCAGAGCCCATTTCAATGCTCTTAGGCTGAATTATAAAAAGTTTATTGATGTGATAATTGCTCATATTTGTGGGATATAATGTGGTGTTTAAATACTCAAGTAATGATCAATTCAGGGTGATTACCATATCCATTCTCCATGGCTAAAGATGGCATAAGGTTCAGACATCTTCCAAGGCCCACTGTGATTGGAGGTTTGGTCCCCAAAGTGGCTACATTGACAGTTGACGGAACCTTTAAGAGGTGGTTCCTAGTGGGAGCTCCAAGGGTTATTGGGAGCATGTGGGACTTCACATGTGACCTTTTGAGATCTTGAGACAGGGTTGCTATAAAAGGAGCAAGCTGGTCTCACCCAGCTCTCTCTGTTTTCATGCTCCAGATAGAATCTTCTTGTCCTACAGGTGTTCCCACTGCTGTTACCCACCATGAGGCGAAGCAGTCAAAGGGTGGTCCTGCACTGTGCTCTTTGGACTCTGATGTGATAGGTAAATAATACTCTTTTCTTCATAATCAGCCTGTTTCAGATATTTCATAAGAGTGATAAAAAGCTGACTAATATATACACTAACCATTTCTTTGTGGTAGAAGCATTCAATAAACCTCTGTTCTAGCTATTTAGAAATATGCAGCATTGTTAACTACATTTACCTAATTATACTACAGAGCAACAAACCTTCTTTCCTCCTGTTGTACATTTGCAGTCATTGACCAACCACCCCACCAACCTGCCCCTTCTTTCTGGTGAAGAAGGTTTCTGCTCTCCAGGTTCTGGTAACCATCATTCTACTGTCAACTTCTAGGAGATTAACTTTTCCATATTCCACATGAGTGAGATCATGTGGATTTGTCTTTCTGTGCCTGGCATATTTATTTTATGGAATGTCCTTCAGTTCTACCCATGTTGCTGCAATCGACAGAAATCCATCTTTTTTTGGGGGGGGGGCTGTGTAACATTCTATTTTCTTTATCTATTCATCTATTGTCAAACACACAGGATGAATACAATCTTGCTAATCACGAATAGTGCTACAACAAACACGGAAGCACCTCTTTAACATACTGATTCAATTTCCTTGGTATTTATAACTCAGTAGTGAGATTGCTGGACCATATGGGGATTCTATTTTGAGGGTTTTTTTTCTGTTTCCTGTAATAGATATATTAATTTACATTACCATTAACATTGTATGTTTCTGTTCTACACAGCTTTGTTGTGATTTCTTGTCTTTTCAGTAGCCAGTCTGAGGTAAAATGATTTCTCATTGTGGTTTTGATTTTCATTTCCCTGATAGTTATGTTGAACATCTTTTTGTATACACATTTGGCATTTATTCGTATGTCTTCCTTTGAGAAAAGTCTACTCAGGTTTTGGTCAATCTTCTAATTAGATTATTTGACGAAGATGATGATGATAATGATGCTATTGAATATTTGGAGTTCCTTATATATTCTGAATATTATTTGAAAATATTTTCATTCATTGCACACAATGTCTCTCCACTTTTTTGATTATCTCCTTTGCTGTGCAGAAAAGAATATTTTTAGTTGGATGTAATCCCGTATGTCTATTTTTGCTTTTAGTGCCTGTGCTTCTCAGGTCCTATCCCAAAAATTCTTGCCCAGACCAACATCTTGTAGTGTTTCTCCTGTTTTCTCCAGGTACTTTCATAGTTGTGGGTCTTATATTTAAGTCTTTAATCCAGTTTGAGTGATTTTTTCATAACTGATAAGAGAGGGGGTTGGTTTCATTACTCTGCATGTGGATATCAAGCCTTCTCAGCACCACTTATTGAAGAAGGTGCCCTTTCCCAAATGTGTGGTTTTGGTGCTATGTTAGTCAGCTTTTTGTTGCTGTGGCCAAAATACCCAATAAGAATAACTTGAGAAAAAGTTCACTTGGGGTTCATGATTTCAGGGGTAAAGTCCATGTTTGGCTGACTCCATTGCTTTAGGCTGGAAATGAAGTAGAAGTGTGAAAGGGAATGGTGGAGAAAGGTTTCTCAGATCATGGTAGTCAGGAAGGAGAGGAGAGGGAGGGAGAAAGGGGGGAGGGGAGAAAGAGCCAAGGACAAATATAATCTAAGGAAATGCACCCAGTGACCAACTTCCTCCAGTCACACCTCACCTGCCTACAGTAATCCATCAATTACTGCCATCCAGTAATCCACTCAGATTATTAATCCATCAAAGGGATTAATCCACTGATGAGGTTACAGTTCTTATCATCATTTCCCCACTGAACATTCCTACATGAGCTTTTGGGGGACACCTTATGTCCAAGTGTTAACAGGTGCCTTTGTCAAGACATAATTGGCTGTAAATATGTAGGGTTATTTCTGTTTCTCCATCCTATTCCATTGGTTTATATGTTTGTTTTTCTGCCAATGCCATGCTATTTTGGTTATTACTGCTTTGTAATATATTTAGAAGTAAGGTAGTATGATGCCTCCAGTTTGTTCATTTTTTCTAGAGACTGATTTAGCTACTCAGAGTCTTTGCATATTTTAGGATTGTTTTTCCATTTCTGTGAAGAATGTCATTGTTATTTTAATGGAGTTCCATGAATCTATAGAGTTTTTTTGGTAGTATGGACATGTTAACATTAATAATTCTTCCAATCCATGAACTTGGGATGTATTTCTATCTATTTTATGTTCTCTTAAATTTCCTTCATTAATGTTTTATTGAACAAATAATTTAGAAGGTTGATATTTGCTGAGTAGTGGTTGTACATCAAAAATGCATTCTAAGATATCTGAATGCTCTTAATATGCTCAATATGTGGTTTCTAGAACTGACTGACGGTGATACTATTTTTTTAAAGACTTTTTTTAAGGTGGACACAATACATCTTTATTTATTTTTATGTGGTGCTGAGGATCGAACCCAGTGCCTCACATGTGGGAAGCAAGCACTCTACTGCTGAGCTATAACCCCAGACCCCAATGATTCTATTAACTGCTAATTACTTGTCATTTTTTGTATGCTCTGCAATGTTACACTTATTGCAGGAAACTTAAGAAATGTTGAGTTCCTAATTCCTTCCTTAAAATACCCTGGAACAAGAAAAAATATAAGGTAACAATGAGAGAACATTATAAAAATCCAATAATAACACTGCCAATATACGAGGGATATCTAGTAAATGTTTAAAAGGTTAAGAAAAATGAGTCAAATGCCTGGGGAAAACTTGAGATAGACATCATGGATTAATTTCAAAAAAGAAAAGTAAAACTGGAACTAAAGGAGATAGAGGCCAAACTTCTATCCACTTTATGGGAAATTCTTAGTTTTAAGGGGAAAACAGTACATTTCATTTTCCTTGAAGCTTTAAAATCTTAAAGCTTAGATCATGCAGATACAGAAGTAAGATTTTTAAAGCTCTGAGTTTCAAGCTGGAAACCAGATAAACAAATATCATGCAGTCTCCTTCATGATTTGTGTGAAGAAGTTTCTCAAAAGAAAAATGATGTTGCTGTTACTGGCATAAGGTGGAGACAAGTACAGAGTGGGTAGAAGCTCTTAATGATTAATTAAGATAATTTACTTACAAAACCATAGTGTTAAGAATGGAGACACTGGAGCCAGATTATTTGGAATAACACCAGGCTCATCTCTATTGACTTTATAATTTGGACCAATATTTAGCTTCTTTATACCTCAGTTTCCCAAAATACAAAATGGGAGAACAACAGCATCTACCTCAGAGGAGTGTTAATAAAAAACAGATGAGTCAATTTAGGTAAAGATCATGGATCAATGCTGTAGATACTCAATAAAAGATAGAGATAAATATGGTTATTATGATCATCTCTGACTAAACCAAAATCCTCTTATGTACATACTAGACTTAATCTGTATTCAAAGTAAAAGAAGATGCCAAATAGCAGGCAGAAGTGTGAATATTCATCACATTTGTTTGTATGTAAGGGAATTGCTGAATAGTTGTGTTCAATTAAAATAAAATCTTTCAACTGGGGCAGCCAGTGAAGACTTCATAGAAGGGATGTGGGAATCCAGCCCCTTCATTCTTGAATTTCTTTCCAATCAGCAGATGCTATGTGACTCAGTCATGCAAATAAGATTATTTGCCTGTGTCCATAATATCTCTGCATGAGGGAAAGGAGGAAAACTTTCCTTTCACTGCTTTTCCCCATGACTCACATGCATTTCTGCAAAATCAGTGTTGAAACCTGGCTACGAGTCAAAATGTTGAATTAGTTATGGACCATTTGACTCAAGGAAGACCAGACTGCCATGGTCACACCACCATAGGCTGATGAGCCTGCCTGACCAGATGTGTCAGCAGAAGTAGACTGACCCATCAGTTCACAGATATCACTAGGGATTTGAACTGATGGTTTTCACCTGCCACACTGCTGTCCCCTCCTCTCCTCCACCCCCCCGGCCTAAAACCTAAAAGGGTGTGGATGAGAAAGGCCAAGTACCTGATGGCTTTCTATAAGAGCAAGTGTTTTCTAGCCTCTTGGAGCCTGTATCCTGGATGGATCCAAGTGTTGACTATCAGAAAGCAGGATGTTGTGAATCTACCCATCACTCTGAGCTACCCTCTGGAAAAACAACAGCATTTCCTCATCTCAGTTAAAAAAAATTCTTTGTAGAATCTTACAATTAAAAGTGATAGAAATAGAACAAGACATCCTAGACTCCTTCTTGCTTTGTGGGGGATGACACAAGGACCCCGGATGCCTGCCCAGTGCTAAACTCAGACCAGTGCTGTAATGGTCTCCAAAGCACAGATCAGACTCAATGGAAAAATAGTCTAAAAGGTTTTCAGGGACCAAATTCTGCTGATAATCAAAAATCCTTTAAAGGAAGTATTCCAAGTATTTTATTTTACTTTGTATATGAATTCTTAAGGGCTAGGGGACAATGGAATAAATCATAGCATAAACACTGAACATGCACATTTCTGAGCATAATACTCACTAGCAATAACCCTGCAACATAGACCATGCTTGTTCCTCCCATGAAAGTTTTTAATGACACATTAAAATATTTTCAAAATATAAAAATCCATACAATACATTTCATTCAGTTAGAGAGATGGCAAAGATAGAAGGAAATAGCAACAAATCCAAACTGGTATTCTGGCACTCATAAGCCCCCCTCCCACTAATGCTCCTTCCCCGTCTCTAAAAAAAATTGGCTTCTGTTGAGCAATATTTTATCATAAGGAATTTATTTCTGTCAACAGGATGTTCCTGTTATTTTCAAGTCCTGAAGTTTCAACAACAGGATTTCAAGGCAGTGAAATGAAATGGGAACGGCAGAGGAACATTAATTTCTGAGAAATAGTCCAAAAATCTGCTTTTAAAAAGAGGCGACTGTCTCCTTATTAACTTTCTGAATTTCTTTTCATTTTCAAAAAGTATCATGATCTAGTATTCAGTAAAAAATTTTGGCTAAAGTTCTTAACTTTTTTAATTATCGCCAAACTTCTTAATGTTAATGCTGGGCTGAGTAGTCTTCAAAAACTTCCCTTTATGTTGTTATACTAGTTTTTTCTTTCATCTAACTTTCTTCAAATAAAAGTTGCATGACCTACAAATTGAAATAATTTAAAAAACACTCAGATAATTAAAAAATTCAGGAGTATGATTTGCAAGCCATCTGAGAGGGTATCATGTACTTTTATATTATCACATTTTTGCCAATGTCAGGGAAGCTTTTCATGATTTGTGTGGAAGCCTATTACTTAGGTTTCTGGATGGGAGTCAGGAAGAACCATCTCCTCTGGATCTAATGCTTGCTTGAAGATAACACTGCCTGCCATCATCAGGAACAGAGACTGATTGAACTGGGGTTGGTAATGGTGGATATACACCAAAGCCCACTACTGCCTGAGACATTCTGAATTTAAGATAGAAAGAGCATGATGGTTTCACAAAACCAGAGTGAGAAAGCAAGTGCTTACAGATGTGGACACTGAACGATGTGTCTGGCTTTGAACCCCAGCACTGATGTTGAATAGTTCTATGACTGGCATGAGTGAAGTTACCTCCCTGAACCTCATAAGACTTGTTTGTAACATTTGAACAATTTTTTTCTTTTTTCAAAAGTTTTTTTTTTTTGGTGAGGGATATATGAGAAAGTCAAATTATAGTGCACGTGATAAATAATAAAGGATGGAAAATCTGAGTATATGAATTGGTTTAATTACTTTGCTCAAATAATACAATTTCTAACCATGTGTGGCACATAACTGTATTCATATTCCATTTAATGTGATACTCAAATAGTTGGTAATTTTTTTTCCAACAGCAAGCTTGTCAGAGATCCTATTGCATAGTCATCACTAACCCTAACCCTGCTACTCTTTCTCAGAAGAGCAAGCATTTCCTTCAGAGCCTCCACAGTAGCAACTTAAATGTGAAAGTCTTGGGTCAACGTTCAGTTATTTAAAAACAAGGGACACATACATCCCTTTAACATATGTGTAAAAACTTGGTACATTGGTGTATACCTGTAATCCAAGCTACTTAAGAGGATAAAGCAGGAGAATTGCAAGTTCAAGACCACTTTGGGCAACACTGCACCTCCCTGGATTCAATCCCTGGTATCACAATAAATGTGAAAAAATGTGTAAATCTCTGTCTGATTCTGCCAAGGTAATCAAAATTGTCTACAGTAATTCACAGATTTAAAGCCACAGAAAGGTGAGACAGTGGTTAATCTTCAAGTTGGGCTCTGGAATGCTTACTTACAGGTGTTCTCTGTGGTTGCTGTTTTGAAGGACAGAGGAGCACATAAAAGCTCAGTGTCTTCCTCCATTATGACTAAGCTGTTATTTTCACAGTTACTATACTTGGATTCTGAAGACATATTCATTGACAGTTAAGGCAAGCATTGTTATAAGCTCTGGCACTGTTTAAATGGTGTATTTTTCCAAAATTATATATCAAAACCTTAACCTCCAAGGTGACACTATTAGGAGGTAAAGCCTTTGGAAAGTGATTAGGTCATGAAGGCAGAGCACTTCAAAGGAATTAGTTCCCTAATAAAAGACCCCAGAGACCTGCTTTGCTCTCTCTAGCATGCAAGATTACAGCAGGAAGACAGCTGTCTATAGAGTAGGAAGAGGGTCCTTGCCAGACTAAATACCTGCCCTTACCTTGATCTTGGACTCCCCAGCCAAGACTTCAAAACTGTAAGACACAAATGTCTGTATTCACCCAGTCAAGAGCATTTTTAAAATGGTAGCTCAAACTTACAAAGACAGGGGCCTTCCATGTTATTTCAATATCTGGGCAACAGTAATTACATCCTTATTGTTTTTTTCCCCCAACTTTCCTCTTCAGCAAAGGGGTACTGGATCTTCTTCTGTTATTTCTGTAAACTACTGAAGTTTAATTGGTGTTCCTTAATATGTTTTAACTAGTTTATAAAGACATATATGCAACATAAAAATAATTTTAATATGAGAGAAATTAGGCAAAGGAAAAATAAACCAAGATGAAACTAAGAGTGATAAAAAAATGCTGTTTGCTAAAAATGGTCTATATGTTCATCCTAGCTCGTTCTCATTTGAAGCTGTTTTGGTTCTCTCTCTCTCTGTCTCTTCCTGCACACACACACACACACACACACACACACACACACCTTTCAGGAAAAGCACAACACTTTCCAACAGGAGAGCATCATAGTTATTCCATCATATAGTGGACAAAGATCTTGATCTTACATTAATGCAAAACCCAATGCTGGTGTTTGTGTGACTTCTATTCATTTGCTTAATTTGTATTTATTAAGCAATGGCTATGTGTCTACTCTCTGCCTTGCTCTGGATATACCGTAATGGGCAAGACATGCCTCCTGACCTGGGGAGACCAGAGTACAGAGTGCAGGACATCCTCACTCTGGACAGCACTTTGGTGCAGTGTATTGACTGATAGAAAAGCTACCTGAGAGTGGGGAAAAGCGCAAAGGAATAAGTGAGTTACTGCACGCCGGAGAGGTGGAATCATGTTTGTCAAGAATGAGGACATCTGTTACTTTAACAAATGGCTTGTACAGTCTTGGGAGAGCTCTATTCCCTTTCTGGGACAATAGCAAAAAAAAAAAGGCAATGCTCAAAAACTTCTCAACTTTGTTTCCTGTTGGTTCAGGAATCATCTGTGTTCTTATAAAGGGAAGGGAAGCATGTCGAGATTTTCAGGAAGATTATAATTATGATTAATCTTTGTTCCTCTGGGGCCATAAAACTTTCAAGGTCAAGGATATGTGTATGTGTCCGATACTAGAGGCAGGGACAAGAACTAATAAACACATAGAATTAAAATACAGGCTTGACTGGTTCAAAGATTTACAAGAACTGTGTATTTTACTAATTTTAGAAAAAGGGACCACAGAGAAAAACAGGTACCCCTCAATAAAGTCCTTGTGATGGATAATTGAGGAGGAAAGCTCAAGAAAGCCACCATATGAGAATTTCAAAAGAATTTGACATTCTAGAATCTAATCACAGTTACATCTGGAAGAGTTCCTGAACCACTGCCCCCTTCCCAGGACTCTTCAACCCCATGAAAATGACAAAACATGAATCATAGATCAAAGCTGAGTAGAGGACCTTGGGAAGTGCCACAGAGGTAAAAGAACTCACCATCCCTGAAAAATTCCACTTGCCTTTATTAGCCCATAATGAATCAATACTTAATGATATAAGAAAGCACTAATACTGGATTAAAGTAGTAAACAGGAATATAGATGAAGCAAAATTTTCCGGGGCAGAAGAAGCATTTGGTGTTATTTTTTTTCCTGTCTTTTCATTCTAAAACTGTCCAGTATGGATAAATAAAAAAACATTTCCTAATCTATAACTGAAGTCTGACATAAATTTCTTAAACACAATATAAAGCATTTAAAATGTTAGGTCTAAAACTAGACTATCCTGACAATCCTACAGGTGATATCTTATAAAGAAGCATAGCAGAGTTTCTTCTTTTTCAATGCTGTTAACAAAATAGCACAAAGCACCACAACCCATTCAACAAATGCAATCAAAATACAATTCTAGAAAATTACATTATAACTGCATTCTTTTAAGGAGAAGAGTTCAAGAATATATAGAGGCTATCATGGCTATCATATACGCTAAAATCAGATGCCTTAATCTTGCTAACTCCCTTTAAAAAATTCTTATAAAAATTCAGGGCAGAGGCACTGACGTTAACATGTGTACTTGCTTAGAAATCCAAGTGATGCACTACCTCTGGCTTTCCTTGATTAAAATTAAAGAGAGAGAGAGAGAGAGAGAGAGAGAGAGAAGAAAAAGAAAGAGGATGGGGTGGAGAAGAGAGAGAGAGAGGAAGGGAGGAATGAAGGAAGGGAAGGAGGGAGAAAGAAAAAAGACAGAAAGAGAGAAGAAAAACAGAAGAAAAGAAAAGAAAAAGCAAAGCAGACAGACTTGGGAGTTCATTCTATAGTTTAATTATTATCAAATAAATAGTACTAAGATACTGGTAAAATAAAGTTACAGGTAATTCTCAATCTTTCATTAGATACAACGTTTAAGAATCAGCTGGGCATGGTGGTATGGGCCTGTAGTTCCAGTTATTCAGGAGGCGAAGCAGGAGGATTGCTTGAGCTCAGAAGTTTGGGGTTAGTATAAGCAACATAGTTAGACTCCGACCTCTGCCCCAATAAAGAAAGAAATGAAAAAAGCCATTGCCACCAAAATGCTTATGATAGTTTTTCATCTTTTACATGAAATAAGTTTTGATGAACCAAATATAAGATGGATTGCTAATGAAATCATAATGAGACTTTCACTGTTGTAAAAAGTTCATGTTTACAAACAAAGGATGCTAAACATAATTTTCAAAAGTCAAATATATTTAAAACTTGCATAAAATCAGTATTTCCCAGTGGATGGGTTGAAGTCCATACACTTAAAAGTCAAGTTTGGCATATCTGGGTGCCATATGGGGCCTCTCAGGATATTTGGATTCTATGTCTCATGCTAGGTATTCTGCTAGGCACTTTTGCAAGAAATCTTTCATCTAATCCTCATGATAAATCCACAAGGCAAGCATTTTTATCTCTACTCTTTCATTTGATGAATATTTATTTAGCATCTAATATAGGACAGAGACTATTCAAGGCTCCAGGGTTAGAGAAGTGAATATCACAAAAACAGAAGATTCAGATCCTTCTGGAGCCTACATTCTAGTGGATCCTGCTTATTTTAATTCTGTTTAATCTAAACTTGTCTTGATATAAGATGTTAGAAGGACTTTAAAAAAGTAAAGTTTCCTCTTAGAACACAATTGGAATCTAGCATAGATTCAGAGACAGAAAAGAGACAGAAAACATGAAAAAGCATACAAATAATCATAGGCTACACTGGACAGTGATAATGCCATGACAAAAAATGAAATAGGTCTTTATGAAGTGCTGTGAATTGTTACTTTCAGGTGAGAGGTCAGAGAGTCATAAAGTTCTAAGTGAGATTTGAGATTTTCTATGACTGAATCAATGAGCTAGATCACATACGCACTTTTCAGAACAATAGGAGAACTCATACACCAGTGTTCTTACCAATGTGTGGTTGCCCCAGACAGACTAATGTTGGTCCTGAAATGCTGAGACATCACTCAAGGGAGACCTCATCCAATTGGGAAAAAGTCCTACCATTTTATTTCTCAAACTTAGAGACCTTCACTGTTACCATACTACCCAAATAGGTACAGGTAATTATTTTCCTAACTCTTTATCAACAAGATCTGGAGGAGGACATCTGGGATTCTCCCTGGTAGGTCAGCCCATGACTCATGAGGAATAGCTGTTTGAGTCGCTGGTGAGCCTGTGTATGTGTATGAGGTGTTTTGCAACTTCCTATATTATATTGTTTTTCTCACTATGCTTAGTTTGTTTCTTATTCACCTAAAGCACTCTTCCTTCAAAAATAACCAAGAGACATCAGAGATTTGAATATGAAACTTATTCGACATTGACATTTTTCCTTATTTGAATCCATTGCATTAGATATAGTTATTCCTTAAATCCCAGTATCTACTTTAACGAAAGCTATTCAGTAATTATACTCAGTGACAATATTTGTTATAATTAGTTAAAATATAGGGTAATCAGTGTCCATGTTATGGACATGTTATGTCCATGTTATGACAAATCAGCATAATATGCATGTATTTACTTATATATTTCATTTATTTATCCCAAAGGGACTACCACATTCCAAATATACTACTATGTGGAAAGTCTAAAAATAAATCTTTTTTAAAAATGTGACACATTAATTTCCTAGGGTCCTAAGTATGAAAAGTTCACTCATAACTTCTTCATAAAAATTCTTCAGAAGAATGGAGGAAACATCCCGAATCACCAGCCAATACATTTAAATAGAGAACTGGTCTGACAAATCCAATTACAAACACATGAATTTTGAGTAACACTTGGGAAACAGGAAACACTAAGAGTGGGAAAACACATGAGTTGAAAGAAAACTGAAAGTACCAGTGCTCCACTCCCTAGCAGAATCAACTTCTGCTGTAGTTCCATTGTAAGTAATGCATCCCCATCATCTCAAATGATCACCTTGGGATAAATAATGACTAGATATTAACAAACTATTATTACTAAAATTGAACATACAACAAATATCAGTGTTTCCTGAAGTTAGTAGGCCTTTGAATATTTTATAAATATTTTTAGAAATGTTACAAGGTTTCTTTTAAAGGTCAGCTCATGACTCCCTTCAACCCAATTTGCCTCTGATATTCTTTTGCTACCAAATACTCTTAAGAGTTTGGTAAAGGGAGTTGTAGTATTACCATGTACTTCAAACTAGATACTTATTACTCACCATGAAAGTTTATGGGGATAAAACTGTTGTGCCATGTAAACTGTGTTTAAGAGTTTAAGAGCTTACATAGAGATTGTTTTAAAAATTTTAAACCATCCTTCTGTTTGAAAGGTATTTTGCTAACATGGATCACTATCTATTGATTCAGCTCAGTAGTCTTAATATAGTATTATTATTTTTTTAATGGAAAACTAGAATATGCTGTAATCATTGGCTTGAATGTGAAAGCCATACCAACAAGCCTGAGTTTTTGAAAAACTTGATTATAATTCAGTTATCATCATCTATCTGCAGGTGGTTTAATAAAAGTGCAGGCAAAGTAACCAGAGTGAAATAATTTTCTGTTAGTACTGGCTAACTACTTAAGAGGAAAAGAAGGCTGTAACTTTTTGTGACTTTCATTTATTAAATAAGTTTACAACCATTAATTTTACAAAAGTAGATAAATATTGGTGCTACAATTTGGAAGTTTTGGTCAAGACATTGAAGAATTAGATATCAAAGTAAGAAGACAGCTTTGTAAAAACTTGCGTAACAGTGTCTGAGACGAGGTTTGATATAAGAGCTTCATGTGTCAAAAAATTACATAGTCAGGGAAGGAGAGTGTCAAAAATTAGAAAAAGAAAGATTTTGTTTTGTTTGGTGTGATGGGGGGAGAGAGACAGGAGAAAGCTACAGCTGTGCTTCCTGCAGAGCATAAACACCTGCCTCCTGGAGTGTGGGGGAGGGATGGAGAGTTTGGTACTCCCATTTGGAAAATCTGAAAGATGAGAGAGCCTGGCTCAGCCTGGCTCAATACTCTAGTAGCAGGCTAGAAAACAAGGTGGCTGAGCTGAGAAAACTTGCACTTCAAAAGTTTACTGGGTAAAAGTGTTACATAGACGTTTCTGGTGCCTTGTGCAAGAGAAAGCTGGGGCGAGACAACACTAGTTTTTGTGGTACAGAACCTACCAGAAGGGTCTGAAGGCCTCAGCAAAGAGGGGCTGTATTACTGAATTACTAGATGCAAATAAGAAGCAACTTTCCAGAGGATGGCAGCCAATTTATGATAGTACCAATTAAATAAACATTTTCTGCCTCCATTTCTATCCTCGCTCCCTGTGTTTCAGCTTTGGAGAGACAGAACTAAAGGTTTGTTAGTAGAGGTGAAAAGGAGCAAAGAAAAAGAAGTTGACCACATCCACTTCCCTATTGGCAAGGTTTATGCCTTAGTAAGTTCTTGTTGTGGGAAAGACAGTTGTTGAAACTAAATAAAATTTAGCCTCTTTGACAATTCCATGGGACTGGGGTTTGAAATAATTTTATCAAGACTCTGATTTAAAGTAGTCATAGGACTTTCTATTTCCTAAGAGTAATTAGAATTTTCAAGACATTTAACAAGGTTTTATCTAGTTGCAGGAAACTTGTTCCATTGAGTGAATTATAAAGAATGGGCCAGAAAACCCAGCCCCATGGTGCTCGCCTGTGATCCCAGCAGCTTGGGAGGCTGAGACAGGAGGATCATGAGTTCAAGGCCAGCCTCAGCAAC
>NW_026000026.1:49988934-50131434 GCF_001458135.2 Marmota marmota marmota | reverse complement strand
GTTTTCGCCATCTAACTTGTCACCCTACCTTGTAGCAGTACATTGTCCCCCTCTGCCAAACTCAATAAGAAACTCTATTTTGAAAGATCCCAGAGAAGGCTCAAAACTCATTCCAATACTTATTAACTCTCAGAATTAATTTCTCTATCCATAGTATAAGTGTTTCATGTGTCTTCCCAAATTTCTTTTATTGTTTTATCTTGAGTAGAGATGAAGAGAGAAAAATGCCCACTTCTTTATGAATTAGAAAAATATATCTAAAAGTGGTAAATTTATCTTTACTGTTGCAGTAATTTTCCATCTTTTAACTTCCTCAGAAGGTTTTATTCTGTAGAGATAAAGTGATCTATACATATTTACTGGGTTTTAAATTTTATTCTCTCTCCATTACTTATCTTTGTAGGACTCCTCTGAATTCTTTCCAATGATTTTCAGTCTTTTTCATTAGCTGAAGAGTCCTAGCTTAAGGATTTAACTGAAGGGTAGCAAAATAGCAAAACTAAGTTATCATTCTGGATTCTATACATACTTTTTATTTATTCTTGAATTTCCTTGTTTTTTTTTGCGATTGAATTCAGGTGTACTTGACCATTGAGCCACATCCCCAGCCCTATTTTGTATTTTATTTAGAAACAGGGTCTCACTGAGTTGCTTAGTGCATTGCTTTTGCTGAGGCTAGCTTTGAACTCATTATCCTCCTGCCTCAGCCTCTAGAGCTGCTGGGATTACAGGGGTGGGCCACTGCCCACAGGTGATTTTCTTGTTTTTAAATCATTGGCACCTACAGATTCACAAGCAACATACTAAAGTCTTTTCATATTTTATTTGTAGAATTGCTAAACTACCTCTCCTTCATTTTACATTTATGTTTCTTGTTTAATCTTCTAGACTCTCCTTTCTACATCTGCTCTTACTGAAATCATTCTATGGTATTTCCACACTTTCTTAATTTAATAATCTGAAATAGACATTTATTGTTTGTTGGTTTTCATGCCCATCCACCTTCCTGTAAGTTCTGGGATCAAATCTCTCTCTTATTATGGAGACTAAATTAAACCAGTAGTAGAGAAAATTCACAGTAGACTGGCCAAGGCAAATAGGTGACTGTGATGGGACAATCAGGACCACAGTGATTGGTTCAGAGATGACTACATGGCTCAGGTAGTCATCCATGTTTTCATGGTGAGAAAACAACACACTTCCTCTGGCAAATCAGATGGACCTTGTAGGCTTAGAACAGCCTGTGACTTCCTTCCCTGCTTCATGAAGAAAGCCTACCCAATAATGAAGATAACAAAGAACTCCAGAAGGGACTCACAGACCAAGACTGAACCCTAGTGAAATTCTTTGTATCTAGAATTACTTGTTCTGAAGGTTTTTGTGCTAGTTGAGTTAGATTTTTGTCAACTGAATTTTAAATACTCCAAAAAGATGCTTCTAGTAATTTCCTAATCCTAAGGAATAATTTACATATGAGAAGCATCAGACTTACTCTCTCTCTCTCTCTCTCTCTCTCTATATATATATATATATATATATATATATATATATATATATATATATAGTGATATTCAACTATATATTTGATATAGTCGACTATCACTGCATGTAGTATGTCTGTGAGTAGTAAGACAGCATGAGACAAGGACATAAACCTTATTAGAATTAACACGGGAGCATTAATTTAATTAATTAAAATTTAAATTATATAGATTGAAAGTGATCATACTGGCCAGAAATTTTGAAGTTCAATTATTTACCAGTTTATAGCACAAAAGTATTCTTTCTTCTAAGAATTCAAGGGAAAAAAAAAAAGAGTTGTATATTAAGGTCAGAAGGCACGTGTGACATCTCAATTCCCTACAGCTCATCTTTCATCTGCACCAAAGTTAGTTCTGAGAGTTCTGGAGAGAGTCAGGTTCCCTATGTGTATATATCTAAAATACTTTCTGTCACTGAAATAGAAGTGAATTTATGAGATAAATCCCAAGAGGCTAGTTAATTCTTTCTAGGCACTCTGCCTGTGCAGTTGCCCATGCCAGAAATCTGAGAATCATCCATGACTTTCTTTTTCTGCCTCTAAATCAACTCAGTCACCTAGGTCTGCCAACTATAGCTTACAAATATTTTTTGAATCCATTCATTTCTCTTCACCTACACTGCCACTGTCTATAGACAGATCACTATCAGCTTTTTCCAGACTGCTAACAATAATCTCTCTAAAGTCATGGTCTCTATTCATCCATTTCCCTATGCTAGGGAAGTTAGGATCTTGAATTTCTCCAAAGGTCCATGTGTAGAAAGCTTGGTCCCCAACCTATAGCATTGTTGGGAGGTGGTAGAAGCTTTAAGAGATGGGGTTTACTGGAAAGAAGTTAGGTTATTGGGGACACATATTTAGAGGAGATATTGGGACCCAAACAGCTCTCCCCCGCCTCTGTCTTTATAGCAGACATGACATTATTTTTTCCATATTTTTATTGCTGCATTGTAATTATACATAATGGTGGGATTTACTGTTACACATTTGTACATGCATACAATATAGCAATATAATTTGGCCAATACCATTCCCCAGTGTTTCCCTTTTCCCTCCTCCTCCCTCTCCTAGGTCTTTTTCTCTACTTATTGGTCTCCTTTTGGTTTTCACATGGTTCTCTTTTCCTTTTTCTTCTCATTCACATATGCTCTTTCTCTCTTTTTACTTCCTAGCCACCATGAGCATCTTCATCTGCCACACTCCCACAGTGAATGATGTACTACCTTACCACAGGCTGAAAAACCTCCAAAACTGTGGCCCAAAATGAACCTTCCCTTTTTTAAAGTTGATTATCTCAGATATTTTGTTGTCATAACACTGAATAACATACTTTATAACCTGTCCCTTATACAACAATCAAGTTGGGCTTTTAAAAATGAAGATATAATAAGGTCATTCTCTTCTTTTTAGTAGTGATGGAAGGAGGACAAGGTTGAGAAGAGAAGTAGCATGGAAAAAAAGAGAAAAGAGAATGTAAAAAAAGGAGGTGTAAAAGGAAAAGAAACACTGAACAATGGCAAGGAAAGTGGGTCAAAGAGGAGAAAGGCCATAGGGGAGAGAAAGTGACCATCCTTTCTCAACTCTTCAGTGCCCCTGCACTCCTTGCAAGCAAGGCCCAAACCCACTCTCGCCCCTACTATTCCTTTCTGCTCTAGTAATCCTGGGCCTCTTACTGGTCCTGCAATAATAAGTGTCCTTTCTTTCAATAGGGTCTTTCTTCTCCCCAGAACACTGCACTCCCTACTCTTCACCTAATAATTCCTATGTCTCTGTTAGGCCCTGTTTTCAAATGTCAATTCCTCAGGGACACTTTCTTTGACCTCAGAAACTAGATCAAATCCCCCTTGTATGATTTCATAAATTCATTTCACTTCCACTGGTGGAATTTCTTCAGTAAATAATTTTAATGCTTATCTGTCTTAAAACCAGTAACACTATGTATATCTTATTCCTTTGATTATAGTGAAAAGATAATTAACTATCTATCCTTATTATTAACTTTATTGCCCTCTCTCAACTAATATTTGATAATAAACATTCTTGCTGACTTCATAGGATAAATATTGGGAGACAATTCTCCATGGGTCTCTTGGCTTCTGTCTGGCTTGCAAGCATAGGCACTGACAGCTTTTGCTCTGGATCCTCTTTTTAAGAATGTATGAATCACTTTGGAAACAGAGACAGTGTTTCCTTCTTGAGCAGGTGGCAGATTTGTTTACTACTTAGGATAAAGATATGCAGATTCAGGCAGGTTTGCTTATACCTTTTATAAAAGATTGGGGTCTCCAAAACCTGGGGACCCTTAGCTGTGGTGCAAACCAACTGTGTGTATAGGAGCCACTGAAGCTGCTCTGCATTGCCTTTCATTTTGTTGGGGTCAAGGAGAACTAATATGAACATGGGGTTGTATGGTTTACTATGCCATGAATAATAAAATTGCTGTGTCCTGACCCCAAATTCTTATGTCTGTTAGTATACATGAAACTGACAGACTAGCTTGTCAGCTACTGAGTAGAGTAAAATGTCAGATCTATCTGGGTCCCTGATAAGGAGGTCATCTATGTTTTGTAATCCTTGACATTAAAAAATATTTTCTTTTTCCTCCCTCCATCTCTCCCTCCTTCCCTCCCTCCCTTCCTTCTTTTCTTTCTTTTTTCATCTGATTTCCTATCAGAAAATCTTAATGCCAGGATTCTTAATTGGATGTACAAGGATAGGCTTCATAGGCATTGTGAATCTTCCATGTAAGCACTATTTTAACATATTACTTGAAATGAGTATATTGTTTTCATCAGATTTTTCAAGAAAAAACACATTGAAACTATCTAAGAATATATTCCTTACCTCCTTATGAATATTTAAAATTTATTTAGTATATAACTTATCACAAAACTACAGTTGGTTAATAATTTCTGCATGATAAACTTTATTCACCTTATATAAAAGAATTAAAATATTTGGTGACTCCAAACAAAAGAAAAATAAATTTTATGTGAATAATAAATCCGAGTAGGGCGGCATCAGTAATATGAAACAATATTACCAATAGCAATATTAGTTTAAAGTAAAAATATAGAGGATAAATTTCAAGTTAATGTGGTTGATAATATGATAGTACTGATGTATAAAAAAATCCTCTTTTGCTCAAAAGCAAAAAAAAAAGTTCTAAGTTTATATAATCTAACTAAAAATATGGAATTATGAATCTCATATGCCAAAAATAAAGCTGCAACAAAATGCCACATTGGGGCTGAGGTCCAGTGGCTTACAGAACAATTAGTAACCAGGGAGGCTATGTTTAATATCTGTGTGCAGGTGACATGGCCCTGTCTGCAGATTGCTAGGACTAAATTGTAGCAGAAACCTAGGACCCTATGAATGGCTGCCAAGGTCATAAAATGGGAAACAGAAAAATCTTTGCCTAGAGAAGTGGAAAATAGTTACCAGTCATAAATTTTGAACTCTCAGTGTTGCCTCATATAGATGTGATATCCAAATTTACACTTTTAGTTAGCTAAGGAACATGAAACTTAAAAATTAAGATAAAACTTGTCTGGAACCTGTAAATCATGTAGTACTCCAACAAAGGGCACAGGGAATTTATAGAAAATATCCTTTCTCTAGTTGAGTTTACTATAAAAAATTATAAAGCCCACTAAAAATAAAGGTCCTTATGTCATTCAAGAAGAGGCTGAAGAATTCTTAGCTTTAAAAATTTGCAAATATATATATATACACACACACACATATAGATACACAAATACATACACTTATACATATGTATTTAACATATCTATATACATCTAAATATCATACAAACTAGTAAACAAAAAAGTGGAGTAAAACCAAAAAGAAGGTTAAAAAAAAACCCTCTAGGTTTATAGAAAATTCAAAATGAGTTAATGGAAATGACTTGAAGTTTATCAGCAATCACAATAAATGTTAATGTATTAAACCATGTAAACATACATGTATTAGCTAGTGAGCTAATCAGAGCTCCAGATTTGATTTAAATAATTTAAATGCCACATGAAATTTACCTAAAAATATCAACTCATAAAGTTTAAAGAAAAGGGTTAGGAAATGCCACAGCAGAACAGAATGTCAGGTAGCAATACTTTAAATGCAGTCTAATGTAAGGGAAGGCTTTTTTTAAGCCAATCACAAAGATCAAGGGTCAAAGAGAAACCTATCCTGGAAGACAAAGCAATGTGGGACCTCTACGTACCTAAGAAGACAATTTTTAAAAAACATAATGCAAATACTGAAATAAATAAGCATTTATAAATGCATAATCATAATGGGAGTTTTTTTTTCTTTTCAGAACCTGGTCTGTTAAGTTACTAAAAACAAAAACTTTTTTTTTTTTTTTTTGTGTGTGTGTGTGTGTGTGTGTTGCTAGGGATTGAACCCAGGGCGTAGTACATGCAAGGCAAGCACTCTACCAACTGAGCTATTTCACCAAGCACCACTCCCCACCAAGAAAAACAAAAAAACCAAAAACCTAGGAAATGAAAGAATAAATTAATAATTAAGAGACTTAGTTAAATAATTTAATTACAATTAATAGGACAAAAAAGAAAATTGTTATTCAACAAAAGATAGTACAAGGAAAATCATAAGAAAGATATAAGTCAACATTAAGGAAATAAAGAAAAGGGAATGAAAGCAGTAGACCTGGAAATGACTCCAAGTCCAACTCTGCATCCCCGTTACTACCACCTTGATCCAAGTGATAATCACCTGCGCCTCTATTGTTGTAGTAGCCTCCTAACTTTCCTACCTTGCTTCTGTTTACATCTGAAGCTGTAAATTTGATCATGTCATTCCTCCCAGAGCCCTCTGGGTATAAACTTAAAGTCAGAACTCACCTACTTTCTCTGACCTCACTTCCCTTCCTCTTGCTCACTCTACTTGGACTACATTGGCCTCTTTCAAATCCTCAGATAAGGCTTCATGCTTCTACCTTAGGGGTTTTGCACTGGCTATTCCCTAGCAGGAACATTCCTTTCCAGTCACTCAACATGACTCACTTCCCTATCTCCTCTAAATCGTTGCTCAAATCTCATCTTCTCAATGAAGCCTTTCCTGTCCAGCTTCTTTAAAATTGAAACCCACGTTACTCCTAACCTGTAGCAGACCTCCTTCAACTTGCTCCATTTTCTAAAACATTTTTAATCTTATTAATATCCCATATATTATTTATTTTTATGTTTGTTTTTATTTGTCTCAACCTCATAAACTCCACAAGATCAGGGATCAATTATTTATTTTTCACTGTATTTTCTCCATCCAAAACAGCATATAGCTATTATCCAATAAAATTCATTGACTATCTGAAAAAAAATACATTTAAAGGATTGCTTCTTTGACAAGATATTAGCAATTGTTGAAATTATTGATCATTAAAAAGCGAAAAGACACAAAAATATTGTTAACAACAAAAGGGGGACATAGCCTTGGATATTAAAAAAAAACAATATGAATCATCTTATGCCAGAAAATTTGAATACTTTGATGAAATAAACGATTTTCTTAAAAAAAAAATGGCAAAAGTGATCAATAAAAACGAGAAATAAGCATGGCTAGCCCAAACGAACAGTATTAGGAAATTAGAGTCAAAAATTTTCTCACACCTCCAAAATCAAAAAATTTTAACAGCAAAATGTTAAACAAATCTCCATGCAACAGATAATCCAATCATATACAAATTTTACCAGTCCTTACCACCTCATTTTTTGGTGTTATAAGTTAGTACCAAAACATGAGAAAGAATTATTGTAACCAATCTTGCTCATGAATATACATGCCAAAATCCAAACTAAATTTGAATACAAGAGTAGACTAAAATAAAGGTAGGGTTGATCCAAGGATTTCAAAGATTGTTTAATATTAATATATCTATCAAGGGGCTGGGGCTGTGGCTCCGCTGTAGCACACTTGCCTGGCATGTGTGGGAAGCACTGGTTCAATTTTCAGCACTGCATATAAATAAATAAAATAAAGGTCTATCAACAACTAAAAAATTATTGGAAAAAAGATATCTATCAATATAAGCTCACCATTTATAGATTAAAGGTGAAATATCATACAGCAACTAAAAGAGTATGATATCAAACAGAAAAGCAAATGGAGCAGAAGAGAGATGCTATGTACTCGGGAATGGGAATTTTTGTATAGTGTTTAGTTAGTGTTTAGTGAATAAATGGGGAAAGAATAAATTATTTAAATGCTATTGAGATAATTATCATTAAAAAACAGATCTCTATACATTACCAAATTATATTTCAAATAATAAAATATCTAATGTAAAAGGCAAAGCTTCAGTATTTTAGAAGACAATAAGAGGTTATGATATTGGAAA
Organism: Marmota marmota marmota; assembly: GCF_001458135.2. Lineage (NCBI taxonomy): Eukaryota > Metazoa > Chordata > Mammalia > Rodentia > Sciuridae > Marmota > Marmota marmota. The sequence continues at coordinate 50,123,530 of NW_026000026.1, read as the reverse complement.
AGATGATTTCTTAATCCAATTTTAAGGAAAATTGGTTAACATGACTGCATCAAACTTGAATACTTCATTTGATACACAGAATTTAAAAGACAAGGAGAGCTATAAGCCAATATTTGCAACATAGCTTATTGACATATGATTATATTAATGAAAATGGTTTACACAATAAATCAACATAAAAAAAAGTCTGTTAGAAAAAAGGCCAATAGTTTGAAAGGGCAAAACACCATGTATTAGAGAAACTGTGCAGGACATGCCCCTACATGACAGGTGGGGGTATTAAATTGATGGAACCATTTTTAACAGTAATTTGTCAATGTCTACTTTTTAAGATGTATCTATAAAAATCCAGCAATTTCCAATCTAGCTACACATTCTAGAGAAACTTTTATATACATATATCTTAAAATGTGTTCATTGAACCATTGTTTAAAACAATGAAAAATTCAGACAAATCTACATGTCTATTTATTGCTAGCTAATAAACTGGAGAAATAAATCATATTATATTCATACCTGGGCATAGAGAACAGTTTAAGTGAATGAACTAAATAAAGTACATGCATCATTTGGAACAAACTCTAAATCCTTTTATTGATTAAAAAAGCAAACTGCAGAAAGATAGGCAATTTCCATAATTAACACTCGATTTGGTTCATAAACAGTATAAAAACATGAATTTATAACATGAAGAAGTTGGAAGGGGAGCTGAGAAGTCTAGGTTTTTACTTGTTGGCCTTTGGCTCAGGCTGTTTGAAGAGAGGAACTTAGTAGATGGTGATGTCTTGAACTGGAGCTGGGGAAGGTGTCACCAGATGATGGCTAAATTAGTGTGTTAGATAAGCCTGGCCACTTATGAGTAAGCACTACTAGGAGGATATGTGTAGGGGCAGAGTGTGGAGTAGGTCAAGGACAAAATCAACTTTAAGGATATCAAAGATAGCTTGCTAGCTTGCTATCTTTTGGAAATACAGCCAAAGGTAAATAGCAATCAGTCACAAACCAGGACAGTATCTAAGCCAGCTTTGGGTTTATGGAAAGGAAGGAGAGGAAGCAATCTTGGAATTGGTTCAGGATCCTTCTCTAAATCATGACCCAGATGGCCTCAGAGAAAACTCAGAAGCAGGATCCTTTACCCAGAAACCTATCTTTCCTACTTCTTTTATAAAAAACAAAAACCAAACAAAACTGGAACTGAGTAGCAAGTGGGTTTCTTGTGTCAGCCAACATACAAAGCCTGCTATTTAACAAATCCTGATCTAAAAATAAATTCCATTAGCAAGAAAAGAAAGTCTGCCGTCTTGGTAAAGTTTAGAAACCAGCAGGCTCTTTTAAAAGTTCAGTGTAAGATTCAGTTTTTATACCACCACCGATATTGTCAATAAATTACACTCACCATTGTACAACACAGGAAAAAGCAATGTTCCTTGTTTATTATTGGCTGCTGTTTACTTTTAGCTCTGCTGTGGGAAAGAAAACTCAAACAATGCTAAGCTTTTCCTTAATGAGATCCTGATTAGACAATCTGGACCAACGTATGAAGTACAATACACCAAAACAAGAGAACAAAATTAAACTCTTTGTTGCTGCCTCTCCTATAAGCAAATCGTTGGGTACTTTTGGTATGTCTTCAGCACACAGCAGAGCTACCACGTCAGTGACCTTCCTCTTCCCAGTCAGTGCCTGAACATCCTAGCCCTACAGTTTTCTTGACCCCTTTTCATGTTTGGAGCCTTTCTTGCCATGCTTCCAAACAGGAAATGAACTCACTGTATCTCAGTTTCACAGCACTACAAATTAACAGTCATATAAAGCAGGCATTGTAAAGTATTTGTGGGATTAAATGCATAAAATTTTAACCTGGGTTTTTTTTTTTTTGGTGAGGTTTAGGGGTCCAAGAACATCATTGAGTTTATACCTTTACATTTCTCAAGAGAAAAAAAATTCTGGGTTCTGACTGGATTATCAAAGAGGTTGCAACCGTTATCTACTTTATTAATTTCCTCTAGTCAGATAGCTTGTAGAGTGAGAACTAGTTTCTGGTCCTGTGGATTTCGGGTTCCACACTCATTGTATTGTAAGAGCAGATGTAAACTTGTATTTATGAAAATATTGATTCTTACATACCTCATGCATTTTAACTGAGACCTTCAGGGTTACCTGCCAGGTCTTTTTGTGCATCTCTAAAATCCACTTAGCACACAGGCGTGTTGCCTTTGAGCTTAGAATGCTCATGTTCAAAGTGCTATTAAACCTCCTAAGAGATCCAACATCAAGGATTTCTTCCTCCATAACTGAAATTCAAAGTCATGCCTAGTTAATAAAAGATAACGCATGCTCACCTACCTCTACCAACCTCCATTAAACAGAGGTTTAATCTTGAACTTTTCCAATTTTTAGAACCTGTTGTCATGCAGGGAAAGAGAATTGTACCAAGATAGAAAAAATTATTATTTCATTATTAAATGGCAGGATTTTAAAATAATGGTTTAATTAATATTTACAAAACAACAAAGCAGTCAAATGATCTGTGCTTTGTTTTTCAAAAGACATTATCTTATGCCATGCTCTAAAAGATTTGCAAATTCTTATGGTTTTGCTTAAAGTTTTTGCAAACAACTTATGAGGTACAGGATGTTAACAGAACCATAAGCTAATGGTTTAAAGCATTGACCATGGAGTAGGTTCAAATCTCAGCTAAGTTATCTGCTATCTGTGTAACTATATATAAATTTTGTGTAATTCTACCACGACTTAGTTTTCTCATTTTTAAAATTAGGATGCTGATAATAATAGTATCTACTTCATAGAAACAAACAATTAGTAGTGAGCAATTATTGTTAGACAGCATTTTCTTAGTTATCATCTCATCGATTATGGTGCCTGTCTCTTAAAATTTATCACCTCTGCTTGCTGAGAATCTAGGTACTTTTGTGTGTTGAAATTAACGTGCCACGCTATTCTATGCATTATGCCGTAACAGTATATCATTGCTTTTGGAATGATCACGGTGGAGCAAAAATAGTAAAATATCTTTCTTTCAATTCCCTATTTGGGTTGTCAGTGGAGATAATTAGAGTACATGTAATGGAAATGAAAATGTGTGGGTTTTGTAGTTCCTTTTTACTGTTGCTGACCGGCAGTTCCCATTTCCAGGATGCCATTCTGAACTTGTAGCAGAAAGGTGGGGAAAAGAGGACACCACTGTTCTAGTCTTTCACCTGTCTAGTATTTAACCTGAAACAAACCATCTTCTCTGAAAGCTTGCCCTTCCTCTATCTTCCCTAGCAGGAAAAAAAATCTTATTTACTCGTAAGTAATTATATCCATTGTCTTAAGCATATGTCCACAAAGGCCACTAATTTTTATTCTAAATCTCATTTTCTTTTTGAGTATTTATACATCCATTTTGTTAATTACTATTAAAATGGTGGTAGAACACTGGCTTAGCAAGTGTGAGGCCCTGGGTTCGATCTTCAGCACCACAAATAAATAAATAAAAACAAAGGTATTGTGTCCAACTACAACTAAAAAATAAATATAAAAAAAAGTTTAGGTGAGAAATAGCTTCAAAAAATCTTCTTTCTGCCTTTAGTCAATATTATTGCTACTGGAATATACTAGCTCCTGACCTTGCCCTGTGTGATTTTTATATAAGTTATCTTCTACTTGGGGCAGGAGGTAGGAAAGTGTAAACAGGAGAAGGGGTAACAGAAAAACAGAATAGAAAGTAAGGGAATGTGAAAAAGAGGGAGAATTGTGTAGAACAAGTCATACTGTAATTAATGTGTAGTAGATCTTTTACTTTGATGGCACTTGGTCTCAAGATTGCCAGCATTAGTCAGAGAAGCTTGTTACAGGCAATCAACTTCCCTAGCCTAATGAAAGCTCAAAAAGCTGCAGTTGTAAGAAGAAATAGTAATGGAAACTCTAAAGTCTTTTATCTTGGCACAGTTCCCAGGGAAGTCAATGGGGAGACCACTATAAGGGCCATGCTATGCAATTTGATGCTTTTCATTTAGCAGAATTTTGTTGCCAAGGCTACTGCATCAAGTTACTGAAATCTTAGTGGATGTAAATTGTCTCAACTGTCACATAACCTGGCAAGAAATTTAAAGGGTATGACTTCCTCTGAAAGGAAAGATTTAACCTCTTTAGCCCATTATGCAATAAGCAGAACTCTAAACCGAATGGAAAACCCTCACACTGTAGTTGGTCTGGGAGAACAAACCAATTTCTCTTTAAACCAAAAAGGAAAAGTTTTTGTGGAACCTAGTATCCCTCACTATGAAACATTTGTACACTCAGAGGAACTAGGAATTCAACTTTCTATCTCTAAATCATTTTAAATTCAGTTTTTTAAAAAATATGCGTGCAACTGAGTGCTTTTAGCTAATCCCAGGAGAGAAACAAATCAATGCTGATTTACAAAGGATGTAAAGAACAGTTTAATGTTTTCAAATCTTAAGTGTTGGCAGAATATAGAAAGAAGTTAATAGAGAAATGCGTTAATGTTTATTAATCTACTTAAATAGTTCAATAATACAAAAGTTGCTTCCCTTCCTAAAATAGGCTATTAACACACACTTCCTTCCTCATTTCATTCCTGTTCTCTGGAAATCATCAAACACAGACAAGATTGGCAATACTAAGGAGGCACTAGCTAAGATCACCTACAGAATTAGCCAGCTAAGACAAAGAGATGCTATAGGCTAGGGTGATTGAGGAGGAGGAACTAACTCCTGGCTGCACTTTAGAATCAATTGGGAAGTTTTTCAAGCATACCAAGCCTGAACCCTCTGCCCTAGGTGCAGAAATTGGTTCAAGATTGGGCCTATGCACCAGTACTAGTTTTTAGAAGCTTTCCAGGTGATTTATTGTGTACTGGAGGTTGAGAACTACTAGTCTGTTAAGATAAAAACTTAAAAGGATGAACTTTAATTTGCAAAGTTAAAGTTTATCCTTTAAAAAAAAAGGATAAATTAAAAGGATAAACTTTAACTTGCAAAGTTCTAATATGGGTATAAATTATTACACTTAGCTCCTAAAATAATATTTTAAAGTTAATTTTAGTGACATTTGCTGATTTTCATCCTCTCTCTCTCTCTCAGTATACCTATTTACATTTTCAAAACAGGAAAGGTAGCTCTAACGACCTTCCTCATACTTCAGAAGAAAGCATTGCTGGACCCTTGGTATCCTATACACTTCATCATCCCTGGAGCCTGGGGTGGCCCAGGATCCTTTGGGCATTATGAGATGAAGACCATGAATGCAGATATGATTTATATTCTCAAAGTAGATACCACACAGCAACTATTAATGTCTTTCACTCAGGATTCTGGCAACTAAACCTGAAACAGTTCAGGAAAAGTAATCTTGATTCAAAAAACCAAACCAAAGATAGGGAGAAAACACATGCATTTTTTTAAGTGGAACATATAGCAATGACTATATCTCTGGTATCAAATCCTTGCATTCTATTCCACCCTCACCGCATTTCTGTGCAAATCTGTAACCCTCAGTTTTGTCACTTCCTTATGGAACTCACAAGGGCCTTCTCTCTTTTCACCTGGATTCTCATATCTCATCCCTAATATTGCTAAGAACACCTACATATTAATCTTCATGCTCACCACACAAAGCATCTGTATTCAACTCATCACCAAACTACACATCACTGGGTTTTTAATATTTAAATATTGGCTTCATTAACTGTAAGATTTAGCATATGTTTGCTTATAAAGAAAAGTTTCTGTTTAATCTTCAGTTCTCCTTTAAAATCATTGGTTCTTAAATTTATCTACAGAATCTTCAATAGGGTAAAAAGAATCATTTCTATTTTAACTGTTCCCCAAAGAAGTAAGACATGAGATAATCAAAAGCTTAAAATTTATGGAAATAGCCATAAGATCCCAAATTTTCTTTCAAAGGCCTCAACACTCTACATCAAAATTAATTATTTTGCCTCTTCTGTCTTCTTTTAATGTGACATTTTAAAATAGCAACACAGAAAGCTGCAGGTTGAAACTACAGCTTATAAGCCGGTTGGAACAAATTCATCCCTCACATTAAGGGAAACTAAATTGCTGTATTCCTCTCCCCAAAACTGTTTCCCCACAAATAATCAAGCTTATCTGTGACCCAATTTTAGTTTCTCATAAGTGGGGGGTGGGGTTCTATAAATCTGCTCAGTGGAAACACTTGAAGGATTTATGAGCCTATAAATGGGTGTTAGCCATTTCAAGTAAATACAGGCCAAGCAAACTCTTAGGTGACTGTGTTTAGCCTTGATTACAGGGGTTACACAAATAAGAATCCAAATATATTCAGGACTTAGAAAATGGCTTAGAGGCATTTGTTTCCATAAATCTTAAAGCAAAGGGATACCCTGCATTAAGCCTCTGAATCACATCTGAAGCAGATCTGACTCCAAAGGGTTGAGCTGATCCAGATGCAGATACTATTGTGCTTTTACCTAGACTCTACTCTTCTTTTCAAATAAAATTCACATCTGCCTAAGTATTTTCTGAAAAGCCAGGACAAGGAACACTATGGGTCTATGCCATACTAGATGCAATGATTTGGGGGTAGGAAAGCCACACTCCATCTACCTGCTGCCATTCATTCAGGATAGCCAGTGAAATTTACCTATACTTTATCTTCTTTGGTAAGGATTCACATGAAAGATAATGACATGGGCCAGGACTGTTTCATACAGGAAATTTGGAAAATAAGCAGTCTCTAACCTGGTTCTCTGTGTAGGCTTAATTAGGTCTCTCATTCTTTTATGGGCAGAGAAATTATTAGTCTCAGCTTTGATTTCCCCACCTAATATCAATAAAACTGAGTTCATTAAATCATTTGATCTGCTTCCAGCCTCTCAAATTGGATTTTCTGCGCTTAACTTTGTAAATACAACATCATGAGGAAATTGAGAGAAAAATAAGACCACCAAGGAAAGACAGTAGGCCTCACTTAGAATTCAAGTCACATCTTATTTGCTAGTAAATGAAAGTGACAACCTTATGTCATTTTACATTATAGAGCTTCAAAAATATCAGTTATGACAGTTGTTATTGACGTTCTTAAAATGAGACAAAAATAAAGTTAGATAAAATATTTTTCCTTGGCAGTTCAAAGTTCCAACAATAAGCTAACTAAGTTAGAATAATTGCTGTTTCTGATTGAAAAAATAATAATTTCTGTTTCTGATTGAAAAGAATCTTAAATTTACATTGAAATTTGAAAATATATTGAAAGGGCTTAAAAGGGAAAAAAAGGCAAATCCTCATGTGCTTATAAACCATTGTTAAGCTTGAAATTATTTAAAATTCAACATATTTCAAGTCTAGTGACAGTCAATGGAAATACTTCTCTTATTTGAATTGTGATATTCAAGTAAAGTAAGAACTAACTTATATTTAAAGCCAGTACCCCTTAAATAATAGTTTAGAGATTTAGATGTGAAGGCAGTGGTGTTCAGTAGGTTTAATATCCTTTAAAATATTGTCTACAGGTTCATTCCTCTTCTCAATTTCTGTCAAGCTCCCATGTCTTCCAACTGAGATGCCCACACATTCCTTAGCCTTACAAACTTTGGAGTCTTGTGCTCAATGGCAGTGTGTCCTCCATGTATGCTTAGCACTATCTCACAGTCTGCAAATGCAAGAATGGATTCCAGGCAAGAGCATGATGGAAAGAATGCAGACTCAGTATAAAAATCTGACTCTGTCATTTCTTAAGTTACATAATCTAGTGAAAGTCACTATGGGTCCCAAATTCTATTCTCTACCTGCAAATACAGCATAATAAGACCTCAGCTACTGTGAGAATCAAGTGGAATAATGTGCAGGGAAGTAATTTCTAAAATAGAAAGTCACATACAAATGGAAGCTGTCTGGCAAGTTCTTTTCTCTGTAATCAGCTGACTACATGATGCAGGCCAGTGAGTATGTCAGTATTAAAAAAGTCACATAGTTCAGAGGGCTGAGAAATGGAACTGGACACATGTTGGATTCCAACTCCTGCTTCTTAGGATCAAGGCCAACTTACAAAAGCTGACACCAGTAGCAGACTGACAGGAATGATTACTGGGAATTGCCTAGAAATAATGAAAACCAGATAATCTTACAGAGATAGCAACATAATTTGCAATCTATGGGGAAGAAATTTTACCATCATGTTGCAGCTTCAAGACAAAAAAATTGTGTTTAAAAACATAGTTTTTCTTCTAAAACTTTCTAAAATATGGCATACTTTGATCACCAAGGCCCAAACCAACCCAATTATTTGGTGAGAATTTTAATGTTTCAGTTTTTCAAATGATAATTATACACTGAGCAACAATCAGAAACCTTGAGTGAGAAAGGGACAGAGAATAAGAAATATGTACACAAATGAATGAGGAACTACTCTGTGAGAGAAGAGTTAAATTTCTTTCTCTATAAATTTAAATAGCTATCATTAATTTGAAGAGTTGAGGGCCAGTAATGAATCAATGACTATTTAATTTGAATGACAATTTCAAGGGAATTTAGGAATTTCATAATTAAAACATAATAGTAAAGCAGTTTATAGATCATCAGATGCCTATGAAAAGTGGAGAGACCATGTGGTAACATATCCAATTTCCGCCCACAGAAGAAACATAATTTAGGTACTAAAGTTTGGATGTAATTTGTTCTCAAGCTGGAAACTTCATATCTAGTATAATGGTGTTGAGGTAAAAGGGACATTTAAGAGGTGAGGCCACGTATGCCAAGTAGAAGGTAATTAATGGTCATAGGGGCTCCAACCTCATGGATGGATTAATGCTCTCAGAAGTGGGTCAGGTGTAATGTGACTGGTTTAGTTCTCATGAGATTACGTTGTTGCAAAGCATGGCTGCCTTATGTCTAGACTTCTTCCGCATATGACTGGTTCCTTTTCTGCTTTCCACCATGTTTGATATAACCAGAGCCTTGCCAAGATATTGTCATGCTTCCTGGACCCTCTAGCCACCAGAATCATGAGCCAAATCTCTTTACATTATAATTACTCAGTTTCTGGGGCTGGGGTTGTGGCTCAATGGTAGAGTGCTTGCCTAGCTTTCATGAGGCTCTGGGTTCAATTCTCAGCACCACGTATAAACAAATAAATAAATAAAAATTCATCAATAACTAATAAAAATTTAAAAAAATAATTACTCAGTCTCAGGTTTTCTATATTATATATAAAATAACAACACAAAACAAACTGAGACACTAGGTAAGTTAATGGCATTGTGATGCTCACACTACTACATCTGTCACTGTTTAGCCACTGAAATAGATGAGCTGTCTTAATGTTGGCCTCATTTTGCAGTACAGTGTAACGTAGTTATTGAACAGTTGGGGTGATGGGGGATGGTTAAGACTGTAGTAGCTAAGAATTATCATCCATACCAGACCACAGTGGACATCTGAAGGATGACTGCCAAAGGCCCACTGCTGTATTTTCCTTACTACTGATTTACCCGTATACTTCTGTAGCAGAGCTGCTAGCTGCCTGTCCAGTTACTCATTCTTCTTCTGGCAAAAACACTTTAAAATTTCCTTTGAGATTCATGTGGTTTGACCATAACTGACCTCAATCCTCTTTGCTCTTGCTTTAGGAATGAACCTATGACGCGGATAGTCAATGTAATCTGCTCTCCTGTCCACAGTGATAAGTCCAGGGATGGGAACTGATTCAATGAAGCAACAAACTTCTATTAAGGATTTTTGTTGTAACCCATGAAATGAGAAAATCTGTTTCATCTGGTTTGGTAGCTGAAAGGAAGAGAGTCTGAATCTACCAGTTCTCACATTGCCACCCTGAAGGAAGCATCTCACAATATGGAAATGACTGATTTCCATAACACGAACTCAATACCTCTATGGTAAAAGTCAAATACTGTGACACATTGAACCTGAGTTCAGTAATGATTGAAGCCAGTCATTCACAGACAATTAATTTACTTAAGCTTTAGGGTTTAGCCTTGACAGCTTGGGCCAGGTTTTCTCTCATTAGCATAAATTCTAAGTAATATAATTTTGCTTTATAAAATATGAAGATATTTATCAAATCAGCATAAATGCATTTTAGGAGACTGATTTTTAAGGGAACCTCAATATGACTATTTCATAAAAGAATCAAAAATAACTTCCTAATTTGTTTGTACTAGTGTACAGTTACATTTTCCCTTTTAGTTTATTTAGAGAAAATATAGTATGTAAGACTTAACAAGTTTATTCTTTTTAGAAAGGCAAAAATTGCCTTTCACACCTAAGAATCCAAAGCAAACAGTTTGAAGTTAGGATATTGAGTAACACAGATCTCAAATTTTCTTTCAACACCTCTCTTGAAGAGATGCAGCCAAAAACCCCTACCTTACTAGACTGCTATGTAAATCTCCCATATCCAGTTTACTGATGGCAGCTCCCATGGAACCTCTGTCCAGGTCTTGGGACAGGAGAGAGAACTGTTTGAGAAACTCAGCTGGCTACCAGAGCTTTCTGGAACGTCAACTGACTCCAAGTATTTAAGGGCAGGAATAATTGCATTCCAGGAAGCCCACCTGGGACCTCCTGCAGGACATGTGGCTGGCAGGACAGAGGGGAAGGAGACACTCAGAAGCCTGCAGAAAGTTCTTCCTTTCCCTTTCAAAAGCAGATTCTTTATTAGGTCTCTGGACATTACTTTATTTTCCTAAGTGAATACAGAAGACCCACTTGGTAAAAACTCAGTAAGGCAGATTGTGAAGACTCTCAAGGCAAGTCGCTTGTCTTACATTGTCTTTCAGTGTATCAACCATAGTCTACTCTTTTGAACAAGCCATTTATTCCTATTAGCAGTTTAGTTATATTGAATGCCAAGAGGAGATTCTTTTCCTTCTACATCCATAGCTTTCAAACTTCAGTCTGCATTAGAATTCTCTGAGGATTCTCCCAAACCTGGGGAATCAGAATCTCTGTAAGAGAAACCAAGAAATCAGAATTTTTAGGTGATGCAAGTCACCAGAAAGCCACACACTGAAAAACATCCTGGGGGCAAATTCACATTCAGGAATACGTGTCCATTTGTGCCTTGAAAATCTAATCAAGAACAATTCACATTGCTGGTGCCATGTCTAGAACTTGTTGCCACAAAACTGAAAAGACTTTTATATAATAATTGCTCTGACTGCTTGTCTGCAATCACCCCTTGAATTTATGCCACAGGAGGATAAAGTGTTCCTGACTCACTGGTGAAGAGACAGCATGATATAAATAAGCAGCCTCAGCTCTCCTTCAGATAGCAAAGCAAAAGGCATCTTGTGGACCCCCATGAATCCACTGGTAACCTCTTAATTTGAAAATTTATCACGTTTGGGGAAGATGCTTATTTTTGCCCTCATTTTCAATGTGGAATTACAATTACTTTTCTTTTGCCCTAGAATATATCTGTGCTCCGAATGCAGTTCCCATGGTTTCGTAGCTGGTCAATTAACACCATAAAAGAGAATAAGACCTCTTAGTAGGAATATATATATATATGTCAAAATTGAAGGCTTAGCTATAATAGAACAGGGCTCTAAGTACCATGTTCATTCTGAAAAATGTACTTGTAGCAAGTCATGTTTGAAACAGTGTCATCATTTCTTGTAAATGATGAGTACTACAGAGTATAATGGTACAATTGTTTCATAAATGGTTCTTTTGAAATTAAAACTTACATCCTGAATATACCTAGGTTTTACAATCATATTATACTCTAGAGTAACACCAAAATTCTCTTCCCTCTTCTGTTTCTTTATTTTTTTCAGGTTTTTAAAATTTCTGTTCTGTTTCTTATTAGCTTCCTTTTCTCATCCATGTACTTTCTTCTTTTACTATCACTAAGATTAATGTCAGGGATTACTTTTATTATGGTACCTTCAACTGATTACATGATTCTAGTGAGAATGCATGTGAAAGGTGCTTCCCAAATATCTATTGAATTAACAAATAAATAAACAAACAAGCTTAATGGCTTCTCTTCTTTGGTTGCATCATGCTTTATTCCCCCATCTTTATTAAGTCTATATTCTCCAGGCGGAGTGGGGGGAGAGTAATCTTACATTTTCACCAATTGCCACATGATACCTAAAATTCATCAATTTATCCCTCAGCTGTCTGCTTCATCTACTAATGATCCAAAAGATAAAGTTCCCCTCCTTCCAGGGTCCAGAGGTTTTCTTTTCTTTAATCAATGATGTGCTTAAAGAGATTCATCTAGGAAAAGAAGAAAAGCAAGAGGCCTAGGTCATGAGTGTGGGAATTTGTGTCTTTGCTTGGAATCAGAGCTAGGACGGGGAGTGGTGTATAGAAGAGTGAAAACCCTTCAGGGACTGTTAAGCTCTGAAGAACTTCTACCAAATGATGCCTGGAGCCAAAAAGATGACCAATAAATTTTTGTCCAATAGATAAGATACATTTTGTTGTTGTTAAAGCAAGTCATGGCCCAAATCAGCTAATTAAAGGTCAATTAGGAAGTTTAAACATCTATATATCTAGTTATATGTTTTAAACATCTATAAACATATTTTACCATACCATTATTACCTCAGCACACTACTCGATGTATAAGAAGTGAATAAAGTAATAAGAAGAGAAAAGCTACATAAATAATGATACAAGAAAATGTGTGGTACCGGCCTTAAGAATGTTTAAATAAATAGAAAGCTACTCATAGAAGAGAGAGTGTCCCTAAAACGAAGCAAGGCTTCTAGAAGAAGTTTATGGAATTTAACCCCAAAGTATATATAAGATTTTAACAGAGAGTGTGATAAGACTGAAGATGATTTATTAAAATAAATGGTATAAGCAAATGGGCAGAGAAAGGAAAGTATACATTGTTCAAAGGGGAATGATAACAAATATTCCAACCAGACTAGAATAAACAGAGTGTCTAAAGCTATGGAACTAGCTGAAAAGCTATCCAGGGATTTGAAGGTTAGTCTAAGGAAATAACATTTATTTTATTTAACAATATCTAGAAAACTGGTTACCAGGTAAATGGCCACAGGGGAAGGTAAACCAACCTGATCCCAATAGGAAGACAAATTGAAGAGTGTTAGTAAGCCATTGAAGTTGTTTGTATTTCAATATTTCAAGACCTACATTTAAATGAAAATAGTAGGAATAGAAAGAAAAGGTCAGATGTGAGATATACTGTGAAGGAAGAATATAGAGAAGGGGAAATTTTAGACTTGAAGAGTGGAGAGTTAAGGTAAGTCCAGATACCTGGGAGAACCCTCAGTGCTGAGGAGACTGTGGATCATTTCTCAGGCAGGAAACTGCTGGAGTGCAAATGTGTAAGTCTGTTAACTGCTACTACTACCAACAATGCAATTCCAAGCTAATAAGGTGGAGGTTATTAAGTGTAAAGCCATGTCTCTTAGCACTGCTCCCCTTTCCCTTCTTCTGGCTTTACTAAATCTAATCAGGAAAAGCCTTCATGAATGGAAAGCATAAGTCATGCCATAAATATAATTATGAAAGTATTCAAGTATAATTTCTCTTCCTTAGAAAACAACATAAGGGGTGACATAATTTAGCAAAGACATTTGCAAAGTTTTTTTAATTATTAATTTGAGTTATCATGGTTTTTGGTTTTAAACTTTTTTTTTAATTATGAAAGTAGTAGAACACGTTTGTAATAAACACAATCAGAAGACTCTGAAGCACAAAGTAAAGAGCTCTTGATAACCTCTCCCCATCTCATTCCCTAGAGGAAAATACTGTTCCTGATTTTTTTCTGTGCATTTTCATATTTGTAACACAAATTGGACCCAATAAAACATGCTGTCATCTCTTTCTAAGAAATTCATTCATCAAATAGTTTTAGTGTACTATTCAGAAAATCCAAGGTCAAATAAAGTCTGTGTCTTATTTTCAGAACTTACAGTCTAGAAGGAAGGAGAAAAAATAAATTAATCATTACAATGTAGCTCATAATGTTATGAGTATAATAATAATATAATAATAATTAATGATTATTAAACAAAATTTTAAAACTCCAGAACACTTTTAGAAATTAAGGTTAATATAGTCTACTTCAATGAAAAGTGGATCCTAGTGCAGATCTTCATTGACTATAGAAGATTACAGATGGTTTCTGACGCAAGTAGTATATGAGTTAGCCAGGCATTTTTAGATGTTAGACAATTTCCTTTTTTATTCTATTTATTTATTTATTTATTATTGCTATTATGGGGTGAACACCATTTAAAGTATCATTTCCAGTGATTTAAATATCTTAAAGTATCTTTGTCCTAAAATCTTTCATTTTATTTATTTTTATTTTTTAATATCTTTATTTTATTTTTATGTGGTGCTGAGGATTGAACCCAGTGCCTCACGCATACTAGGCGAGCACTCTACCTCCGAGTCACAACCCCAGCCCCTCTCATTTTATTTTTGACCATTAAAAATCCATTGAAGGACTAGGGTTGTAGATCAGTGGTAGAGCATTTGCCTGGCACATATGAAGCACTGGGTTTGATCCACACTACCACATTAAAAAAAAAAAAAAAAACCCGAATGGGGGTGGAGGTGGGGGTGGAGAATAAAGGTATTGTGTCCATCTACAATTAAAAAAATTTAAAAAAAATCCATTTGAGCTGGGCATGGTGGTGCACGCCTGTAACTTTAGAGGCTTGGGAGGCTGAGGTAGTAGGATTGCAAGTTTGAGGCCAGCCTTAGTAACCTAGCAAGACCTTGTCTCAAAATAAAAATATACAGGGATAGGAATGTGGCTCAGTGGTAAAGCCCCTCTGGGTTCAATATCCAGTCCAAAAAAAAATCCATTTGAGCAAATGTCAACTTGATTTTCCGATTTCCAAATACCTTAGGATTCAGAGAAAAACTAAGCCTCTGTTATGATTCATAAATATGTCTGGACAGGCCAAACAAGAGTCAATGAACAGTGCCTTACAGACCATCTCATCTGACACGGATGTTTCAACATAGCCTTTGTGCCCTTTCAAGCATTTCCTCTTGTTTTAGAAGATGGATAGATGTCTGCTCAAATTTAGGTGGCTCTTTTGATCTGCCCTAGGAACTGTGTATAAAAGCACTGCTTCTCAGAAACGGTGAATGAGATCATTATTCGCTACTTAGGAAGCCTGTGTGGCATGGTGCATTCAGCTTTTATGCATCCCCATTCATTCTGTTCTCCACTCACATCTACTTCCTATCCCAGCCAGTCTTTAGTAACTCACATTTAAAAACTATTTTATTTGTGACCTATCATAGGTCAATTTTTGTCAATGAGATGCTAAGATGATGACAATATTGCTAGTGACCCTGTTCTAATCAATGTCTTTGGATTCTATGATGCCTTAATGGAACTCAGTAATTAAAGCAACTTGTGGAGTTTTGGAAACACATAAAATATGTACTGATAATTTACACAACAATACTTAACTTTTGAAAAATTTTTAAACATAACGCTTTTAATTGTTGATCTTTTCAGTCTTTTTATTTGATTCCAAACACCTGAACGCATAGTGTGTTAAAATCCACTCAGTTAAGTGTAGTAAGCACTACAGCACAAATTTATAAACACATATTATAGAATAGTGGTTTCTGACATGACATAAATGATTAACTTTTCACTTGTTATTACAAAATTTAAAAAAAAAATTGAATAGGATGCTTTTGTTAAAGTCATACTCAAAAACTGTAGCTTCCTAAAGAATCTCCATACTACTTTTCAGATTGGTTGCACCAATTTGTAGTCCCACCAGCAATGAATGAGTGTGCCTTTTCCCCACATCCTTGCCAACATTTATTGTTGTTCATGTTCTTGAAAACTGCCATTCTGACTGGCATAAAATGAGATTTTATAGTAGTTTTGACTTGCATTTCTCTGCTTACTAGAGATGTTGAACATTTTTCATATATTTGTTGATTGAATATATATCTTCTTCTGAGAAGTATCTATCTGTTCAGCTCCTTAGCCCATTTGTTGTTTGGGTTGTTGGTTTTTTTGGTGTTGAGTTCTTTGAGTTCTTTATATATCCTGGAGATTAGTGCTATATTTGACATGTGTGTGGCAAAAATTTGTTCCCAAAATTACTTGGAATGGAACCACCATTTGACCCAGCTATCCCACTCCTCGGTCTATACCCAAAGGACTTAAAATCAGCATACTATAGTAATACAGCCACATCAATGTTTATAGCAGCTCATTTCACAACAACTAAACTATGGAACCAACCTAGGTGTCCTTCAATAGATGAATGAATAAAGAAACTGTGGTATATATACACAATGGAATATTACTCAGCATTAAAAGAAAATAAAATTATGGCATTTGCAGGTAAATGGATGGAGTTGGAGAATATCATGCTAAGTGAATTAAGCCAATCCCCAAAAACCAAAGGCCAACTGTTCTCTCTGATAAGTGAATGCTGATCCATAATGAGGCTGGACGATGGGAAAAAATGGAGAAATTTGGGGCAAAGGGGAGGGTGGAGAGGGGTGGGGATATGGGGGTAGGAAAGATGGTGGAATGAGATGGACATCATTACCCTAGGTACACGTATGACTGCACATATGGTGCGCCAATCAGAGAAATGAAAAGTTGTGATGCAATTGTGTACAATGAATCAAAACGCACTCTGCTGTCATATATATCTAATTAAAATAAATTAAAATGATAATAAATAAAGAAGAAAAAACTATTGTTTGTGTAGGTTATACCTATCAAAATTAGAAATTAAAGAAGCTAAGATTTCAACTTACTAAATTGTTAAAATATTAAAAAAGTTGTACCATTAATCATAAACTATTTTGATTGTTTTTCACTATTTGATATACATGGGTATTTATTATATGACAGAGCAAACACCAGAGCTGTGAACATTTAGAATAAAATATAAAATTCATTTTGGAATCTCTCAGGAAAATCTTACTTCATCAAGGGAAGGTCGGCAGCAAGTTGTTCTGGGGACAGACCTGACTGTATGATTTGCTTTGTTTTGTTTCTCTTTCAAGACCAAGTAGTACAATTTGAGAACCTGTGGTCAAACTGTGATGCTGGACTAGTAAAAACTTGTCAGTGGAAATAAAAACTGTTCCCAATACCACATCTATTTACTCCTCATCGAGGAAAGATCATTTTGTGGTAATTCTGAGTGGAAAGTCACAGCTGCTCTCTTTACCTCATATCTTCATGTGGGAAAAAGTCCCATCTTGAGGAACTTCAGGAAATGAGCAGCAGCCTTTGTGTTACTCTATAATTTTCTCTCATGGACCTCCACATTTTGAGGATTTTGTGAACTCAAGAGATAGCAAGTTACATACAAATGCCACAGATCATCTGAGGATAACGTCAGCATCAATTTAAGGTCAGTGTTGCATCCGTACTTTACTACAAATACTATTTTTTTTTTAGAATCCTCTGAAAATGATTATGATTTACCAACACTTACTTCTAAGGAGCCACAAACAGTGCTACTCTGGGGCTGGCTTGTATAGGCTCACAAGGACACACTGGTAGATTTTCTAGAATTTGGTGAACAAATGGTGAAACACAGCAACTATTCAAAATGAAACTATATAGACTTACAAACAAGTTAATTATCTGAAAAGCAAAGGTAATACTCAAACCTCAGCACTTTCTATGATTTTGCTTCATTTTACAACTGTTTACATGTCTACTACATCTGTATGGTTAAAGTATCCTAGAACCCTGTACTATTTGTTGCATACCTCTTTCCAGCCCTGTGTTTGGAGATGTTGCATTAGCATCTTGTCTTTGTCCATAGTGGGAGCACTTACAAAAAGGCAATGAACTAATGCTGCAAATCAGTTGTCCCCTGCCCCACCAAACAGTTGTCAAACATTATTAGCACAACACTAGCAGGGTAAACTCTGTGGTTATAAAGAAGAATAAAACATTTATACAAATGATGACCTGATTGGGAGACAGGTAAATATTTAACCATAAGATGTCTATTAAATGATAAAATAGGGGTGAAGGGGTTACAGAAGATGAAAGAGTCATAATTTTGCTGGAGTTGTTTTGAGGAGACTCATAGAATATACAACCTTTGAATTGAACCACTTATGGAAAAGAATAAATGGGTAATTCTGTTGATTGGAAACTTCAATTTAAAAAGGCCTACTTCTAGGAGTGAATTTCTTTTACTGCATCCTACTAATTCACTGGGATTTCCAATTGCCTTTCTTGTGTATGCTACTTGGGGATTTATTTTTCAGTCATTTTTTTTTTTTTTTTTTTTACCACTGTGACTAAAAGTCCCAAACATCACAATTGTAGAGGAGGAAAAGTTTATTTGGGGGCTCATGGTTTCAGAGGACTCAGTCCATGGATAGCAGTCTCCATTACTCACAGCAAGGCAGAGTGTGTGGCAGAGAGAAGCAGCTCATGTAATGATCAGAAAGCAGAGAAAGACTCCACTGGCCAGATACAAAATACATACTCCATAGCCACGCCCCAGTTCCCACCTCCTCTAGCCACACCCGACCACTTCAGTTGCTACTCAGTTAATCCTAATAAGGGGATTAATTCACTGATTGGGTTAAGACTCATAGAATATAATCATTTCTCCTCTGAACCTTCTTGTATTTTCTCACACATGAGCTTTTGGGGGATACCTCACATCCAAACCATAGTTTTCTTCAATTCTTTCTCCATCTTATCTCTCCACCAAAGGGAAAAGTTCTTTCAATACACTAACATGAGGGAAAAATCATTACCATAAAAGAAAATATTTATATTTCTTATATTTGCTCTGGTCTGCGGATATAAGGATCCACCAGTAACCTCCCAGGATAGGGAGAGAAATGGGCATCTTTAGCCATGAACACCAGGATAGTATGAAGCAGCCCAAGGCGAGAGAAAAATAAAGTACAGGTTGAGCATCTCTAATGCAAAAATACAAAATCCAAAACTTTATGAGTGTTGACATGATACTCAAAAATTTTCAGGTTTTGTTGAATTTCAGATTTTGAATTTTAGAGACACTCGGTCAGTAAAGTCTATGCAAATATTCCAAAGTCCAAGCAATTCCATAATCTATAACACCATCGTACATTTCAGATCAGGGATACTCATACTATAGATAGTGAGTTCAGGGAAGAAAAATTTATTAAAATGATGCTAGTTAACAAAGGCTGCAGGAGAAGCATATATTTTAAAATGTTCAGTATTCATGCTTAGGTCCAATAAGAGTATGGAGAAGCAGATGTGCATGAAGCTAAGAAAGCTGAAGTTTCAGGACCACTCACTTGCAGAGTCCCTTTTAAGGCCCCGGAAATGTCCCTAACAATATGGTCACCTGGTCATGTGTTTTTGTTAACTTTATGAAAGTAAAATATTTTAATTACAATCACTTAAGGTCACTGTCTTTTAAATCCCGTCTTCCCTTCTGTCATACTCCTTGCATTGGGTTGTACTGGAATGATTGGTAGGCTGAGATGTGGCTAAGGGGAAACTGAAGGGAGGCTATATTTGCTGGAGTGTGTGGGATATATTCATGTAGCTTGCAGATATTTCCATGTAGGATGAAGTTATTGTACGCCATCATCAACTGTACAACCTTCCCAAGATGTCAGTGGTGAGGATATGCAGGATCAGAGGTTATTTAGCAATATGAAATGTCCTGCTGAGTCCAGCCACAGAAGAACATGGAGAAGAAATAGGCTTTGAGTATACATAGCCAGAAGCTGATCTATGGAGGACCTGAATTAAGCCTATGAAGTAGGAATGGACAGGAGAGAACAGGTTTTAAATGTTATCAGAATAAACAGCCCAGTGACTAACAGGATGTGGAAACTGGGTGAGTAGGATCTGCCAATGATGACTCTAGATTTATCTGGGTTGAGTACCTAGAGAAATCAGACTGCTGATAATAAAGTTGAAGGATGCAACATAAGCATATTTTTCACAATCATAAACAGGAACAGAAAACAAATTGGAATTGCTGACTTAAGTTTTCACGCAACTTGAAGCTAAATTTGAGAATCTTCATTAAATTTCATCTTTATGTAAGTATTTTGGATTGTCTTTTTATCTTAGGAGAAGACAATTTGGATTATAGATCACATCTTAGGTGATATTTAGCAACAACCAGAATTTTACAGAAAAATGGTCAAATAGAGCATTTCCTCTAAAACCAGCATAGATAAACTCTAAAATTTAAAATGAATTTGGAGAAAATGTAAAAATTGTCCATTTCTAGTGTAGTATTGAATGTAATGCATTTAAAACCACTTTAAAGATACATGTTACTAATCACAGGTTTTTAACATTGAATTATGTAACCAAATTATAAACCATTGAGGAAAGAAGAACTTTAAAGTCTACTTGATTAACTTCCATTTAATGCTTGACACTTTCATTTCACTCTCCCAGACCTCTCTTTCTTTGTCCATTCTTCACTTGAAGAAAGCCATATTGACTCCCCAGGACTTCTCCTTTACAGATAAGCCCCTAGCTTCACTAGTTCGCAGGTGCACATCATCTGGGCATGATGTCATGAGACATCCTCCTACCACCATGTCTACTCTCCTGAGACTCTAGGTCTCTAGCACTTCTCTTTAGTTTTAGACTACAAAATGAACCATTAAATCAATACTGTTTTGATAGATTTATTAAGCCAATCATAAAACAAGTCAGCCATACTCAGTCCATTTTGTCCTTAAGACAATCATGAGAGAATGTATCTAAGATTACAATGTCTAGCATTCTCCTGATTACATTGTTACACCCCTTACAAAGCAAATTGGTCTAACAGCATAAGTAATCTTAGCTTACTATGGCTTTCTTTTCCTAAGTGCTCCTAAGAAGTAGCTTAGTTAAGATATTTTTACAACTAAAAAGTAAATATTAAAAACCTCTATATTTTAGAGGGATTTTTCCTAGACAAGGAGAGTTCAGGATTCAATTTATGAAACTGGTTATAATATCTGCCTAGTTTTCATTTGTTTTCTATTATCAAACTGTCCTGTGTTCCATATTCGTCAATGTCACTTCATCAAGTTTTCTCACATTTGAGTTTTATTTGTGCAGGAAGAGAATATATAAAATGACTTAGAACACCCACTGCTTTATTAATCAGTTCATTTCTCTAAGATTTCAAGTCTTTTACAGGTAGTCTTTGCCTTTCATCCAACCAAAGATTCTATTTGACAGAGAAGATTGAAGTAAAATAGAACTTAAGTAGCTTTCCTGTACTAACACTTTAATGCCTCATGCTGTATAAATTTTCTCTACCATTAATGAATTTTTAAGTTTGAAATAAACTTTAAATGGCCTCTTCTCTCCTCCAGTTATCATTTTATCATTTTTAGGTTTAAGCTTTTCTTTTGTTTACATTAGCCATTCTTTTTGTACTATTGATATTTTATTACATTATGCCCTTCCTTCTTATATCTGAGTACACCAAAAAGAGTACATACACCCATATTGAATTTGATGACTGTCTCCTCTATGCCCCCTTTTAAAATTATTTTTAGCTATGCATTTGAATTGAATTTTTGGAAGGTTCATTCCTCTGGCACTTTTCTTCTATAGGCTCTGTTCATGAAATATTATCTTATTTTTGTCTGTTTCAAAATTGATCTTCCTAAATTTTAGTGTGCACATATACCTATCTAATTATGTTCCCTGTTTATCAATGACTCCATAAAGAAAGTAAAGTTTTCTCCTGGGATCTTTTCATTTCTATTTCTAGAATTGAACAAAATTATGTCAAGCAGTTTGCCTCACTGCTTCCTCTACTTTCTGAGAAATTATCAGATATTCAAATAAAATACCACTGTTTATTCTGTTTTAAGCACAACAGAATTACAAGTATCTGTTTGACAGTAGCTGTGAATGTATAGATAAGTCAGACACACTGGGTTTGATTCCTCATGTGCTACCTATAATTACTTTGACCTTGCATCCCTTTCCATCTTAATTTCCCATGAGAAAACAAGTTACTAAATGGTTTATATAGTATTTGTTTGATTAAAAGGGCCAGGTCTCTGTTAACTATAAAGCTGTGCAGCTCTCAAGAACTTCTTCGTGAGAATGCCAGAGTTTTTATTTCCCTTCTGCTAGCAGTCCACTCTTCAACCAGTACTAATGAAATTTATGCCTTGTTTCAGAGGCTGCCGCCCACCAAATCCATAGGAATGGCAGGTGGAAAAGCAACTGTGTTAGAGTATAGTTTGGAAGCTTTATTTCTAAAACAAGATATAATTCCAGACCCAGAGACAGGAAAAACCCTGATAGTAGTATCCATTGGGAGTTGACATATTCATGTATTCTACTGGTTTAAAGAGTCAGACAATGAGGCTGTGTAGGTAATGGCAGGTAAATACAACTTCCACCCTATAAACCAACACGTATACTCATCAATCACTGTTAATTGGTTTATGATGAAGTATATGTCTGAGGTCAAACTCTGTATTTGAAAAAGGAGATTGTAAGTAGGAACAAAGTGAACAGAGCCATAAAATCATACTTTCATATACTATATAATGTAAAGCTGCATAGAGATCTCATTCTAGAATGAGCAAATATATTTTTTTAAAAAAATAAGTATATGTGAAAAGAAAGAACAATGTCTCCCAGAT
The DNA here is from genome assembly GCF_001458135.2 of Marmota marmota marmota. Taxonomy (NCBI): domain Eukaryota; kingdom Metazoa; phylum Chordata; class Mammalia; order Rodentia; family Sciuridae; genus Marmota; species Marmota marmota. Next base: position 50,100,911 of record NW_026000026.1, on the reverse strand, counting down.
CCAGAAAAGATGATGATGGTTTAGAAAATAACAAGAGCCAGAAAAAAATTTAGCAAACTGTATGAATTGTAAATAAGATATAAGAAAACAAAGTCCCCTCCCCCAACTAAAAGAAGCAAAAGAAGGTCTATACAAAAGTTGTCTAATGAATGAACAAAGGGATGGGGAGGATGTAATATCAACTGATCCTCACTGGAAGTGGTGATGAGGAGAATGGCAATGCAGAAACCCCGGAGCCAACCTGCAGGCAAACTCCAGGAGTGTGCCAGAATGCCTGGCCATGCAGAGTTGAAAACTGACAAGAAACAAAGCTTGATTATTATAAATGTGGAAGATGAATTATGGTGATAAGTACTCACAATACTTTGGCATCTCTAACTCCACAAAAATGGAAAAAAAAACAGTAGGAAAAAAATGTGTAAACTAGGAAAACTTCATTGGGATTGGACCTATACCATGACTGTGAACTTAAGGACCTACTAAGACTCAGACAAGCTTAGAAAGAAATATCTATAACTATACACATTGAAACCAAAACTTTGCATTTTAGAAATAAAATTTTAAAGATCTGCAAGGACCCAAGAAGCTGAAGAAAAAAATTTACTTCAATCAAGAAACAATACAGGGCTAATCTCTGCAACACAAAATACCAATGATACTTTTCCTGAGTTCCAGATGTGAAAATAATAAATTATTTTATGCCATTAAAAGGAAAATAAATGTAACTTGAAATTGAATTAGCAAGTAGGAAACAGTTGAGAGAACACAGAAAAGAGACAGTAAGAAGTCCAAATAAGCTAATGGATAGGCAGAAAATAAAGACCTCTCTAAAACATAGAGGAATAAAAAGAAATTTAAAGAAAAAAATTCAAAGCATACAAGCAAGGCAAGAAAAATATAGGAAAATATGAATAAATTTTACTATTATTTAAAAACATAAATCATATAGGGACAAATATTTTCATTAGATACTACAATAGTGATGTTTTCATATGAACAAGGCCCTTACAAATGAATAACCGAAACAGAAAAATAAACAAAGAGTATGAACAATTTATAAGTAAAGTACAAATAGCCAAATTTTATATATATATATACACAAATTTCTTGGTTTCATAAAATAGTGATAGAAACAACTATATATCTCTCTATGTGTGTTAGTAAATTTTATATGTGAACTTGAAATATAGCATGGCATATTCATTGCAGAACTCTTTAAATATTAAAAATAGGGTAAGGAGAAAAATAACTGTTCAGACTTTAATCTGTGTGTTTCTGGGAAGGTGTTTTTGGATTAGATTAGCATTTAAGTGTGTAGATTGAATAAGGTAGATTTCCTTCCTTAAGGAAAGTGGGCCTCATCCAATCAGCTGAAGGTCTGAATAGAACAAGAAGGCTGATCCTTCCCTGAGTAGGAGAGAATTCTTCCTGCCTGATGGTCTTCAAACTTCCATCTGTTTGTTTCCTGACTTTGGAGGCCAGGGAGGCCAACTGAAAGGTCAACTCTCTTGGGTCTCTGGATTGCTGACTTAACTTGCAGATCATGGGAAGTGCTGTCTCCATGATCGCACAAGCCGATTCCTTATAGTAAATTTCTTTACACCCACAAACACATCTTCTAAGTTCTGTTTCTCAGGAGACCTTGACAAAGATACTACATTTACGTACCAAAATCACAAAGCTAGTAAAACTCAAAATTGAGGCTGACTCTCGTGCTGGCTGACTGCTACTCACTTTGCTAAAATGGAAAATGTCTTAACTTTTCTGAAGGACAATTTGGCAATCTCATTCTTTCTAAAAATGTCTTAATTTAATCCAGTAATCTCATCTCCTGGAATATGTGACATTGAAGTATAAAAGCAAATTCACTGCAGACTTTAAAAATGGGAAAGGTAAGAACTGAAGTGTTGAATGCTGGGGAATGAGAAACACATTTGATAGTTCAATTGTAAAATAGACATTGTAAATTCCTTAAAAATGCTGATGTACTCTTAGTGGTACAGGAAATTCTAATAATTAGAGTGATTAAGTAAAATAAACAGGAAATAAAACTGTGTGATCCCAATTTTAAAACAAAAATCATATGTCTAGGCATAAACAGAAACACTTCAATGACTGGAAATGCTTGTGTTTGAATGATGAATTTATATCTGATTTTCATTTTAAAAATTATATCTTCTCTGCTTATTTTTATTATTATTTCTAAAACAAATATTGATTAACTTTATAAGAAAGAAAAGAACATTATTTTAAGAAAAAGTGATAGGCAGATTCTTACTCCTGAGGAGGTACAAAGTAGATAATACACCCCAACAGCAACTGTCAGAAAATCCTATTGAGCCAAAAATGGTTTTCTTAGATTGCAATCGAATACCCTTTTTGATAAATTGTTTATATTTGTGGGCATTTACTTTTTCATTAGAGATGTCTACAACAGAATTTCCTATTTGAATAATTAATTTGCTTTCTGAATAATACACCCTTGAACATTTTTGAATGCATGAGATTTTCAAAGTTTTCCAAATGAGTCTTTACATTGTAATAGAAAGCTTCTGAAAATGAAAGGTGAGCAAATTTCTCATTTTCCCTAAAACTTTTACAGAAAATAAGCTAGATGAATTGCAATCTCACAAACATCTCTATAATTATAACTCTATCTCCTGCAGCTTACGATTACCTATTTTCTAATGCTTTATTCCAGCTTGATTTTCAGATGCCTAAGTTGTCAACACTTTGCATTAAAAAGTAATCATTAGTCTTCCTGATTCTGCTTCTAGTTAATAAATTAAGATGAACACAGACTAAGGTTCTTGAGGCAACACATATTTTCACCATTTTGACCTTGAGTAGCTAACTTTAAATGTTCTCAACATGTTGAAATCCCATTCTTAAAGCTGGAAATCCCACTTAGCACACAAAATATTTAAAATAATTAAATAAAATAATTCTAAAATAGTTTGATATCACACAATAGCTCATCATATATATTAGAATGTAAATTTCCTTTAAAATGGATAGTAGAAAGATATGTTAAAAGAGAAACATTCAGGAGAGACAAAAATTAAAAGATATAAGATAGCACACCATTTTACCTCCAAGAAAACAAAACAAGGATAAGAAAAACAGAACTCTTCAAATTATTAAAAAACATGAGAAAATAATCAAGAGAAAAATTAATACAGGGAGTTGAACAAGCAATTCAAAAAAGAAATGGAAATGCTAAATAAATCTATGCAAAGATATTCAAACTCATAGGGGTCATATAAACAAAAATATGCACTTTGTACAGTGTCTGGTTCACAACAAATGAAGTGACTAAAATATAACAAGGAAATTTAAGAAACCATATAATATATGTGATAAATACAGATGAGATGTATAGCACATTTGTAAATATTTATAAAAACCTTAAGATGCCCAGAGTTGGCAAGAATGTAGGAGAACTGCTTGTGTCATAATTTATGGTTTTAGTATAAACAAGTACATTGTTTTTAGAAAAATTTTCATAATATAATTCATAAAATGTAAAAAGTTACATCAATATCTATCTTTTGACCGAGGCATTCCATGCTTAGAATTTGTGGAAAATGTTGACACAAATGGACAAAGATACATATATAATGAAAATGCTATGCTCTGGATGTGGTTTAAGTGTGTCCCCACAAAGGTTTATATGTTGGAGGCTTATTCCCCAGGGTGGCAATATTGGTGGGTAGTGATATTTTTAAGATGTGGGGCTTAATGGCAGGTCCTTAGGTCAACTGGGGACATTCCTATGGAAGAAATTGTGGGACCCCAGTTTCTCTCTCTCTCTTTATTTATTTATTTATTTATTATTTTTGAGACAGGGTATGTCTCTATTTCCTAGGTTGGTCTCAAACTCATGGGATCCAGTGATGCTCCTGGCTTAGATTCCCAAGTGGCTTGCATTAAAGGTACATCACACTCAACTTCTGGCTTCCTGTTTTAAGATGTAATCTCTTTACACATATCCTCCTACTGTGAAGTGAAATAGGCAAGGGGGCCCACACCAGAGCTGAGTCAGTGTTAGTGCCACGCACAGGAATCCCTAAAATTGTGAGCTAATAAACCTTTTATTTATAAAGTTAGCCTGTCTTGGGTATTCCACTGTAGTAATGCAAAACACATGAAAACATATGGATATTTATCACAACAATGTTATAAAGAAAAACTGGAAATAGTCTAAAAATCTACCAATGAAGTTTGATTAAAAATACAACAGGGCGTTATAATATAATGTACATACTGATAATATAATATACATACTGATATGGGAAACTGTCCAATAAATAAAAAGTAAATTGCAAGATAGTATATTGGTATCCTATTTTTGTTGTGAGTATATGCAAAATAGTCAATGTTTCTAGATGCTGTAATACATTATAGCAGTCTGAAGTTACTAAGTACTGCAAGAATTAGAAGCATTTTTTCTTCATGTATAACAAAAATAAAGTAAAACTGACTCAGGTTGGCAGAAGCGTTTGAATTTCAGAAAGATTAAAGAGTGTATTATTTGCAAGCAAATGACAAAGATGAATACAAAATAAAAGAGTATAAATAATTTTAAAACTGTTTCAGAATAACTGAGGTGGTAAAATTATAAGCTACTCTTCAGAAATTTATTGGGTCCATAATATTTAATTGGCCTGCTTGATAGGTTATATGGAATTACTACTTCATATGAGGATGTACATTCACAGACTTATACATGTGGCTGTCACTTAGTGCCCCCTCTTCTGTGCCAGCTACTGCATATGCTTTTCCCCTACATGTGTCATCTCACTTAATCCATTTTATAATCCTATGACTCAGGTTTATCATGCCTACTCCTCAGATGAGGAACTTCAAGCTCATTGAGGGTAAGTAACTTGCAGAGAGTCACACAGTCGGAACATGCCAATGTCAGTGTTTGATTCCTTGTCTATCTACTTCCTAAATTTCTGCTAAGGAGTGGAAAGCCACTGCACTCCAATCAAGGAAAATTTAACAGTCACAACCACATCTCAGAATATATTAATACAATGAACTTGCCAAAGTACAGATTTCAGATATTAAACACATTTACCTAAGAGTTGGATGCTTTGCATACTACCAATCAGAGAGAGTTACAGCTAACACTGGGCCATGGAGATTATTCGCAAATGTCAACTGGTCAGGGGAATTGAATAAACATTACTTTACTAAATGATGCTACTTGATGATAGTATCTCCTTTACAGAGAAGGGTCCTGGAGAGCAAGTTTGAGTAAATGTTATGTAATATTTTCCCAAATACAGGACATCATGGGATTGGTTTATCTGACATCCTATGTAAAGAGTGTTTAATGAATACTTTACAGAAGGAATAAGTGAGGCAAGTAATATATTCACAATTTTTCCAGTAATTATGATAGGTAAAATAACCCTAGAGGTTTCTTCAACCTTGAGTGTTAAATTGATCATTAGAAAATGTCATCTTTATGGTGGTGGCTCAGTGGTAGAGCGCTTGCCTAGCATGTGAAAAGCACTGGGTTCGATTCTCAGCATCACATAAAAATAATGAATAAAATGAAGTATTAAAAAAAAGAAATTCTCATGTTTGTCTTTTCATGGCAACTCTTATTAACTGAATGCTTTGCTAGTGCATTTTAAATATTAATGACTATGGGAACATAACTATAGAATATAAAGGCCCTTGAAATTATTCACACTAAATTCTGAAAAATATATACTGGAAAATTTTTGAAGCTATCAGATGCCTTCCCTTCATTTTCCACAAGTACAGCTACAAGTAGCTAACAAGGAACTTTGTCATGCTGTTTTGACATTAGCCAAACCAGGTCAATCTGGTGAGATCACTTGTGGAAAATTTCATGTTTGTGGGTATGTCATAAAGCACTGATGAGGATTTGTAGTCTTTGATGCATGATGCACATGAATTTGAAAACCTACATGAAATGAATAAATTCATGGGTAACTATAGACTAACAATTTGAATTAGAAAGTTTAAACAGACCAATTATCATATAAAAACTAGCGAAAGTTATTAAGTGATCACCACACACACACACACACACACACACCCCAGAAACAAGCCCAGATGGTTTTACAGGGGAATTCTATCAAACCTACAAGGATCCATGCTCAATAAAAGGAAAGAAAAACATCTCATATCCTTTTATAAAGCAAGTAAAACACTGTTATTTAAACCAATAGAGACATAACAAAGAAAGAAAGATACAGATAAACATTACTCATGAATAATCATGCAATAATACTAAATAAAATTAAAATAATGATAATCCAACACCATATTAAGAAAATAATACGATGACCATGGAATATTTCTTCTTGGAACCTAGGTTGATTGCATTAATAAACCATATTCCATATTCATATCCCTGAGAAAAATCATGTGATTGATTTCAAAGATGCTAAAAAAGCTTTGAAAAAATTCAGCACACGTTCACACTAAAAACACTCAACATATATGAATTAAAAGACATTTCTTTTTTTAATATTTATTTTCTAGTTATAGGTGGACACGATGTCTTTATTTTACTTTATGTGGTGCCGAGGATGGAACCCAGTGCCTCACCCATGGTAGGCAAGCGCTCTACCTCTGAGCCACAACCCCAGCCCTAAAAAAAATTTCTTAATTGGACAAAATATGTATAAAATCAACATAGGTTTCACTTTATATTCAATAAACAAAATGTAATAGAAAAATTCTATTTAAGATAACAACAAAGAATACTAAATATGTACAAGTAGGAATGTTAAAAATCTGAAACAATCTTGAATGTTACAAAACTAGAACTGAATAAATAAATAAAAATGTATCCTTTATTCTTAGTTAGTTTGATTCAGTATTATAAAGGTGGCAGTTATACATAAGTTAAATTATAAACCAAATATTAACCCAATAACAAAACCAAGAAGCTATTTTATAAGGATAGATAATTTAGACATAAAGTTAATTAAGATAATTAATTTATTTTGGAGGGTACCTGGGATTGAACCCTGGGAAACTCAATACCTGAGCCATATCCCCAGCCGATTTTATTTTTTTATTTTGAGAAAGGGTCTCACTAAGTTTGCTGGCCTTGATCTTGTGATCCTTGTGATCCACCTACCTTCCAAATGGCTAAGGTTACAGGTGTGTGCCACTGGACCCAGAAAAATAAAGTTAATTTTAGAAAGTCAATATATAAGAATAATCAAGAAAACACTGAAAATGAAAAAAAAAAATACTATAAGGGCTAGAAGATGCAATCTGACACTGACTGGGGAGAAGGTTTGGGGGAAACAAAATGGAGCTAGAGCTCTTCCAAAGGTTCATTTCCTTCATTTCCAAAGAAAGCTCCAATTTGCAAGGGTCTCAGTATTTGACCCATTTTAGAGTTTAGCCACTGTGATATATCTATTCCTTGGAAATAAAGAGGTAGTGTTGCTGTTAAAAACACTAAAACCAAGTAAATTTAACATCATGGCTGCCTGAGAAAACACCATTTAGGCAAATACCTAAAAGCCTTAAAAGGAAAACTAGAGCATTAGATATCTACAGAGGCTTTGAAAAGCTCTTAACATATTCCTGAGAATCTACAAAACACAAATTTTCATCTGAAAAATATGTTCTTCATTGTGGAGGAGTTCAAATAGAATGAATGAACACCTGTCAGCAATTCTGCGACATTGCTCCCATACTGACAGAGATTGGATTTAACACTTTATAAACTCCTCCTTTTGTCTAGCTTCCACCGTCTGTGTAAAGAGGAGGATCTGAAAACCCTGAGTAGACTTGAGGGTGTAACTCAAAGCAGCAGCTGGAATTTTTCTGTGAGATAATGGAGTAGTCAGAAAGCTGAGAGATAAGACTGTAACTGGGATAAGAGAGCAAGGTGAGCATTAGCAGGTGAGCTGAATAACAAGTAGCAATAAAAAGTTTAATAAATGAAGCACTAGAATAAGAAGCTCAGGAATCTAACAGTTCTTTGGACAGGGATTTGAAATGTGGTACGCTTTTGAGTTAGTGCCTGAGACTTTATTAAAGCAGGCTGGACATTTTCCAACCCTTACAATCTACAATTCTAAGATCCTGTGGAAGCATAGTTTCAAGATCTCTTTATTTTTAGGGTCTGAATACATGAAACATGCTAGTTTCAAGCTGCTATTATTATGTGCATGCATTTGTATGTGCTGGTTTGTGCGTATGTGTGCAGATGCATAAGCACTTTCCACAGTACACCCCTGCCTGAGCAAATCCAGAAAGAGATCCTCACAATGCTCTCCTTTCATAGATGTGTGGCTACTGCCTTCAACACTTAGACTAGTACACAGGCTTTCTGTATTTATAAGCATTTTTTCCTTGATTCTCTTGTTAAGTAATTTAATGAAGAAAAAGATTCTCATATGGTATCATATTTCCCATGCAAAACAATTACTTCTACATAGTTCCAATTTAGAATGCAAAGATTTGTCCTCTATATTAATAACATTGTTTCCCAGTAATAGCTAGCAAAATTAGGTTATTTTCACAGGACTGAGCAATTTATAAAACTGGTAATTTAGTTCAGGAGCAAGATAGTCAGAGTAGGTTAAAATGAATATTTGTTAAGAGGATCTAAAATAAAACACTAAATTGAAATACTAAGAAATTAAATTACTAAAAATGAAAAAACTAATCACTTTTAAATTTAAGTTATAAATATATGCATTTATTATGATCAAATTCTAAGCTTGTAGAAGAGAATTCACTTAGACCTTCATACATAATCATTATTCAATAAATATTTCTTGTATTTTTCTTAAGTTTTAGTTATTATGATTTACAAATTTAATGAAAAGGAAAAAAAAAGCATTTCAGAAGTACAAAACAACTTATTATGATGTTGCTTTTACTGATATTGACATTTATTAACCTGTTGGGTTCTTGTTGCTTACAGTAAGCATACTGAGATCTGGATAAGTCATTGTCTTCACTTCTGTATAACATGGTCCTGACATTCATTTCCAAATACTCTATCTTGCAGTATTCACATAAGTGGGGTCCCAGACTGATGGCATATTCTCTATTTCAAGGTAACCCTTAGGACCGTATTTTTTGTTTCCACCCTGGCTTTGACTCATTTGTATATTCTGTTTCCTATTCTTTGCTTGCTTCAGCTTGTTTCCTTTACCTATAGTAGCTAAGAAACCAACACCCTTTCCCAAATAGGTGGCAACTTTCAAAGATACTCAACATAAACTACTCAGTAGACACATAGTACTATTAACCAATGGCAATCACTCAAGGGCAGATTTCATTTACTTTTGCCTTTATTTTAGTCAAGCACTATTCCCTTATAAGTATAGAAGACATCTTTTATTAACTTTGAGTGTTCATGATTCCTTATAGATCCATAGAATCATTTGGCTCAGTGACAAAGAATCAATAATAAGACTGTCTTAGGGTTTCCATGTTACAGAAAAAAGTACATTTTGTATTTTATGGCTCTTTGGGCCTTTCTCCAACTCAGGTTGAGTGATTTAAATTCAGATTCAAAAACCCATTGGACTTGCTAAATTAGAATTTGATCTTATATGCACATATGAGAAAATTTCCTTCTTATAAGATTTGACATGTCTTAGTGGCATTTAAAATCTTGAGACATTTATTGACCTCTAGGTATAGTAGATACTTTTTACTAATCATATTATTGTATGGAATCTTTAGAGAAAGTGGTGTGTGTATGTGTGTGTGTGTGTGTCTTATTGTATAGGAAAAAATGACATTTTCCCCTAAAATACCATATATTTAAATTTACTTTAAATTTCCTTTCTTCTAATTCAGATATTTCCACTAAGGTATAAAAGCCTCATCCTTCATAAATTTATTAATTTTTACTAGGTAATCTGAAATTAAGCATTGATCTCTAGGCTGAATCTCAAATTACAATGCTGACATAAATAATTTTCAATATAGTATAACTGATACAATCATCGGATTTATGAAAGGATATAACTCTACTGAGGTTATATTAAGTTGATATTTAAGTTGATGTTTGGAGAAAAATAGGAATGTTTTAGGTAGACAAAATGAAATAAAGGCATTTGGAACATAAAAGGTATATATGAAGATATGGGCACAAGAGACCATGGAAAACATCAAGAAATTTAGTTAAAAAGGGGTCATAGGGGAGGACGGTTTTAAGGAATGATACAAAAAGCTAGCTCAGCAGTTTAGTGTCAAGGTGTGGATGACCTAATGAAACCATGACCTTGAAGGCACTGAAAAGCAACTACTGGGTTTTAACCATCAAAGTGATATGATCCTTTCCACTTTGAAGAATTTAATGAATAGATTATAAAATGAAGACGTTAGACATAGGGACATGTATTAGGAGGTGACCTAACAAACCAAAGATGACAAAGGTAGAACTGAAGATACAGTAATAACACTGGAAGATGTTCAGGAGTCAGATTAGAAAACAACTGTCAATTTTAGGATGTGGAATATAATGAAAAAAAATTAGAAATAACTCTTAAGTTTGCAGCCTGTTTACCTAGATGGATAGTGGACCTTTCATTAAAGAATGTGGGTCAAGGTGCTGGGGTTGTTTTTCAGTGGTAGAGCACTTGCTTAGCACGTGTGAAACACTGGGTTTGATCCTTAGCACCACATAAAAATAAATACATAAATTAAAAAATAAATATATTATGTCCATCTACAACTAAAAAAAGTATTTATAAAAAAGAATGTGGGTTGGGCTGGGATTGTGGCTCAGTGCTTGCTTAGCATGTGTGAGGCACTAGGTTCGATTCTCAGCACCACATACAAATAAATAAAGTCCATTGACAACTAAAAAATTATTAAAAAAAAAAAACAAATGTGGGTCAAAGCTTAGTGATTACTTCACTATGCTAAATGTGAGATTCCTGTGTGTCACTTTGATAAAGATGTCTATTAGACATCAGAATATATAACATAGATATGGAGCTTAGAAAGGGGTTTTAGGCGAGAAAGACAACTCTAGGGAGCTATCATGTATAAAACAGGAGTAAGCCATGACAATAGGTAAGAATGTATAGGAAGAGAAGTAGGGCAAAGTCAGTAGTCAGAAAACACCAATATTTATTTAAAGTGTTTTAACTGCTATTATTATCATTTTCCATTAAAATATTAACCATAGGTTACATAAATCACTTGGTAAGAATTTTTACTTTGGCTATACTTTTACTATGGTTATGCTATTCTTAACCAGATATTATAATTTTTTAAGATATATATGCACTCTATAGAATCCACTAAATAAGCTCTAATGACATAGCTTGGGCAAGATTCATGCAAAACAAATGAACAAAACCATTTGTTGGAAGAAATTGTAAAGCTGTTGGGGTAGCTAAGGTTTGTAACACCAAAATCTTACAAAGAAGAGAAGTTCATTGAGATAAAAAAAACCTTTTATAATAAATAAGTCATAAGGAAGTGATAGTAATTCTCAATTTATGTTCTAAAATGATAGCTTGAAAGTATATAATACAGAAAGGAGTAATAAACAAATTCACAAGCACAGTAGTGTACCTTTCTAAGTAAGCTACAGAACAAGTAGATACAAAGCAGGGGATGTACAAAAGCTCTGAACAGCTGCAAACAAACTTGAATAATTAGTGTGTACAAACAACTGCACTCAACAGGTAGAGAATTTGTTTTTAATGAGCATGGAACATGTGACAATATTAACCAGAAGCTGGACTCCAAAACAACTCACAACAACGTCCTACAGAACAAAAGATAATGTTCTCTGACAAAAATAATAAAAGATAGACTAACAAGTCAAAAATATTTGGAAATTAAGTCCTGCTGCCCTGGAGAGGCCCAACCCACACAGTGTGGCCCACTGCCCCAGAGAAGAACACTGTGCTGCAGTTTCCTATTCACCAATGTGTGGCTCAACCCAAACTACCTCCATTTTGGGATATCGCAGTCACCTCCATATCCCTCCCCACATGGTAATCTCCACCGTGATACATTGAACAGGGCTAGGAGGCAGCTGCTTGTTGCAGCACTGCAGGCCACACTGAGGCATCACTGAATAGGTCACCCAATGCCACTGTATAGCTAATCCTTCCAGCCCCATCTCTGAAAGCAGTTGGTGTCATCTTGGGACACTTTCACCACCATCTTGGGGTACTTCTGCTGCCACCTCTGCTGCCACATCTGCTATCTTTAGCTGCGGCAGCTTTCACTTGGGACATGGACTGGGGCCTGAAAGCCCAACATTAAGGTACCTACAGCCTTGATGCTACTGCCACCAACAACTAGGGACGTGGCTGTTTCCATCTAGAGACAACAACCAGGACCTGGAAAACCGTCATCAAGGTCCCTGTGGACCTGGTTGTACCAGAGGTATTTCTACTAGGTGTGCTAATAGGAACCATCCTATTGCAGAGGCAACAGGCAGCCTTGAATGGGGTTGCCTCTCTTTTTTCTCCTGCTAACAGCCAACTTCTTCTGATACCCTTTCACTAGACTTATAATCTAATACCTCTGTATTCTTACATCCTACCTCATAAACATCATAGCCAACCTCCCCCTCTGTCCACCATTTAGAAACTGTAAACCCTTATGCAAACCTAGTGGCTACATGGTAGAAGATAACCAAACTCATCATTTCTGTTTACAGTGACAAAACTGTAAATGTCAAAGTAGAAAACAATTGATTTATGGCTGCATGTTGGTTGTATTGGGTGCTGTAAACATTGATATTCCCTGTGAAGGTGAGGTATTGGTAACCTTCAGGGACACCACAAGATTAGTGGGTAGAGACTGTAATACCTCAGATCTGTACTGCAAGACAGGAAGACACACGGGTAACATGAAAAAACAAGGGAGGAAAGTGCCTCAAACAAACCAAGATACTACAACAACAGAATCCATTGACAGCACAGTAGATGAAATGTCAGAGGAGTTCAGAATGTACATAATTAAAATGATCTGTGAATTAAAGAATGACCTAAGTGAGCAAATAAGGCAAAAATTAATCACTCCAACAAAGAGATAAGAGAACAAATATAGGTAGCAAAAGATTACTTCAAGAAAGAGATAGAGATTCTGAAAAAAACCCAAACAGAAATCCTTGAAATGAAGGAAACAATAAACGAAATAAAAAACTCAATAGAAAGCATCACCAACAGACTAGATCACTTGAAAGACAGAACCTCTGACAATGAAAACAAAATATACAATCTTGAAAATAAAGTTGACCATATAGTGAAGATAGTATGAAACCATGAGCTGAATATCCAAGAAGTATGGAATAATATCTAAAGACAAAATCTAAGATTTATCAGGATAGAGGAAGGCACAGAGATTCAAACCAAAGGAATGCACAACCTCTTTAGTGAAATAATATCAGAAAATTTGCTAAACATGAAGAATGAATTGGAAAATCAAATATAAGAGGCTTACGGGACACCAAATGTACAAAGTTACACCAAAACATTTACATTCTATTTTGACATTTACAGTTTTGTCACTATAAACACTATAATGAAAATGCTTAGCATACAGAATAATGATAGAATTTTAAAGACCTCAAAAGAGAGGAATCAGATTATATATAGGATCTCAACAGATTTTGCAACCCAGACCCTCAAAACCAAGAGATCCTGAAACAACATATACCAAGCTCTGAAAGAAAACTGATGCCAACTAAGAATCTTATATCCAACAAAATTAAGCTTCAGATTTAATGATGAAACAAAACCTTCCATGATAAACAAAAGTTAAAAGAATTTACAGCAAGAAAACCTGCACTACAGAGCATTCTTGCCAAATATTCCACGAGGAGGAAATGAAAAACAACAATGAAAATCTGCAAAGGGAGGAACTACACTAAAGGAAAGACCAATTAAAGGAGAAAACAAGTCAACTTAAAAACCAAAATACACTAAAATGACTTGGAACACAAATCATGTCTCAATAATAACCCTGAATGTCAATGGCCTAAACTCATCAATTAAAAGACAAAGACTGGCTAATTGGATTAAAAAAAAAAAACAGCAATATGTTGCCTTCAAAAGACTCATCTCACAGGAAAAGACATCCACAGACTGAAGGCGAAAGGATGGGAAAAAATGCATCACTCACATGGACTATATAAACAAGTGGGGGTTTCCATCTTCATATCAAAATTAGTAAAAAAGGATAAAGAAGGTAATTTCATACAACTTAAGAGAATCATACATCAACAAGACATAACAATCATAAATATCTGTGCCCCAAACAATGGGGCATCTATGTATAGCAAACAAACCCTTCTCAACTTCAAGAATAAAATAGACCATAACACAATAATACTGGGTGACTTTAACACACCTCTCTCACCACTGGATAGATCTTCCAAACAAAAACTATAGAACTCACTAAAACATTCAATAATTTAGACTTAACAAACATATATAGAATATTCCATCCTTCAACAAGCAAATACACTTTGTTCTCAGCAGCACATGGATCCTTCTCCAAAATAGACCATATGTTATGCCACAAAGCAAGTCTTTGCAAATATAAAAAAATAGAGATACTACCCTGCATTCTATCTGACCATAATGGAATGAAATTAGAAATCAATGAGAAAATAAAAAATATAAGCTACTCCAACACCTGGAAACTAAATAATATGCTATTGAATGTTGTACAGATAACAGAAGACATCAGGAAGGGGATAAAAAAAATTCTTACAGGTGAATGAGAACTCCGGTACAACACATCAAAATCTCTGGGACACTATGAAGGCGGTAGTACTCAGAGGAAAGTTCATTGCTTAAGCTCATTCATTAAAAGAAGAAAAGGTCAACAAATAAACAGCCTGACATTGTATCTCAAAGCCCTAGAAAAAAAGGAACAAACCAACACCAAAAGAAGCAGAAGACAGGAAATAACTAAAATTAGGGTGAAATCAATGAAGTTGAAACAAGAAACAATTGAAAAATTGACAAAACAAAAAGTTGGGTCTTTGAAAAAATAAATAAAATTGATAAATCTTTAGACATGCTAATAAAGAGAAAAAGAGAGAAAACTCAAACTACTAACATCCATGATGAAAAAGGAAATATCACAACAGATACTACAGAAATAAAGGAGATAATTAGAAATTCTTTTGAAAAATTTTTACTCCAATAAAATATAGAAGGCATCAACAAATTTCTAGAGTAATATGATTTGCCCAAACTGAACCAGGATGATATATACGATTTAAACAGATCAATTTCAAACAATGAAATAGAAGACACCATCAGAAGCCTACCAACCAAGAAAAGCCCAGAACCAGACAGATACACAGCTGAGTTCCACAATACCTTTAAAGAAGAACTAATACTAATAAAACTTCCAAACTCATTCTGTGAGGCCAATGTCACTCTGATTTCAAAACCAGACAAAGACACATCAAAGAAAGAAAACTTCAGACCAATATCTCTAATGAACACAGATGCAAAAGTTCTCAATAAAATTCTGGCAAATCAAATACAAAAACATATCAAAAAGATAGTGTACCATGATCAAGTGGGGTTCATCTTAGGGATGCAAGGTTGGTTCAACATACGGAAATCAATAAGTCTACTGATGTGATGAATTACATTTAAAGATAAGAATCATATTATCATCACAATAGATGCAGAAAAAGCATTTGACAAAATACCACACCCCTTCATGTTCAAAACACTAAAAAACTAGGGATAACAGGAATATATCTCAACATTGTAAAAGCTATCTATGCTAAGCCCTAGGCCAACATCATTCTAAATGGAGAAAAATTGAAAGCATTCCCTCTAAAAATAGGAACAAGACAGGGTGCCTTCTTTCACCAATTCTATTTAATATAGTTCTTAAAACATTGGCCAGATCAATTAGATAAAAGAAATTAAAGGGATATAGATAGGAAAAGAAGAACTCAAACTATCATTAACTGCCAAAGACATAATTCCATACTTAGAGGATCCAAAAAAATTCCACCAGAAAACTTCTAGATGCAATGAATGAATTCAGCAAAGTAGCAGGATATAAAATCAACACCCATAAATAAAATGCATTTCTATACATCAGTGATGAATCCTCTGAAAGAGAAAATAGAAAAACTACCCCATTCACAATAGCCTCCCCCACAAAAAGTTTTTGGGAATCAATCTAGCAAGAGAGGTGAAAGACCTGTACAATGAAACTATAGAATGCTAAAGAAAGAAACTGAAGAAGAAAAGATCTAAATTAATGAATAAAGGGAGGAGGTGGAGGAGGAGGAGGAGGAGGAGGAAAAGATCTCCCACGCTCTTAGATAGGCAGAATCAATATTGTCAAAATGGTCATACTACCCAAAGCACTATGTAGATTCAATGTGATTCCAATTAAAATCCTAATGTTATTCCTTATAGAAATAGAAAAAACAATAATGAAACTCACTTGGAAAAATAAGAGACACAGAATAGCTGAAGCAATCCTTAGCAAGAAGAGTGAAGCAGAAGGCATCACAATACCAGATGTTAAACCATACTACAAAGCTATAGTAACAAAATGGCATGGTATTGGCACCAAAATAGACTTGTAGACCAATGATATAGAATAGAAGTCACAGAGACAAACCCACATAAATACAGTTTTCTCATACTAGACAAAGGCACCAAAAACATACATTGGACAAAAGATAGCTTCTTCAACAAATGGTGCTGAGAAAACAGGAAATCTATATGGAAAAAATAAAAATAAAAAAAATGAAACTAAACCCCTATCCCTCAAAATGCTCAAAACTCAACTGAAAGTGGATCAAGGATCTAGGAATTAGACCAGAGACCTTGTGCCTAATAGAAGAAAAAGTAGGCCCAAATCTTCATCATGTCAGATTAGGCCCTGGCTTCCTTAACAAGACTCGTAAAGCACAAGAAACAAAATAAAGAATCGATAAATGAGATGGATTCAAACTGAAAAGCTTCTTCTCAGCAAAAGAAACAATCAATGAGGTTAAGAGAGAGTCTACATTTTGGGAGCAAATTTTTGCCACACACATGTCAGATAGAGCACTAATCTCCACGATATATGAAGGAGTCAACGCCAAAAAAACCAAACAACCCAATCAATAAATGGGCTAAGGAGCTGAACATATAATTTTCAGAAGAAAAACTAAAGTTGATCAACGAATATATGAAAAAATGTTCAACATCTCTAGTAATTAGAGAAATGCAAATCAAAACTACTCTAAGATTTCATCTCACTCCAGTCAGAATGTCAGTTATCAAGAACATAAGCAATAATAAGGGTTGGTGAGGGTGTGGGGGAAAAGGTACACTCATACATTGCTGGTGGGACTGAAAATTGGTGCAACTAATCTGGAAAGCAATATGGAGAATCTTTAGAGAACCTGGAATGGAACCACATTTGACTCAGCTATCCGACTCCTAAAGACTTAAAAACAGCATACTATAGTAACACAGCCTCTTCAAAGTTTATAGCAACACAACTCACAATTGCTAAACTGTGGCAGCAACATAGATGCCCTTGAATAGATGAATGGATAAAGAATCTGTGATACATATACCCAATGGAATATTACTCAGCATTAAAAGAGAATAAAATTATAGTATTTTCAGGTAAATGGATGGAGTTGGAGAATATCATGCTAAGTAAAAGAAGCCAATCTCAAAAAACAGGGCTGAATGTTTTCTCTGATAAGTAGATGCTAATGCATATATCGGGTGGTGCATGGGATAAGTGGGGGAATTTTGGATGGGTCAAAGAGGAGGGGAGAAGGGGGCAAATGGGTAGGAAAGATAGTGTAATGAGACAGTCATCATACTTACCCGAGGTACATGTATGATTGTGCGAATGGTGTGACTTTACTTCAACACAGAGAAGCAAAAAATTCTGTTCCATTTATGTACAATGAATTAAAGAGCTTTCTATTGTCATGTATAACTGATTAGAACTAATAAATAAATAATAAAAAGAATTCAAGGACTAATTAAGAAATAACCAAAATAGATGGTGTGGAATAACATGACCATCTTTCACAGGATCTGGGGCCTTTCAAGTCTGGCAGTAGTCATTGGTGATACATAATTTTTTATTTGAATTGCTCTCACATATTATAAGCATCTTAAGGACTAGAACTATGCTTTTGTCATAAAACCTAAAATGATACTCCATAATTATTTGTTCTTTGAAACATTTTTGATGTAGTCAGGTCTACTCCATGCAAATTCTTCTTTCAGAGCATAGCGCTGCTTCAAGTACATACAAAGAGGTGTTTTCTGTTCCCTTGGGGTGAATCAGAATAAAATACTATTTAATGGGGCGTACTATTAACACCAGGAAGGGTAGAACTATTGTTCACACTGGATATTTCTTTCACAAACATTCTTCTGAGAATGATTAAGAAATTATCTGTGAATGATTCACAAGGAGTTCTTAAAGTTATGTGGGCTGAGTTGGTGCTGCCAAGCATTCTATTTGAGAGATTAATTTAGAACTTTGGAGTTGATAGTCATTCATGCTCAACTTTGACAGCCTGACTTCTATATTTATTCCCCAAACCAGACACACATGCAAAAAATAAATAAAATTCAAATATGTAAAAAAATTGGAAATTAAATAATGTACTTCTAAGCAACTCATGGGTCAAAGAAAAATAATAGACAATATTGCATGGTTCAAAATTAGTCTTGGGAAAGAACAATATTGATCAATCCCAGAAAAACTGATCAAGAAAGAGAGAAAAAAGTAAGAGAAGATACATATCATCAATATCAAGAATGAAAAAGAATATATCACTACAGATCACAGAACTTTAAAAACAATGGAGAAACTGTGAGATGGAATTGACCAAACTATGTTATGTACATATGTGAATATACCATAGTGAATTTCACCTTTATACATAAGTATAAGCCACCAATCAAAGTAAAATAGAAGGAAAACCAGTAGAGGAGAGGAGACAAGGGAAAAAGG
Organism: Marmota marmota marmota; assembly: GCF_001458135.2. Taxonomy (NCBI): domain Eukaryota; kingdom Metazoa; phylum Chordata; class Mammalia; order Rodentia; family Sciuridae; genus Marmota; species Marmota marmota. The sequence goes on along the minus strand of NW_026000026.1, from coordinate 50,081,936 downwards.
AAGCACTGCATACTGAAATGAGCAAATTATATACCATGAATTCATGATTATGTGAAAATGAATCCCACTATTATATATGACTGTAATGTACGAAAAAAAACATAAAAGTTTTGATTAGTTAGGTTAAATGGAAAAGTTTATAGAAAAAAGACAACTTACAAAATTAACAAAGAACTAGAAATTGGAAAGATGAATTGTTGTATATATTTTAAAGAAAATGAATATATAATTAAAAGTCTTTCTGTAAGAAAACCTTAGACCTGGCTAGCTTCCTGTGAGTAGTCTTATTACTAAGGAAGAAATAACAACAGATTTACAGTCTTGTTCTGCTAATACAAAAAGAAGGGTCACTCCCTAACTTCTTAAAAATGTGATCGGCATTAAATTTGACAAAACCTTTTTAATAATAACACCTTACATATATTAATGCATTAGCGATTTAGAGAAATCTCTTCACTATGGGGAAATTTATTACAACTACAAAGTGACCTCTGCACAAAAGATGAGCTATTAAATAAATCACAGAAGCATAAATTTTGCATTACCTATAGAGAAGTGGCATTCTTTAAAATGATGATGTAGGTATACAATACTTTAATAGAAATAGTGTGCCAATTTATATCCTTATATTGAGATTGAAGTGATATTAGAAATATGGATCCTTTGAATCACAAATAAATTCACAGGAGTATTCTATGTGAATTAAGTAGAAAAGTAAGCTATAATATAGAATCTAGTCACTTTGGGTCTAATAATTCCATAACATTAAAACCAGATAGAATTTAATGTAAATCTTTTTACATTTTGCTTATTATAATTTAGTTTGTCATAGAGAACACCTTATAAAAGCTTAAAGCAGCAAATATTTTAAGAGTAAGTTATCTGGACATTCTTGTATGGTTGTTTAGTACTCCCTGTAGCAATCCTTTCAGAAGCATCAAGAGTTTCTCTAAGTTAATATCACTTCCATCTCGTCTCATTTATCAAGGCAGGGTGGGGACACATGTAAAAATAAAACTGTCATCAAATGAGCCCTGCTTTGCCAAAGTATTGGTGAAACTCATGGAAGGAATGGGCTGCTGGCCACCAGGGCTTGCCTCACATTTACTTTGTATTTAACAAAGAATGATGCACAATTTTCTAAAATCAATCCACACAGCCCAAGATCTAAATGTCAGAGAATAGTCAATAGTAGTAGAATATGAAAAGTTATAATAATTTTGAAAAGACACTATCATTTCTTTCTATAAGATTACAGGTTTTTAGAATTTTGTATGGATAAAATACATTATAATACTATAATCAGCATAAGAAAATCTTCTTGAATCTCAATAAAAAGAATGATTAAAAATAGCATATCAGCACGAGTTTAAATGTGTGTTTTACATAGCTAGGCTTTGGCTGAATGTTGTGTAGAGTATGTGTCTGTAACTGCCTAAGTGGGAAATACATGTGCATACATCAATAAGAGGTATTTGTTAAGTATATGACTGATCAGACACACTAATACTAGTGAAATGACTTCTGCTTGTATACTATTTTACCTTTTAAAGATTTTTCACATCCACTAATTGAGTTTTATCTTCACAATCCACCATGAAATAATTAGGTAATTATGGATAGACTTTTCCTTCTTGTTCAGAATGTTACTTTTCCTTTATTTCCATGAAACCAAGGGAGCTGGTTAAGCTTTTTTATTACAAACGTTTGCTTTAGCTTTTCCCTGCATGCAGAATCAATAAAGCAGAGGCTAAACAGTCTTCAAAGCTATAAGATGCCTGATTCTGGGTTAAAGCACACACATATGTGTGTATAAAGGAGCACTGGATTTCAAAGATTACAAGGGTACTTTGATAGGAACATTTGAGAAAGACATTGTCTCCTCATGTAGTATATAGACAATGCATTCTTTTTGATACCTTTTTTTTTTGTATTTATGATGCCTGCTACCTTCAACTCCCCCTGAAAACACACTCTTTAAACAATATCCATACTCCAAAATTTTTTTTTGCTGATTATCAAAATTTTCATCATGCCTTGATTTTGCTAGACATGATCATTTGACTCAACCTAATAAACTAAATATGCTAAAGTACAAATTACCGTAAACTTTTTGATATACCAACTCACCTGAGAAAATTCCATCTATCAGAGGAACCTGAGAGGCCATAGATTCTAGTTTAAAGAAATCATAGAGGAAGTGAGCTTCAGACAGCGTGCTGGGAAAGCTGCCGGCACAGAAAAGCTAAGAAGGCAACGAACGTGCCCACCTGAGTGTACTTACAGGTCACCGTGAATGAGTCCGTAGATCTGTGCCATGCTCTGATGATAGACACCCTTCAAAATAACTATGAGGAGAATCACCACAAAAGATGGAAGGCCCCAACTCAGAAGAAAAAACAGCAGATACCTCCTCTCTGTGTGTTCGTCATTCATCACAAGCACGTACCAGAAATTCACAGACTAAGAAAGGAAACAAAAAATGAACAGGCTCTGGTTTAATGGCATAGGACACAAACTTACTTGGCTTAAGCGTGAAGAGACAGGGACCAGCAAAGGCCTAGGATCTACTTAATAATTACTGTTTTGATGTGATTTTTTAAAGTTAGTTCATACACACATTCTTTCATATAGCCAAGAAATTCAGCACACTTCAAAAGTCTAGGAACACAAGAAAACATTTAGTTTACTTATGTATCTTTTATTTTTCTTAATTTTCTCTGTTTTAATCTCAGTTATAATCTTCTGTGACTGTTCTGTAAATCTGTCCTAGAAGAAATGTGCACTGATATTCAAATTTGCTTCCCGTGTGAACAATTCATGATGACAACAAAATAAAAGGCCCTAGGTTTTTAGGCTTTAAAAAAAATTAGAGCATTATAATTACACATAGGAGTTGGGTTCATTTTGACAAAATCACCCCCGCATGAAATTTGATTTCAATCCTCATTTCTCTGGCTTTTCTTCCCCTCCTTCCATTCCTTATTCTCCCTCCTCTGTTCTACAGATCTTCCTTTTGTTCCTTTATTTATTTATTTTTGATTGGTACTTTCTACATACACATAAAAGTAAAATTCTCTGTGTTATGTTTATATATGCACATAACATGTCTTTTAAAGAATTCATTCTGCATGGCCTCCCTTTACCCATCCCTCTACTCTGTTTCTCCATCTCCTTCTTCTACATTAATGATCTTTTCTTTATCTTTATATTATCCTATCTTTCCCTCCACTTTTCCTCTATTTTGTTCTAGCTTCCACATATGAAAGAAAACATCCAACCTTTAAATTTCTGGGTCTAACCTATTTACATATTCTTCACTTCCATTAATTTACCAGTAAGTGCCATTATTTCGTTCTTCTTTCTGGTTGAGTGAAACTCTGTTGTGTATATATACCACATTTTCTTGATCCATTCCTCTATTGACAGGCATCTGGGCTGATTCCATAATTTGACTATTATGAATTGTGCTGCCATAAACATTGATATGCCTGTATCACTATAGTATGCTGAGTTTAGTTCTTCCTGATAAATAAATACTGAGAAGAGGGATGGCTGGGTTATATGGTGGTTCCATTACTAGTATTTTGAGGAATCTTCATATTGCTTTCTATAGGGGTTGCACTAATTCATAGTCCTGTCAATGACTGTATCAGTGTACTTTCCCCCCACATCTTCACCAGCATTTATTATTATTTGTGTTGTTTTTGACAATTTTTATTCTTTGAGGGCCTAACACAGGTAAGGCCATACACTGTTCCATTGAATGGAGATAATTGTGAAAATGACCCTAGTCTGAGTCCCAGTGGGAGTCAGAGAATAGGAAACAGAAATTGATTGCATGGAGAAAAAAATAATGGAATAGATTTTGTGGCCTCTCTTTCTCAGTTTACACTACCTCTTTTTTGTAATTCACTTGACAAACATTTGAGTGCTTACTAAATTTCAAAAATCAGTCAAGCCAGTGAGGATACAGGAATGAAAGCGACAGGGAAAGTATTTACTATCCTGAATCTTAGATTTCAAGCATGAGCAACAAATAACTAAGGGCAATATTTAACTTATACTTATATCTGTTATTTCTTATTAAAATAAACTACATACAAGGGGACAGCACATGGAGAGTGAAGGGGATGTGGAGAGAGGTTAGGTACATGGGAATAAGGAAACTGAGGCCTGCAGATATTATTTTTGGCCCCAAAGCCCATGGCTAGTTTATATCAAAGCCAAATCTAGAAATTATATGTTCTGTCTTCTAGTATTTTATTTCCACGAGGAATTTTTGTATTTAATTGTGAGTTAATACAGTAATGACATTGAACGCCATGATAGACATGTTTTACAACTATTCACTGGATAAATCATCCTTCTCAATTTCATGTGGTAGAAAGCATGAATATAGATGAATCACACATATATGTATGTGGTGTGTGTGTGTGTGTGTGTGTGTGTGTGTGCGCGCGCGCGCACATAACAGTAGGGGGATAATCTTGGGCAAGTAACAACATTTCTAGGGCCTCAGTTATGTGTACAAGAAGATTATTATAAAGATTCAATGATGTGGGAGACCAACCTTGCAAGTGACTGAGTTAACTCCCCTGCTGGGTGATGTGGCATCAGGCACCCATGCTGCTAGACTGCCTGGCTCTTCTAGGGTTTGAGTAACTGTGTCTTCGCACGTGTCTTCCTACAGCCCCATGGGTGGAGCTGCACTCACCTGTTCCTTTGTAATATTACCCCTTGCCCTGTTTAGGATAGAATGTTCCATATAAGTGCCTTGTGTGTGTCCCCTTCTCTTACTGTGCCCTTGGGTGTGGCCTACCCGTGTGTCAGTCAACCTGCTGACAGTGGACATCATGAAGATAGACTCAGCCCTCTGAAACCTGACCCCTTGCCTCATTTGAATAGATTCTCCTCAATAAAAGGGGTCAGCACATGCTCACTCTCTATTCCTGCAGACCATTAAAGTCAGAGGAGCCATCACAGCAACCCCAAAGAAAAAGGTATTTGTGTCTCTTGTGTGGTTATTTTGCACAGCCCAGTTAGCCCAGTTTACCTGGAATGACCTCTGAGCCATTTAGTCACGAACAGAAACCCAGCACAATGAGATATTACATATAAAGTCCTGAAAAATGTGTACACTCTCAAATCTGCTGTTAATATGTGATCAAAGAGAAATAGGTTAAGGTCAAAAGCAAGCAATTATACAGTAAAAACCCTTCTTATGTGAGAAAAACATATTTCTAATGTTTGTGGGAAGGCTTTCAGATTCTGTTAACTGAGGCTTCCAGGGAAGATTCTATCTGGACCAAATTGGCCTTGAGGGATTACTATTAGTCTACACTAGTGAAGGATAAAAATGTTTGGTTACTTGGATATTTCTGTCTCTGATTTTTATTTCCTGTCAGCACTTCTTATCTTTATGTACATCTGCTTATATCTATAATTATAAAGCATGTTTTGAGTTGCTGTTTATGTAAATTTGTTCTAACTCCTTTTCAAAAAAACTTATGAGGTTCAAAAGTGTTTTTCCTCTTTTTACATTTAGCATAAGGATGTGGACCCAGGTAAATGGGATGTGTCAATAGTCTGATGCTGAATTAATCAATACTGTGAGTTAGAGGATAAAACTGCACGCAATGTAAGGATCACTGATTAATCTATCTCCAAAAGATAAGTGCTGGTTATTAAGTAGATATTTATGTGTATCCATGAATCATGGTGACTCAGTGCTCAATGGAGCAGTAGCTGGAAGACTCAGAAAGGAGAGTATTGAAAGGAGGTAAAAGACTTCTAAATTGATTTACCATGATGAAGATTGGGACATTTGCAAAATGTCTGCTTTTACACAGATGGACATCAGATCCATCAGGATCACTGGACCTTTCGGCAACTGTCTGACCTTTACCATAGGCTAAGACAAAATTGAGATAAATTAATTGTTTTTTAGATTTATATATGCAATACTTCTGTAGTGTTGCTAAATTCTTGAATACTTGATTAAGCCAAACAAGCTTCAAACTCTCACAAGCTTTTGTCAATTTGAAAAAAGTATACATACACGTATACATGCACATATATGTTTGTGTGTCTATCTATCTACCTACCTATCTATTCCTTCTTAAGAGAATCCAATCACTGAGGTACACTCCAAGGACAGCATTTCCCATTACGTGTCATTTTTAAAGCTACAGAATGCAAATATTATGCAATAAAACAATATTTAATTACTCTAGAATTACTATGTGGTCTATACATAAGATTTGTTTTGATTAACTCCTTTCAAATCTTACTTGAATTTTATTTAAATACAGTAAGGTAGGCATGTGCTGGGACACACCTAGCTCGTGAGCTCCCCTTTTCTAAACATTGTCTACCTTCCTTTCCTAGAGGAGGGCAGGGTGGGTTCAGCAGCTCCTATGCTCCTTGACTCTGCTCCCCAGACACAGATGATTTGATTAGGGGGAGAAGGCTGACCTAGTTTGGTCACATCTATCATGAATTTCTTGATTCCTTGATAGTCTAGGTGGGTCCACTGAAATAAGAGGGCGCATGAACTGGAGGGGCAGCCACAAGGATAGTAAAGACAGTGGGCCAGGCGCAATGGTGCATGCCTGTAATCCCAGTGGCTTGGGAGGCTGAGACAGGAGGATCGTGATTTCAAAGCCAGCCTCAACAATACTGAGATGCTAAGCAACTCAGTGAGACCCTGTCTCTAAATAAAATACAAAATAGGGCTGGGGATGTGGCTTAGTGGCCAAGTGCCCCCGAGTTCAATCCCTGGTACCCCCCCCAAAAAAAAAAAAAAAGAAACTGTGACTGTAGAGAAGGTTTTGGGCAGACAAAACTTTTCCCTTGCTCACAGTCCCATGTGAGGTCCACCTGCACTTACAATTCTTGGGTTCAACAAGTTATCCTACAAACGTATTATCTCTTTTGTCATTGCAATGTTTGGTTATATTAGCTCAACTTAGTTTTTCTTTCTTGTTCCAAAACAACTTGACTGAGGTGTGTATTGTTATCCTCAAGCAGTGGAATTAAAACCTCCAATTATTGATATTGTTTAAACAACAGAAGATAATAGAACATTTGACTATCCTCAGTCCCTGAAATCATGGCTCCTTCTTTGTAATCTAACTTAAGAGCATCACGAGATCAATATGTTTACACAGCAATTTCATGCTGGCAGATACGTGTGTGTGTGTATAAATATATGTATGCATATATAAATATATAGGTGATTTGCATGTCTTATTGTTTGTGGGCTTTTAACCAATGCTGGAACTAACAGCATGCAATTAAATGGTGTCACTATCACTCAAACATACCTCATGCTAGCTTGAGCATGGCTTATCTATCTTATGATTTTCTTGCTAAAGACTAAGTGTGAGATAAATATTTCGATATCTAAGTCTCTACATTTCTATCTGTAAGCTTCAAAAATGTCTTTAGAAACACAATATGATGATGGGTAACAAAAATGAACAAACTATATTGTTATATTGTGTGTATATGCAAATATGTAGCAACAAATCCCATTATTATATATAATTATAATGTACCAATTAAGAAAAAATAAAACATGTTCTGAGCCATCTCAAGATGGTAAAGGTCAGACAGTTGCTGGAGGGCCTAACTGAAGAATGTCCATCTGTGTAAAAGCAGACACTTTACAAATGTCTCAATTTTTATATAATGAATCAATTTAAAATGAGTAGGATTTTAGGCAAAACATTATATCAAATTTAACCAGCTACTTTAATCTGACTTGACTGTTTCTATAATTTGCACACACTCAGAATACCAAGTTTCCTACCACTAAGATTGTTCAAATTGATGTGATGTTGTCTCTGAAAACAAGTCCTAACAGATTAAAAAATATCTTCAGCATTATACACCATCAAATTGGCCACTTGGAAAGAGACAACAGAAAAAATACTTTGCAGTTTAAAAAAAAATTAGTAATATTAGTAGTTTACCACATCCTTACTACCAACTTGGCATAACTGAACTACCATCCCTACTACCAACTTGGCATAACTGAACTACCATCATCTTTTTTTAAATATATTTTTTAGTTGTATATGGACACAATAACTTTATTTTGTTTCTTTCTATTTTTATGTGGTGCTGGGGATTGAACCCAGTGCCTCACATGTGCAAGGCAAGTGCTCTGCCACTGAGCCACAACCCAAGCCCCCCAACCCTCTTATTTTTATTATTGCTCACCAGTAAAGGATGATGCACTTGATTTTGCATATTTATCACCATTACCAGGATATGAAGATTACCTGAGTGACTGTGCTTAGGAGAACTTAACTAAAAGCAAATGTGAATAAGTGTAAAGAACCTTATGAAATTATATTTTTGAAAACTTCATATTATAAACAGAATTACAGAAATATAGAAAAAGAATTTGCAAAGTTTTCCCCAAGATAATCTTCCAGGTGAATAATAAATAATATAAACAATGATATTTTTAAATTATAAAATTTTGAAAAAACATGATGATTAGAAAATTGCTTTGGATTTTTGACATGGTCCTGGATGAATAAAGTGTATGTTTTTTTGCCAATATCATTTGCTCTCATGGGTTTTAATTTCATACTCTGGTAAAAGGAGAGGTTAACCTGAAAGTTATTAATAACTTCCTGACACAATGGTTGAATTATTACAGAAATGATGATTCCTTAAGTAAAAATATTAATGGCATGGTTATACAGACAACAAATTTTGGCAGGAGTACAGACCTTTTAGGTCATCTGACAATGACCTCTTATTTAGAGATGAGGAAACCAATGCAGTGAGATAAAATCATACCTTTTTCTCCTACTTAGTTATAGAACTAGGAAGTGAAACACCATCAAAAGTACCCTGTGAAGACTGATTTTAAATCTATGATTAATTTCCATGGAAATTCACATAAACATTGACAATATTACCATGTACATGTGAGTTTATTTTCTTGTCCTTATCACTTCCCAATCCCCAGTTTATATATGAGTGGGATGTATTTTCTTGATATGACTATACGTAGAGATAACTACTTCTCATTCCCTCTTCATTGTGTACCAACATTTAAAGAAAATTGACAAAGGTTGTAGAATATAAATGGATGAAACATAACTGTGAGGTATGGCAGATAAATTTTTATACCTATCATACAAAATTGAATTTTATAGTTATCTAGTAAAATACTTTGCATATAATCTTCATTGAAAAACATCGAGTAAATGAAAATGTACACAATCTGTTTTTAGTATTTACCATTTTATATTGGTATAGTTCTGAATTTATTCATATATAAAAGAATGTGCTTGTTCCAGAAAGAATGTGTATATACCTCACATTAAGCTACATCTCATTTAATCCAGACAACTTATCTCCTATATTTTATTTGCTCATTCTGTTTACACAGAAGGAAACTGGAGATGGGAAAAGTACATTCCTCAGAATTAGCAACTGAGGCTATTAGAATTTAAACGTGATTCTGTTTAAAATGCAAACAACCAACTAAAACACCCAGATATGATTTAGGTCAAATATGAATATGAATGAAGTAAGATTGTGGTGTGTAAGCATGTTTACTAACGTCCCTACATATCTATTTCTATTCTTATTTCTTTTTTATTGTTTATTTATTTTTGGTAGTGGGAATTAACCCAGGTAAGCCTTATCACTGAGCTGCACCCCCAGCCCTTTTTATTTCTTATTTTCAGATAGGGTCTTGCTAAGTTGCTTAGGGCCTCACTCTGTTGCCGAGGCTGTCCTTGAACCTGAGATCCTGCCTCAGCCTTCCAACTTTCTAGGATTACAGTAATGCACCACCACACCTGGTAACAAAACAAAATTTTTACCAATAACTACCATTTTCCAATTATCTACAGAGGAAAATAAGACATACCTTGTTAAATGTTTTGATTATCACAGGTTGTAGTTATGCTCTCATAAGTCTCATAAATAAAGATTCATTAGTTTATTTATATAATCTTCATATAAATTAGCATATTAGTAAGCCAAATTATAGAACCAATTTAGGTGTCTGTCAATGGATAAATGGGTAAAGAAAATGTGGTGCATGTGTGGAGTTTTATTGAGCCATAAAGAAGAATGAAAATATGTTATTTTCAGGAAGGAAAATGAAAGGAACTTGAGAGCATTATGTTAAGTGAAAAAAAGGCAAACTCCAAAAGTCAAGGGTAATGTGTTTTCTCTCAAATGTGGAAATTAAAGAAGAAAAAAGTAAAAAAAAAAAAAAGGTGCATGGGGTGTCTCATGAAATCAAAATATCAGTAGAGTAGAGGAAGGGGACAGGGGAGGGAGGAGGGAGGGTAAAGGGGAAATACTGGGGAACCATACTGACCATATTGTCATATCATGTACATGTAACATGTAACAATGAATCACACTACCATATATAATGAATAATTCACCAATAAAATATATGGAAAACAAAAATAGGTTAATTAAATTCCCTAAATTTTCATGGAGTGTGGAATCAAGATTGGTATCCAGGAAGTTCTTTAATATTTGGTTATTAATCGTTTCACTAGAATCCCTGAACTGATAGCATCAAAATTTAGTCAGAGATGATAGATGTTATTAATCTCTTCATTACCATGTGTTTTTAATCATTCATTTCAGATGAGACTCTAATAAATGTTACCACATGTCCTTGCCACAGTTTTCCTCCCTCCTTCTTAATATTTATTGCATGAAATAAAGTGCAAGGCTTTTTGAGGATTGGAGAATTCAGTATTTCCTGGGTATGTCATTTTTATCTCAGTAATTACCAGTCTGTTGTCCTTAATACTTTTGATGTCCCTTCAAATTAAATCAATGACAAAGGAAAAACAGGGATAATTTTAGCATTTCCCTTCCTGTTGCTATGCTCTGGCACTAAGTAGCCTTTCTATTAAGGAATAAATAACCTGCATATTTTCTTATTCATAAACTGGTTATGTGAAGAAATTAAGGCAGAAGATGTGAATAAATGCTCAAGTCCAGTTGTAATTTCCAACCTTACTCCACCATTTAAAAATACATTTTTCAAATGAGCTTTAGTTTTGAAAAAAAAATTACATTTGGATTAAACTGTGTCTCTAGGCATGAGATGCACAGACTGCAAGGATAATACAAGATTTGGGTATTTTTCATAATTGGAGCACATTGCCATATAGTGAGTTAAAGTTATGATAGGAAGTGATCTTTAAATTGGGCCAAATGAAAACACAGGAAAAATTACATTTCTGGTTACTGCCATTGTAAATGAATATCTCAAACAATTTACTTGCAATTTATTTTCCTTCTTGGCTTAACTCATGATCTAGCAGTCCAACTGGGAGTATCTTTCATGTAAACAACAGCAAAGGCATGTCTAGAAGTTTATTCTATGGGTACTCCCTAAGTAAACAAATATTCATAGTGCAAAAATGTTCAAGAAAACATCATCCACAATAGCAAACAATAACTGGTAATAGCAAGAATTTTATGAATCAGACCAAAAAAGTAATAACAGAATTACCATATTACAGCATAGGGAAAAAAGTACAGCTGTACATAGGGAATTTAAAGATGTCCAAATTTACACACATATATAAATGCATTAACAGAAATATACACACACAGAAACGGACACTCATGTGTACTTGTTTATATATTTATAAAGATTTGTCTATCCATGGGATATTCCTGGAGGTATACACAGGAAACCATTAGCAATGTTTAGCTTTGGGTGTGGCATTGAGAGTAGAACAGAAAATGGAGACTGTGCCAGATAGCAAGAAAGAGATATATTTTATTTTATATTTCTCTGAAGTGTTTGTTTTCTATCACTAGTATGTGCTATCTCTAAAATGAAAGCAAATCAAAACAGAAAAAAGTACTGAAAAGAAAACAATTAGTGAAATAAAGATGGTGCAAGATTTTAAAACTCTCATTGTCAATCTTTTTTTTTTCTTTTCTTTTTTTCTTCTTTAGTTGTTGATGGACATTTATTTTATTCATTAATTTATATGTGGTGCCGAGAATCGAACCCAGTGCCCCACACATGCCAGGCAAGCACTCCACCACTGAGCCACAACCCCAGCCCATCAGTCTTTCTTAAAGTAAACATGACCCTGTGGTCTTAAGGAAGTGGAAAATGATTTCCATAATTCCACTGAGTGGTCTTATATGAAGGGCAAACAGAAGGAAAACCCAACTTCCATGGTCAAAACATGAATTTGGGAGTTGTTTGCTTTAAAACAAAATAAGCAAAATATTTTGTTACTAGATTCCCACTGTGCACTGTATGCTTTCCTGTTAAAGAAAATGGAAGCCTGACAAAGAATCAAGGCCCTCAGTTAGGAAGCCTGCTATGAGTCGTGCATGTACTTTAATAAAGAGGTTAGAGATTATCCAGCTTGCTAAGGCTTAGCAGCTAGTTAGTGTCTGCTTCATTCAAAGTCAGCCTTCTTTCCACTGTGTCAAACTGAGTCTCTTCTGTAAAAAAGGTCTAAATTACATTGTGAAAGTGAAGTTTCAAAGTCTCTGATATTTTAGCCCGACAATTAGCTTAACTGATAATTTGAGAATGGAGTGTTTAGTTTGTGCCAGGCAGCATTGTAAGCTGTTTCCATGTAGAAATTCTTTAATCTTTCCACTGTTCTCAAAGAGAGCTACTGTTATTGCAAGCTGATTTATCAGATAAGAAAACCTAGGATTAGAGAGGTTATGTAAATTGTTTACCCATATTTTTTTCCTTTAGCTACTCTAAAATATAATCCACCTTTACTATAATGGTATTAAAAAGATATTATACAAAAATAAAATAAATTTTCACATGAGGTTCAGTGGTGCACGTCTGTAATCCCACTGGCGACTGAGGAGGCTGAGGCAGGAGAATTGTGAGTTCAAAGCTAGCCTCAGCAACTTAGGGAGGCACTTAGCAATTCATTGAGATCCTGTCTCTAAATAAAATATATGTTAAAAAGGGGGGGGACTGGGGATGTTGCTCAGTGGTTAAGCACCCCTGGGTTCAATGCTCAGTAAAAAAAAATATTTTTTTCAAAATAAGGTCACTTATATGCATTTATTCTAAATGTGAAGGTGTAATGCAGATTAAAAATAAACATTAATAATTCTGACAAATATAAGCTAAATATTATAAATTAATGATTAACTTATCATTACAAACCATGCACTCACAGGCATTGAACCAGATTCCTTCCTATATGACTAAAACTATGAAGTAAAATCATTAAAGTGTTAATATTTTTTCAACTCAATTTGACTAACAGTCATAGACTGACAATAATTCGGCCTCCTATGTGATGTTTTAAAAATGGATTCCAAGTTGGGCATGATAGTGCACGCCTGTAATCCCAGTGGCTTGGGAGGCTCAGGCAGGAGGATCGCAAGTTCTAAACCAGCCTCAGCAACTTAGCAAGGTCCTATTTCAAAAGCAAAACATATAAAGGGCTGGGGATGTGGCTCAGGGGTTCAACATCTCTGGGTTCAATTCTTGGAACAGAAAGAGAGAAAGAGAGTAAGAGAGACAGAGACACACACATGGAGAGAGAGAGAGAGAGAGAGAGAGAGAGAGAAAGCAAAGGAGTTAGGGAGGGAGGGGAAAGGAAGGGAAGGAAAGGGAAGGAAAGGATGGGGAAAGGAAAGAAAAGAAAAACCAGGAAAGATTTTAGCACTCAGCATTTTATAAATGGGAAAATATAGGTTGGTAAAGTGACAACCTCCGACCACAAAATAACTTATTAAAAGTAACCTGCCTAGAATACAGAAGTTATTGAATTTTCCCTTGTGGCCACACCACAAACCATGAAAAATGTGGTGCACCATCTGAAATACATTAAACTTCACTGGCACTTCAAATAGATTTCCTAAACCATAAACCGTAAACCATACAGAAATCTAATTAATGTACTGAATGTACATCAGCCACAATCGAATTTAAGAGGAAAAGATAAAGAAGATACCAATTGCCATTAAATTGGGTGAAAGTTTTTATACTGTCTTGTTTAAAACTCCCTTAAGGCAGGAAATGCATCTAAAACATGTTGAAAGTTGGTAATCTCTCTGAACATATATATTTTAGTGACTGGATTCACTCTACTTCTAGTCATCTCTAACTTTTGGCAGTTATATTGGCTATGAAAGTGCTAAAGATGAATCAAAATTTGTTTCCCCATTTTTTCATTGGTTCATATTAGTTATATATAACATTAGGATTCACTTTGATATAATTATAAATGCATGGCATATAATTTGTTCTAATTCGGTCCTTAATTTATCCCCTTTCTTTTCTCTCCTCATCCCTCATTCCCTTTCCTCTACTGATCTTTCTGCTATTTACTTACAGTTATTTTTATAAAAAATTAGTTTCTTGTGGATGTACATGATGGTGAGATTCAGTGTATATTCACACATGCACACAGGAAAGTTAGCTTAGATTCCTTCTCCTGTCTTTTCTTTATGCCATCCCTCCTCCCTCCCCATCAATCCCCTTCTTCTACTCCACTGATATTGTTTCCCTAATTTTTGACCCATTTGTTCTGTTTCTGCCAAGTATAGTTACCTAGTCCACCTTTTTTGTCCTGTAGTAAACCTTCTGCTGTTTATAGACCCCTCCCCCAATTCTTTCCCCATTCACTATCTCTAGCTGCCTGGAAGTTTCTTATAGGAAAGAAAGAAATAAAGAAGAGTCTCTCACTGGATGGCAGACCATCTTGCTGAAACATGACATGAGAGTGGCTACTGTGTGCCAAGTAGACTGAACACTGTAGGTTAAAATGTTGCCACAGCTGCCTCCATACTGTTATCCAAGGGCCTAAGTCTGTGAGGTGTCCTGGTCACATATCTGATTGCTACTGATTTTATGTTAAATTAAAATCTTGAGTTGTTTACATTAAATTTCATCAGATAACATCTTTTCCTCTCCAGTGTTCCATCTATCAGTACTGTTTCTCTCTGTTTGTTCTGCCATAATCTTAATGCAGGCAGCTTGTTGTTTTAACTATCCTTTCAACTCTGTGTCATTTGTAAATCTGATAAGTGGTTTCCTGTGTTTTCATGCAAGTCGTTAATCAAAAACTCTGAATAGGTCAGGGACATGGACAAAGACTTTCAGCACACCCTGGGAACTCCATTCCAGAAGATATGTGGGCACTTATTAGAACTACTAGGCACATACTGAAGTTTTGCTTAGTTAAAACCTAAAGAATTCTGAGACGAAAAAATCTAGGAGATTTATTCTAATTTCATATTTATGCTGTATGTTATATGATTTAGATTTACTGTTATTTCTTATTTTTTTGAGGGTGTGTTGGAGAGCACTACATATTTTCCATGATTAGAGCTGCTCAAAGAGTTGTAAAACACTAATTCTATGAGTTAGAAATTATTATCTCCATATGCAAATTTAGAAGCAAACCTTGCAGGGAGTTATTAATTTGATTAAGCTTACATGGACAGTGGTAATGAATTCAAACCCAGATCTAAGGCACCACTTGTTCTAATTAGTTCTCTTAACTAAATAGTTCAGCTCTCTTCTCCTTCAGCCTCCACCCATTATCTCATCATACCTGGGAAAATATCCCATCCGGAGCCTGGATGGTTTTCCTTTCATAATAATACCACTTCACTTTCTTTCTGCTTTTATCATTAATTCAATATTGCTATACAATCAAACCCAACATCTTTCTTATTCAATGATAATGACAAAAAGCATATAAAAGAGCCTACATGTTTCTGTGTACATAAACAGTTCACATGAACAGAGAGAAACACGTGAGACCATTTCTATCACAAAATGATTTAACAACTCCATTGTGCAAAACACATTATCAAAGGCAGCATTTTAGATGAGACATTTAATTAGCAACATTAATAACTATTTATGGTCCAATTCTTTGTCAAACAAACCAGTATAGAATAATAGAACTTGCAATCTCAGTCAGAAAAGGAGTGTTTAGATCTCTCCCCAAACATTAATAAATTCCTCAGGAGGCTTTGTGGGGTATATTTTGGCCATATTCTATATAGTTTCCCCAGGTGATCCCATCCTGAGCAATGGCTCCATTTTCCAACTCAAAGTCAACTATTTTCTAGTGCATTTCTATAGTACACCATAGAGGCCTCAAAGATCTCCCCCTGCCAAAGATCCTATTAGAGGGCTCACAGGGACTTCACACTTAGCATGTCCCAAACTAAATTTGCCATCTATCTCTCCTTCTCCAGTGATCATAGTTTTAGGCCACATATGCATGCCAGAAACTTGGGAAACACCCCAGTTTTCACCTTTTGCATTCCTTATAACCAACCTCTACATCCTAAAGTAATACATTATTTTTTTAATATCCAAACTAGTTATTTGTCTTTATTTCTACTGTTCTCTCCCTAGTAAACACTACTTTTTTCTCTCTCTCTTGGTTACAGCCAATGCTATGTAATTGGCTCACTACCACCATCCATTCTTTCCTGTCTACAAAAAACAAACAGGGACATCCATTACAGACAGGGACATACCTAAAAAATCCAAATTGTATCACATCACTTCCTTGCTTAATAGAATTCTATTACTTCCCCCCAGAAAAAAATTAAAATTTCACAATACATGAACTGTATTGGAAGCCTCATCTTTTACCAATCTCTTGTTTCAAATCCTACTAGATTTCTCTCATTTTATAAAGTCACCATGTTAGACAGTTTCTAGGGACTTTTTTTTTTAACATACTCTGGAAATGCAGTGATGACTATATTGAATTACTTCCACTTCAATATAAAGAATGTCATACTAAGACCACTTTGTCCAGATTTATTGGCGAGGTAGAAGGGAGTAGGGAGTGGACTGAGGTACCAACCTGAATGAGCATCCAGCTAAACTGGCAAAGATACAGGTAATGTGTGATGGCAGCCATGGCTGAACAGCTGTCCTCAGTGAGTTGGGGACTTACATATGCAGATACCAGGAACACAATCTGGAAGAAACAGATACTTCTATTTTTAAGTCATACTAAACTTGATGAAGAATGTTAAAAAAAGAAAAAAAATTGCTTTCTCATCTGAATTTATGATTCAAAGGAAAAAAATCAGTTTATTTGTTGCCCAAATTCATCTAAGTCTTTCTAAAAATGGCAGTATAAAAATGGATTTTTGTATTTCTAAGAAACAATGAAGGATATGAAATTATGCTACATGTTGCTATGGGCTCATAAGAGGAAATTCTCAAAGCAAACCTCATTCTTACCATTGATAAAACCAAAATCCTATGAAATAATTTTGTTTTATTTAATTAGAGAATAGGAAACAGAGTGACAACACCCTTCCTTGTTTAAATCAAAGCTGACTGAAAAGCAAAGAACCCGAAGCTGGATTTTTGACTTTGATTTTACCATCACATGTTACATAATATATATAACAAAACAGATGTCAAGTGAGTTTAGAAATCAAATTC
Source organism: Marmota marmota marmota (assembly GCF_001458135.2). Lineage (NCBI taxonomy): Eukaryota > Metazoa > Chordata > Mammalia > Rodentia > Sciuridae > Marmota > Marmota marmota. The sequence continues at coordinate 50,064,487 of NW_026000026.1, read as the reverse complement.
TATGATTACCTTAATCCCTGGATTTTTATTAAAACTACATTTAAGACTTTTTTTGGAAATCACCTTCACAATGAGGCATCTCTTGACTATATTATTTAAAATTACACCTTCTGCTTTTATCTGCTTTCCACAAGAAAGTCTTCTGACTCTTCTTTTTCCAAACACTACTCATCACCTTCTATCAAGCTCTGTAATTTACTTATTTCATATTTTTCATTGTTGTATCTGTTAGTCTCACCCACTAGAATGTAATCTGTGCAAAAGCGGGATGTTTACTCACTGATGTATCCCAAGCACCTAGCTCAGTGTCTGGTACCTGGTAGGTGCTTAATAAATACTTTCTGAATAAATGAACAAATGAAGTACAATGCTTTTTGTGATTTCTATCACTTTGTTTTTATTCAAAACACAAGAACCATATACATTTTCTAATGAAAAATGTAGCTGGCAAAGGAAAATTTGGACCAATAATATTAACACAACAATGTCTCCATCAATAAATTCCCCCAGGATTCAAGAATTTCTTCTTCTACGTGATTTTTATTAGTGCATTATAGTTGTACATAATGATGGGATTTGTTGTTACGTATTGATACATGCACAGACTATAACAATATAATTTGGGCAATATCACTCCTTAGCACTTCCTCCCTCCCTTTCCCCTCCCAGTCCTTGATCCTTTCCTCCACTAATCTCCCTTTGTCAGCTCAAGTTTTTAACCTTATACTTTTAGAGGCTACTATTGTGCCTAGAATATGAAGTGGTCAATAATTATTAACAGAATAAATGATTAGTTCCCCCAAAAGGGGTGATTGTATATAAGAAGGTAAGAAGGAAACTAGCTAAATTATGTCTCAAAAATGCTTGCTTTCTTCAAAGGAGAAGCCTTAATATTCTTTGAATTTCCTTCTAAAATTGAATAAATTGCTCAAAAATAAATCATAACATTGTGACAAAGCATTATTTTAGTTTTCAAGTGATGTGCCCCTCCCAAATTTTCTTGTCCAAAGAGTGTGTCAACTCTTCTTGAAAACTTCTGCCCAAAGTTGTTCTTAGGGCAGTATCACACGGGTGGATTTGTCAGGACTGCAGTGAGGCCTTCCATGCTGATACAACCTCCATTTCACAGTGAAAGACTCACCTTACTCACCTTCCTTAGGCAATAATTGCATAAGTTCCAACATTACTTAATAATAAATGGATGGGCCGTGGCTGTGGGCCCAGAGGTAGAATGCTTGCCTTGTATGTGTGGGGCACTGGGTTCCATCCTCAGCACCACATAGAAATAAATATATAAAAAGATATTGTGTCCATTTACAACTAAAATAATTTAAAAAAATGGATAATGGATCTCATATCATGCTAAAGTAACTTTTCCTTTTTGAGAAAAAATTTATTTTTGTATTGAAGATTGAATTCAGGCACACTTTACCACTGAACTACATCCTTAGTCCTTTCTATGTTTTTTTTTTTTTTTAAATTCTCAGACAGGGTCTCACTAAGTTGGCCAGGCTGCCCTTGAGCTTGTGATCCTCCTGCCTGAGCCTTCCAAGTTGCCGGATCACAGGTGTGCTTGAGAACTGTTTATTTGAAGACCTGAACTAGTTACTTGCCTCTTCCTGGCCTAATTCCTTCATCAGTAGTAGCTAGAAATTTGAAAAGATAAAGTATAAAGTTCTTTTGTACTCCACAATTCCAGAATTATTTTTAAAATTCACATTACTGATTGAACATTCTATTTATTTAGCCCTGAATTTGGAACATGTGTAATACATACTATTAATGGTAGAGAGTTGTGTTCACATCACCCAGTAGTATTAGGGCTTCAATTTGAGTAGCACTTCTTTTATGAAATTAGTTGTACCCACATTTGGGGCTAATTATTTATTATTTTTATTTCTTCTTGTTGGATTGCTCCTTTACCGATATGAACTGACCTTCTTTGTCTCTGTAGATTAATTTTGGTGTGAAATCTCCTGTCAGATATGAAAGTAGCTACTTCTGCTTTTGGGGGGGTTCTTTTCACATGGTACATCAACTTCTATCCTTTCACTTTCAGCTTATGGCTGTCTATAAAGTGCATTTCATGCAAGCAGCATATAGTTGTATCTTTTTTTAAAAATACATTCTTCCAGTCTATGTCTTTTAATTGGAGAGTTAAGACCATTTCCATTCAACATTATTAGAGAGAGATGTTTATTGACTCCTGCCATTTTGATTTATTTATCATATTTAATTTGGCCCTGTTACTATTTGCTTAGCTACTCTTCAAATGAGATTTTTTCTTGTGTGAGCTTTGAGGTTTATTTATTTTTTTTTAATTTCTTGTGTGTGTAGTATTTTAAGTAAGTTATGTGTGCTGGTTTAGTAGTCATGAATTCTTTTAGTTTCTGCTTATCTTGAAAGGTTTCTAGCTTTCCTTGATTTTGAAGGATAGTTTTTATGAATACAGCCATCTTGGTTGACAGTTATTTTCTTTTAGGACCTGGAATACATTGTTCCAAAACCATCCTGGCTTGTAGAGTGTATGCTGAGAAATCAAAAGTGATTCTGATTGGGTTGGCTCTAAATGTGACTTGATGTTTTTATGTTGAGGCTTTTAAAATTTTATCCTTGTTCTCTGTGTTAGGCATTTTAATTAAAATGTCTTATGGAGAGGTTCTTTTTCAATCTTCTCTGCTGGGAGTTCTGGATGTCCATCTCAGTCTGAAGGTTTGGACACTTTTATGTTATTATTTCCCTGAATAATTTATCCATTCTATTAGCCTGTATCTCATAGCCTGCCTCAATTCCAGTGATTCTTAAATTTGGTCTCTTCATGTTGCCCCAGAAATCTTGTATATTCTTATAATGATGACATTTTTTTTAATACTGTCTGAATGTTTAACGCTAGCCACTTTGTATTCCAGGTCTGAGAGTCTGTCTTCAGCATGGTCTACTCTATTAGACAGACTTTCAACTGAATATTTTATTTTATTTATTTTGTCTTTTATTTCCAAGATTTCTGTTGGATTTCTGTTTGGAAAGGATTTCTCTTCCACTCTCAAGTGTGGACTTTTGTAGGGCACAGTCTTCACTTCCCAAAGTGTCCTAGAATAATCTGGATTGAGATTCCCCTCTTAGGTGTGGCGAACACAGCCTTTATTTTTCTCTGTTTTTGCTGTAGCAATGGATGTCCATAGGTGGGACCTGAGAGCCAGCCCTAGCTGTTTCCATTTGGAGCCTGGTCATTAGCTTGGGTTTTTAATCTCTTCTATTATTTGTATTAAAGTACAACTGAAGGTTGAGTCATTAATTTGTGTGTGGAGCAAGGTGTGCTGTCCTTTGGTTGAGTAGCAGGGTTTCTACCCTGTGAAATTGTAGTGTTCTTGTAGCTTCCCAGCACCTCACAGAATGAGTGAAACAAACAATAGCAACAACCAAAGCAAAAAATATAGAACATCAAATTAAATACTTAGTTCCTGTTATGACATCTACAATGTTAATCACCACAAAACCCAGAAATGGTAGGGTCAGCAATTGCCATTTGCAACAACAATAAGTAACCATGAACTATATATGGCATTCAAGAAAGCAACAGTTTTCAACTATGTTGTCCACAGCAGTAATAACTGCAACAGCATTAATGGTAGGGGAAGGAGTTACATACACCAATGAGTGCTAAAAGATGGTAAGAATACAGTTAATTAAAAGAAAATGATAGTAGAAAATAATTTCAAAAAGTGAACAGAGAGAATACAGAAGAGATGTAGCATGTAATGATTAAAAGGAAGGGGGAAAAAGTAGAAATATCAAAGTAAATGGAGAATGAAAGAAAGAATAATAGAATTTGGCTGTTAGTAGGAGAAAACAGGGAATGAGAAATAAACAAATGAAAAACAATATAAAACAAAACCAAATTATACTAGTCAAAATCCCTCACCCTCAAAAGATAAGGCAAGGAAAAATAACTACATTTTAAAAATGCTAAAAATGAGGAAAAAAGAAACACATATGTATATGTATATATGTTCATGAACCAATCAGCACAGCAAAACAAAGGAAAGAAAGAAAAAAAGAAAGAAAGAAGGAAAGAAAGAAAATTAGAAAGATTATTAATAAAAAAATTAAGGAATCATTTCTACTGCAGTGGTAGTCAATGGGAATAGATGGACACTGACTGTGCCTGACTGTCTTTCTTTCCATTTCTTCTTGGGCAATGTTCTGACAGCAAGAACAAGGGCCAGGCATCACAAATCCCTGTCTCTCTTTGTGTTTCTCACTAAGTTGCCAGTTGAAGTAGCCCAAGACCGAAGTTGATTCAAATAAATCTCAGCTTCTCTTCTCCCTAGTATGATGTAGGATGGGATGGGAAGTACTGTCAGTTGGAGAGCTTGTCTGCACAGACCAGATCCATGCACTACTAGGGTGGGGCTGCTGCAGAGTTTTATGAGTGGAGTTCCAGCAGGTGGTGCTTAGGTCTAATCAGGCCTCAGGGGCTTTACTGGGGTGGTTTCTACTCTGGAGAGATTAGATCAACATATTCCTATGGCCTGGCAGTTGCTGATCTCTGCTGGAAGTCTGGATCTTGGGAGCTTCCCAAGGATTCTGCTTGTCAGGTAGGGGAGCCAATTCTTCACACCCTCTGCTGCCCATAAACACAGCCTTTTCAGGCTTCCTGGGCTTATTCCCTGAGTGTATTTCACACCTGCCTGTCCAGATTCCTGACCCACTTCAGCTGGTCACATACGCCACCAGATTTTTATAAAGGGGGAACTGAGGACTTGAATCCCCTGGGTAAAACATTCTTTGTGCCCGTTTTGCTCACATTCTGCTACGTACACCCTAGGCAACCTGGAAGGTGATCTCCAGGATAGTGCAGCTGTATTTTTTTCAGATTTCCCAGCTCCCAGAGCAGCTGATACTGCATGGCTACCTCAAGATGTCTCCTGCTTCAGCTTTCCATTGCCGGTGGAAAACACTGAACACTTTTTAAGCACCAGTGTACATGCGGCCTCTGGATCAGCTAAGGGCAGGTTGCTTTCTGCAGGTTTTTTCATACTAAATCTGTCCACTGTATTACTGTCTGTTCCCATCATCACTACTACTGCAGCAATTGCCTTGACTCCAATGTAGTCTTTCTTCTTTGTTTAATGTACCCAAATTTCGGAGTCTCTAAGATACTCTTGACTGCCCAGTATTGAGTTTTAGTGAATCTCTCTTTGACCCACCTGGCAGAGAAGCAGTACTTCTGCTGCTTGAATCCCAAGTGAAGGAGCAACTAGGAATGCAGCCTTCCTCTAGTCTGCCATCTTGAATCCTCTGAAGTAAGAATTCTTGGAGAACGTATTACATGTGGCCAAGCCTACCCCAAACTAATTTAATTTAAATTAAAACTGAAATGAAATAATGAAATAAAGCATCCCTGGGTTCAACCCCCATTATAAAAAACAAAATCTCCCAGCATATTTAGCTCACATATCTTTAAGAGTACATAAGCTAAGAATACATGGATTTTTAACATTGTTCTTTTATTCAGACACATTGTGATGACAAGGTAGAAGGTAATTCTGACAGCATCATGTTTAACACAATAAAGGAGAAACAGGAATTTTTTAAAAGTTCTCATTCATATATTCTTTATATATTGATTCATTCGGAAAGTGTTTGAACACCTGCTGTTTATAAAGCACTATGCCAGGCAAGATGAAGAGTATGATGGCAGAAAACTACTGTGTACTAGTTGGATGCTGCTGCATACCCTCTCGTGTGTGTGTGTGGGGGGAGGGGCTGTGTGTGAATATGTGTGTAGTTCACATATAATGATATAATGTCATTAATGTTTTTATCCCAATTTAATAAATTATTAAAGTTGGTCTGATAACTGTAATTGACATCTTTAAAAGTTATTAAAGAAAGTTTTAGAAATTTTTAGGGTTCAAATTTTGGTGTTCTGAATTGTAAGACCAGTGTTCTTTCTAGAACACCATGCTGCTGCCTACAAAGCTAACCCAAGAAGAGTCCCATCTTCAAGTGCTGAAATTCTAGTCCACTCTTTCTCAATCTTTGTTAATCCAAAGCTTATCATAGATTTACATTGGCAATAGAATATAGAATAAAATGTCAATAGAATGCACAATACTGTCTTTAATTCCACATAACATATACACATTTTAACCAAAGGAAAAGAATGAGAATAATTCCCCTGAAAAAAAAAAACAGTATATGTATAATCCCTTTTTTAAGGGACTTAAAAATCCTCTGCTTCTTCTTGTCAATTAGAGGCCTACTGTGCAAGTCAACAGAGAAAACAGAATAGATACATTTGTCTCTGCTTCCATCTAAACAGTAATATAATGAATATTGGTTTTTCAAAAAAAACTTAAATTCTCAGCAGCTCATGATGGTGCATGACTGTACAACAACAGCAGCTGGGAGACTGAGGCAGAAGGATTGAGAGTTCAAAGCCAGCCTCAGTAACTTAGAGAGGCAGTAAGCAACTCAGGAAGAACCTGTCTATGAATAAAATACAAAAAAAAAAAAAGAGAGAAAAAAAAAAGGCAGGGAGTGGGGGGGGGTTGCTAAGGATGTGACCCAGTGGTTAAGCATCCCTGGGTTCAACCCCCATTATCAAAAACAAAAAACAAACAATTCAATTCTTTGTACTCCTTAAGATATGAAAACAAAGTTGGTTCTTTGAAAAAAAATACATAAAACTGACAAATTCTTAGCAATGCTAACAAAGAGAAGGAGGGAGAAATTACTAACATACGGGACAGAAAAGGAAATATCATAACAGACACTACAGAAATACAGAAGATAATTAGAAATTCTTTTGAAATCTTATACTCCAATAAAATACAAAATATTGAAGTCACAGACAAATTTCTAGAGTCATATGATTTGCCCAAATTGAATCAGGATGATATACACAATTTAAACAGATCAATACCAAGCAATAAAACAGAAGACACCATCAGAAGCCTATCAACCAAGAAAAGCCCAGGACCGGATGGATACACAGCTGAGTTGTACAAGACCTTTAAAGAAGAATTAATACCACTTCAAATTATTTTGTGAAATGGAAAAAAGAGGGAGCACTTCAAAACTTATTGTATCAGGCCAATATCACTCTGATTCCAAAACCAAACAAAGACACATCAAAGAAAGAAAACTTCAGACCAATATCTCTAATGAAAATAGATGCAAAAATTTTCAATGAAATTCTGGCAAATAGAATACAAAAACATATCAAAAAGATAGTGTCCCATGGTCAAGTGGGGTTCATCCCAGGGATGAAAGTTTGGTTAAAAATACAAAAATAAGTAAATGTAATCCATCACATCAACAGACTTAAAGATAAGAATCATACAATCATTTCAATAGATGAAGAAAATATATTCAACAAAATACAGCATCCCTTCATGTTCAAAACACTAGAAAAACTAGGGATAACAGGAACATATACTAACATATATTAAAAGCTATCTATGCTAAGCCCCAGGCCAACATATTCTAAATGGAGAAAAATTGAAAGTATTCCCTCTAAAAATGGGAACAAGACAGGGATGCCCTCTTTCACCACTTCTATTTAACACAGTTCTTGAAACATTGGCCATAGCAATTAGACAGATGAAAGAAATTAAAGGGATATGGATAGAAAAAGAAGAACTCAAATTAGAACTATTTGCCAATGATATGATTTTATACCTGGAAAACCCCAAAAATTCTACCAGAAAACTTCTACAACTAGTAAATGAATTCAGCAAAGTAATGGGATATAAAATCAATACCCATAAATCAAAGGCATGTCTGTATATCAGTGATCAATCCTCTGAAAGGGAAATAAGGAAAACTACTCCATTTTCAATAGCCTCAAAAAACAAAAACAAGAACAAAAAATCTTGGGAATTAACAAAAGGGGTGAAAGACCTCTACAACAAAAAGAATGCTAAAGAAACAAATTAAAGAAGACCTTAGAAGTTGGATCTACCTTGTTCTTAGATAGGCAGAATTAATATTGTCAAAATGACCATACTACCAGAAGCACTACACAGATTTAATGCAATTCCAATTAAAATCCCTAAGACATTTCTTAAATAGAAAAAGCAGTCATGAAATTCATCTAGAAAAATAAGAGACTCAGAATAGCTAATGCAATCCTTAGTAAGAAGAGTGAAGCAGGTGGCATCACTATACCAGACCTTAAACTATACTACAGAGTACTAGTAACAAAAACAGCATGGTATTTACACCATAATAGACTTGTAGACCAATGGTACAGAATAGAGGACACAGAGACAAACCCACATAAATACAGTTATCTTATATTAGACAAAGGTTCTAACAACATACATTGGAGAAAAGATAGCCTCTTCAACAAATGGTGTTGGGGAAACTGGAAATCCATGTGCAACAAAATGAAATTAAACCCCTAACCCTCACCATGCTCAAAACTCAACTCAAAGTGGATCAATGACCTAGGAATTAAATGAGAGACACTGCACCTATTAGGAAAAAAAGTAGGCCCAAATCTCCAACATGTTGGATTAGGCCCCAACTTCCTTAATAAGACTTCTACAGTGTAAGAATTAAAATCAAGAATCGACAAATGAGATGGATTCAAAATAAAAAGCTTCTTCTCAGCAAAAGAAACAATCAAGGAGGTGAGTAGAGAGCCTACATTTTGGAAGCAAATTTTTACCACACGCACATCAGATAGAGCACTAATCTCTAGAATACATAAAGAACCCAAAATCATTAACACCAAAAAACCAAATAACCCAATCAATAAATGGGCCAACGAACTGAACTGGCACTTCTCAGAAGATGATATATAATCAATCATCAATATATGAAAAAAATATTTAATATCTCTAGAAATTAGAGAAATGTAAATCAAAAGTACTCTAAGATTTCATCTCACTCCAGTCAGAACGACAGCTATCAAGAATACAAACAACAATAATTGTTGGTGAGGATGTGGGGGAAAGGCACACTCATACGCTGCTGGTGGGACTGCAAATTGGTGTAGCCAATATGGAAAACAGTATGGAGATTCCTTGGAAATCTGGGAATGGAACCACTATTTGAACTAGCTATCCCACTATACCCAAAGGACTTAAAAACAGCGTACTACAAGGACACAGCCACATCTATCCACATGTATGGATAGAATCAAAGGAAAGACTTTTGAATGCTAAAGTAAATATACCTCTGAGTGTCTTAGGTGTGTCGGGAAGGTGTTTTATGTAATGCAGCAGATTTTGGCAACTACTAAATGGCATAAACTCGCCTGAACAGGTTTTTATGATTTTTTTTAATATTACCATGGTGAAAATACAGTACAAAAATCAATCAACATATTTACAGTTTTAAAATGGCATATTCTGTACATGTTCTTGTCTCTGCTTCTGTAAATAAAATAAGGTACAGATTTGCTAATGTTAAATATTAGCAGTTAGATCATTTAGCATGTCATTTATTTTCTTACCACATACAACAATTAAAAGATACAAACACACACCAATAAGTAATTTCATAGCTGATACTCAGACCCAAAGACAGTTGGAGATAGAAAATGTTCCCTCCATCAGTGTATGCACAGTTGGATTCAGGTATTTGTTTTAGCATATGGCTTAAAAATGTTAGTCAATCAAATGTTGTCATTTATCATTAAAAACAAAATAATACAGGTTGTCAGTATATACCTCAATTTTCTTCATAGCTCATCATTGGTAGAGTGTTTTGGATATCTGCCACTCACAGATGAAGACATTTTTACAGGTCGTTTTATAAAATGCAACAGTCAGGTTTACCAAAACCAAAGAGCTCTTTTTCCCCACTTTAGAATTATTATAGAGGTATTTAATTATAGTTTTATTTTTTCTCTTTTCTTTAAAAACGTATTTTCTCTCTGAGAAACAGATCTTTATGAGTCATCCATTAACAGTGACTAGTCTTTTTCAACTGGTACATAGCCAAAGAATTACTAACTTATTTTTATCAGTAATAATAATAATAATAATTACCATTTAACGAATAGTTATTATGACTAGCTGCTGTGCTAAATGCCCTATAGACATTACTTCATCTTATCCTTCAATAACCTATGCAATTTAGAGATCACTGCCTCTGCTTTATAGAGGAGGAAACTGAGACTTAAGACAAGTAAATAAATTTGCTAAGGTCACAGACATAAGATACAACAGAGCCAGGACTCAGGCCAAGTGTGAGGATTCCAAAGCCTATGTTCCTCACCACTTTATAATACTTAAAATAACCACTCAGAATGATGTACTCATATATCTGAAAAGTCACTAAGGCCACATACTTCCTGTTCATACAGGTTCTCAAGAAGAGCATAAAATCTTTTCATTTGAAGGAAGAACAGGCATAAAGGCCAGCTGACATGTCAAGATCATCCAAATATCACAAAGGTTGAACTAAATGTTTACATGTAGACTTAGATTCTCAAAGTCATATTTCTTAGTTCTTTGATGACTGCGTTTAGGAATTCTGTGGAAATAAAGTTTTTATGCCTGGAATGGACATTGAAATTCTTCACATAGAGTACACTGAGCTTCGTATTCCACTCATTTACTGATGGAACTGGGTCATGACTCAGAAAACTCAGATTATAGGCAATTTTGTTGTTGTTTGTTGTTAAGTGCCTTAGAATAAAACCATGTGAATTTTTCCATTTTATATTGTCAGTAAATATATGACCAGAATCTTTTATACAAATAACACAGTCCAGACTGCCAAAGTTACTTTGAAATCATGTGACAAGTTTACTTGAAATACATAGTGAAGAATTGCCATTTTTGCTTCAGAGTTATAGATTGAAAATAGTTTGATTCAACTTTTCATGGAATTCCTTAAATTTATGCATGGGTATGAGCTGGGAAGGAAATATAATTGAGTGGATTTTAAGACAAACTCGGAAATTCTAATACATTTCTACACAAGTCTAACTGTAGTTCATTAACTCAAAGGCAGAATCTAACCTTACTGTGTAGATGCCAAAGTTTATACTTCCTCTTCCTAGGAACGTAAAGGAAACGGAATGACTTCAGATGTTTCTTATAAATAAAAAAGCCTTTTATTCACATATAACATGGAGTATATGCTTCCTTGCCTTTAATTATGGAGAGTTTTCATTTTCCTTCTCTGTATGCCCATATTTTAAACTACAAAACAGAATTCCCAACTACTGTATCCAGTGTAGAGTGGAACAGAGAACATAATATCAAAGACTAATATTACTGCACCATTGTTTTTGTTAGAATTGCTCTGCAAAGTACAAAAACTCTCCTAATTAGAAAAATTTGTACTCCATGTAGGTGTATAATGTGTCAAAACACATGCTATTGTCATGCACATTTAAAAAGAACAACAACAAGAACAAAATATTATACTGCTCTACAAAAAGATTTGTAAAAACAGGAAGAAAGTTTTTGAATATAAGAGCACTTTACCCCTGATAATTATTTTCTCATTCCTTCATTTATTCATTCAAATATTTTTCTGCATGCCTGATTCTAGAGCCAGGCTTTTGTTATTTTATTTTGAGTTCATCTATGTAAGACCCAACATACAGATCTCTTTGCTTTGGAATGGCAGGTAAAACGTATAGGCAATAGAAGTTATAGGTCTTTGGAACAAAAAATAAAGAGATGCATTGTTTCTAGATTGGAAACAAGGAGATATTATGTTTCTGATTTATTTGTTTTGGAATTAGGAAGAAATGAGAGTCAGTTTGGACTGCAATAACTAAACAACAATCATTTACTCCTGAGAGTTCCAGAAGCTAGAAGTTTAAGATCAAAGTGCCAGCAGTCCAGGTGGCTGGTGAGGGTCCCCTGGTTTTGCAGATGGCCCCCAAGCAAATTCCATCATATTAGAGATTAGGCCTCAACACATAAATTTTAGGGGTCAGAAATATTTTGTCCACAGCAAAGTAGAAACAGAGCACCCAGAGAGCGCCATGAATTAACCCTAATTATGCTATTTTCTATGACTCAAACAACTTTTTAATTAACAGCCTAGTAGACCATTATTCACATAAATGATATACTGATTCACATACTTGAAGATGATCTATGGAAATATATAAATCACTACTAAATTGTATACATAATATTAAAATTATATTAATAATATAAATTATTGCTGGGTGCAATGGCACGTGACTGTAATGCAAGTGGCTCAGAAGGCTGAGTGCTGAGGATCAAACTTAGTGCCTCATGCATGTTAGGCAAGTGCTCAGCCACTGAGTTATAGCTCCAGCCCTCCATTACTTACTAATTGTATGAACTTAGGAAAATGATAGACTTATCTGGAACTCTCTTTCCTCATCTGTAAAAGAGATAATAATTACATTTGTAGAGTTATTGTGAAGGTTAAAAGTATTAATAAGTATAAAACTTTAGATGATTTACTATCATTAAGTTAACAGGCAATTTGTTCAAACAGATGCCACTATTTACATGAAATTGGTTAGGTGAATAAACAGCTAGCAACAGAAGACTCTATTTTTTCTCACTGGTAAGTTACTTGGAGGTCAATCAATCACATTTTAAAGAACTAGAGGATTCTATGTTATTAATGAAGTCATATCTTCCTATGAGTTTCTCAATTTTGAATCAGTTTCAATTTTGTTTTAATTTTGCATAACTATTCTTGGAGAAGAAACATCAGGAAATTCATGAATTATCTAGAGTCTTCAATATTTGAATAGCTCAGTTCAAAAACAGAAGAGAAACTGAATTAACAATAAGCTGCATCCTCCAAGAAAATTCAGTTCTTGAAGTTGTCCAAATGGGCATATGAATTCTAGAATTGTCCTAAAATAGAGTGTTTTGTGCATATTGGGTAATGTTTTTGCTCAAATAAATGGAAAAGGAAGTAATCAACATTATTAGGTTCTTAACAGTGTGGTACTCTTTTGTGGTTTCCACAGTTGTTTCACTTTAACTCTCATTTAATTCTCTTAATCCCATAAGGTTATCATCCTTTTGCGATTGCTAAGGAAACAGAAACTCAAAGGTCTCATAGTTAACCAATGAAAAGCTTGGACTGGGCTTATCTGATCCCAATTCAATTACATTTTTGCTATTCTCGGCTATTTTTATGTTGCTTTAAGAAAATGATTGAAACTCAGGTAATAGCTATCATTAATTCTTTAAATGTGGAGACAGAGTTGAGATTTGCAACATAACTTTCAAGATTATTTCTGTTAATATGTTTCCATATTATGGAAATATGTTGTAAAATGGTTACTGGTGATCCTCACGGGTGAATACAATTGTGCTCTTTTCAAATAAAAAAAATTGTATGAAACTGTTTTTTAACTTATTTTATATGAACACTAAAATCTGTATTATTAAGTGATAAGATAGGTGACACAATGATTCTCAACAGAAAATCAAGTGGCTCTCTTTTAAAAAAAATAGTGAACAATTTTCTATGGAGGGAATAATGAAGAGGTGTACATAAGAAAACAAGGCAAATCAATACAGACAAGTCAAGAGCTATATAAAGTCCACTCCAGAGTCTATATGGAAGACATTTGAAGTGAAATTCCAGCACTCTCCATTTATAACTGTGTACACGGAGAGCTCACTTGAGTTCAGATTTACAAGGGGAAAATTTGATTCTCCCAAGTCATAAAACACTATTTGGAGTAAAACAAGGACTTGTGTAAGTTCAATGGTACTTTGACCATACTGTATATCATATATCTACAGATAAGCCAGAAGCCACTTTTATTGGTATATTCCTAATACTTAGCACATTGGCTGGATTAGTGAGAATTTAATAAACAGCTGTTGAATGAAGATTTGTTATATTTAAGATATAAATTTATTTGGAAATGTTTACAAGCATATGGTTTCAACTTGAATTGGAAATCTGTTGATTTTTGCTAGCACCATTAAATTATTCACTTTAAAATATATTATTAACTATATGTCAATTATTTATAGCTCTGGCTTCTACTAAGAAATTACATTAACTTAAGGGAAATGTTAACTCTTATGAGTAAACAGTGACAAGAATAAAATACAATTTTATTCCATTGGCTCTATTTGAGATTAGTAATGATCAGATGGTTTAGTACACTTAAAATTTAAGGTAGTGCTATAATATGAATCTTAAATGTCCCTCAAAGACCCATGCATTAAAATCTTGCTCCCCAGAGTAAGGCTCTTAGGAAAAGGTGAAAGCTTTAAGAGGTGGGACCTAGTGGGAAATCTTTAGATAATTGGGGGCATGACATCAAGTGGGAACTTCACCCCTTCCTATTGCTTTCTTTCTCTTCTCAGCCATGAGTGAGTAGTGTTGCTCTACCATGTGTTTCCAACAATGATGTGCCACCACAGACCCAAAACAATGGAGCCAATTGACTACAAATTGAAACCTCCAAAATTATGAGCTTAAATAAAACCTTTCTCTTTTTAAGTTTTTATCTTAAATGGTTGTTAGCTGGAAAGCTGAATAACATAAATTGCAAAGAAATAATTAAAATCATGCTTTGTATTTTCAAGGATCAACAATAATTATGGGAATCTTATTCATTCTTTTACTAGTAAAGCAAGAAACACAGGTATCTTCAAAACTTCAAGTCACTTTCAAAATAACCCATAATTCTGACTTGTCCCCTCTTTAGTGCTGGAAAACTTATTACCTCTCTACAATACAATTAAACTAATTCTTACTTGAAAGGCAGAGACTATCCATTCGGAGTACTCTGTAAAAGACATAAGGAACAGGAAAAAAAAAGTTTTCTACTTAGGAAGAGTGGACCATCTAGATACAAAGATAAGTGAATGCCATATCAAGCAAGGGTCCACACCAGATTCCCTCTCTGCTATAGCTTTTTAAAAAATTGTTGTTGTTTATAAAATAATTATTGCTTGTTCTGCAAAGTTAGAATGAATATAAAGAAAGACTGAGGCCTATCACTATTAATGTAAGTAAAGTAAAATACTTAGCATTAATTATTTTCAATTAACCACATCATCCCTAGGAAGAAATCAAAACATAGGTAGTAGAACATTGTTTATAAATTGATTATTTATAATTATGTGAAATAATTGGAGATAAATACTCAAACATAACCATCCCCTCCAAAGCTCTAAACCATCCAGTGTGCTGGCATCAACATATTCTGTGTATCACTCAGTGGCTCAGGTTATTCAAGCCCTTGACCCAAGCACCTTTTTTTTTCATCATCCTGTGCAATTATTTCTCAAATCTATTCTTTTTATATACTTGCTATACTTTTTAAATACCTGTTGAATATATCAGTCCCTCTCCCATTTCCACTGTTATCCCTCATCTGGACTACTACACACACATACACACACACACACTAATTTATCATAAAGGCAGGCATAAGAAATTCATTTTGAGAATGAATTTATCAAAATGTTTATCTCACTAGGAGATAAACATGGTTTCAAATGAAGCACAAAAGTTTTAGTCTATTCATTCCTGTTTTTCAATATAATGGTTGCAATACTTTAATGGATATATTGCCAGTTTTTCTACATTCAGAAATATTCAATTGTTAAGATGCTGGTGGTGCTCATGGACCCATCATTGTGCCAATTTCATGTGTAACAATTTGTAATTCTGGAAATGATTAATGAAACTGAAGCAAAGACATCCCTCCTTTGTCAAAGAAACTCCACATCAGAACACCGTGTACCATATTGAGTCATTTCCAAATAGTCAGTATAACATGATCCACCTTGAAAGGAGAGGACTGGTCTAGATGAAAGGTAATGTACCTTACATTACATCCTAAAATTCTACTATTTATTGATTTAGTTGTTGATCTAATTTTTGCTTCCTTCTGTCTAATTATTTGAAAGCATCTCAGAATACCTGTGTCAGACTCTAATCAAAACTAGCCATCATGTACACCCTTTAATGCAGAAAGCACCTAGAGAATTTCCCTGAACAAGAAAATGAAAGTCCCCTGCTTTTTACCTCCTGTGTTCATGATCACACTCTTTTTCTAGATACCTATTCTGAGACTCTGCTCTTAAATTCATTACCTCCAACATATACGTCTATAATGCTTCTTATTAATTTTCCATCAATTTAAATTTAACTTTTATGTTCATTAAAAGAAATACACATACATGGTTTTTAAGACTATTTAGTTTTATAACAGACTGGTTGCTCTACAGCTGTCATCTGGAATTTCTCTTTAGGTCCCTTAAGGATTTTTCCTTTGTGTCTCCCCTTTGCTATCCACATCCACATGTTTCCTGGATTCTGTATCCTCCTCATCATTCCCCCTCTTTTAGTGAAGCACATCTCTCTTTTTTCTTAATTTTCTGAGATATGGTACATGGAGGTAATTATTGGAGGACTTGCATGACTAAAAATCTTTTACTTTTCCTCTCAAGTGAGTGACAGGTTAGGTGGGGAAAAAATTCTGATATAAAAACAGCATGGTTAGAATTCTGGAGTCAGTAGTGATGTTAAGAACTCTGAAACCAATTCCCAAGAAAACTCTTAGGTTGTCTTTGTATTCACAGTGTTCTAAAATGCCCTGATAATAATGAGCCTTGTTTCATTTGCTAAGCATTTGAAGAGCTTTTATGAGACATTCTTCAATTCCAGTAAAATTTAGAGTATTGTTTCTCTGACAATTTCCTCCCTTTTATATTTTTATTTTCTGACTTTCTGATCTCCTATGATACAGGCATGGGACCTGTTGGTCTGATTCTTTCATTTTTAAATTACATTTTCTCTTTTGTTTACTATCCCTTTGTTCTCACAAACCATTTTTGCTTGATATTTAAGATAAGAATTCATTTTTAATTTGTTAAATTAAAGTATAGCAAATATGCAGTAGGGTACACTAATTATAAATTACAGGTAAAAAAATTTAAAATGTATAGACCCGTGTGGCCACTATCAATATCAAGATATAGATCACTTCCAATTCCTTACAAAGTTCACTCATGTCCCTTCCCACTCAATACCTACAGCCTGAAATATTACCACGTATATGTGCATGAACATCAAATAGTTTTGCTTCTTCTTGAACTTCCGACATATAATATGTACTATTTTATGTATAGTTTATTTTTCTTAACAAATATCTGTGAGATTCATTCATTTTGCATGTATAAATAGGTCACTATTTTTCATGGTCATGTATATTCTGTTGAATGAATATATACAATGTATCTATTCTACTTCTGATGGACATTTAGGATTTTATAATTTGGGACTACCACCAATGAAGTTGCTATAAATATTTCATATACTTGTCTTATATGGGATACTTGTGTCTATTTGTAGGAATGAAATGAATGGGTCGCAAGGTAGCATATATTTATCAGATGTTCCCACTAAAAATGCTTAATATTATCTCTACTGTCTTTCTTAATTTTAGTCATTCTGCTTAGTGAACAGTTGCATATCATTGTGGTTCACATTAATTTTTCAATGTTATTAATCCAGGCTCCAAGGCCAAAAACAAAGCTTACTTTTCAGTCTTCAACCTACTTGCATTTATTTTTTCACTGTGTAACATGTTTTCTTTTTCATATTTGCTTGCACATAGTTCATCTTCTTCTATACCATAAAGATTGCAGCTTCAGAACCAAAAAGTCCTGGATGAAAATTGTACTATCACCAGTAATTAATAAATGACATTAGTGAAATTACTTAACTTCTGAACTTAAGTATCCATAGATTTTAAAATCAAACTAATTATATCTACCTTGTAGGGTGGTTGTAGAGAATAAATTGTAACACATTTAGTACATCTCAGACATTTCTACCCAAGCAGCAATTTGGGAAAAGAATCTGAGTCTCTGATTCTTCCTGGGAAATCTGGGGCTGTGTCCTCTGTGTCCTCGCCAAGGACATCTTTTGTGTGTGTGTGTGTGTGTGAGAGAGAGAGAGAGAGAGACTGAATCTTTTAAAATTTATATGAATTTTACATGTTGCTCCACATCATCATATTTATTTAAATTCAACTACATATTAATTTTATTATGCTCTAAAATAACATCAATGATTGATGACACAGGAAGATGGGAGATGTGAGATCTCATTCACCCTGGAACATTGTCCTTGGTGCCTGCAGGATAAATATACCTTTGTTTGACAAGAACATAAACTGGGGCAGAGTACTTGTACTTGTGACCTTCTTCATCCTAATTTGGGACCTGTCTTCTTTTCCTCCAATCTCTCTTAAAATCTGATGGGCCTCCTCCCAGGCTTATTTTATATCCCCTTTCCATCCTTCAATAGTACTATGATACCTCATAAATCTTTAGCATCAAGTCTTCTGAGAAACAAACATATTAAATAATTTACTCAATAAATATAATCACACAGATACTGCAAAATGATTGCTATCCAAATCTCAATTCACTATCTTCTTTTCTACCCTAGCTCTGATCTCCATCTCTGCTAATGTCATTCTTAAAATGTAATCAAAAACCTTTACCATGGACTTCCAATGCTCTCGTGATCTTTGCGTTGTATACTCTGTAACCTCATCATCCATATTACTTTGCCCATTACTCGCTCTGCTGCAGCACCTCAGCCCTTTTTAGTTCCTTGAACAATCAAGCCATTTCTTGTATTAGGTCCTTTGCACAGGAATATACTCCTTCTGGATGGCTCTTTTCCATACTACATGTCTCAGTTCAAGTATCATCTCCTATGAGAGACCACCCTGACCACACTATTAAAATTACTTTCATTTCATCAGTCTACTATTTTCCTTTGTGGCTTTCATCACAATCTAAAATTTTGATATTTGTTCTAGCCATCAGCCCCTAGCGGTGTCTGTACATTTGTACTAACATTGTTCTAAAATGCTCTGACAGTGATGGGTCTTGTTTTGTTTGCTAAGCATTTAAAGTGTTTATCAGAGTAGGTGCTCGGTTAAATATGTGGGGGATGAAGCATTAAAGGATCAGTTGCTACCTACTTCTTGTCTAACACCCTCCCTAGGTGGGGTTTAATTTTATCTTTTGGCTGCAGGCCTAGTATCTGTTGAATGGAAAGCAAGTCATGGGTTGGCCAAAACTCTCCTACTGAAGACCCTCACCAATGCTTCAGTGTTTGTCAAGTTTACTGAATGAAGTATCCTTAGATACAGAGTCCCTGCTAGTTCTGAAGCCCTGACTTGGACCACAGCCCTCTGGATTGGAAAGGTGAGAAGTAGATGTGGGAGTGGCTGACACCCAGCTCCTGGCCAGCCTCTTCCCAGTGCCAATTTTCCTCCCTCCCTATTGGAATGATCAGTTTGTGATACCATGGAGGTGAGGAAAAAAGAGAAAAAAGAAAAATTGTCTTTGGAATAGGAAGAAATCTAGTTCATTAGCCTGGAAGTAACTTGTACTATTTTGCTTTTTAGCCTCACTATTTAAACAGGGACTAAATCTAACAACGTGTTGAGCTAAAGGGCATCTGATTTTTAATCAGCACTATAACCACAGCAGTACTGGTGATATTTCTAGCAAGATTTAAAAAAAAATGTTTTGAACAAACTTTTGTGCTTACTAACTGCAATAGCCTAAAGATGTTAATATAGTTAGTCATTTCCCATTTTGACCACAAAGTCATCTTTTCTTTTTAAGTATTTAGGAATTTTGGAATTTCATTTTAAAAATAAACATTCTACAATTTAATGCATACAAAATCATGTTTTAATCGATAGGTGTGCCCTTGTCTTACTGGTAGAATTAAGTGGACTCCTTTTTCTTGGCAGAATTTAACAATTCCAAAGAGGATGCTTCAGCAACACTGAACTGTTAAAACTGTCAAAACTAATGACAAATTTCCACCAGTTTGTCAGTTAAATAATTCAAACTGATAAATTAACTTCCATGAGAAAAAGTTGTTCCACATCGTCCTAAATAACAAAGAAATGAGTTATATTCCTATAAAAAAAGTTGTTTATTTGAAGTAAAAAGATCTTTTAGGGTAACAGTTGTGCTGAAAATAAAAGTAGAAACTGATTAAAGTACATTTAGATTTGGGGTGCAGTTTTCTTAATATTTATTTTTTTGTAGTTGTACAGCATGGTTTTATTTTGTTTATTTTTTTATGTGGTGTAAGGATTGAGCCCAGTGCCTCACATGTGTTAGACAAGTGCTCTGTCACTGAGCTACAATCCAGCTCCAGTTTTCTTAATATTTAGTGTTTTTTTTCCTATATAATCCAGAATGAGTGTTTACTGGATTTAAAATAATCAGAATATCTGAATTTGGTTTTCTCATTTATAATTTTCTCTTCAACATAAGGCAAAATAATTAGTGGCTCAATGTCATTTGTTTATTTATTTTTTCTCTTTTTAAGTAGAACCTAAATAAAAGATGTGGTATAATAATACTTTTTAAAAAAATAGGTCTTTTACATGCAAATGTCAGATTTACAGACCAACTTGGGGTCACTGAGCATCCACAGAAAAGACAGAATCACATATTATTAAAATTGCAAGTTACCTTAGAGACCAGAAATTCAACCCATTATTTTACCAGTGAAAAAGAGCTAAGAGGAAAAAATAAATTATTTAATTCAAGAATATATAGTTTTTGATTAACTTCTAGATACCAACAATTATCCAAGCACAAAAATGAATAAAACAGACTTGAAACTTGCTCTTTGTGGCTCAAGGGCAGACCACTTGCCTCGCACATGTAATGCACTGGATTCAATCCTTAGTACCACATAAAAATAAATAAACAAAATTAAAAAAAAAGAAACTTGCCCTCATGAACTCTCCATGTGAGGAAGGCAAGCCAACAAATCAATATATAACTATGAATATGGTAATTACAATGAAGAAGAGAGTTAAACAGGAGGCATGTGGTGAGTTAAATAGTACTTCTTCAAAATTCATGTTCACCTGAAACCTTAGAAGTCGACTTTATTTGGAAATAATTTTTGCAGAGATCATCAGTGAAGATGAGACTGTGCAGTATTAGGGAGGATTCCAAACCCAATGACTGGTGGCCTATAAGATGGCCGTGTGCAGACACACCAACAAACAGAGAAAAGGGTCATGTGACAATGGAGGCATGACGAGAGCATTGCAGATACAAACCAAGGAGCTCTAAAGACAAATGACCACCATCAGAAACTAGGAATTGACAAGGAAGGATTCTTCTTGATAGCCTCAGACGGAGGATGGCTCAAACACCTGGAGTTGGATATCCAGCCACTCAGAGTGTGGTAATTTTTTTATAACAGCCTAAGGAAACTGATAAAGACTACTCTGACAGGAAGGTCATGGAAGGCTTCTCTCAGGAAGAGGCATTTAGCTGTGATCTCAAGAATGAGAAAGTGATAACAGATATGCAACAGCCCCAGAATAAAGAATTTATCAAATTCTATATGGTGTATGATTTGTCCAAGGTTATAAGTCCAGCAATTTGCAGACTTGGGAATTGGTTCTAAAGCCAGGGGTGAGAGCATTTTATTCTATGTCCTAGATTCAACAGATCCTTAAAAAAATAATAATCAACAACCATCCAACCAGCCCACCTACCCTCACTGTTCAATTTTCTGGGTAACTGAAAGTGAAGCGTAGTCAAAGGCTGGTGGTGAGACAAAGGGCAGTTTTCTGAAAGGGAGGACCAGGCTAGCATTAAAGAGCTACCTCTCCTGGCCCAGCCAAAGCACCCTAAAGAAATACATAAGGGCCAGTTTAATCCGTTACCAAATCTTGCTGACTACTTATTTGGATGTCACTGCACTTCTAATTAAAGAAAGGAAAGAAAAGGCTTCCTGGTACCTATAGTTCTGATCTTTCCTATTCAAAGACCCTATAATAGCCATTTTAGGAATAGACAACATTCCTAAAATATTCTTCATAACTCTGTTCTTATTGAAAAGTGCCAACACTCCCTTTTCCGACCCAATTTTGCTGGAGTGTCATGGATTAAAATCAGCCTCCAGATAGGTTTTGTTTGATCTGCTTGATATGCTTAGTTTTAAAAATCCAGATATTTCACACAACAGTTCAGATACTCAATTGTTCTTGAAAAATAAGAAGGCCTCCTCCTAGGGAATGACTGGTTGGAGTTGAATAATAGTTTCCTCTCAGAAAGGGTACATACATAGTTTCTACCACTCCTTCCAGTCCCTGAAGCCTCATTTGAACAGCCTATCTGACTTCTTGTGGACATCTGGGGTTTTGAGTCCTGACCTTTGTGATCTTCACTGTGACCTTACTACTCTCAAACTTCTCCCTGGTCTCAAAATCACAAACAACTTTTAACCCTGGGAAACTCCTCAATCTTGTATATACATTTCATAGTATTCCCTTTCATCTCTCCTTTTATCTAGTTTTATTCTCCCTCCAGAGGATGACTCAAGTTACAAGACTTTACTCAAATACACCTGGTCTACTAGTTTTCCAGAACTAACTTTTTATTGGGTCTGCTACTTAGAGTTTCCTTAATTGAATACTGCCTTGCATTGTTAGCTAATTGTTCAGTGCACACGTTTAGCCAAAGATTACAGCATCCTCATAAACTTCTTTACTACCATCTTTGCACTTAGGATCCACAATACACATGATTAACTTTCATAAAGTGCTTGCCAATAAATGGTGCCCATGAGTCATTGCCAAAGAAAAGCTGGCAAATTAATCACTCTGATTGTTCACTTTTGGATTAGGTTAGTTTTTTGCTTCAACCTTCCAATTTTGAACAATTCCTTACTCAATGAGTATCTGCCAAAGAGTAAGAATAATAAAAGGCATGGTTCTGTATGAATTGCTCTAATACAAGGCTTCACAAGAAGAAAGATTGAAACCATTGGCTAAAATAACACAGATTGCTCAGGCTTTCTAGGAGCAAGTGCATCATCACATTTTGATTTTTAAAGTCATTACAATATTACAAATTAATCCTGGATGGCTGTTATTGTATGTCAAAATAAAACAATAACTAGATTTTTTATGGTTTTATATCATATGCACCTGAATTGTGACTACCACCCTTCCAGAGCATCTGCCCCAAATTTCCTAAATCCTTAAATTCTTCAGGGTATCTGCATGGTCAAATGTTGGGGTTAGACATTTCTCTCAGTTTTGTCTCCAATCTCCTATATTTTCAGCTGGAGAACTGGGTTGGCATTGACTCAAGCGGAAACCATCTAGCAGGTTTTAAATGGTTTTGGATCGATTCCTAGTAGCAGTAAAACCCCAAATTAATGAGACAGAACTGATTTGAGAATGATGAATTTGAAACATACCAGAAGCCCTCAAGCCCACTCAGCTTAACTCATTTCTGAAGGTCATTCTCATCTTTTAAAATTTTTATTATTTGTATTGGAAATTTTCACAAGATTAGTCATATAATACCAACCAATTCCTTTTCACCATGTCAGAAAATCTTTCTTGACTTTAATCCTCACAGAGGTTTATAAATGACATCCTGATTTAGAGCAAATGGAGCTGCCTAATCACCTTCTACAGTACTGCAAGGAGACATCAGTTTGAAGTAAAGTTTTGTTTGCAGTTGATTATAATATCTGTTTAGAATATTTATTTAAAAGAAGTACTTAGCATGATCTTATTAAGAATTCTATTGGAGCAGGTTTTCTTTTTATTTTTTTCTTGGGAAAACTCCAGACTAAGGATGCTATTTTCTTTTTTTTTTTTTTTAATTTTTATTGTTGGTTGTTCAAAACATTACATAGTTCTTGATATATCATATTTCACACTTTGATTCAAGTGGGTTATGAACTCCCATTTTTACCCCGTATACAGATTGCAGAATCACATCAGTTACACATCCATTGATTTACATATTGCCATACTAGTGTCTGTTGTATTCTGCTGCCTTTCCTATCCTCTACTATCCCCCCTCCCCTCCCCTCTTCTCTCTCTACCCCCTCTACTGTCATTCATTTCTCCCCCTTGTATTATTTTTCCCTTTCCCCTCACTTCCTCTTGTATGTACTTTTGTATAACCCTGAGGGTCTCCTTCCATTTCCATGCAATTTCCCTTCTCTCTCCCTTTCCCTCCCACCTCTCATCCCTGTTTAATGTTAATCTTCTTCTCATGCTCTTCGTCCCTACTCTGTTCTTAGTTACTCTCCTTATATCAAAGAAGACATTTGGCATTTGTTTTTTAGGGATTGGCTAGCTTCACTTAGCATAATCTGCTCTAATGCCATCCATTTCCCTGCAAATTCTATGATTTTGTCATTTTTTAATGCAGAGTAATACTCCATTGTGTATAAATGCCACATTTTTTTTTTATCCATTCGTCTATTGAAGGGCATCTAGGTTGGTTCCACAGTCTTGCTATTGTGAATTGTGCTGCTATGAACATCGATGTAGCAGTGTCCCTGTAGCATGCTCTTTTTAGGTCTTTAGGGAATATACCAAGAAGGGGAATAGCTGGGTCAAATGGTGGTTCCATTCCGAGCTTTCCAAGAAATCTCCATACTGCTTTCCAAATTGGCTGCACCAATTTGCAGTCCCACCAGCAATGTACAAGTGTACCCTTTTCCCCACATCCTCGCCAGCACTTGTTGTTTGACTTCATAATGGCTGCCAATCTTACTGGAGTGAGATGGTATCTTAGGGTGGTGTTGATTTGCATTTCTCTGACTGCTAGAGATGGTGAGCATTTTTTCATGTACTTGTTGATTGATTGTATGTCCTCCTCTGAGAAGTGTCTGTTCAGGTCCTTGGCCCATTTGTTGATTGGGTTATTTGTTATCTTATTGTCTGATTTTTTGAGTTCTTTGTATACTCTGGATATTAGGGCTCTATCTGAAGTGTGAGGAGTAAAGATTTGTTCCCAGGATGTAGGCTCCCTATTTACCTCTCTTATTGTTTCTTTTGCTGAGAAAAAACTTTTTAATTTGAGTAAGTCCCATTTGTTGATTCTAGTTATTAACTCTTGTGCTATGGGTGTCCTATTGAGGAATTTGGAGCCTGACCCCACAGTATGTAGATCGTAGCCAACTTTTTCTTCTATCAGACGCCGTGTCTCTGATTTGATATCATTGATGCTGTTTTCTTAGTATCCATGTTCTATTACAAAGGGGAGAAAAATAAGAGGGAAATTCCAGAGGGGTGTGGGAGGGGCGACAGAGGTATGCAGAAAGTTCTCCTGTAGCACAGACAGCTATTCTGTGTCTCTTTCATAGAAGAACAAGAAGTTGGGGAGAACATAAAGTCCATTACCACACATTCACATGAGAATCTGTAAATGGCCTTTACTATGAATCTTTGAGGAAAGCTTTGGCTGAATGTCATTCCCCACCTGAGTGTTCCTCCCTTCTGCTGCTCCCACCTCTTCTTGTCTTTACTAACTAGTGTAGGCTCAATTTGGCTGACTCCAATCTTTGTGGCATTTCCTCCCTGTCTCCCTCCCCACCCCTCCTTCCCTCCTTCTCCTTTTGTTCTGCTTAGAATAGAGCATAGCTTTTTGTTTCCTGTGTGTCTTGTACAATTAGTTCAGAAACTGAAAAAGATCACAGTGTATCATTCAATAAGCTATTAATTGAATATATTATTCAGATAGGCCCACCTGTCTGAAAAGCAAATACCTATCTAAAGCAAATATAAATGCATGTTTACTGCTCATTATCATATTTGTCATATATGTGTATGTTTCATCTGTCCCCCTGGTTCTGATAGTTCAATGGTTTTCATCCCCTGGCTAATTGAAGTCATTCTGTGTAATTGTTCTGTTTGCTGTTTATGAAGTCCTACAGAAATATTTATGTAAGGAATTTGAAAAGAATCCAAGGGAAGTTTATTCAAATATCTTAATGTCTTCTGTTTTTCCAGTGATCGGAAGAGAAGAGTAAACAGAAATCTTGAGTTATCCAACAAAGGGAAAACTGGAAAATGTCACCGATACAGAGACTTATTTTGGGCACTGAAATATGTCCCAGTACCTATGGGAAGGACAGTTATTCCAAATTTGTTTTTTGTTTTTAGAATAAGCCTGGTTATTACCAAACTTGAAATGAAACAAAACCAATTTAAAGCAAGAAACATTATATTCAGATGAAATTAAAATTGGCACTATTTAGTGGCCAAACAGCTGCCACCTCATATTAACTGCATTGTGCCTTCTAGGGCCAAAGACAACAATGACAACCTGTTGTGAGTACAGTTTTGGCCTCTGAATCCTGTAGATCCTGTATTTCTATGCCAGGGGTGGGGGTGTGGGAGAGAGAGAGTTGGGGAAAGTTAAAAAAAAAAAAAAAACAGAGAAAAGATGAGAGCAATGTGATAGGGCAAGTAATTCTTTTTCAGTCAAAACTTTAAAACATCCTTACGTGCTTAATGCACGCTTAACAAAGCTAATGGGATCTACCAAACTAAACCAGCTGAGAGAACTGAGCTTGGCTTAACAGTAAGTGTCACACACTGGAAAATGAACTTCTGCCTGTGCACATATTTTGTTTGGCCAGTAGAGTGTTTTTAATACTTGGACTGTGAATGGAAAGACAGGGCATATATTCCTCATGTCCCCACTGTCACCACTTGTCTTTGCCTGACACTTGTCTTCATTTGTACATTTATAGTATTACTGGCCCTGAAGGTCTTTGACCTCCCCCACTTCAGAACCTAAGCTAAGTCCTGTGATCAGACACCTCTGCTGGCTGCATCCTAAATTTTGCTTCCAAGCTCTGGACATGTTTCCATCTCTATTTTAGCAACACTGTCTTAGAAGCAAATTTACTGTGGCTACAGATGTGGCTGAGTATACAAAATCCCTATCTGTTTTCAGTGTATAAGTTTGCAAATGAGGCAGAACACTGAAACTCAGCCAAGTTTCAGTGTATTGTCACCTGTGTATTGTCTCTTTTCCAGTAAAGGACAAGCTTGGAATAAGAGGAATCATCATCAAAATTACGGATGTCTCATAAATTCAGAGTGCCAACTATACTCTGCCTTTTGACTTATCTTGTATTCTTGGAGAAAAAAAAAAGAAAATTACTAGTTAATGCATTTTCTCTTTGTTTGGATAGCTTGAACACTGAGAGTGCTTTTATATGTTGCAAAATAAAAGCAACTCTATTTTGGATAAAACAGAATCAGATTTACATCCAAGTCTTTAAAAGCTAGTCACTGGGGATGGTAGAGTCATAGCCTATTCACATCCCTTTCTTGAAATAATTGCAGTTCTTTTGCTGTTCTGCTAGTTTGCAATAAATGCTAGGAACTGTTTACTGGAACAGGTTTTAAGGAGAAAACAAGCCGACGATGGCATTTTGGAGTCCTATGGCAAACAAGAACACCAAGTTGTATGATTGGCACCCATGTTATTTCTGAACTGTGTGAAGAACTGAGGTGAGAATGACAGAATCTCCCCTTTTATGAAACTAAACTGGCATCAGCTTTGCAGGATAAGACAAATGTATCCAATTGCTCTTAGGCTCTCTAGGAAAAGATGATTTTATTGTCTGATTTTTCATAAAGCCACACAGAAATAAATGATCTAACTTATGGAGCTTTTGTAAGGATCATATGAGATTAGAATGACAAAGTATTTAAAACTTGGAAACCACTATTCAAGAGTTTCAGGTGTTATTATTTCAAAATGAAGTGAAAAGAAATGCAACTCTTCCATGTGTAGAGAACAGTGTCTACATTTCCACTGAAAAGTTGTTTATGAATTCTAAATATTCCAAGGTAAATGAGAAATATTTTTTTCTCTAAATTATTATCATTTTTTCCCCATATTTGCTTTCATAATATTTTATATCCTTGTCATTTACAGCCCTTCCCCCCCACAGTAACATTAATCAACAGTATCTCCATAATATAGGAAAAATTCAAATTGCATGGAAAGTAAGTTGTAAGGCTAGAATGGAATCCACATTTCCTGACCTTCGGTTTCATGTTCCATCTGTTAGGCCCTGGAATTTGGATGATGAACTCCAATTAGCCTAATCATCACTGCTCAAAAATTCATTAATCACAGCAGCAAAGCAGAACAAAATAAGTAAGTCAATGAAAACTAGTACTCGACACCTGAATCATTCCTCACTCAGCTACCAAATTAAAGAAACTCCAAGACACATCTTACAACTAATGGAAAAACAGACCTTGTCTTTGACTACTATGTTTCAATATGCAATTCTGAGACTTAAGCTGACAATATACTTTACTATCATTGCTTTTGTTTAACTTTGTTTTACAAGCTCAAAGACTTGAACATATGTTCTAAAACTGGCACCTTCAATTATATACAAATAAAATAGACTGCAATTTTCTCCTGGATTTAAGTCTATAACTATGGCATCAGAATAACTGATGGTCTTCTACTATAGCAAACTGAACATGAAAGGCAAGCTTATACAAATATGGTGGTTTTCTAGGCATGTGATGAAAAGAATAAGAGAATATTTTTGGATACAGTTTCTGGGTTAAAAGATGATAAAAGTAGATCCTAGAGTCACCACTGTACTTCGACCTTCACTGTGCACAAAAACAAAATGAAAATCCTAGAGTTGTTAACTTCATTCAGTTTTTTCCGTGACTAATAAATACCCTGTCTGATCAAAACTATCATTAACAATACACTGTAATGGGGCTCCAGGAGGTAAAGATTCTATGATCATATACCTATTGCACGGAACAGTGGTTGGCAAATCATTAGTGCTCGCTAAAATATTTGTTCGGTGAAAGTGAGTGAAAATAAAATAGACAAATAAAATAGACTGCAAATTAATAGACTGCAAAAATTAAGCAGAGTCTCTGACCAAGGGAGCAGAGTCATATCCACAAGAGATCACAGAAAGCCTTCAAAGACGTACCCATATAATAAGGATGTCCTTAATAATCTAATATGTTTTGACACTGAAACATTACCAGCCTCACCATTATCTTTTCTCTCCAAAAAGTATATTCTTCAGTACTTATATTAATATGTGTTGCAGAAAGAAATAAATTAAAAGTCAAAGCCAAAAGAGTTGTAAAAATTGAGGTGGTCAAAATCAGAATAGCTTTAAGTTAATAAAAGTGAATTTTCAAAGCCATAAGTTCCACAACTGGAATGAAGGTAAGAAAATAAAAAGTTGCTTTGTCTTAATTGAAATGAAAAATATTAAAAGGCAACTCCAATAAAATTATTTTTTATTCTCCTCTCTTGCTAAACCAGGCTGCTTGGGACTTCCAGCTCAAAATGCTCAATGGGATCACAAAAAAATCTATTCTAAGTACATATCTTGATGGATTTTTAAAAAGAAAAAAATAAGGTTGGTTGCAAAAATGAGAGTCTGGATCAAATATAATCAAATACTGTTTTGAACCAGAGATTGAAATTTCAACAAATCAAGACAGTCATCAGGAAAAAAATGAAAGGCAATTAACCTAATCATCAATTTAGATATATGTGTACTCCGGATAAAATCAATTTCAGAAAAAATCTGGAAAAGATCTTAAAAGAGTATACTAGTAAAGGCCAGAGAATAATGAATAGAAAATTATCAATAAAAAGAAAGAGCATCTATAAAATACACATGGAAGTGAAGAAAGAATTGGTAAATCTGAAAAGACAGACATCTTGAAACTAAAAATGATAGTTATTGAAAGTAAAAGATTCAATGAACAGGATGACTCTAGCCAGGGAACAAAGAGTGAATTCATAAAAAGGTAGTGAACACCGAGGAACTGCCCAGAATGCAGCAATGAAATATAAGGTTAAGAATGATGACAGAATATTTACAACACAGGAAAGTACCACAACAAATCATCCAAACTCAAAACAGAGGATAGAGGAAATGGTGAAAGGATACGAAGAGTAATTGCTGAGACTTTTTCAGAATTAAAGAAAAGCATACGTCACTGGGTGCAAAGTACACCCAAAGTATTAAGTAGAATAAATAAGGATAGACTACATGACGATAATGCTAGACCCAGAAATACTGTAATGAAACTTCAGGACATCAGACACCACCGAAGGAAGAACAGAGAAATAATCCCCATTAGGATGACAGCAGGCTGCCAATAAACTCCCTGACTACAACAGAGAGGATGAAACAATATAATGACATTTTCAAGGTGCTGAGGGAATACAACTATTAATCTAGATTTTAACCAAGCCAAACTGTTGTGCAAGATCAAGGCAAAATAAAGACATTTTAGACACATAAAAACTGAAATACCTGGTACCAACATACTCACTCAAAACCCTATGATAGTAGATTCTTCTGGAAAAAAAAAATAAACTCAGCAGGGAGGCATATGCAAGAAACAAAAGTAAAGACTCTAAGTAACTACATATATCAATGCTTTTTATCTATTTGCTGAAATAATGACAACAAACTTTTGTTGAAGAAAATTTATAAAATAAAAAATCAAAATTAATAAAATCCTTTTTGCAGCTAAGGAAGAAAAAAATAAAGGATAACTGTAGACATTATTCATATTAAATAATGAAATGTGTATGTTAAAATTTGTGAGTAAACATTAATATAATCCATACTTTACAAATTACCATAGAAAAACAAGACGCCAAAGAGAATATCAATTGAACAGAACACTGGTCAGTAGAAAAAGAAGAAAGAAAAAAATAGAACACACAAAATAATGTAGAAGTCTACCCAATATATCAGCTACCACAATAGATATCCAAAGATTAAATTCACCAAGCAATAGAGAGAATAACTGATTCAGTAAAATAAAAAACAAAATCAAGCTGTACATTGCTTACAAGTGACATCTAAATTTAAAAAAAATGTTAAAACTAAAGTATACAATTATTCAAACATATAAATGCACTAGAAACAGCAACATAAGGCTATCTTAGTAATAACAATATAAAACAATTTAAAGAAAGAAAGCATTAAAACATATAATAGCACCGGGCGCTGTAGTGTGCATCTGTAATCTCTGTAGCTTGGGAGGCTGAGACAGGAGGATCACAAATTCAAAGACAGCCTCAGTAAAAGCGAGGTGCTAAGCAACTCATTGAGACCCTGTCTCTAAATAAAATACAAAATAGGTCTGGTGATGTCGCTCAGTAGGTGAGTGCCCCTGAGATCAATTCCAGTACCCCTCAAAAAAGCATATAATAGAAAAATACATAAATATTCTTTAATACAAAAATATATGAAATATATAATCTGAAAATAAATTTGGCAAAACTACATAATTAAGAGGAGATAGAAACAAATACTCAAAATAGAAGATTTAAAACATATCAAATACTCAAAGATCAAGAAGATAAAACATAAATAATGAAGGTAAGATATTTATGAGAAAAAAGTTAACAAAAACATCATCTTATTCTTTAAGAATATTAATAAAATAGATAAAGCTTAAGAAAAGCTGCCCAAGGGGAAAAAAACTCCACATTTTATAAAGGAAAGATTTTTATAAGTACATTTGATGTCATTTAAAAGAGTCAGAGATAAAATAAATGTTATACCAGTGAATTTAAAAATTATAGAAATACACACATATATATCTTTTAATAGACAGAATGGGTACATGTATGAGAATGGGGGAGGATACAATTAATGCAAAAAAATACAAAAAACAAAAAGTAGACTAATCCAGTGATAAATTTATGTTGTTTCCATAATCCAAAACTGCCCCAGAAGAAATCAAAAAGGCTCCTTTGACCAGGCATGCTGGTGCCCACCTGTAATGCCAACTACTTGGGGGGACTGAGGCAGAGAGATCATTTAGTGAGATGATATCTCAAAATAATTTTTTTTTTAAGGGCTAGGAATGTTAGAACTCTTGCCGAACATGTGCAAGGACCTGGGTTCTTCCCTCAGTAGCACGCATGCATGCGCACGCCCATAGTCACACACAATCACATGGTTCCTTTGAAGAACACACTTTTTTCCCCCCACTTAGAATGATTCATAAACTTTAGGCTACATAGGATCACCTTGAAAATTTATTCTAAATTCAGATGGCAACTGTTCATTATGGGAGAATTTAATTAAAAAATTCCGAAAAACATATTTTAAAAGGATTCAAAATAATCCACATAGAGCTGACTCTTAACTTCACATTTTGAGAAATATGGCTTTATGTCACAGGACGTGCTTCTGGAACACTCAGCACGTCTTCCAACTTGTGGCACCATGAACTATGGTGCATGCCTGGGGCTCAATGCACAAATTCCTCTATGGCCACAGACTTAAATCAATAACAACAAAGGTACTGTTGCTGAATCACATGCCCATGTTTTTTGGACTTTTCCCCCATGTTGAACATACATACTATGAATCTCCATGAGTTTTAAACACATAAATCTGTATTGGAGAGCAAAACTTGCCAAAATAGTTCACAGGTGACTGCTATTACCAGGGCTTGGTAGTGGATGTGGCAGAAGATGAAAAGGCCCAGAATTGCTCAGGGGGCTATGAGCGTCTTGTTGCCAACAAATAATACCATTTTATGCATTTTAAATGACATACAAAGACAGAAAAACAAAACTGTAAAATATGTGAAATCATTAATTTCTAATTTTATAAGAATATAACAAGAATTTAGCTGGAAAAAAAAATCCAATCGTCTGGCTAAAGAGCCTTGATAGGAATAGGGAGTTTTCTAATCCAGATGTATATACTTAATGCTTCATTCATTTATCAAAAATATTATATATTAAAAA
Organism: Marmota marmota marmota; assembly: GCF_001458135.2. NCBI lineage: Eukaryota > Metazoa > Chordata > Mammalia > Rodentia > Sciuridae > Marmota > Marmota marmota. The sequence goes on along the minus strand of NW_026000026.1, from coordinate 50,031,899 downwards.
CAAAGTGAACTGAATGTTAAAGCTCTCCCAATGTGATAATGTTTGAAGATGGGAATTTGGGAGGTAAATAGAATTAAGTGAGGCCACGTAGAAGGAGGTCCTCCTGATGGGATTAGTGCCCTCACCAGGAGACATAGCAGAGAGCTAGCCTCCCCTTCTCTAGTGTGTATGCACATAGCAGGATGTTAGAAGCCAAGAGAAGAGGCCTCAGACTGTTACCTACCTTACTGACCTCGGACTGCCCTGCTTCCAGAACTGTGAGAAATAAATGTCTGTGGTTAAAGCCCCCGGTTTGTGGTATTTTGTTATGGTAGTCAGAGCTAGCTAAGACAAACAAACAAATGAAACAAACACCCTATAGCTGTGGCAGTCTCTGTGTTCTTAAAGACCCAACATTTGAGTCTGGAGCAACAATTCAGAAAGTGATCTGTGATATCAAGTGATAAGAGTCAGGATAGAAGACACATATAAAATGCCCCTGGAGCAGAGCGTGTGAGAGGAGTGCTTATCTCCTATGATGTGAGGGATCAGGAGCTGCCAGCAGGTTGCTAAAGGGAGCTGATAAGCAAGATGGGCCTGAAAAGACAAGCAGGAGTTATCAGACTTAAAAGGGTAAGTGGCAGTATAATGTTCTGAAATAACCAACATTTTCCCTTCTGAAGTTCCCTGTCATCTCTAACCATCCCCACTAATTCAAGCAAAGCTACGTTGTTGAGTAGTGTTAATTGCCCAGGGACGGCATCAGTCAAGGCAGAATGGAGAAAACAAGGAGATCAAAGGTCTGGAAGAATACTGAGCAAGGGCAAAACTTTCCACTCTAGACTAGAACAGATCTATGTACCCAGAGGGAAGAGAAGAGATAAAGAGGAAGCAAAGAGAGTGAAGAAATAAAGAAAGACAATGCCAACTCCCAGGGAAAACAGGAAAAATCCTCACAGTTTTGGGTATCTGAGGTCAGTGGGAACCTATAGCTACTTTTCTGGAAATAGTTTCTGGATAGAAAAGGCTATACTATTTTTTTTTAAGACAGTTGTGCCTGAGACAGGCCCCTGTCTACCTCCTGCAGGTAACTTACTATTAGAAGAGTCCCCCAAACCAAAGTAAAGCCACAGGAAAAGTCCTGGGGAAACCAGAATTGAGGTAGTTATTACCATCCAGTAGAAGGGAGCTGACTCAATTCCACTATGATTAAATAATTCTATTGCTGTTTGTGCACTCAGATTCACACCTGCTATCAGTAAAAAGACATTTTGGGTTGCAAAGAACCTAAATTAAACACAAGAGTGTTGTAAGGCAGGTTATTTTCAGAAAATAGCAAGCAGATGCCAAATAGTGAAAGCTTTCAGATACCAAACTCATAATGTCTAACTTAAGCTAACATTACAGGGAACAATCATAGGTGTGTAATTGTGTGCAGGCAAAGAAACACAAGCTCAGAAATGTGCTGAGAAAGACAATTAGTGTGGAAAGTATATTTGACCAAGAAGAAAAGAGGCTGGGAGAATAATAAGAATACTGACTCTTACAAGAATCAGAGCCATGGTTTTGATCGAACGAAATACACTCTGTGTGTGTGTGTGTGTGTGTGTGTGTGTGTGTGTGAGATATAAATGAATCAGCTTCACGAAGCGTTGGCCAAATGGACCCAGCATGTTCTGTCATTTAATCCTTAAAACAAGTTGATACACAGATCTCATTATCCCCACATTAGGATGAGGAAATAGCCTCAACACAGTTAAGAAACTTCCTCAAGTTTACACAGTACCGTCATCTCTTGCCTAGACAATTGCAAAACTACGAAAACTAATCTTCCTCCTTTCATCCCAGCCCCGTATAGTTGAGATTCTACTACAAAGTTAATAATCCTCTGAAAAGCTAAGTCTTGTGCACAAAGCTCATCAGTGACTTCCCAATTCACTTGGAGGAAAATCCTCAAGGTTCTCACAACTCACTGATTTAATAAGCAGCCAGGCCCTCTCATATTTCAGACTCACGGTCCCTTACTGTTCCTAGCATAACCCTCAAGGCTGCACTTGCTTTTTGCTTTATCTGGAACACCCTCTTCCCCCAAGTTACATGCAGGGCTTTCATCTTCAATCCCTTCAGATCTCTGCTCTAATCATACTGTCCCTGGAAGACTTCCTTTGGTCTACCCAAGTAAAAGCTTTCCTTCCACCGTCCTTTCTCCCTTTACAACAGTGTTACCCTTTTTCATTGTACTTCATCTCAACCTAGTGTACACCCTTGCCTCCTGACCACAATCACCTCCACCAAATATAAACACCCAGGTATAAAGGGTTTTTGCCTGTATTGTTACTGCTATAAACAAAATAGAATTGGGGGTTGCATATAATAGCCATACAATAAATAAACTGATAAAACGAGATCTCAAACTCTGACATAACAAGTTTGAAAAAAAAATCAACGGATTTCAATGTGATGTGCATTTGAAATATTCAGAAGGTGATTATTTCTGATATCACTAGTGACTTTAGTTTAATTTTACATATGAAATTATATATATGAAGCCTGCCTATCAGTGTGTGACCAGCAAAGATAAGACTGACTTTTCTGTGCTACTAAAAAAAAAAAAAAATTCCTTTTTTTCACTGTTGTCAGTCTTATCTTTGCTGGTCCCATACTGTGTTTGTATGATAAATACATACACACACATACATACATACACATAGCACACAACAACCCCAAAAGACAATTTGCTTTTTGTAACTCTGCATTTGTGACTAATATTTCAACTGTTCAGAACTGATATATATGTAGAGATCTACATGCTACTGCATAAAAGAAAAAATATTGGTGAGCTAATTCTATTTTAAAGGGATTAGTAGAACTTTTAGCTGACATTAATAACAAATGGACTGTTTTCTAATAAGTTAAGCACCTCTGCATGAAATAGTACCTAGAAAAATAGGTAAAAAATAGGTAACCATTGAAAACATTTGGAAGTTTATTTTGTTTTTTAAACAGCCTAAGAAACTTACTAGCAAAAAAAAAAAAACCCAAAACAAAACAAAACAAACAAAAAAAAATCTTATCTTAGAAACAAAATAGCAAAGATGAATAAAAGCTTTTAAGACTACTAGGGAAGATCTTTAGGCTGCTTTGGGAAAGAGGGCTTGGGAATAGTGCCCCCTAGTCGTCAAAGTTATGTAGCAGTGAAGAGATGGAAAAATACCTTTTACATGAAAATGAAATGGGATATTTGAAAATCATACCACTAATGGAAAAAAAAAATTCACAGTCTTGCAAACTCATTTCCTATCAAATCACCATTTCCTTTAATTCTCTCACCTGCTACAATGATTACACATGGATTTATACACAAGCAAAATAAGCTAAAATGTACTGCAATGCTTGAGAAATCCCTTCTAGCAAGTGGAAAATTTATAACAATTTATATGAGGAAGGAAAATAAAACAAAATGAGTAAAGTAAAAAACCTAAAGCTAGAGTTCTTCATAGTTCTTGCTGTTTCAACATTATGCTTCTGCTCTTATGGAACACTTATTCATGACCACTAAATACTCAATTAAGTTTTAAGACTTTAGGCGCCCAAATTTTTATAATCAACAAAGATTAAGATTAGTCATTTTCTTAGCTAATACATAGCAAAAAAATTCTCAGGGCTGTGTGGACTCGGATTTAAATTCTGTCCATCAGCTGGGAAGCATGCCTATTGTGGAGTAAGAAGTGAAGTAGAAATGGGCAATTATTAAAATATTACTCTTAAGAAATTGTGCTTTCAATTGCAACGGCATGCCTGTTCATTCATATTTGCCATACTTCACTTTCATCATTTATGTAAAATGGTCATATTGGCAAAAAGATTTTTTTCTTACAATTTGTGATTTTAAAAGATTTGCTAATTTTAAAATACAGTTATATTACTTTGAGGAAAGAAAACATTTTACCTAGACAATTTTTTTTTTCAATTGGGACATCAATAGTAGAACTGAATTAAGAAAAAAAATGATTTATAAAAATTTTAATGTATCTAGCTCTACTAAGTGAACTACATTCTTGGATATGTTACTTCTTGCATAACTGATTTCCTTCCACCTTATCCCTCTGCTCTAAGTCTTCACTGTCTCCCCATCAATGGTAAAATCACATACTTCTTTGATACTTGGCCTTTGATGACTGCTCTTATTTACCCAGTCTGGTATCATTTCCCATTGCTCCCTAATTTTACTTTGTACTCCAGGCATCTTAAACTGCTGTTTGATTTCGTTGGTCAGAGCTGCCTCCTTTGACCAGTGCTACTTCACCTAGGCACTTCAGCTAGTACCTCTCTCCCCATCCTTCCCTTGTTAGCCATCAAAAGTCCAGTACAACCACTCTGGAAAAGCATAAGAAGATTCCTCAGAAATCTAGAGATGGAAACACCATATGACCAAGCTATCCCACTCCTTGGGAGATCTAAAATATTCTACAACAATACACCCACATCAATATTTATAGCAGCACAATTCACAATAGATAAATTATGGAATCAACCCAGAAGCTCATCAATAGATGAATGGATCACGAAGTTGCGAGATATATACATGTATAAAATAATTTATATATTTAATGCGATATATATATATCATTATTTATATGTACAAAGCAGAGTTCTACTCAGCCATTAAAAAGAATGCAATTACGGCATTTTCCAGTAAATGGATGAAAATGGAGACTATCACGCTAAGTGAAATTAGCTAAACTCAGCAACACTAAAATCAAACATTTTCTCTCATATGTGGAAGCTAGAGTAAGGGGAGAAGGATAGGATTATATAAATAATCAATCAAATATATATTAATAGATGAGCAAAAGAGAGTAGAGTATGGGAAGGAGAATGGGAGACGGGAGGGAGAACAGGAAACAAAAGGGGAGGGGAAAAGGGGGATCATGAACTAAAATCTATATCCATGAATGTGTGAGTATGTCAGGATGAACCTAACTACTATGTATAATTATAAAGCTCTAATAAAAAAAAGTCTATGAACTCTTCAGTACTCAGCTAAGGGTAATCTATTCTCTCTCACCTTTGAATAAATGAAGTGGCCCCTTCTCTGAGAAATTATGGCAATAGTTCATAAGTTTTATTTTAGCACTGACACCCCATAGTAAAATGTTCTGTCTTAATACGTCCTTCTCAAAATCAGGAACCATTTGTGTCTATGTCTCAGCACAGTGCAAGGCCCACAGGGGGTGCTAAGTGTTTATCCAGTGGAATTGTCTCTATCATATGGGTACTCACATTTTGAGAGATATTTCTTTAAAACCTGTAAAGGCAAAATGTTGTACAAGATAAATGTACACAATTTAAATTTGTTAATTAAAATAAATAAATATTTTAAAGGAAAAAAAGATCCACAGTTATTTTTACTGGTCTTGAACCATAATATTTCCTCATTTCCATTAAGTAGAGCCATTTATAGCAGTGTAAGACCAAGTAAATTAGGTCAATAAAATTATTATGTATGCTAAGACAACACTTGGGTCCTTTTTATTTTATTAAAATCACTGAAAACACTCAGACACAAAGCAATACTAATTCATTGACAAGAATTCATACATTGAATACTGAGTTATGAAAATCCATTTATAAAACCACCCCCACAATAAGAGACCATTACCATGAAGTCATTATGAATTTTAGAAGATTGGATAAGAATGTTTCTGGTCAATTAAGTCTATAAAGAAAAAGCATTTTTTAAGTTGGCATTCTTTTTCACTATATCTGTTTCACTTTTATTCAGAGTTTGCCAACGGGACCTATCACATGCCTCTGGCAATAGATACGTTTTGTTAGACAAGCACAGAAAGTAAATATTGGCATCAGTGTTTCTAATGAGAAAACTGAACATCTGACCCTATAGCCCAGGAAGCTTTTGCAGTAAGAATCTTACCAAAATCTGTCCTTAAAATAATACTGTTAAAAAATATGTTCCTTTACCAAAGTTTTTCTAGACAAACCATATTAAGGAAAAAAGAAACAACAGAAGACCTGAAAAAGTTAGGCTGTAAGTGGACAGTCAACACCCAGGACTGAAATTAATACATATTTTAAATATAGATTGACTTTGTTGAGTTCATTTATTATAAAGCAGAATATGGCTAGGTGTGTTGGCACATGCTTATAATCCCAGTGACTCTGGAGGCTGAGGCAAGAGGATCCCAAGCTCAAGGCCAGCCTCAGCAATTAAGTGATGCCATAAGCAACATAGTGAGACCCTGTCTTAAAATAAAAAAAAAAATTAAAAAGGGATAGAGGTATGGCTCTGTGGTTAAGCACCCCTGGGTTAAATCCACAGTATGGAAAAAAAAAGAAAGAAAAGAAAGGCAGAATATGGAAGACCAAATAAAATAAAATAGAAATAGAAAAACAAACCTTTAAAATTATTTCCTAATGTTTTGTAGTCCATAGACATTAACCTACTTTCCTTAACATTGTACAGAAAAAAAATACATATATTTCTATATATTTTCAACACCTTAAATGTACTTAATGAAATATAATCCATATTGGATAAAATAATTAAAAGCTATTTAGAAAAGTGTTAATCATAAGTAGCAAAAAAGAAAGAACAGTATTAATAATACCTTTTAATTTCCAAGATGTTTTATGTACATCTTCTGGTATATATTCAAATTTTAGATTTATATTCACTAATATTTAGATGTTAATATATATATTCAAATCTTTTTGTATTCTTTTAAATTGATTCATGGGAAATTCCTAACTTGTGATGAGGTTTATAGTATATATTAAAATTCAGAGCCCTTCTGTCATTAAGACAGATGCATTATTCTTTATTAATATTACAACAAATCTTACTGTAAAATTTGTTTATGAAAACATCCCTTTAGCTAATGGATTCTTTATAGGCATAATAAATCATTGTGATCACAAACTGCAAGTAATTCTATCCAATTTATGTGACACATGCATGTATACTGTTGTAAGTTTAAAAGGACATGTGTGGTCTTGGAAGACAAAAATGCTTCTGTTTCTCATGGAGATGAAAAAATTTGGTTGGCTTAGTGCTGAAAATATCCAAATTTCAAGTGTGATTCTCAGAAGACTATGTATACTCGGAGAAGACAAGACAAAATACAAATCAGGTCACTCAGTCTAAATGTATGGAGCCACCATGAGGCAGGATGCTCTGTGGAAGGTTTTAAGAACTTCAAATGGAACAGGATACAGTTCCTGCAAGAGGAACGGAAGGTCCCTCAGAGACAATGCATGAAGAACCACTGTTAATATGGTGAGTGCTATCTCTAGTGCCTGAGCACCAGCAGTTTCATATCCCAGAGGAATCAGTTACACACAAGATTACTGATCCAGTGGGTCAGGCTGAGTTTGTTAGAGTTTCTGACAAACTTCCCAGGAATGGCTGTGATGCTGCAGACCACAAGCCAAGTAGCCAAGGTTTAAATTATGTGACACAGACAAAACAGCTCTGAACGCCCTGTCAGTGCAGGGTTACTTAGGAAATCTACCTACAGGAGGTAACAACTGTACAGGATAATGGGAGAAAGAGCTTGCTAGACACAGGAAACACCAAGAATCCAGCCATACAACTATGAAAATGCATCACCTGGTAAAGTGATGGTGAGGTAGCAAATGTGTTCAATATATAAAATATGTGGAATGGGTGACAAGAGTCAAGGCCAGAGAAAGAATCTGGGATTAAGCTGTGACATTCTATAATCTGCCATGCATCATGGAGTTTATCACATAAGCATTTTAGACATCCTAGAGAAATACTGGGCTTTTTTGTTTGCTTGTTTTCCTGATAGAAATAACATAGAAATAGAAATAACAGTACACTGAGTTTTAGAAAGATGATTCTGATATTAGTGTGGCAAATGAACTGTAAGAAATAAATGTAAACAGGTGAAAGGTTTTTGAAATAGTTTAAGCAAGAGATGCTGAAGACAGACTATAGCAGCGGACAGTGGACTGAGGTAAAGGAAAGTTCCTGAGATGTACTCATGAAGCTACATGTGGCATGCACTGTCCACTTAGGTCCACTCTCCTGTGCTTCTATGGTACAGAGTCATGGTTGAGGGGAGACTGCTACTCAGAGCTTACATCCAGTAGAATGTGAATGAAGATGTCTGAACAATTCAAGCCTTGCTTCAGAGTCCACTTTTGACCTTGGACTTGCATTGTCCCTCTCCAGTCTGGAAGGGTCACCCTGAGGTCCTTTGTTGAAGAGGAAAGAGATACTATGTCCCAAGTTATTAAAGTGCTTCATGGGGTAGAGCTATCATTTGACATGAGACACTTACCTCAAACTCTTACAGAGGAAAAAAACCAAAGTGAGCCAAACCAAAACAAGACAAAACTTCAGGGGTTTGTCTGACTTATCAGTTATAGGCATTATTTCTTATTCCAGAAGCTTAGTTTTTACTTTTAGCCTCTGGAGGATTCAATGGTTTAAAGTAGTTGTGAAGGATAAAGATCACAAGGGATTTCTGAATGACTAAATATAATAGCACTGACCACAGGGTTATAGTGAGCTATTATTTGGCTTAAAAGCAGAAGAAATTGCAGGTCTGGGGAGATGATAATAAACTCCTATTTTGAAGGGTGAAGTTTGTGGTACTTGAGGATATCCTGCTGGAGATACTCAGCAGGTTTTAGACAAACAGTCCCAGAGCTCAGGAGAGCAGGAAAACTGCCAAGCCGTGGGAGGTAGGGCATACACAGGGAATGCACAGGGAGGGGTTGTGCAGTCGTCAGAGGAGGCTGTCAACTGCAGAACCTCAGGAAACAAAAAATGAGGGAAGAAACTCATAAAACCACATCAAATGAAAAACCAAAAATATGTGCTAACAAACACATATGCATTGATAGATGAATACTGAAAACATACAAAAAATGTTATTTTTGTATGAAAAAACATACAAAAAATGTTAAAACATACAAAACATACAAAAAATGTTAAACATATGGCAATTGACAAATTACCAAGGGAATACACATATATACTAAAAATGCAGTAAGAACACATGGGAGGATTGGGGATGCAACTCAGTGGTGAAGAATGTGCATAGATGTGTATGACCCTGGGTTCAATCCTCAGTACCACAAACAACAACAATAAAACAGAACAAAACAAAAAAAAAAAATGCATGGGAATTGTAAATGTCAAAGTTTGGACTATGGTAACATCTATTTTGGCAGGAAGGAGCATACACTCAGGGAGTGACACACAGGGAATGTGAACTCTGTTGATAGAGTTTTATTTAACCAAGTGGGAGGGAACATTGGAGGGCTCACTTTTTGAAGGGTTTACATGGCTTTATAGTAAAAATTTGAAAACTAAAATGCTAAAAAAGAGAGTTCCACAAAGTAGGATGTGGCAAACAATATCAAAGGATGATAAGAAATAACAAGTGACAATTGGATTTGGTGGGCAATAGCTTATTGATGACATTTATAAGGAATTTCTAAAAGTAGAGAATTTGGGTTCGATTTTCTTACAAAATGGCAAGTGTAAAATTCTACATTTACATGCTAAACATTATTGTCATTGAGCTATTCACTTCCTAGGAAATTGTGTAATTGTTTTATAATGAGCAAATAAATAAATTCTGTATTCTCTAGCAATTAGAGGAAAAGGTACTAGAGATATTGTGACTGCTGTAATTCACCTAAAAACATATATTCCTTGATTGGCTCAGTTTATTATAGAAATAACTATAAAATGTTAATCCATTCCCACTGGCATATTAAAAAATAACTATTAAATTCGATAGACATATAAATTTGAATAGGCACCTGAATTTAAAATGATGAAAAGTAAAATCTGACTCTAAAGAGAAAAAAGATATTTTTTATTCAGGAAGCCAAAGCAATTTTCAAAGGAATATTTGCTATGGTCTGAATGTTTGTGCCCCCACCATCCAAGTTCATATGCTAAAAACACAACTCCAAGGTGAAGGTATTAAGAAGTGGTACCTTATGAAATGATTAGGTCAAGAGGCCTCTTCACCCATGAATGGGATTAGTGCCCTTGCAAAAGAGGCCACAGAGCTCACGTGCCCTTCAGTCATGTGAAAAGCCATTTGCAAACCAGGAAGGAAAGCCCTCACTTGACTCTTAGTCTGCTGCTGCTTTGATCAGTTTCCAGAATTGTTGTTTAAAAGCCACACAATCTATGGTACTTTGTCCTAGTAGCCTGAACAGACTAAGACAGTATTGCAAAATATTCCTTTTAGAAAATATTTTTCCTATTTATTCTAGCAGTGAAAACATTCAGTGAGAACCAAGCTATTATATGTATTTCAATTAATGAAAACTAAACTCAAAGCCTAAATTAAACTTCACTTGAATCTCGGATACATAATTAGATAACTAAAATTCATTTGAGCAAGAAAAAAGATAATTTTGTGAAAAACTTTAAACAAGGCAAACTAACTTGAATTTGTAGTAATGAAATTTTATACATACCAGTTATACTTCCCAATATCATTTTATCATATTAACTTCATTTTGAAATCCCCAATCCCATGTAAATATCATCTCTTCAGTCACCAGAAGAAACTGCTACTGTAATTGGGCAAGACTTTCTCTTTCACCTACTATTTGGGAATGTAGCGACCGCTCTGAGAAGTGTGTGTGTGTGAAGAGGTGGGCATAAAGTGCCCTTGGGCAAAACGAATAGATTCTATGTAAAATCTATAGTCCTTTATGAGTCTCTAATTCTCAATGTTGGTTATGGGAAGGACGCTATTAGCAGCTGAAAACTAGAAAAGAGGTTTGAAGATGATAGTTGAGGTAAGAGGCTGACCCGTGTCTAAGGTAGCAGATTGTTTGCAATGCTTTATGTGCAGTCAAAAACCAAGGGGTGATCTTCAGTAGGCAAATAAAAACCACAACAACAACAACAAATAAGATTTTAGATAAATATAATTCAAATTCTACATATGAAACAATTTTTGACCTTCAGTGAGCTTTGAAAGGTAAATGTGGATTTTTGTGGCCCTCTTAGGCTATTCCTCAAAGCCCTACGTGGCTACAGCCAAAAAAGCCTAAGCAAAGCCCATGCCTTGGAACCATCCAAGAAGAAAGTATGCCTAGAAATAACCAAAATGACCAGGAGATATAGAGGTGCTGCAGTCGCTGCCTGACAGGCTTTAACCATGGAGGGGAAAGACTAAGTGAAGTCTCGAGAAGCACAAAGTGTGGACAGGATAAACACAGACACCAAGGTGTGGAGGGCATCTGCAAGGTCTTAAGGACCTGCTTCAAAGTAATTAAAAAAAATGACAAACATTTGGAGAAGCTTATATAATGACACAGAAAAGTGATTATAGGGGGAACACTGGTCTGTAGAAGTTAATGTAATGTAACAATCAGAAGCAGTGACTCTGAAGTGTGGTTTCCTAAGAATAACAGCTTAGCTTGGGATTAGGAAGTTTAGACAGTATCAATATCTGAAAAAGATACAGAAGGCATGACCCAGATCCACCACGATTAGGTCCCTGGATTATGAACACTATGAATTCCTAATATATATATAGTTATATAGCATATAATAATATATAATGAATATATGTATATTCATTCCACTATATATTCCACTGATTAAGAAATAAAGATGGAGAGGCCTTAATTGCAGTATTCAAAGAAAAAATACAAAAGAATGGTTTAAGTAATCATTATGAAGTGAAAAATACCAGGGATGCAAGGTTACCATATGCCAGACAATGTGTACGATATTTTTATGCTGATATCTCATTTAATCCATAAAAACTTGTCATTATTATATTCATTCTAAAGATAAGAAACCGAGACACAGAGATATTATGTACTTTAATGTCCAAAGTTACTAAAACAGTAAGCAGTGGGGCTGTATTTCAAACTCTTACATGTATACATTCAGAATTGATAATCTTTCCATAAATTTTTGCTACCTACCTCTCATACTGCATTTGGGGACTTGTGCATACAGAAGATGCAAGAAAGAAAAGCCTTGAAAATGGCAGGAAGATTAAAACCTGGTGATGTGATTGTTAATAAAACAGAACTAGCCTCTGGGAAATAGATGTTTACATCATTTCTCTCTGAATCTGGGTTTTCGTTTAGTCTGATCAATGTGGCCTGTCATAAAACCAATGCAGGTTTCCTGCAAGTCAAGGAAGGCTTTTTTTGGGATCAGAAGAAGCCTAGAAGTCCACACTCTGGGACTGCTTCCTGCAAGAGTTAGCACCTCCCACCACATTAGACTGATCTAGACTGATTTATCAGAACTATAGGAGCCAAACCACCTCAGCATCTACTCAGATGATTGATTGCAGAGGTTGAGAGGACAGACCCTGGGATCTGGGACATCTCAATCCAGTCCCAGCTTCTGTGCCTGATTGGGTGACCTGAATTATTTATCTCCTTCAAGCTCAGTTTCCATATCTGAAAAATGGAATAGTGAAATATATCTCCCTAAGGGCTCCAATAAATATTTAAGTAAAATAAGGCAGATAAAGTGCTCAGCTTAATAAACACTCTACAAGTGCTCTTTTTATAAAGATAATGGTGATAGAAGAGCAGAAAGAGAAGACAAGTGCAATTTCAAAATTAAGACAGTGCCTCTGAGCATCTGGGCTTTGAGGTATTTGTTAGCCACAGTCTGCTTTCTGATTGATAGCATGCTGTCCACAGTGAAGGGTTAATAACACAAGGTGAAATTCTCCTGCACATTTCTTCTTTGAAGGAAGGAAGCTGATTCTCTTAATTATAGAGGAAACATAATTTCCTCAGCAGTTTGTTAAACTCAGAATTTGATGGAAACTTTGAGAATGTGAAGCAGGTTAAAATTGTTGATTTTGTTTTGATCCACTAAAGTTCTGCTTGCTTATTTTGAGTACTACAGCTATTAGCACAAGGTTGGCACAAGCCATGGTAGTTAATTTTTATCCACTCTTGGTTGCTAAAAGTTAATTTACATTAAAAAATTTTGGTTGGCCATAATTTAAAGTCACCTTCAAATTAGACCAACCCACTTGTATCTAATTATAGAAGCAGTGCTATAAACATTCCTCTACTTCCAAGGAATTACCCATGGCTCCATTTATAAATGTAGTTTTGTGCACCATTTTTTCTCTCTCCTCATTTTTAGTTTAATGAACATTTAAAATACGTTTAGCAAATAAAAATTTCCAATTCCGGGAAAGTGATGAAACAAAAACTGACTGCTGATAGTGTTGCAATTGCTATGAGAGCCACGTGGCAGCTAGGGACAGAAGCTTTGCTCATTCTCTTTGATTTGATTTGGAAATGATTCAACAAAAAATTCAGTGATATAGCACCAATGTTTTTTTTTACTGACTTACAAATGAAATATTCAACATCATATGAAAGTTTTAATGAATTATGATATGCAAATAGCCATTCTTAAAAAAATTGTAGACTGTGAAGAAGCATGAAAAATACTTGCTCCAAAATTAAATTGGAATATATAATTGAATACAAAATAATATGTACATTATAGTTAAAACTATAAAACACTGGTTTTGCACTTCAGTGTACAAATCATCACCAACAGAGCTCCTCAAAGATCAAACTAGGCCTTACCACAAAAGGGTCCTCATCAACTGATCTAAAATTGTCTTCTAATACTGGTGGTGAGATTGAAGACAGTTTAGATTTACTTTAGTATAATATTGTTACCAATTTTAAAGTATCTTCATATATTTAAATGCTATTAAATCACATAACTACTGAAGTGCAATTTCAAGTGAAATGAAAAATTACTATATTAAATCCACATTTTAAATATTGCCATTTACTTGTTAAATATAATGCTTACTTGCAATTTACTCACTGGAATGGGATTCTAGAAGGAATCCCATGAAAATACAATAGAGGATAGATTGCAGTTCTGCTGTATACTCACTGGGAGGCAAATGGCATCCTGTACTCAAATATTACTGCATATCTTGCCAGTTTCCTGAGCCTTGGTATTAGACCACACCCAGGAAAACCTTTTGGAAATGCTATAAAAAGGCTGATTCTCTGACTATGCTCATCTTAACCAAACCCTGTCATCCCAAATGTTAAGAGGATCAAAAACTTTCAACGACTTGAACATATGAAGAAATAACTCAAGTGTGACCGGAAGTCTCATTATTAGATTCTAAATGTTTACACATGCAAATTATGAAATCTTGCATTAAAATCAACCAATCTACTCTTTTACAGTAATTAATCTTGGAACTTTGCCTAAGGATGAAGTGTGCCCAGGAAGAGTACTACATGAGGGCAGAGTTTATGATCTGGAGGCTGGATGACTCCTCCCCAGAGTGTCCCTGTAGTGGTGGTGGGGCCTCCCAACACCATCCAGTTCCCACAGCTCTCATTTGGCAGCACATTCATGAGTGGTTCATTTAAAAATTCACTGTGTATTTTGCACTTTGTTCTCATTTCCTTTTCTACCAATCTCACAATCAATGTTAATTTTTGTAGAACTTTTGAGTTTCTAGAAGAGTTTACCCTCAGACACAATGGAAAAACAAACAAGGTCATGGACCTTGTCATGCTCAGTTCATGTGGCACTTCCTCAGATTTCTGACCAAACAACACAGAGATTAATAAGTAATACTAAAATCAGGGAGATCAAATAGCCACTGAATTCTAAAGTCCAAATCCACCATTATTCCACAAGACAAATCTTAAAAAGTTACTGTCAGCAATCAAGGTCCTTTAAAGAGATTATTTATTATTTTTATTTCTTTGCATGTCATTTAAAATGATAACATCTTATATAGTGATCAAGTGTATGTTACCTTAATTACATTTGTTTATACTACCTTTTCTAAGATTACTTTAAGAATTCTGTCTTGGTAAGTTACTATTCTCTAAGATAATCATTTCACAAATTAAGAATAATGAATATTAATATTAAAAAGTAGTGTATGTTTGCAATGTTTTCTTAGCAAAAAATTAGAAGAAAATATAACAGTAGGAACAATAATTTACTCTGGAGATATTTGTTATAGTCTTTTTACTTTTTTGTAACTGGTAAATTTCTCAGTTAACATAAGAAAGAGAAAGGAAAAGAAAAAAAATATAAACATCACAACTCATCTAGTTTTGAGAGGAACACATGAGCAGAGGCTAAAATCTCTTTGTTCATAAGTGTTCCAAGTTACTTAGAGAATTAGTCTCTTACGAGATCTTGAAGGTAATTAAAATGTATTCCACTGTGATCATATGACAACTGTTAATTAGAAAAGGATTCTTGAAAAACAGGTTGTTTTTGTTTTTTGTTGCTGTTAATAAATAAACTTGGCTGGTAGATTTAACGATCTGTTTAAAGATTATTAACCACTTGACCTATAAAGTTAATGAAAAGAATCTAGCAGCTTCTGGTGGAGTGAAAATCAATGAGAAATGGGGAAAACAACTCTTTTGTTAAAGGTTAATTATTAGATAAAATAATAATATGAACAAATTATGACATAGATAACTTTTAGTAATACATTTTTTATGTAGTTATGTTTTACTTAGCACAATATTCAAACGGTTTGGAGGTAAGGCCTACACAGTTTATCTCCACTTAAAAGAGTTGTGTGATCTTTGACAAGTTAAATAAACTGTTTTCTTTGAAGTTGGTTTTATAATTTTTAAAATAGGAACAAAAGAAGTACCAAAAGATCCATTGTAAGGTTTAGATGGTTTAGAACCCTTGTAAGTTTCCATGAAAGGTTTAGCACAGTGGTTGGCACAAAATACAGCTTCAGTTCAGGTTAGCTTTATTATTCAGCCAAATTTAGATCCATTAGGAGAGTCCCACCTACTACCACACACCAATCCAAGGATTGGGTTTACACTGTCAAAGTAGCCATGCTGAGAGTCTATTAAACCTTAATAATTCATGCCATGGTGACAAATTACTATACCATGTTATTTATCTGCAAAGATTTGTGATGCTGAGGTGGGAGAAAACCATAATGAGCTATAAGCAACTCATTGTAAGTATTTTCAAATATAATGAACACATGCACCTTGAAAGCGCCTTTTCATTGGTGTGGTTTTCCCTGTGAATATTCACATGGAACTCATTTCAGAATGAGGTTTTATAGAAAAGAAGCACATCCTTCATGGGATGTGTAATGGGAAGTGATGCATAAATTGTGATAAATAGGGCTTATAACTCTGAATTGAGGATACCTAGGTTTCCACATCAAATTTAAATTTCCTGCAACCAGCAAAAAAAAATTAAGTTAAAGGCATTTCTTAAAATTTTACTATTTAACTTAATCTTGTTATAATCATAACACAATTGCAAAAGGAGTTTTAAAATTCCACATGTATGTCAATCATCAAATTAAAAATAAAATTTTATGCTACCACTGTTAGAAGTAAAACTTCTATTACACCCAATTGGTTAAGTAATTTCTACTAAATCCTAAGAATACTTATCACCAAGAAAATGGTATTAATATAACAAGAAAACAGCAGTAAAAAGTCTAGAAATTAAGGTTTACAATTTGGGCCAGGAGTAAAATTTATACAAAAGTTTTGATTTCCCTGGATGGATAGGGATCAGTGCAAGTGTTGCTTCCATCTGCCCTCAGTAATAGCTGAGCACTGAGAAGGCATTCTCTTCATTTCTGTAGTCTATAATACACACAATGTGCCAGGAGCCTCAAAGTATTCATGGGAAAACACAAACTCTTGACTAAGTGGGACACAGAATTTGAACATTGGTCCTTTTAATGATCAGAAATGCATGTGTATTTCATTAACATAGAATGAGGTGAAGAGAGAGTGGGCTAGATACAGTGATTTGGGCTAAAGTTCCAGGGCAAAACTACCTGCTAAGTGGCTTACTAGATGCTTGGCTTCAGGGAAGTTAAACTCTTCATGCCTCAGTGTCTGCATGGAAGAAAAAATAATAATACCTACTTACAGTGTAGCTGTGAGGATTATATAAGCTTAAAGCCTTAAAAAAGGCTTTGAACAGTGCCAGTGAATAAACCATCAATGTGAATTTCTAAGGATATACTGTGAATACTCCCAATCTCTTCAGTGAATGTAGGAATGATCGCCTTTCATTTTCGTTTGTTTATAAATATTTTTAATCATTCAATTCAATCTAGAAAACACTTTTAAAGATCTGTAAAATTATCATTTTTCATATAGTATGTTCCTGGAGGATGAAAATATATTTCAATTCCAACTTGAAAATCCCAAATTTCTACTATAGAGAAATAAATGTGGGCAGTATAGGTTTGAGAAATGAGCTCCTTAAACCCCTGCTAAAAGGTTCTCTCTTTCACGTAATCATGAAGACAGTAACCACAGCTTTTATTTTTATTTACCTTGTGTCAAGCACCTTGATAGGGAACTTACAATTTTTTCACAGTTTGTGCCCATGGCAAGTAAATGAGATCGACTCATTGAGTCAGTTGCTCACATCATAAAGCTTAGAATTGGCAGAGCCAGAATTTGAACCCAGGATGCTGGCTCCACACTCAGGACTCTGATGTTATGTGGCGGCACAAGAGCAGACTCACAGCTGTTCCCTCATGTCCTTGTGTCCTACGTATAATCTGCCATCAACCAGAGCTTTGGGAAGAAACTAGAGAACCTAGAGAGAGCTTCTGTTTTAATTAACTTCTGGGGAAAACAAGGGGAAAAGAGTCTATGACATTGTTTCTGATTCCAACAGCACATAATCTTTTCGGGATGCAGGAAGATAGGCTAGCTGAAACTAAAATAAATACATAATAAAGGCAGGAAAATAAATTTTTTAAAAATCATATTAAAAGTTAAAAATTAAGTGAGAAGTTTCAAGATCAATTTTTGTATGATTCATTGTATGCAATAACAATGACCACAAGCAAAAATAACTTTATGTTCTTTCCAGGTAAACCAGTCAAACAATTTTTTAATTTCCAGGGAAGTATTAAGAGAACAAATCCAAATCACACCTTTTAATGAACTTTGGATAAACCAAAGTGAATTATCATGAATTAAGCATGTGAGGTCTGAATGAGACAGTCTGGATCCAGAGTCACACTGGTGCTTCCTAATGTTTACAGATTACAAAAGAGTTCAAAAGCTACATGCCCCGTTGTCTGTTTGGAAGGGTCACAGTGCTGTCAATATTTGAAAGAATGAATCTAAGATAAAAATAGTATGCTCATTCTACTGTCAACCCCCTTTTCCTGATCAACATCACTTAAAAATAGAGCTATACTGATTATACACGGATTGTTTTTTTGGTAGACCCATCCCACGTGTTTAAGATGTCACAGTTCTCTGTTAACACTCTGTTACTAGGTGTATTTGTAGAATGGACAGAAAACATATTGATTATAACTCTATTTTTCAATATAAATAATTTATGACCATTTTAGAGTAGGTTAATGTTATTTTCTCTTTTGAGTGGAAAAGTTCAAATATATAACCAAAATTATAATAGGAACGGATAGAAACACTGATGAAAGAACTTGCTATCACCTCTGTTGAAAAAGATTTTGTTACATATACTACATTAGTAAGAATTAATATTTCTCAAAGTCCCTAGGAATATAAATTCCCATAAATGGTTAGATTTTCAGTCAGTAGTCAGGTTTTTGCTATTAAAGATAAAAACAAAATCATTAATAGTGTGAAGAGTGTGTGTCCCCTTTTCCTCAATAACTCAAAATGTTATTGGCTCACATGAACTTATACTCAGTATAATCACAAAAGAATACATAATTTTAAAATAATATTTAATAATACTTTAAAATATTAATAATATTATTTAAAATAATACTACTTAAAATTTATTTTAAAATAATACATAATTTAAAACTGATTTCTTTACTTTAAAGAATTGGAGTGATAATTTCCAGTGAGAACCTAACCATTAAATAAATGTTATCATCTGGTCAACTTCTTCAGAATAAACTTTAAGAAATTCTAAATTCATTTCTTGGATCCCATATTGAAACCACCTTCTACTGAGAGTATCTGTGATCTCTACATATTTTCAACTAGATGACTACATAATAACCCTAATCACTAAGGACTTAAGGATCATGAGTACCAAATATGAATATTATTTATGTATAAAACAGAAACAGTTTTTCTCATATGAGCACATACAATAACTAAACACTGCAAAAGTGGAAATTTTAAAGGTTGAATATAAAAATGAAATAAACACTCTGTTTAAATGGTTGGCTAATTATGATAATTTCATATGGTGCTTATTATCTCAAAGTAGAATATATACTTAGGGTGAGGCTCTTTGTCAAAGACATTTATAAGCATCCATCTTTCTAACAGTTTAATTGGAAACTGCCCATTTTTATTGATGGAATATTTGTTGTCCTGATAAATGCCTCAAATATGCTTAGGGCGAAAGAATAGTAAGGTCCCCACTCTCTACCTTTTCAGGTAGTGGAATTTATATCCATCCTTCCAGAAACTTGTTCCCAAACTTGATATGCAACCCTCTGGCACATAAGAGACTTAATCTATAATTTAAATATCTACATTTTCACCTTATTTTCTATTTTAAATACATTCTTCATTTCTTTCATATTTTAAATAAGTATATTTATTTTTAAAAAGAAATTTAAGACAGAAACGCATTGAGTCAGTCATTATAATAATTCCTTTCCACACCCCTATGGATCACCCTGCTTAATTTTGGGTGCAAAATACCCACTTTGGAGACAACTGGCCTAAGAAATAAAATATAAATTTCAAACTATATTGAAAAATCCATCCACAGATTTATCCCCGCCCCTGCTTTTGTATTTTCAAAAAAAAAAAAAAAATTCCACTATTCCAACACATCATTTATACCAAGCAATCTAGTTGTTATGAGAGAACAAGAAGCTGGGCAGGAGATAGGGACTGTGATGTTCTCTGGTTAGATGCTCCGCCTATGCAAAAGGTCAGCATCAGATAGAGAGTGCGCCAGCTGTACTAACAAGCCAAGCCTGAGTGAGAACAGCAAGTCAGCAACCACAGCCAGGCAGAAATCAGAATACTCAGGTCCCAGGAATTCAGAGACCAAAGGTAGAAGAAATCAAGCAGGCTGAGGAGAACTCCAAAGTCAAGGCAAGGCTTAAGATGGTCAAAAGGTCAAGGAGTCAGGAATCAGGAGATCCATTTAAGGAGCACAGGACTGGTAAAAAGACAAGGAAACAGATGTGAGGCCCGAGCAACAAAGAAACTTGACACTGCAGAAATTTTCTGTCATGGCCAGGAAGTTTCTTACATGTTTCCTACTGGATCTTTTCCCAGAATTTGGCTAGTGTGATTCTGCACAAAGCAGAGGGCAAACAGAAGAATTTGCAGAAGAAGAGGATTAGAAAGGGGACCAAGGACATATTTCTTCTGCTCCCATTCCACTGAGAGAGCCTGCTGTCCTCATCCTTAAAACACCAGTCAAATCCTCCCTCCTCTCTTAGCCCTTCCTTAACCATCTCAAAATATCATTCTCTGAATTTCTATACAAGTTTTAACCTCCTGATTTTTTTACCACAACTTTGTGCACCCTTATGTGTTTCCCTTGTTTTATGCGTCAATTTCACCAGAGATTTCTAGCTCGCAGAAAGCTGTGAATTCATTTCACACTTTTTTTGTTCTTTTTAGTTACACATAACAGTAGAGTATATTTTGACATATTTATTCAAACATGGAGTACACCTTATTCTAATTAGGATCCCAGTTTTGTGGGATGATGAGATTCACTGTGGTTGTATTCATATATGTACATAGGAAAGTTATGTCAGATTCATTCCACTGTCTTTCAATAGAAGTTCAGTAGATTAGATAAAGGGAACGAAGGGAAGGGATGGGGAAAAGAAACAGGAAAGACATACTTTGATTTTTAGGAGTCAATGCTTAAATGTTTCTGAGGGTACCTTGAGTATAATATCACTCTTTACTCAAATACACAGAATATTGTGCAAATAATATTTAGCATATAATTATATGAGATCAGATCATTTATATTAGATTATAGAATAAAATTGTTCCATTGAATTCAAAGTAAAAGTGAGACAAAAAAGAAAAAAAAACAGCAAAAGATTCTGTTCTAAAATATAATAGATAGAGATTTCCTCACTTACGTGAGATATGAAAAGTCAGAATAGTAAATATTGGACACTAGTCATTAAACATCGGTTTACTCTATCCCCAGGTGGAATATCATAATATTCATTATTAACTTATGGGCAAATTCCATAAATACCTACGATATGCCTATCATCAAACACATAGAAGACACTGTGGGAGGTGAGAGATGAGAAAAGAGGGATACAGAGAGATAAATACAGCATCATCTCTCTTTTAGAAAATCTAAGAGCATATGAAATATTTCAGAACTATCTAATGAAGACCAAAAAGGCTGTCCACCAATTTGAGGTTGGGCATTGTTTAAGACTGTTTTCTGTTGCTCTAACAAAATGCCTGCGGCTGGATAATCAAAAGAAAAGAGGTTTATTTAGATCACATCGTGGAAGTCCAGTGAATGACATCAGCATTTGCTTGGCTCTGGAGAGGGCCTGGTGAATGGCATCACCATGGTAACAGCATATATATAAGGGGTGAATGGTGCATGTAGAAAAGGGATGAAGGGGAAGTGCCAGTTTCAGTTACAACAACCCATTCTCATGGGAACTAATCCAGTCCCATATTACCTGACTCATCCTCACAAATCAGCATTCATTCATTCATAAAAGTGGAGCCCCATGATCTGATTACCTTCCACTAGATCTCATGCCTTATAGATCTCACTACCTCTGCACTGCCACACTGGAGACCAAGCTTCCAACACATGAACCTTCAGGAGACAAACCATGTGAAACCACAGCAGGCATGAAGAAGAAATAGTTATTCTCTTTACAAGGTAAAGACAGGGCTGAAGGTAAAGACAGTTGCAGCTGGAAGCAGTATCCACAGGGTCAAAGATGAGAGACAAGTGAAGGTTAGGATAGGAAGCACCTAAAAGAAAAGGAGGGATGAAAGGTATGTCTGAAATGTAGCTTCACACCAAAGGAAGTTAGACTTTACTTGGAGGCACTGATGAGCCATGGCCAATTTTAAAGTAGCAAATTAGCAGACTTTATTTGGGTTGCTGGACCACAATTGACATTCACTAAGTAATTATTTAATTGTAGACTATTACTAAGACAATATGTGATTATCAAAGTGATTCATAACATTAGGGCTTATTCTTTCATTTCCAAAGTTAGCTGTTTTGTAGTAAAAAAGTCATCGAATTTTCAGACTCTGTTTAAAAAGAACAACAAATCCATATACAATTAGGCTGAAAAGAGAAATGTTGACAGTAGCACCATTTAATGTATTAATGATGCACATAATGACTATTATGCTGATGACTTAACTTATATACTCTTTCTTAGCCACATTTTATAGATACATCTTAACTTTGAAAAAGTTAGTAATTATGTCCTAGAAGTACTATCTTCTGGGAATCATGGACCACAAGCAGAAGTCACCTTCTGTGAGGGGTATCTACAAATACCTGAGAATATAAGTTACTTATATTGTTATTCGAGTTGTTCAATTTTCCGTGGATCACTAGTCTTTCAATTCTGCCCCCTCTTACATTAGAACAATAGAAAACCAAAAAAGGAAACAAACCCAGTACTGCTTGCTTGTTGGTTTAAGGTACATTATAACTGCTTTATAAAGTATATCTGACAAACGACCCATAGTTCATTGTGTTCCAAGCAAAATATCACTATTCCAAAAATAATAGCAAAAGTTACTCAAGTAAAAGAAAACATTTTTGATTTAAACTTGTAGGGGGATAGTATAATTGTCCCATTTTAAAGAAATAAACATTGCTCAATATTAAAAAAAATAAACTGTGGTGTGTATAAAACAAACATAAGAGATTTATCTCCATCTGAAATCACACACGATATTATAATTTCGTGGAAATATTTTGAAGTAATGACTTCAAATGAATACAGGAAGAATGTTATTAAAAAGAACAAAGATTAGGAAATATACTGTAGTGCATAATCCTGCAGTGGGGAAGGGAACAGTCTCTTATGATCTAATAGGATTTTTCCATTCTTAACTTGGTTAGTCTTAGACACAAAGCAAATAAATCATTCTTGGTTTCTAAAATTCCATGGTGATACTCAAAGGAAATTAATTCCCTTTGCTAAACATGGTTCATAAAAACATATTATTGAAGTCAACTCGGTGAGAATTCTAGATTTATTAATTCAAAAAGGATGTCAATTTTTCTTCAAATAAATGATTTTCTATTCTTTCCCATACAGTTTCTAACACAGAAGTGACTTCCCAGTTTGGGGAAATTTATTTTGGTGGCAGAATGTACAGGTATGACATTTGTATAATAAAGAGCTTGGTAAACTCGGGGTGGTAAAGGAACCCTCCCTTGAAACTAAACAGAGTACAGCCTCATGAAAACCCTGTGTCATTACTCCAAATATGAAAGGGAAAGAGCCTGATTACTGATGAAAATGTGATTAAAATCCTTATCAGATACAGTAACTACATTGGAAACAAAATTCCTGCATCATTTTGGTATTTATTAATTAAAGAACTTAAATAATTTAGAACCTAATCACACAAATTCTTGCACAAGTAAGACAGCAACTGTCCTCCAGGTGCTAAAAATCAAAGGCAGGCACTTGCATGGATGCATATATTGAAACATGAGATTAAGATTATTAAAGCAAAAACATGAATGAAAACTAACACATCAGTCTTTCTCCAACAAAACTGAAGTGTACTGTAGCAATAAGCAATGTATGAAGCAGGGTTGAGGACAGAATGGCTATGAAAACCCTTCCTTCCAGCTAAATAAACTATGTGGAAATCATTTGGTCTTTGGTCAGCCACAGAGTTTGATGAAAGTACAAAGATTTCAAAATCTAGTGAAAAGTTCACAAAACAGGTATAATCTTGTGAGCTCCCAGAGGTAGGTGGTGACAGAAAAGAGAAGCATAGGAAGCAACTGAGTGATGAGGAATGGTTCGAAGTTGATTTCTTAAATTAGAAACAACTTACAAAATTGGTTATTGTGGGAAATGAATCAAAAGAGATGGAAGCAAGGATCTTCCTTGATTTCTTTCTTTCCCTCACATACAACATCCAATCCAGCAGCAGATGCTGCTAGCCTCACCTTCAAAATATAGTGCAAACCTGAAATGCCTTCTCCCCACTACTAATTCCATTGTTCAAACAATCTCTATCTTTCATGTGGACTGCTGTAAAGGCCTCTGAACTTTTTTCTCAGCTTTCACTGTCCGCATCCACTGTTTACTATAGTCCTCCTTCTGCACAGCAGCCAAAATTTTATAGAGACTTATCTCCCTTAGAATAAAACAAACTATCATGAGTTGCTAGACCTTACATTATCAGACCTACTCCTCTTTCTTAACTCATTTCCTTCTATTCTCGACCCAGCTTGCCCCAGTCTAGTTGTACCAGATTTCCTGCAAGTTCTCAAGCACAATCCCAATTAACTGCTATTTCATACAATACTAAAAGCAGGCCAATGATAGACACTGTTTATACTCTGGTATCTGGGGAAATTTGTAGTTCAATTAAATTATAGAAATTTATATTCAACAACAATAACAACAACAAAATCAGCATATTGCAGGCATGTGTGGATTCATCTTAAAGACAACAACACCATGTATCTGCTGCTCTGTGAACATGCAGAAACACAGAGGCACCCTAGGGCTGCAACTGAGCACATGTCATGGGAAGCATGAGATATATTTACCAACAATGCATGTGTGAAAGGAAAAATGGAAAAAAATGCTAGAAAAAAAGAAGCAGAGAAATATTTTTGCTACAGGGCCTAAACTGTGCCAAACATATCACAGAGTTGTGCTAAGCAGAGGAGAAAGGGCTCAAATCTGAATCCTGAGGTGTAGGCCACATGGATTCTAACTCAGTAGGACCCCATCAGAGCAAATCAATTATACTCTTACCACCAGGTCCAGGGCTTGAAAGACACAGATTCTAGGATGTTGGCACTCTTTTCCAACATACATATCACAGAATGTACTTTCAAAATAAAAAGGACCCATGATATGAGATCGTGTGGCTTCCAGAATAGGTTACAGAATTCTATTCAATACATGATATTGCAAAAATAGTCGATATTTTTAATAAGAAACTGGCATCAATTAAACACTAATTATATTCTAAAGTGTTGAGTTCATATTTTATGAAACAAACTGTGTGTGTATGTGTGTGTATGTATGTGTATGTGTGTGTGCATATGTATGTGTGTGTCACAGCCATGCCTTAGATTAAATTCTCCTTTGGGAACAAGTAAAGGAGCCTAAATAGTAATTTAAGAAAATCATTTGCATATGAAACACCAGAGTATGATTTAGCTGCTAAAAAACACAGCAATTACAAATTGATGTTGATATTATGTAAGGATCCTGAGCAAAAGTCAGATGGATTCACATTCATTCCTAAGGGGAAGGCTTTTGGGACAAAGGTTAGGGACAAAGGGGAGGTGATGTGGGACTGGGAACATCATACTTCACAGGGGCAACTGAATTTCACAATTTTGATTGTATTCACTTCTCACTGCTGTAAAGGCCTATGGGTTTGAAGTTGGCTTCAGACACCTCCCTCCCTTACCATGAAAAGTCTGGACTAAGGTGAATCTAACTGCCTTACAATACTCCATATTTACTAACATTGAAAAATATTAAGTATGAAGGGCTCAGAATTTGCCTTTTTCCTATTTAAATCACTATGAAATCAAGTGATAACCATGATTTACACATGGACTGATCGAGAAGCCTGACTAGAAGTTGATTAGAGTCCCTAATTTAGGACGTCTAAAGCCTCATTACAAAATGTCTAGAATTTACAAACCTCAGATTATTATATTTTTTGTTTAAAAAATGGTAGTATAATATCTAAGAGTGGGGAAGACTTACTGAGGGAGAAATCAACCTCTGCCTAAAGAAACAAAATTCTAGACCTGGGGCTATAGCTCAGTGGTAGAGCGTTTGCCTCGCACTTGCGAGGCACTGGGTTGGATCCTCAGCATCACATAAATAAATAAAGATATTACACAAAAAGAAATAAAATTCTATAGGATAAAAAAGTGTCAGTCATGGGAGTGGAAAAAATTATGTCAAAAATTTAACAATGGGGGCTGGGGTTGTGGCTCAGCAGTAGAGTGCTCATCTAGCGTGTGCAAGGCCCTGGGTTTGATCCTCAGCACCACACTAAAATAAATAAATAAAAACAAAGGCATTGTGTCCAACTACAACTAAAAAAATAAATATTTTTTTAAAAATTAATAATGATTTATTCTAGGTTATATAACAGACTGTTATTTAACAACAACAATAATAACAATAATCCTTTTCTTCTTCTTTTCCTTTTCCTCCTCCTTCTCCTTTTTCATCGTGTTTTAACTTCTTTTAGGAACCAAAAAGCATTGCTGGGTAGAAATCTATGTCTTTACCTCTTTGGTTCCAACAATTCTTCTTTTAAGACAATAATCACAAACTTGAATGCCTATAAAGCCCAGCAAGTTAATGTGAGTGTGGAATTGTGTCAATCCAGTCAAGTGGCAGCCATTCTTTAGTGTAAGTACAGAGCAGCTGCAAAGAAATGCAAGTAACAATGAACTCCATGGTCATATATAATTATAATGCATTGATAAAACGAAAAGGGAAAATAATCATACATGAAAAAAATGAAGGTAAGCAGTGTTGCATGTTTTAAAGTTTTTCTACACTGGAAATTTGGGAATTTAAAAAAAAATTTTTTTCTAATATTTAAATCATGACAAATGATTTAAAAACAGACAAGCAGCCAGGCACAGTGGTATATGCCTATAATCCCAGCAGCTTGGGAGGCTGAGACAGGGGGATTGCAATTTCAAATCGAGCCTTAGCAACTTAGCAGGCCCTAAACAACTTTTCCAGACCCTTTCTCAAAATAAAAAATAAACGACAGGCCTGCGGACCAGTGTAGAGCACAGACAGGCCGAGGACAGGCCCATTGACACCTACAGGGCACAAGCAGGCCTAAGACAGACCCACCAACTGGGTTGGTGGTGCTGCATCTTTGAACACATCACCCAATGCCACCTTCCATTCTCCTCCGCCACACACAAACACTCTATCACTGAAAGCAGCTGCCTCCATATTGGGACATCTTGGTCACCATATTTAGTTGGGGCAACTCCCGGCTTGGAACACTGGCTGGGCAGGTCCTGACAGTCCCCAAATACCCACTTTCCCTGGCAGCCACTAACCTGGCACAGTGACGGCCCAATACAAAATAGCTCTCCAAGACAGCTGTGCAGCCCCCAAAGCACAACCCACAAGACCTCTGGAGAGAATGGTCCCTGATTAGGAAGTAGAAAGAGAGAGGGTAAGTAAGATACAGTTTAGAGACTAAATTGGATACCAGGAACTATGAAGTCTACAGGAGATATAAGGAGATAAGACCAGGCTCCCACATCACATGAGTAAGCTCCAAAGGAGATTCTTGGGATACAGTCATTTATCAGGGACCAGCTGGTGTCATACCCCACTTCCAAGTGCCTTTCACCCAAGATTAATCCTCCCACCCTGGTAACATTCACCATCCTGAGGGTGGAAATACCAGCAAATAACAGACAATCCCACCTGTTGGAGGAGAAGGGAAGCAGGAAAGATCTCCAACTAAAACAACCCTTGTTTCTTCCTTTAAGACATTTTTTTTTTCTTTTTCTCTCTCTCTATTCTCCTGCCCTCACATTCCCAACATTTGTGAGTCCAAATAATTTGCATGAATTAGGATACTGAGGACAGGGACGTCTGAATAGTATATTAAAGTTGTGTTGTGTATTCTTTTATCTTCTATTTTTACATTTTTTATTTTTCTTAATATTTATGTGGGTTTTTAAAAATATGCTCTATTGTCTTCCCACTTACTTGTCTCCCCAAAATCACTTACTCTCTCTTCTCCTGCTACTAGTCATCATCTTTAGATTTGTCTTTCACACTTCCTAAGATTTAATAACTCTATATCTTCACCTCCTAACCCCTCAACATCTCACCTTATACCTTATCCCCTGTTCTTTGTCCACCAACAGAAACTGTAAACCCTTTTGCAAACCTACTATTTATAGTGTAGATAATAATTGAACTCACCATTTCTGTATATATTATGACAAAACTGTAAATGCCTTAATAGTCACTGTTTGGTTTAAGATTGTATATTGGTTATATTGGGATCTGTTAACATTGTTCTTCCCCTCAAAGGAGAGGTATTGGAACCTTGTTGGGGCACTATAAACCTAAAACGTAAAAATAGCACACATGGATCCACAGGGTTAGAAGAAAAGATACATGAACAACTTGAAAAAAAAAAGGGAAAAAAGTGCCCCAAACAAATCAAGATATTATATTACAAGAATCCATGGCTAGCACAACAGGAGAAATGACAGAGAAGGAGTTCAGGATGTACCTAATTAAAATGTTCTGTGAATTAAAGATTGATATAAGAGAACAAATACAGGCAGCAAAATATTATTTCAATAAAGAGCTACATAAGCAAATACAGGAAGCAAAAGATTACTTCAATAAGGAGATAAAGGTTCTGAAAAACAACCAAACAGAAATCCTTGAAATGAAAGAAACAATGAACCAAATTAAAAGCTCAATACAAAGCATCACCAACAGATTAGACCACTTGGAAGATAGGACCTCAGACAATGAAGACAAAATATATAATCTCTAAAATAATGTAGATCACACAGTGAAGATGGTAAGAAACCATGAGCAGAACATTGAAGAATTATGGGATAACATAAAATGACCAAGAGTTATTGGGACAGAGGAAGGCATTTCCTTTTCCAAACCAAATAAATGAACAGTCTATTCAATGAAATAATATCAGAAAAATTTCCAAACATGAAGAATGAATTGGAAAACCAAATACAAGAGGCTTATGGGATGCGAAATGTACAAAATCACAACAGATCTACACCAAGGCGAATTATAATGGAAATGCCTAGCATACAGAATAAGAAGAGAATCTTAAAAACCATGAGAGAAGGGAATGAGATTACATGTAGAGGGAAATCAATTAGGTTATGTGCAGATTTTTCAACCCAGACCCTGAAAGCTAGAAGATCCTGGAACAACATATACTAAGCTCTGAAAGAAAATAGATGTCAACCAAGAATCTTATATCCAGCAAAATTAAGCTTTACATTTAATGATGAAATAAAAACCTTCCATGATAAACAAAAGTTAAAAGAATTTACAACTAGGGCTAGGGTTGTGGCTCAGTGGTAGCGTGCTCACCTACCATGTGTGAGGCACTGGGTTCGATCCTCAGCACCACATAAAAATAAAATAAAGATCTTGTGTCCACCTATAACCAAAAAATAAATATGTTTTAAAAAGAATTTACAACTAGAAAGCCTGCACTATAGAACATCCTGGGCAAAATATTCCATGAGGAGGAAATGAAAAGCAACAATGAAAAACAGAAGAGAGAAGTATTACACTAAAGGAAAAACTAATCAAAGGAGAAACCAAGTCAAGTTAAATACCAAAAATGAAACAAGAATGTCTGGGAATACAAACATGTCTCAATAATAACCCTGAATGTTAATGGCCTAAACTCACCAATCAAAAGACAAAGACTGGCAGATTTGATTTACAAAAAAAAAAAAAAAGACCCAACAATATGCTGCCTCTAAGAGACTCATCTCATAGGAAAAGACAGCCACACACTGAAGGTGAAAGGTTGGGAAAAAACATACCACTCACATGGACTGTGGAAGCAAGCAGGGTCTCCTATCCTATCAAATAAAGTAGACTTCAAGTCAGAGTTAATCAAAAGGGAAAAAGAAGGACATTACAAATATATATGCCCCAAACAATGGAGCATCTATGTTCATCAAACAAACTCTTCTAAAGTTCAAGAGTCAAATAGACCACAGCACAATAATTCTGGATGACTTTAACACATCTCTTTCACCACTGGATAGTTCTTCCAAACAAAAGCTGAACAAAGAAATTATAGAACTCAATAAAACAATAATTTAGACTGAAATGACATATATAGAATATTTCATCCATTAATGAGTAAATATACATTCTTCTAAGCACCACATGGATCCTTCTCTAAAATAGATCATATATTATGCCACAAAGCAACTCTTAGCAAATACAAAAAAGTAGAGGTAATACCCTGCATTCTATCAGATTATAATGGAATGAAATTAGAAATCAATGATAAAATACAGGGGCTCAGGCTGTAGCTCAGTGGCAGAATGCCTAGCATGTGGGAGGCACTGGGTTCATTTCTCAGCACCACATAAAAATAAACAAATAAAACAAAGGCATTCTGTCCATCTACAACTACAAAATAATAAAAAAATCTAGGTGTTAGAGTGGTGTGTATTTTTTATTTTTATTTTGAATAAACAATGGGTTACAAAAGACATCAAAGAAGAGATTAAAAAATTCTTAGAGATAAATGAGAACACTGATACATCAAAATCTCTGGGACACTATGAAGACAGTAGTACAAAGAGGAAAGTTCATAGCATGGATTTCATTCCTTAAAAGAAGAAAAAGCCAACAAATAAATGACCTAACATTATATCTCAAAGCTCTAGATAAAGAAGAACAAATATACTCCAAAAGCAGTAGAATATATGAAATAATTAAAATTAGAGCTGAAAACAATGAAATTAAAACAAAAGAAAAAATTGACAAAACAAAAATTGGTACTTTGAAAAAATAAATAAAATTGATAAACCCTTAGCCATAATAACAAAGAGAAGGAGAGAGAAAACTCAAATTACTAACATCTGTAATGAAAAAGGAAATATCATGACAGACACTACAGAATTACAGAAGATAATTAGAAATTAGTTTAAAAATTTGTACTCCAATAAAATAGAAAATAACAAAGGTATCAACAAATTTCTAGAGTCACATGGTTTGACCAAATTAAACCAGGATTATATACACATTTTAAACAGACCAATTTCAAGCAATGAAAGAGAAGACACCATCAAGAAGCCTACCAACCAAGAAAAGCCCAGGACTAGATGGATACACAGCTGAGTTCTACAAGACCTTCAAAGAAGAAGTAATAAAAATATTCCTCAAATTATTTTATGAAATAGAAAAAGAGGAAACACTTCCAAACTCATTCTATGAGGCAAATATCACCCTGATTCCAAAACCAGACGAAGACACATAAAAAAAGAAACTGCAAACCAATATCTCTAATGAACATAGATGCAAAAATTCTCAATAAGTCATACAAAAACATATCAAAAAGATAGTACACCACAATCAAGTGGGGTTCATCCCAGGGATGAAAGATTGGTTCAACAGATGGAAATCAATAAATGTAATTCATCACATCAATAGACTTAAAGATAAGAATCATATGATCATCACAATAGATGGAGAAAAAGCATCTGACAAAATACAGCACTCCATTATGTTCAAAACACTAGAAAATCTAGGGATAACAGGAACATATCTCAACATTGTAAAAGCTACCTATGCTAAGCCCCAGGCCAATACCATTCTAAATGGAGAAAAATTGAAAGCATTCTCTCTAAACATTGGAAAAAGACAGGGATGCTCTCTTTTACCACTTCTTTTTAATATAGTTCTTGGAAACATTAGCCAAAGCAATCAGATGGACGAAAGAAATTAAAGTGATACAGATAGGAAAATTAGTACTATTTGCCAACAATATGATTCTATACCTGGAAGACCCAAAAAATTCCACCAGAAAACTTCTAGAATGAATAAATGAATTCAGCAAAGCAGCAGGATATAAAATCAACATCCATAAATCAACATCATATCTGTATATCAGTGACAAATCCTCAGGAAGGGAAATGAGGAAAACTACCGCATTCTCAATAGACTCAAATAAAATAAAATAAAATAAAATACTTGGGAATCAACTTAACGAAAGATGTGAAAACCTCTACAATGAAAACTACAGAACACTAAAGAAGGAAATTAAAGAAGATCTTAGAAGATGGAAAGATCTCCCTTGTTCTTCAATAGGCATAATTAATATTGTCAAAATGGCCATTCTACCAAAAGCACTATGCAGATTTAATACAATTCTGATCAAAATTCCAATGACATTCCTCATAGAAATAGAAAAAGCAGTCATAAAACTCATCTGGAAAAATAAAAGACCCAGAATAGCTAAAGCAATCCTTATTGAGAAGAGTGAAGCAGGTGGTATCACTATACCAGACCTTAAACTATACTACAGAGCACTAGTAACAAAAACAGCATAGTATTCATACCATAATAGACTTGTAGACCAATGGTACAGAATAGAGGACACAGAGACAAAATAAATAAATAAAATAACATAAATACAGTTATCTTATATTAGACATCAAAAACTTATATTGGAAAAAAGATAGCCTCTTCAACACAAATGGTGCTGGGAAAACTGCAAATCCATATGCAACAAAATGAAATAAGACTCTTAGAGCGTAAGAATTTAAATCAAGAATAAACAACTAATAAAAAAAAAAGAAACTCTAGGAGGTAGGGCCTAGGTGGAGGAAATAGATCAATATAGGCATGTTCTTAACTTATATAACATGCTTCTAGCCCCTTCTTCACTTTCTCCCTCTGTTTTCCAACTGCTATGAGGTGAACAGCTCTGTTCTGTTATATGTTCCATGATGTGATATTCTGCCTCCCCACAAGGCCAACCAATCATAGAATGAAATCTCTGAAACCATGAGTCAAAATAAATCCTTCCTCACTTAAAAAAATCAAGAATCAATAAGTGGGTGGATTCAAACTAAAAATCTTCTTCTCAGCAAAAGAAACAATCAGTGAGGTGAAGAGACTGCCTATATTTGGGAAGAAAATTTTTGCCACACTCACATCAGATAAAGCACTAATCTCCAGGAGATATAAAAAACTCAAAAATTAACACCAAAAAACCAAACAACCCAATCAATAAATGGGCTAAGGAGCTGAACAGATACTTCTCAGAAGAAGAAATACAAGTGATCAACAAATACATGAAAAAATGTTCAACATCTCTAGTAATTAGAGAAATGCAGATCAAAACTACTCTAAGATTTCATCTCACTCCAGTCAGAACAGCAGCTATTAAGAATACAAGCAACATTAAGTATTAGTGAGGATGTAGGGGAAAAAGACACACTCATACGTTGCTGGTAGGACTTCAAATTGGTGCAACCAATCTGGAACGAAGTATGGAGATTCCTTGGAAAATTGGGAATGGAACAACCATTTGAGCCAGCTATCCCACTCCTCGGTTTATACCCAAAGAACTTAAAAACAGCATAGTACAGGGACACAACCACATTTTTTAATGTTTATAACAGCACAATTCACAATAGCTAAATTGTGGAACCAACCCAGATATCCTTCAGTAGATGAATGGATAAAGAAATTGTGGTATGTATACACAATGGAATATTATTCAGCATTAAAAGAAAATAAAATCATAGCATTTGCAGGTAAATGGATGGAGTTGGAGAATATTATGCTAAATGAAGTAAGCCAATCCTAAGAAACCAAATACTGAACGTTTTCTCTGATATAAGGATGCTGATTCATAATGCGGATAGTGGGGAAGCATGGGTGGAACAGAGGAATTTTAGGTAGGGTAAAGGGGAGGGAGTGGGAATGGGGGTAGTAAAGATAGTGGAATGAGACAGACATTATTACCCTAAGTACATGTATGAAGACATGAAGGATGAGATTCTACTTTGTGTACAACCAGGGACATGAAAAAATTGTGTTCTCTTTGTGTAATAAGAATTGAATTGTATTCCGCCATCATATATAACAAATTAGAATAAGTAAAATAAAATTTAAAAAAAAATTAAAAGGGCTGGGGATGTGGCTCAGTGGTTGAATACCCCTGAGTTTAATCTCTGGTACCAAAAAATAGTAATGATAATAAAATAAAAAAAATAAATAAAAACAAAACAAGTCTGTAAGGTATCAGATAAAGTATAAGGGATTCCAAAGGGCAATTTTGCCTAGAAAGTACAAGATATGTACTTAGTTTTCTTTTTGCACAAACCAATAGGTACATTAATATTCAAGAAGCACAGATCTAAATTTTAAAAAAGAGCAATAATTATGTATGTGCAAAAATTCTAGGCATCTAAATAATAGCATCAAAACGACTATTAAGTCCTTATCTAAATGAAGGATAGGTAGAAAATGTTGAAATATTACTTTCTGCTATTCAAATTTATTCTACATTATTTATTATTATTTCTATAACGTTAACAGATTAAACAAGGTAGGGGAGTGAAATCTAAAATGGGGCAAAGGTGGTATCATTTTACTAAAACAATAAGTGAAATAGGTGGTTTTTTTCTTACATTGTATATCTAACAAGAAATTATGATGAGAAAAAATACAAAGACTAAATCAAAGAAGAGAAACCAAAGGATCAATAGGATAATGTATAACAAGAATCCTCTGCCATCCCATGGGACAGAACCATTAGGAAATAAAGAAAGTGTAAATGGCTAAAATCCCATAGGCTGAGATTGAAAAAGCTCACTCTTGCTATCAGAGAGTTAAGTTGAGAGAGAATATACTGGGACTGCTGAGTGGGAAGAATGGAGAGTCTAGGAGGTAGAATAGGTTGACAAGTGAGGTCTAGAAAAAATTAAAAATCCATTCAAACAAAGGAGAAAGACAAAATATGCCTGTAGGATGAAAACCAATGGTAGGGTACAAGAAAGGTGGGTGGGCAGAGGCAAATAGAAGAAAGTCCAAATTCATTTGTAAGACAGGTACTGAGGTCAGGAATAGAAAGATGGTGGCCTGTAGTCAGAGGCTGGGAAACCAGCTGGAACATAGTACTGGTACAGGAAGAGGCAACCTGAGCACAGTCTTACAGCCTGGCCAGGCTTTGCCAACTTTTTGCTTTAGGGGAAGGAGGTGATGTTTACCTATTAAATGTCAGATGGGGTACAGAACATAATCCCAGAGAAGTATGTAGAATGATCTGTTCCCTAAGTAGACTAGAAGCAAGAAATACTTGTCCTGAAGGTTTGGGACTGACGTGTGCCTGAACCATATCTTCATTACAGGTATGCAAAGCCATCATTCATCTGCCTCTGTGTCTGCTATCTGATATGGTTCTACTCAAACCAAGTATCCAGGAAGTTCTATTATCTCATTTACTTTGCAAACAATGTATGATAATGAAACTATTTTTTAAAATGATTTTTAAAAACTTTTGCAGAGGCTAAGTAATTTTTTCCACCTGTGGCCCTTGAACCTTATGTTTCCATAGAAACAGACAGCAGCATAGTCTGTTTTAATCTTTAACCATAAATGATTTCCAAGAATCAGTGACACCACCCTCAATTCTTGTTTCTTTCAACCAGTTTCCAGCATTTAAATTTATTCAAGCATGAGTGAAAATCAAACATGTTGAAAATACTAACCTTCATTAAGCTGTGAAACTTTCTATTCGGAAGCAAAATATTTCAGTAAAATAAACCCAATGACCACATTTTCTGTGAAAAGGGAGGATTGGGGCAATGACACAAGACTGACTAAGGGCATCAAGCCTTAAAACTTGTTCTCTACCTCCAAGTTATTTTTTTCCGAAACTGGTAGGAGCTAATCAAAACTATATTAACCACTTAAGCAGTGATATGGCCAACTGAAGACCCACAGTTGAATTTCCAGGATCTTCTACTAGTCCAAGCACAATAAGTAAAATCATTGGTTCTAGATAGAAAGCATTACCCATTATTTTCTCCTTGTGGGCAAAAGGTCTTCAGCACTAAAAAGCACTAAATAAACAGGACAGAAGGAGTGAACTTGAAAGTTACATCACACTTTACAAATTTCAGGGATTAATAAATGTATATGTCCTTAGAAGAAAAGGAAACTTTAAAATTTTCAAGAGAAATATTACACAGAGAGTTGGGTAGAGGACACATCAAGCAATTATGTTCACTAGAAAAATCTGTATCTTACTTTTAAGGACCCTCAGAGCTTGGAAGGAACTGGATTAAGGCAAAGGCAATCACACCTGGGAAAGTTAGGTTAAGGTCAGCAGGGTCTGGGTGGACAAGGTATGTGTGATGCTCCAACTTTATTCATCACTGCTGCTGTGGGGTTGGGAAGGAGAAAGGGAGCCACCAAATCTGCATTTCCCTCTTCTAACCTGTTAGACTGTGTGAGCATGTTGTTTCTATGTTGTTTAAACATTCTTTAAAGAAACAACAAAAGAGAAGACTTTTCCTACTTCAAGCACACACAGCCCAAGAAGGCTTCATAGGCAAAATGATAGCCCCTCAAAATAAGGAAGACTTGAACATATAGATGTAAAAACTTATTGTCAAATTGATGTAGCCCTGACATGATATTTATATTCTGCCTTTCCCTTAACAAGTGAATTTTCATTTGTCTGAACTAAATTAACTTAAATTTAAGTTCTATTATAAATGTTTATATTTATATAAAAATATGTACACAATGTGCTAAACTTCATGCTAGCTCAGTGACATTCTATACTCAGTTGTTTCTTATTGCAAGATATTTTTCTCTTTAAAACACATGGACAGGGCTGGGGTTGTGGCTCAGCGTAGAGTGCTTGCCTCGCATGTGTGAGACCCTGGGTTCAATCCTCAGCACCACATACAAAAATAAACAAGTGAAATAAAGGTGTTGTGTTCAACTACAATTAAAAAATAAATATTTTTTAAAAACCCACATGGACAAACAGCCCAGCAATAAGAATTCTTAATAAGAACTAGTTATTTCAGAACAAATATATAAGAAAGAAATGGCTTCTTAAAGCAAGATTTATATTCAGATTTCACAACCTGTTCATACTTGAGCTCGTGGCTTCCTGGGACTTTACCATCCAGTTTTTGCTGAATGACTTGCCAACAAGATCCTGGCATACAGGGAAGTTCATCCAGTCCCACAATGCCCATTATACTGCTTTTTGCTGGTGCGGTAAATAGGGGTTCATAAGAAGGCTGCTTTTTGTTTCCCCCATAAAAATCTTAGTGCTTACTTTTTGACTCACATGGGATACGATTTTCTTTTGTCAGTTTCACTGCTACTATATTTATATTTCAGCCATAAGAATAAAATATAGCAGGTAGAGACCAAATCCATTAAATGGCATCTACTTGCCTGATGTATTATCTATAATACAAATCTCTTTCTACTCAATTCTTAAAAAAACCCCAGTGCTTACATAATGCAAAACAAATAATTCACCATAGTATCAAATTTACTTATTCTTCAATTTGATCATTTCAGGCCAAACTTATAAGGTCAATAAATTACAGAGAGAAATTCCTTCACTTAGACTTTTAAGTTTTTGAAAAAGGTACTTTGGATCTCCTGCATTTAAACTAATTTATTATAGCTAATTAAAAAATAATTACATGGCCCCAAAACTTGCATTTTCAACTGCAATAAAATCCAGTTGGCTTGACCATTTTGATAGTCATCTACCTGCAAGACTAGAGTTCAATGACCCAATCTTCATTCCCATTGGCATCCCTGAGCTTAGACAGAACACAGCACTTGTCATTCCAATGAATGACACACACATATAGACAAAACAACTTTACTATTCACATAAAATTAATAAATTTATGTAGTCTCATTAAAGAAAAACTGTGGATATACTATTCCTGAATGCTTGCTTATAAACCTCTTGTAGAATCTTGTAAAATCAATAAGCCCCCTGTTACAGTGTGATCTCCCAAACTGAAGACATCAGCAAATTAAAAGTTATTTTGAATAATGACTTTCTACTAAGGTAGTCCTCTATTCTGAAATTTGCCAAAAAAGAGACAGATATTCTATGTATTTTCTAAACAGAGAAAAAAGAGAAAGAAAACGTTAATCTTTAAAAATATGTTATGGCAAGACTCTTTCTGTCTACCTCCTGATCTTTTGCTAGGACTCCCGTCTTATTCACCAAACGCCAGCTGCACTGTCTGTTCTGATGCTTTAGCACAGAGCCTCTGGGCTTTTGCTCTTACCGTTTTCTCTGCCTAGAATGCTCTTGTTCCAGTCTTTGCATCTCCTCCCAGATCACAGGTCACTTCTATCTCAACCGCTTCTCTGACCTGCATCCCTCCCATTACTTTCCAGTTGATTTTAACCGTGGCACTATATAGTAACTAAAGTCTGTTTAATTACCCCTTTATGTCTGCCTCACATTCTAAGGTATTTACTCCCAGACAGTAGAGATCTTGCCATTTTTTTTTATTTACCACTATTAATATGGATGCTTGCTAATATGTGAAACTCACAACACACTGAATAATTTAATGATAATTAAAATTGATCTATTAAGAGCATTTTTTCTTTTCTTTCTTTATTTATTAAGAGCATTTTGACTTAAGGACCCCTTTCAGAAATAAACACATGGCTTCTTAAGATTCACATTCCCAGGAAGAATAGAAGTTCATTGTATTAGACAAAGGGGAATAAGAGAAGGGAGGGAGGGTGGGAATAGGAAAGACAGTAGATGAATCAGACCTAATTTTCCTATGTTCATATATGAATACATAACCAGTGTAACTCCACATCATGTTCAACCACAAGAGTGGGAAGTTATACTCCATGTATGTATGATATGTCAAAGTATATTCTTCTGTCATGTATAACTAAAAAGAACTAATAAAAATTTTAAAAATTGACATTCCCCATAATAAAAATTTATCTTGAAAAAGTCTGAGGTAAAGAATGAATTAGGTTCACATTCCTTCATTAAAAACAGATACTTAGTGCCCCATGCTCTGCTATTTGTCACTCACAGATATGCATCAACCTGTGCCAGTTAAATTCAGGGAAGTTGCTAGACTTAATGACTGCTGAACTCTTAACAAGTTTATGAAAATTCAACTACACAGAACTACCTTGAGGGCAGAATAGTCAAAACTTATGAATTATCTCAGTTCTGTCAGTTGTTTTCAATTGCTGGTAGATAAATGTTAAATAAAATATGTGCTTTGAAAACTGTTATTCAATAAATTTTAAAACTATTATGTAAACAGCTCATAAATTATGGCAAATGGATACTGCTGGTTTGAATTGTGTAGGCTAATCACACAAGGGAATTGACTATACAGACAAACATATTATGGTAGCCAGTCTTCAAGATGGCCCCAAATATCACCACCTCCTAGTAAAACTCTTTTGTGGTCCCCTTCTACATGGACCAGGGTTGTTCTGTCTCAAACATGGACTATGGAAGAAAAGATAGTAATCAAGACTAGGTTATCCAATAAAATATGGCTCTCATCTTGGTCATAGCCTTCACTGCATATACTCTGGGGGAATCCTGATACTGTGTTAAATGGCCTTATAAAAAGGGCAAAAGATGAGAATTGGAGGCCTTCTGACAGGAGAGCAGGCAAGGAACTGGAGCCTCTGGCCAATGGTCACATCAATATGCTATCTTGAAAATAGAAGTTTCTAGCCCAGGCAATCATTCAGTTATCTCCAGCCCTTGCTGGTAGATAAACTATAAGCTTACGAGATAGTCTAGACCAAAACCACTCAGCTAAGTCTCAGAAATTTCTGCTGACCCTCAGAAATTTTGTGAGGCAATAAATATTTGTTGTTTAGGCTGCCATGTCTTGGTATAATTTGTCATGCAGCAATAGATAACTATGACATTATCCCGAAACCCACTTGCCCCTGTTAACATCCTAGCCATGTCTAAATGTGTTTTAGACATTTCTAAAGGACACAGATAAGTATGAAAGAATCCCTTGGAATTAATATATAACTTTTACAAAGTAGGTTGGAATTTGTCATTGAAAAATTAATATACATAATTCTAGAAAATGCAAGTTCATCTTTTGTGACAGAAGGCAGATTGCTGGTTCACTGGAGATGGGAGGTGAAGGATTAAAAGGGTAACAGAAGACTTTTGAGGATAGTGACTATCTATGTTCATTACTTTGATTTGTGTTGATAATTACTATAGGTGAAAACATGTCAAATTTTCAAATTGTACACTTTAAATGTGTATACTGTGTCTTCCCATTATACATTGTTTTAGTCAGCTTTGCATCACTGTAACCAAAAGACCTGACAAGAACAACTCAGAGCTGGGGGTGGGGGTGGGGCTGGGGTTGTGGGTCAGCAGTAGAGCACTCACCTAGCACATGTAAGGCCCTGGGATCGATCCTCAGCACCACATAAAACATAAATATTAAAAAAAAAGAGAGAGAGAGAGAACAACTCAGAGGAGGAAAAGTTTATTTTGGCTCATGGTTTCAGAGATTTCAGTCCATAGTCAGTCAACTCCATTGCTCTGGGCCTGAGGCAGAACATCATGGCAGAAGGATGCAGCAGAGGAAAGCTGCTTGGTTCATGACAGAGGAAACACAGTAAGCTCTGCTCATCAAAATATAAACCCCTAAAGTCATGACCCCAGTGACCTATTTCCTTCAACCACATCTACCTGCCTACAGTTACAACCCTTAATCCACATCAGTGTATTAATCCACTATTAATTAGAATTACACCTCTTATAACGTCATCGTTTCATTTCTGAACGTTCTTGCATTGAGTCATATGTGCACTTTTGGGGAACACCCCATATCTAAACCATAACAACATCAATGAGGCAATTTTTGAAAAACTGATTATTGCTTCCATGATTTACCTAATTTTCAAATCACTGGGTCTGAATGATATTAGAATTTGTTAATTTGGCATATGGGAAATTAAGAGACTAATAGAGACTTATTCTATTCTCATATCATTGAAATAATCTCATAAATTACCGTAATTGTTCTGAAAACTTTGAACCAAAGAGTACTGGACACTCAAAGATTTTCCTCAAAGCAATAAAAGTTGACTATACGAAGAATGTTAGGAAATATGAAGAAAAGATGACTTCACATTCACATGGAGTCTTGTAATACTGCGAGAAATGAACCCTTCAAAGAGAGAAAGTAATGATTTAAGTCCATGAAAGATTCTATGACACTCTACACCCAAAACTACAAACTAGAGTCCTACTCAGCGTTTCCAGGATAATTCACCCTTTATTCTTTAAATCCTAAGGGATAAAATTTAAGTTGCATTTTCCTACTCTAATCTCATAAATTTTCAATATAGATTTTTTAAATTATAGATTTTTAAAATATAGATTTTTAAATAAGGTAAGCAAATATGTAATTTTCCCATTTTAGAATCAAGGTTCCCATTTTCATTACATTAATTATTTATTACAAACATATTACTGCTTGCCTAATTAAATGTTACATATATACATAGATAAGCACATGGCTTTATGATAGATAGCAAGGAGGTTTACGATATTTTCCTTTCTATGTTACAACATTTAACTTATGGTATTATCTAAAATAAAAATCATTCCAAAAGTGAGAAACAGGGTA
This sequence comes from Marmota marmota marmota, assembly GCF_001458135.2. Classification (NCBI taxonomy): domain Eukaryota; kingdom Metazoa; phylum Chordata; class Mammalia; order Rodentia; family Sciuridae; genus Marmota; species Marmota marmota. The sequence goes on along the minus strand of NW_026000026.1, from coordinate 49,990,453 downwards.
CTTTTATGTTACATCAAAATACAATTTCACTGATATACAGATGTTCCTCAATCTGAGATGATATATCTTTATATAATCATTATAAGCTGGAAACACAGTAGATGAAAATGCATTTTATACACTTGAACTCCTAGCATCATAATTTAGCCTGGCTTACCCTAGACCTACTCAGAACACCTTTCATTAGTTTATAGTTAGGGAAAAATCAATGAACAAAGGGCCTATTTTATCATAAATTTCTGAATATCTCATGTAATTTATTGAATACCTGAACCAAACAATACTGGCAACAGGACACTCCCAAGTGTTGGTTAGTCTCATGATCCAGTGCCTGACCTGGAGCTGCAGATGGCTACCACTGCCAGGTGTCAAGAGAATGTTAGATCTCCCACATATCACTAGCCAAGGATGTGATAAAAATTTTCCTATTTTTAAAAAACATGTCTTTTCTTATAAATGGGATGGTATTACTATTTTAATTATACTATCTATACTTGTAACTAAAATTTCATTGTAAGTAACTTGTTTACTTATAGTAAAAACCAAGATGTTAATTTTCTTAAGCAATCCTATTTAGAATATTGCTAGCCCAGTCAGTTATCTGTCATATAAGGACCACTTTAAGATATCATCTTTCAGTCTGTGTTACCTCAGAAGAAATGATGACCCCTGTAAATGTGTCTATTGCCAGTTTCTTGAGAGGTGAAGCAAACAATGAAAAAAGAAGGAATGTAAAAAGTATATTAACAGTATATTAAAAGAGAAGCTGGTGACAAAACAAATTCATTTTTTTACAAATTTATGAAATATTAAAAGTATTATGAAAAGGACAAAATATAAGCACCTATTCATCATCCAGAAAAAATTCCAAATTTTCAATGTTAAAAGAAATAAAGTATAAAGTGGCTAGGGAAGAATAGAGTTGTTTTAGGTTAGACAGAGGATAATAAAGTGAGGAGAAGGGATGTGGGGAAAGGAAGGATAGTAGAGTGAATCAGGTATTATTACCCTATGTACATATATGACTACACTACTGGTGTGATTCTACATCATTTACAACCAGGAGAATGAGAAATTATACTCAATTTATGTATTATGTGTCAAAGTGTATTCTACTGTCATGTATAACTACTTAGAACAAATTTAAAAAAAAATAAAATGAAAAGAAAATTGTTACTGATATAGCTCCTATATATTCCATTCCTATTAATTCCATTCCTATCCATTCTTCCTAGAGGTAAAAAGTGAGTTTCCTTACACTTTAATTTCATATTCAGCAGTATACATTTTTTTTTGAAATTCAACTCTTTTTCTAAAATTTTTATTGTTGGTTGTTCAAAACATTACATAGTTCTTGATATATCATATTTCAAATTTTAATTCAAGTGGGTTATGAACTCCCATTTTTACCCCGTATACAGATTGCAGAATCACATCGGTTACACATCCACTGATTTACATATTGCCATACCAGTGTCTGTTGTATTCTGCTGCCTTGCCTATTCCCTACTATCCCCCC
>NW_026000026.1:49959712-49988647 GCF_001458135.2 Marmota marmota marmota | reverse complement strand
GTCCTTTCTTTCCTTGTCTTTTCATACTGCTCATGTTTCTTTCTGCTTGGTGAAACTGTTGTGTTCTTGAATTTTCCCCCTATATATTTATATTGCTCTTGTATAGTTGCAAAGTCTCCCTTGCAGGGGCAGGCGGCGGCTGTGCTCCTCCTCCAATTGGGGTGATCTGTCTATCACGCTGGCAGGCCGCTGGGCCCCTTCTCCAGGTCGTGTGGTCTGCCTACCTTGCGGGCAACGGCTTAGCCCCTCCTCCAATAGGGGTGATCTGTCTACCACGCTGGCGGGCCACTGGGCCTGTTCTCCAGATTGCAGTTCTGCCTACCTTGCAGGTGCGGGCGGCAGCTCTGCCCCTCCTCCAATTGGGGTGATGTGTATACCACGCCGGCGGGCCACTGGGTCTGTTCTGCCGGTCGGTCGCAGGTCTTCCTACCTTGCCAGAGTGGGCGGCGCTCTGCTCTGCCCCTCCTCCAATTGGGGTGACGTGTCTACCACGCCGGCGCGCCGCTGGGCCTGTTCTAGCAGTATACATTTTGTTTGGAGGAAAGTATATTTGATGCCAATTAACAGAAGGCCAATATAAAAGATTTTCAATTTCATTCTTTATCAGGGAATGCAAATTAATAGGGAGGTATATGAAAAAAATTAAAAGTATAATAACTTGAAAATATTGGTGAAGGCAGAAATACACAGGATTTCATTTTTTTATTGGTTCTTTTTAGTTAAACATGACAGCTTGATTCATTTTGGTATAATTATGCAATCATGGAATATATCTTATTCTAGTTAGGATCCCATTCTTATGGATGTACATCATCCCACTATGATTCACTATGATGTATTTATAGAAGTACAGGAGAAAATTGTTTCAGATTCATTCTTTTATTCCCTCCTTTGCCTTCATTCCCTTTTGTCCAATCTACAGAATATCTATTCTTCTCTTCTCCCCCCCTTTATTGTGGGTTAGCTTCCATATATCAGCAAAAACATTCAACCTTTTGTTTGGGGGGGGACTGGTTTATTTCACTTAGCGTGATAGTCTCCAGGTCCATCCATTTACTTGAAAATGTGAAGAATGGGACACACAGGAATTTATACAACACTAGTAGAAGTGTAGGTTGGTGCAATGCATTTAGAAAACAATTTATCATTTTTTTTTTGAGCAAAACTGAAAATAGTCCATGCTGTGGCCTAGAAACTACCCTTCCAGGTATTTGCCTATGAAAAAACTGACATATTCAGATGCAAGGTGGAATGTAAAAGGGTCATGTCAATAAATGTTAACAGTTGCCATTCGTACAGTGCCTTTTATGTGACAAGTACTATTCTAAGTTCATCCTATTTTTACTCTATTATCCTTAGAGCATGCCTACTTCACAGAAAAAACATCCCATTTTACAGGGGGACAAAGTAAAGCACAGAGATTTATGACTTGTCAAAGTTGCACAACTAGTAGTGGTAGAACCGCAAACCCAGGCTCTTCAGCTCTGCAGTCTATATTGTTAACCATGATACTGTGTGGTTCACTGCAGCAGTATGTACAGAGCAAAAGGATCCAAGTGTCCATCAGAAGAGGAAGGAACAATCAGTAAGTAGCACATTCATATGAAGCAGATAACACAGCCTTCAAATGCATAAAACAGAACTGCACAAACCAGCTTGTATGCATTTCAGAAACCTAACATGGAGTGAAAAGGCAAGTTGCAAAATGATTTGCAGTTTATGATACCAAAAGTCACCTCTATGATTTATTTCCAATAGCTAAACTAGCTAAAGCAGTCTTAGGCTACATTAATACAAATATGGAATCAAAAGCAAAGAGAGTCCCCCTATCTCTGGATTAAGGATCAATAACACCTAAGATACTGAACCAGTACCGTGAACTTGATGGATCAACTAGATTGAGTTTAGAAATAAGCAGCTGGAAAGTAAAGGGTACCGTAGCTGTATAAAGCTTGTATGCAAAGAATAAGTCCATTTCAATATAAGAAATGAAAACAGATGACATCATCCCTCTCTTTCCCCATGGGTTTCACATGTGCCAGCACACACTTCTGATAAGCCTTCTCTTTTTGACTTGGGACAATTATAGTCATATTAAATACTAATAAACAGCCTTACAATTTCACTTATTAATATAAAATTGTACATTACAATTATTATTATTAGAGTATTAATATAAAATTGTACATTCCAAAAAGTACACAGAAAATTATATGATAATTTGAAAACCTGGCTATTTTTACATGATAAAAAAATAAACAAATGATTAAAAAATATATAATGGAATGGTTTTTATATTACAGTGTCTTAGATGATAAGCCTACCAGGGTATTTCCCTGCTACAGAAATACACTACCAGCAAAAATGCACTCTGTTTGAGAATGTAGATGTAAGGGTACATTTTAGTGCTGAAAAAACAATAGTCTGTACAAAGTACTGTCATGGAACTCTTCCTCATTCTCCAAATAAGTCTCCTCTGTGTAATGAACAAGGGAAGCCTGTCACAATGCTGATGTCACTTCATCAAGACCATCAGTCTCCACAGAGTAGGATTATTCTTTATTGAAAATCAGTTCATATTAAAAAAAAAAGTCTCTGTTGGTAAAAGACAAATCTAATAAAGACAAATCTTTGAAATATTAAGAGAGATTGATCTGACCACTGACTGATACACATGGCTAAAATGTTAGTTTTCATGGAAAATTAATGAATCAATAAGTAGGGTTATATTAAATGTTAATTACTCTTAATCTTAGCTGTTGAAAAAAAATGCTTTAGGTTTGGGTGTGGTGACTCCATGTGAAAAACTTGCTGGCACTCCAGTGCAGACCTTGCTATGATTTCTTTCCAACTTTGGGCACACCTTGTTCAAAAGGCAAATGACTCATACAAACCACAATGTGATATTCAGCATTTAACTTGCTAATGATATCTCAGATGTAGTCACAGCTTTTAGAGAAAAATAGTAGTCCGAGAATTAAACACCATGGCTTCTACATTGCACTAGAATTAGTTTTGTAAAAACCCAGCAAAAGGAGTGCAGGATAAGGTAATGAGAAAGGCCTCAGAGGGGTTGTGAAAAGGGTGCCAACATCAATAAATGTTACTCAACACTTGCACCACTTTACTAAAACAAGCCAAGCAGAGAAGGTGAAAATGGCTAGATAAGGAGGAGGAAACAAAAGCAACTAATGTAAAAATTGACTAAGTAAATCCATACTACAATGAAAAAAAAAACAACTAATACATGATATCCAGCATCAAGTAACTTATTCATTTGCAATGAACAAAGGCCAATCAGAGTTATTTCTTTCTCCAAGGTCTAGAAACAAATTTATGGGGGTTTTAATGTATCACTCCAATTTCTGCCAATAATATACTATTTTGCTTTTAAATACTTTTACCTACCATAGAAGAGTGCTAAGTTACTAATTTTTTCAACACAATTTTATGAATACCTGTGATTTTATGCCCCCGTGATGCAAATGTGAAGAAAATCTATTTTGCCCTATAAGACCTCAGAAGTGCAGTAATGAGGTAAGAATCCGTACAAATAATTTTTCTTAACCAAATAATGTTATTGTAGAATACTATGAGAATCTGTTTTCACTTGAAGTTCACTCTTCCTTTTTGAGGGTAAAAAAAAATGATTTAATGCAATACAGTTCTACTATTCCACACAAAACTAACACAGCAGATCTCACGAACATTAACATTTGATATTGCAATGACTCTTTCATGCATATGTGGTTTAACAGAACCCCAGGGAAGGGCAATACTCAGAATCATAAAATTGGGAGCACAAATCAAGAATTAAAGAGTACTGTTTAGTTTTATTTGCTTTTATATGCTCTATCAATTTAGACTATGTAGATGATATTTATTTCCATACCTAAGGTCAACCATGATTTGTTCTTTTTCCACACAAATGAAAAAATTAGTTACTGTGTCTTATACAACTAAAGGAAGAAAGTATTGGCTAGTTAATATTAAAGACTTACATATAATTTATATAAAAGCATGGTAGAGGAAGAATGGGATAAAAGCACAGATAATATCAGCAATTTACATATCCATGTTTGGTTTTAGTTTTTAGTTTGTACTTCCAATATCAAATTAGTTGTTTCTAAAAATATCACCCAAATTCTATTTCTTACCTAACTTTGTGGTCCTACATTAAAGACAAGCAAGTTAAACCTAAGCCTTAATTATTTTTTTTAAAAATAAGCATGTACTTATGGCTTCTCTTTAGTCAGGAGCTGTGGCAGGCAATGATTGTACAGCAGTGACAAAAGCAGCCATGGTTCCTGCCATCATGAGGGAAATAGAGGTGAATAAGTTAATAACCACAGCAAGCAGAGTACTACAGAGGGTAGGAAAAAACTGAGAGTATACCATGTGCTGAGGAGGTGGGAGGATGAGAGTGAAAGACTGTGATAAAGAAGGATCAGGCAAAAAAGCACTTCAGGCAAGGGCCACAGAGGCCACAAAGGTTCCAAGGCAGGGAACCAAGCTGAGGACAGTGTGGTGGAGGAAGGTGTTTTCTGGGACCACTGGCTGGAACTGCCAGGCTGGGTCTTACTAGACATATTAGGATGTTGAACTAAATTTGAAGAGCAGTGGGGGAACTATTAAAGGTTTCAACTGATGATATGCATGGCATTTTTAAAAGATGATGCTGACTCCTTAATAGAGAATAAATTGGTAGGGAGGAAGCAGGCAGATCAATTAAAAGAAGTTTATTTCAGTAGTTATGTAAGATGTATGGTAGGTTAGACAAAAAGTAGTAGATGAATCTGGAAAACAGCACATGAAGTCCTGGTATAATATAGAGGTAGAATCAACAGGATTTTCAGATAGGCTAGACAAAGTCTCATTAGTAGACTGTGTACATACAGAGGTGGGAATGAATAATGACTAAGAAAACCCATGAATAATGGCTCCACAGAAATGGGTATCAAGAGGACATTAAGCATTTTGTTTAGACATGTTAGGTTTGAGACACATGTGACACATCCACAAGGAGCTATTGAGGGGCAAGAAAGACTACAAGACTAGAGCTTCAAAGAGTGATTTGCAACCAAGCTATAAATGTGCAAATCATGAAGCATACAAAAGTAGTTAAAGCTTAAAGCTATTGCTAATGATGAGATCACTTATGGTGAGAGTATGGAGTAATATTTCTATAATTTTAGGATGCAGCAAAATTTCCTGAGGAGGTTCTGATTCAGTAGGTTTGGGGTGGAGACTTTAAATCTGCATTTTTATTAACCTCTTCATGAAAGTCTTACCTCAGTACCATTTTTTGAAATACTGCTACAGAGATAGAAAATAAGTGATCCCAGTAGTGAACTGATGAGCTCTAGCTGGCTAGAAGAAGATCTTGAGAGGCTAAAGCCAGATACCAACCAGGAGAGTATGATCTATGCAATTTGAACCAGTTTCAAAGGGAAAAATAAAAGGAACCTGACTATTAGGCACTACTAGTAAGAAACTGGTCTGAGTCTTTTTGAGCAAGTTCCTATAAAACAGTGCCAAGATTAGGCCTCCAGGACAATAGATTGGTATAAATTCTCAATGTTGCTCAATAAATTTGTGCATGATCACTTGGAGGAAAAAAGCACAGATAATATCAGCAACGAGATTGCTGGTACCTTTCTAAGTACAACGTCTTACACAGCTATACTAAAGCCAGGAGAGGGCATCCTGGCCTATCACTGGCTGTGCTGGAGTTAAGTAGACACTGATCAACCTGCCTCAATGTTCCTGAGGATGAGGAAGGAGTAACACTATTCCTCTTTCTCCTTTTCTCTTTCATGTTATACGAAGCTAACCTCAGGGCCCCAGTGCTTAGTAACTCCTTAAAACAACAGGATATGAAAAGAAGGGTCAGATGAATTATAATGCAAATTTAGTTTGTTTTCTTGAACCTTATATTCTATTACCAGCCCTTTTCTTGCCCTCCATATCTGCCTGTTATTTTAGCTGCTGAGAACTCTAACCATTCAGACATCATCTTGTATCAGACAAATTAAGCTTCCATCTTCTCTCAAAGCCTATCATGTTATACCTAGGCTTGTGTAATAACCATTTGATCCATAAAATTACCATATGTTGATGGGTTTATTATCTCCTATAGATTTGTATTTCAACAGAAGCTTCTGTAGAGACAAACTTTCCTTTGAGGGAGTTAAGATAATATCAGAGCATCCCTGTTATCACAATGGAGAAGATGTACTAATGAGACAGAAAGACCACCCATTGGCAGCTAGGGAAATTGTCTCAGAGAAGGGAAGAAGGAAGAGAGGATTAAAACATCAAGCTCTGACCCCAGCTGGTCCAAGCCTCAAGGATAGTTCTTTAATAGCCCCTAGACATGACCAACCATAAAATATACTTTCTCTTGGACCAACAACCCCTCCTCACCAAAGGCCATTATGCTAATAAAGACTTAGAAATCACTTTTCTTCAGATTTGCTGAAGACAAAATGGAGTTGGTTGGCCCCTTCCAGAATCCTATCATCCCATTAATCAATGATAGGGATAGATCAAGCCCATACAAAACCCTATACAAGACACCCATTGGCATCCCTTTCTTGGGACGACTCCTTCTTCAGGAGCTCTGCTTTCTTTCTGTTACTCTAATAAATCCTGTTACTTTGCTCTTACCTTGTGTCCATGGATTTTACCCTTCAAATTTTGCAAGACAAAGAACCCTCCTGACATCCACACTCTGTGCTATACTAAGCGTGGTGAAGATAATTTTAACAATCCTCCATCAACACCCAGTAGATTGCTATCTAGTTTACCTGTAAAATCCAACAGAAAGTTTAAGAAGTCTTCGAGTTAATCACCTAGAAGCAAACAAATTTTAAAAGACTGCCAAGAATTATAAACTGCTATAGAAAGCTGATTTCATGTTATGAAATCTTGAACACGTATATGTATGAATCTGCTTTGTGAAAAATCTATACAGCATCAAAGATTTTCTTCACCAAATAGAGTTACAAGCAGTCCTTAAATGAACAGTTACATATCAAAAACAACCAGGTACAAGGTAATTAACATAAATGTGGGAAAGGGACATATACAAAACATTATTGGGCTCAGAGGTCCACAGCAAACATTCAAATTCAGTTTGAGGGAAATACTGCAAGACCTCACATACCACAATTGTGTGCCTAACTCAACACACAGGACTTCTGTGCATCTGCAATAAATGCCCCCATGATACTATAGAGCTGAAATTAGCCCAGGACTAAGTTGTTCTGATTGCTAAGGAACTTTTCAACTGTCTTGGATCACCTCAGGGTGCAGGATTCACCAGGATGCAGAATTTTCAGTTCTAAAATCAACACTGACCTAGTCAAACAGGGATAAGTGGTTGCCTCAAATCAAGACAATTATTTATCTTGAGCTTTGGGCTGGGAAAACAAAACATGATTACAATGTGGGGGCTAGTTTAAATAAGTTTTGAAAAAAAACCAGACAACATAAGGAAGAAAGAGGAGTCATCATTAAGATATTCTAGAGTAGTTAGAAAGATAAGATGATTAATAGTCACAGGCATATATATGTGTGTGTGTGTGCGTATAATCACTAACATATCTTTTTCATTCCTCAAAAGTGATACTGTGAAAATGTATTAGCCATGATGGAGGAAACCACAATATGAAGTAAGGAGTCAGAAGCAATTTAATGATGCAGCTGTGTTGAAACCAACATCCTAAATCAAAGGGTATTCATGTTAAAAATCATTCATTGGCTATATATTTTTGTATTTCTAGGTGTTGTTTCTCATCTTCCATGACTTTAATCCATATACAAAAGTTCCTTTAGGAAAAGAAAAAGCATTCATTTTCTAGGTGTGAAATGTAAACACAGTGAGCACTTCATCATGTTTAAACAGGTAAACGGTGAATGCACCCAGAAGCCTGTCCAGCCACAGGTAGAGTTTCACCATCCAGAACAATGGTTTTCTTGAAATTCTGAAATGGAAAATATCACAAAGAAGAGTATTTAAGTCTATAATGAAATAATATATAAACATGTGTAATGGGGAAAAATAGGCTTTGGAATGACTTGGATGTATGTTATATTTATAGCTCTATCAGTCACTTGGCAGGAGACTTGGGGCAAGTTTGTCTCTGCATCTGCAAAGTGGGGATTTAAAAGGTAAAATCCCTGGTTCTCCACAAAGTATTCAACAATAGTTCTTTTCCTTCCATCCAAAGTACATGAGAAAGATACTAAAAAAAATATTGAAAGTTTTCTGGAAATAACTTTCATAAAGGAGAAAAGTCTTTCTTTTAAAATAGCTATATTAAGGCAAAAAGTATCATATTAATTTTAAATTAAAAGCTATAAATAGCTTTGGGTTTGAAGGTGAGTGTGTTACATGATCTCTTTACACCTGTGAGGGGATCTGGAATTTTCCACTATTCATGAAATTTAGATGTTTTTCCTTGAACTTAGTCCTTAATATAAAAGTTGGTTTATTTTTCAAAGTTAAAGGGAAAATAAATGTCCCCCATTAAAATGTGGGATACCTCTTCTTTCCAGCCTCTAATCATTTTCTCATACTTATTTTCCAAAATGTGCATTAAAACCTTAGGGATATCTGAGAACTATTATAAATTCTGATTATCTCTCATCACAATACCCAGTCTTTGTCCTACACTGGGATCAGCAGGCCAAAGTCCACGGCTCCTGAGGTATTTAATGGAAAAATACAAGATTTAAGAAGATAACTTTCCTAAGATTTTTAATGAAGTTTTGTGATCAGACAAGCCTATTAAATGGGAGCACATTTAATGAGTACTTAAATAAGATTATTAACAGCCTAAATAATCAGTCCCCTTAGCCCCACACAAAAAATGTCAAATTAACAGGGTCATAATTTCCGGCAACACTGGTTACAGGTGCTCCGGTCTTTGCTGTTTTTTTATTCTTCCCCTTTAACTTGATTAAGACAGAAATAATAAGGAAATGTGAACCCTTCCTGGAACTCATCATTTAATTATTTCTTTTCAAAAATTGCCCAGGTGGAATCCAGCAGTGTCTGGCAATGTACTGAAGTAGGATCCAAGAAATACAAAATATTCCATCAATTATCAACTAAAATTAAGATGCACAACAAAGTTTTTCCCATTTGGTATTTACCCTCATGGTCTAGTTTTGTTAAAATGCAGATGCAAATATCATCCAGTTATGGAAGACAAGAATGCATCACTAAGCAGAGAAAGCATACAATTCCTCAAAGACTAAAAGCAGAGGATGTCATAGTATAAAGAACACCTACCAGACAGAACAATTGACCCTTTAGAGCAGACTGCTCCTAGTTCACAGACAGACTGAATATTAAAGGTCATAGCAAAAATCTGCTTGCGTTTCAGGGGAAATTTAATTATAAGAATAAGAAGCTACTAAGGAATGAGAAATTTGGGATTAGCAAAATTTCTTGACATGTTAATGATATTCTCCAAACAACTGCTATATTGATATGGAGGCTGCCATCAACAAACTGTGTGATTTAGTAGTTCCATTATGCTCCCAGAAGCTGAGTCAAGAGGTGATTCCAGAACGGATCTTCTGATCATTTCACTTTTCCCATAGAAACCTTCTAAAACCTTGGAAGTAAAGTCCCAACTTCTAAGTCAAGCTTTCAGAGTTTTCCATAAAGTGATCTGAACCTGCCCATGTAAGTTTTACCCTCCAACATTCTCATTCAAAGATGAGGCATGTCAGTTACAATGTCCTACTGGGGTATTTTTAAACATGTCCTGTACTTTATAAATTCAGATTGAAGGTATGTCACTGATGTTTTGAGTTTTTTTTTTTTAATTGTTGCTTTTTGTTTAAATTGCTTAAATCATGTCTTAAAAGAACTTACTTTAATTGAATTAAAATATAAAATTAAATATATGTCATTTATCATTGGGAAAAGTTAAAGGATAAAATCACACACATGAAAAGCAACGCATTGAAGAAGAAAATTGAAATTCCAAGAAACTTGTTTCAAAAGTTAAAAAAGAAAGAACCCTAAACAAAATATCTTGTGTTTTACTCCCATATCTCTAGAGTTTTTTGTTTGTTTGTTTGTGTGTGCCAGGGATTGAACCCAGGGTCTCTTAACTGGGCAACATCCTCAATCCTTGCTATTGTTTATTTTGAGACAGGGTATTGCTAAGTTGCTAAGGGCCTCACTAATTTGCTGAGGCTGACTTTCATTTTGTAATCCTCAGCCTCCCTGGTCACTGGGATTACAGGCACATACCACCATGCCCAACCCATAACATATTTTAATGGTTTTTGTGAATGAATCCTGCTCATTCTTTTCAGATCTTTTGAGTTTATAGTTCACCTTATTTATTGACACTGCTCTTGCTTTCAAAATGTGTACACAGATTGTTTCCAAATGTATTTGACAAGTGAATTTACTTGTGACTATCAAGGTCTTTCTCTCCTATGTATTTCAAAACTATTTCTGGAAATATGGTGTTAGGTGGGCAACTTGGGTTCCACTCTTGTGCAGAGAACCTTGGCAGTGGGCAGAAGTCATCATGCAGCCTTTGCTAGAGGATGCTTCTCTCCCTCCCTTCTGCATGCAGACTGGGAGAAGTAAATACAAACATTTAAAATACAGCTGAGTCTGTGACTCTATTTCCACAATATCTTCCACTTAAAAACTGAAGTAGGCTTATCCAAGGGAAAGTGTCACATTGGTCATCTTATCTTCTCATTTGTTTCAGTCTGTCCATAAAAGGAGATTTAGCAAGAACACGTGGCTAGTCTTTACCCTCAAGTAAATTATAATATGTTAGTGGGGAAAAGAGTAAATGTGCAATCCAATGTTCAATAACCACAACACACTATGTAGCTAATTTCACACTCCCTTGTTTGCTTCCATTTCTTATCTGTATAAATCTCTTCTGTACTCCTTGGATTCCAATCTTGAGAACATCATCATCATCATGACTATGTTGGGGTTGGCTAGTCAGGTTACTTATTTGATCAGTCTCACCTGGAATTTATAAATGACCGGGAACATAGAGGAATTTTTTTAAAAGTATGTCTTTGACGTTTCATAATTACTCCTAAAGAAATCATTTTTTTAAAAAAAAGATGCCATTCAGAATAAGATCCTAATAAGCCTTAGGACTACATGATAAGTAACTCTCTGGGGAATTACAGATTTATAAAACACAGTTTTCCAAGGGTGTCCCAAACCACTTCTTTTAGTCCTCTGATTCCATGTCCAACTTAAGTGGTAAACACTCTTTCCTTCAGGTCGCTTCCTCTCTCAAAACCACCACTGACGCAGACATCAGCTGGAAGAGAGACCTCTGAGGATCATGCAGCAAGCATCATACGTAATTTGGCAGCCTCTAGTAAACTCCAAGGAGAGTAAATCAAATATCGGTGACCGATTGTGAAGCCGAATTGCTTCCTCTTTCCCAGTTTCTCACAAAACTGTTTGAATTCAGCTTCCCTTCTCCCTAACAGCAGCCAATTCTGACGGAAGTCTGTTCTCTTGAACTTGTTCTATTTAGGAGAAATTGCTTATATTGTTTTCCCAAGCCTATTAATAACTTAGAAAAAAAGTTATACATGCCGAATTTTAAACAACATTACAAATATTTTCCTGTAGTTATTTTTGCTGTATTTTCGTATGGTCTGAATTATATTTCTACTTCTAGAATATGAATTCAATACTAAATTCACAAAGGGTAGAATCATAGAAAATATACACAGGATATATTTCCTACTGTTATACAGTTGGAGTTTTTACAACTTCTTTGTGTGTTTTTTCACTGAATTTGACCCTTAGGGCTTACAAAAAAGGGAAACATAAAAAGTAGTATTGAATTAATATTTTTATAGAAATTTAAATATTGTAGTAGTTAGTTATATTGATATATACTTTTGTGGGTCTTTAATATATAGTAGGTTGTATCTGAAGTAACACTGAAAAATACACTAATTAACTTTTGCCTGTTTTTTCACTTGAATTAATAACAAAACGTTCATTGGAATTGTTGTGGGGAATTATTTTTTAAAATATGCAATAGCTTTTTATCTCAATGAATAATGAATTTATATGAGGCATTACCTGAATGTATCAACAAAAGACTAACAAACAATTTATATGAGGCATTACCTGAATGTATCAATAAAAGACCAAAAAACTCTATAATACCTGACAGAACAGAAATTATCTTATTTTTCCATAAGCAATAACATAGGACTGAATACTTTGGTCTTTTCAGATTAGTCCAGTTAATACATTCATAATAAAAATGCTTGTAAGACACACACAAAAATGTGTATGTGGACCCCAAATTTTTATCCTAGAAACATCTATGAGAAATTCTTATTTCCTGTTATCTTCCCCAACTCAGGTCTGCTCAGGTTTGGAGACCATTTTTCAACTCCTCCAAGTCTGCATTAGAAACAGCTCTCTTCCCTCATCAACTAGCCCTACCCAGCTGAACCATCCCTGAATCCTTGCAAACTAAATAGAAAATAATCCAAGTTAGAACACTCCTTCGACATTGTGAATCCTACCAGACACAGCCCATTCCTCAACCTTTACTAATGTCTGTATTTTAATTATATATAGATTCTACCTGATGAAGATGTCTCATCTTTCAAGACAGCTTAAGCATTCTCATCTTTACACAGGCATTAACAGTTAAATGAATTTACAGATTCTCCTGACCAAACCCCTCATCTTGCATGGAATTAATAAGTCCTTTATTATTATTATTCACACTGTATACTGACAGAATCCCATGTGCATGTACTGCTCTATTGTGTTCTGTTTATTTGCTATGGCCTTCCTTATAGACTATCCATTGCTTGAGTATCTCAACTGTGTCTTATGTTTTTCTATCTATAATTCCTAGCTTAGAGCATGATATACCACATAGGAGGCTAACTAAGTGGAGAACAAGAACAATGAATTACTACTGTATACAAAAGACAGATTTAAATTGTGCTTCCACAAAAATTTCACAAAAGGTCCTCTTCTTTTTGTTATCTAGAGAACAAATAGGTTTTTCTGCTCTGATTAAAACTCACACAGGAGTTAGGAAATACAGTTGCTTGCCTTCATCTGACTTCTATATACTCACACAAGTCTTAAATAACCCTGACAAAGGTTTTCAAAAGCGCTATTCCTAACCTTAGAGTAGAAGATTCCTCAAGTGTGGATTGTATGTATGAAAAGAGTACATTTTTAATGGGGTCTGTGAGTATCTAGTGACTTAACATTATGGTAACAACCTGAACTAAAACACTGACAATCCAGCTTCTCTAGTTCCAGGGGTTAATTAATCTCTTAGACTCCTGCAACCCTTGCACCTCTGTGGAGTGAAGAAATATATTAGCAGTGCCTACACAGCTGAATTATGTAACTGTTAATGCCTATGCTACTCTTCTAAAAACAAGTATGCGTTGAATACATCTCCAGACAGATTCAAAGTATTCAACTTTGAATTAACCAACTTTGAATTATTCAACTTTGAATTAACCAACACTTCCAGGTTTGATATAAAGATTTCCAAGGTACAAAATTATACTCATTAAATGCAAAGATCTAAATTATTAAAAACATATTTGGGAGAGTAATGGAGATTTGTAATTGTTACATTTCATTAACCCAGTTGTTTTCAAAATCTGTGGCATTATAATGAGTGCTTTCAGATACTCAAAGGCTAAGAGGCTTTTGCAGTGTGGTATAAGATACAAAAAACTCAGAAGCTCACAATTATACACATGACCTAAACATGACAGGGTTGCTCATTATGTCTAGACATACTGCAGTATGTTGGGGAACTTTTGTCTCAGCCCCAATTTCGACAAACTACCAGTATAACAACCTTGTCCAATTATAATGTCCTATATTAATTACTTTGGCATGATAAACATTCATGAGTTAATTATTTATTAGAATTAGCTATTACAATTAATATCTCTCAAGAATGTCTACACCTGTTCTTAATACAAAATCTTATTTCAGTGTAATATAGGAAAATCTTAAGAAAAACTTTTCTGTATACCCCAATGGTTCTTCTCTCATCTCTAATCTTTCTTATCAATAAGAAATTACTGAAGCCCTCTGGCATGGTAGTAAATACCAGTAATTTTATTGACTTTGGAGGCTCAAGGTGTGGGGGTTGTAAGTTTGAGGCCAGCTTTTGCAACTTAGTGAGCCCTGTCTTAAAACAAAAAAGAAAAAAAGGCTGGGAGTATAGTTCAGTGGTAGAATGGCTCTGGAGTGGAAAAAGAGAGAAAGAAAAAGGAAGGAAGGAAGGAAAGAGGGAAGGAAGGAAAGAAGGAAGGAAGGAAGGAAGGAAGGAAGGAAGGAAGGAAGGAAGGAAGGAAGGAAGGAAGGAAGAAAGGAATAAATGACTAAAGTTGCTTCAGCTCAATCTTTAAACACACTCTATGTCCTCAACCCTCAGAAACCTTACCATATGCTATCCT
Organism: Marmota marmota marmota; assembly: GCF_001458135.2. Lineage (NCBI taxonomy): Eukaryota > Metazoa > Chordata > Mammalia > Rodentia > Sciuridae > Marmota > Marmota marmota. Next base: position 49,974,157 of record NW_026000026.1, on the reverse strand, counting down.
GTTCACCTGGAGAAGCATGTACCTAGACCAATAAGGCGCGTTTGCAGAAGTCTTCCTCTGTCCTCCATCTCACCTCTCCCCACCCCATCACCTATGTCCTGGCCACCTGCTCCCATAGGCTTCTGGAGCAGGAAGAGATATACAATAGAGGCTATGGAACAAGTAAGGGTTTTCTGGAAGTTCCCACTCAGAATGTTTTCTTTAATTTTTTTTTCTATTTTTAGTTGTAGATGGACACAATACCTTTATTTTATTTAATTATTTTTATGTGGTGCTGAGGATCAAACCCAGTGCCTCACAATGCTAGGCAAGTGCTCCACCACTGAGCTACAACCCCAGCCCTCAGAATGTGTTTTAACATGAACAAAAGTTACAGAATACAATTAAGATCCACAATACCCAGAAAGATAAGGAGATAAATGGGCTTTGACTTGGGATCTTAACTTCCTTTTGCAACTATTATTTTCTGGATAAATCTAATTCTGAATTGAACACATATAAATTAGAGATTTGTAATAAAATTTTTGTTTATAAGTGGTAGATCACAACAACAGTACATTTAAAGATATGAATAAGTCTTTTTTTCACATTAGAGAAAAGTGAAACTTGAAGTTATATTTGGTATTTTGTTTTCAAGATGCTAACATTTGTCAAAATTCAAGTTACTACAACAATAAAAGTCCCATCAAAGATTTATTTCTATTTATTTATTTATTTATCTTTGGAAATATAAGGAAGTTAAAATTATATTTAATAGAAGAAACTATATTTTGTTTGACCATTTGCAATTATTATTATATTTTATATTTAGTAATATTTTAAAGAATATAAATTTGTTAAATCAGAATAAATAATCTCTTCTTAAAAATCTCAGTTTTGTTTGCTTTTTTAAGGAACTGAGAATATAGGAAATGCTTATTTTCATGAGAAAATTATAATAGGTTAGTTTCAGATTGCTGAAGAATGTTCTTGAGGAACAAGCCTATAATTTTCTTTAACCTCATTGTTTTTTCTCATTTATTTAACCAGTTTTATTGAAAATCTAGTATGTGCCAAAAAAACTTTTTATGAGTACTAAAAGCAGCAATAAAAAAAGACAGCCAACCCTTGATCCAGTGGAGTTGATATTCTACGAGATGGGAAGTAGGGAGGGAGAAAGTACATAAAACACAATAAAGAATCAAGAAATTTCATATTCTGGTAGATAACATGGAAAAAAATCACAGTGCTATGACACTGTGGAGTGTGGGATACCCAGGAGATTTGCTTAGAGGTGGTAATGAGCTGAGGGTAAATGAAGAAGAGCGTATGAATGAAAATGCTCATAAGCAAAACACAGGGATGGGGTTTTCCAGGCTTAGGTATTAAGAGGAGCACAGAGCCTAGGGGAGTTAGCTTGGTGACTAATGCTCTCTGAATGGCGGAGGTGGTGGAAGATGAGATCAGAGACTGGACAGGGATTGACCCTGAGTCAATGGAGGTCAGAGATCATCTGTTGTGTGCAACAGGAAATCACTGAAGGGTATTGGGTGAGAGAATAATTTGAGTGGATTTCATCTTTAAAAGTACTATACCTGCTGTTGAGAATATGGATTATAAAGAAAAGACTTAGAATAAAATTATAGCAAGTTGTTTAGATGTTCTTCTAGATAGGTGGTTTAGATGAGCTTGGTAACAATGAAGACTGAAAGAAGGGCTAAAATTGAGATACGCTATGGAAGGAGCAAAAAAAAAATGCATTTAATTCTCAAATTTCCTTTTTCATTTTTTTTAAAGGAAATCCATACCTACGAAAAAAGTTTTATCTTTTGTGAAACTGAGAAATTTGTATTCAGAGGTTGACTTTCATTCCACTTTGACTTCTATATTCTAGAAGGGGTGAGAGAACACTTGAGAGGACAAGAACACTTGCTTGGAGCTGAGCCCTGATAAAGCTGTGGACCTTCTCGGTTAAACCCCATGAAATCACTTGCACAAGCCATATTCTAAAGATGAAATCTGGCCACAAAACCCTCTTGGTTGTTGATATGTCACATGTAAATGTTTCAGTTTGGCAACCACATTCACCATTGCAATGCAAACACAGTGCCTGAAACCAAGTTCTTCCCCTTTGCTGGCAGAACAGAGAGTCTATGTTCTGGGAGTTGATTTGCTCAGGGGCTCAGCCAAAATTACAGCCTATAGGAAGGGCTGTTTCATTCTTACTATCATTGTTGTTTTGATCTTCGACATTTTGGCATAGTATATGATATACAAAGGAATGGTCTCTTCCCTCAGGAACTAAAAGGAGATTAGGCAGACAGACAACTAAATGGAAGATCTTCCTTTGGTGGAGCAAGCAGTTAGAGCTCAAAGGGTTCAATCATTGAAAAGCTAAAGAAAGCAAGATCTTGGAGAGTTAAAAAGGAGGTTGAAGAAAGACCTACTGACAGGATTAATATAGTTTTAGAGTAAAAGTTAAAACTGTTTGCAAGAGGATTCTGCTATTATGCTCCACTGAGGTGGAGGGGGAAAGTACCAGGGAGGACTCTGGTCTCCTCTGCAGATGGGTAGCAAGACTCTGGGTCTTGACTTTGGAGTTGACAGATGTTCTTGATGTGGATCCTGGGGAAAATAACATAATCTTATAGGGTCTCAAGTTTCTCATATGCTATTTAAAAGTGAAAAAAAAAAAAAACAATAATACTGACTACCTCATAGGATGCTGAAAAATTCCATGGAATTGTGTGCATCATAATCCTTAGTTCTGCTTCATTAAATATTTATCTCTGTATTTTAAAAATATGTATCTAGTTCAAATTTAAATGTATACATACACATATACAAAAAAATCACTTCACATATTAATATACGTGTATTTTTAAAGTAGACACGCGCGTGTGTGTGTGTGTGTGTGTGTGTGTCCCCAATTTTTAAAGTCCTAACAATAAGGATATAAACAGAAAAATATTCTGGGGAAAAATCACTTCATTTGGAAAAAAATATAAACAAAGCAAAATTACTAGTAATGTCTACTTTAGATAATGAAAACCAACAGAAAAGCCTTTGTGGGAGTATACAGTGAGAAGTATGGGAACCAGTTTGGCAGAACCAACTAGTGAAAAATCATCACCTCCCTTGCAGTTGATTTAAGAAAACCTCAATAATAGAAATGCCTCCTGAGGGCTCTCAGTATCTGACTCAATGCAGAGTCCCAAGGGTCTGTGTGGGTTGTGTGGCAGCAGTAAGCACCCTTGCCCTCCTCCTTTCTGGAGCCTTGTATTTCATGCTCTCTGAACATGACCTAGTATCTATCTTCATAAAAACTTTGCAAGAGAGTAATTCTCATTATTTTGCCAAAATTTTTAAAACTGAGGGATATTACCCATTTGTCCTTCTAATTTCAAAACTGGGACTCTCCCATATTTATTTAAAGTTCTTTAGAGCTATCATTAAATATTCATAAAAACATTTTTTTTCTCATACACTGATTTTCCCTAGCTAAAGACATCAAAAGAAATCTTTTAAAAGTCAAGGATACTTTATGTTTCTGAGGCTGTAATAGAAGATTCCAAACTGGTATTTTCTGGTAAAGTCTGGATTTGCCTCACAAATTTTCCTAGTAACAAAAGCCATGTTGCAAACATGATAATGTCACTGTAGCCTCATTCAGAGTATTACTCACTCTTTCTGTTGCTTTGCTACTTCAGCACTTGGGAAAGTTTGAATTTCCCAGTAGTGTGACCATGATACTATTTTTGTATCTTCAGTGTCCACTTACTTTCAACTTAGCTAGAACAGTCTTTTTGAGTTGAATTTTCAAATCTTGCTGAGAAAAAAGAACCAGGTTTTATTATTTAGAAACTTTAGAAAAACAAGTTTGATATACAAAGGAAAATGCACACACAAATAGGAAAACAATAAAGATAAAATATACTTTTTCCTGGAATTAAATACTTTGATCAATATTAAAATTTTACTCCATTTTGAATAGGAACATCATCTTAATCAGCTAAAGCAACTTGTGCATTATATTAATGGTTCTGTTTGCAGAAGCAATTATAAAGTTATTTGATCATTGCTAATTACATTTTTTCATGATTGATTGTAAGTTCACATGAAGTTCAATAACAATACCAAAAATGTAAAGAAATCCAGAAATTAGGATTCAAGAATTGGGTGGGGGGGGGGGAATAAAACTACAGCTCTGTTTTATTCTATGTATAAGGTCATTCGGTTAGGTACCCTAATGAACAGTTACTTAAAGATAAAAACTTACAGCACAATCAAACCACACAAATGAAAACATGCCCCAAAGAAATTTTCTAATTCCTATAATGCTTTTGTGGGACTTCCATAGGAAGTTCATCTTCAAGAAAAGAAAATATCAGTGAGGATGGAGGAGACCTACTCTTTGGTGGTGGACCCAGGGCCAGCATCCCTCTGATAAGAGGTCCATGATCAAAGTCACCAGAGCCACTCCCTCTTCCTGTCCCCTGATTACGGCCTTCTTTCATAGCAAGACTTCTCCCTGGTGTGGTCTAGAAGCCTCTTCCACTTCTTCCCTACCCATTTACTCTTGAAACTTCTCTAGTTCCCATCATCTCTCTCCAAGGTTTCCAAAGACTTTGTTCTTGTTGAATTTGAGGATCAATTTCCCACTGAAGATCAATTCTTTCATTTGAAATCTTTTTCCTTCCTCAACTTAAAAAGCCTTGTATTTTAATTCTCTCCAGATGATCCTTCTCATTCTAATATGTTGTTTAAATATATGTGCTTAGGATCAGAGAGATTTGAATTAAAATTCTTCTTCCCTTTATATTCTACCTGAGAGAGTTTAAGGCAGGTAACACAAATCTTAGTCTCATTTTTTTCATATGTAAAATAGGGATGATAATTGTACCTACCTTGTCTGGAATAAACAAGGCAATACATGTAATTCACTTGGAATGGTACCATAAAGACAATTTCTTCAAGATATGAACTGTGTGTTCTATAATCACAGGTTGTCTACACAACCTGTCTCAGAGAACCTCATCTACAGTGCCACTTAGATGTAGACAACATATAAGTCACTAGCTTGAATGTGCTATGGAAATTCTAAATCTCTGATGCCCAGAATTGCACGTGTCCCTCGCTAGCTATTAAACTCTTTAGACTTTCCTATTCAAATCAAATAAAATCACTCTTTCACAGCCACCTTTAAATTTTCTACCTCCTTTGATGATTGGTTAAATTTCATTAATTTCTCATTCATAAGGTAGCATAACATAATGGTTAAAAGCAAGAACTGGAGGCTGGCCACTGTGTTCAAATACCTGTTCTGTTACTTACTACTATATAGCTCAGGGCAAGTAATTAAACTCTTTATGACACAATTTCCTCATCTGTAAAGTAGGAATATTATTAGTACCATCCTCATAATATCTACCTCATATAATATTTAGTAAGTAATATATTAATATTTATTAAATAAGATAAAATTTGCAATGAGGTCTTTTTATGGATTTAAAGAGAGGAGTCAAAAACTGCAAAACTTCCCACAGGCAAAATATGATGTTTTTACTAGTTATTTTTTTATTTTTTTACTTTATTTGATCTCATTGCATTACCATTGTTTTAGCTCACAACCCATCATAATGAGATGACAGTGAATGTTACCCACCCTGCCTTTCTAAGCTGATTTCCCTAATTCCGGCCTCTCATCTGGTTTAATCCTTTTATTCTTCAAGTTTCTCCCTGCCAAATTAATCCTTAAAAACACTTCTTTTATGTTGTGATTTTAAGGACCAGCTGCATGGGAACTCTGGAACTTCTCATGGTTCTCAGACAACGTAGAAACCCCTTACCTGCAGCAAGACATCTGCTTCTCAGTGGCATCTGCAAGCCTTATCCAAATGAAGCTTGCCAAGCTCACTGTAACCTCACTGCATCTTTTCTTGTTTCCCTGTATAAAATTTGCTATATTTTATCTTCAAATTTTATGCATCCTTCCACAACTATTTCTCTGTAAGGCCTATTCAAGCTGAGGCCCTTTATCCTCAATCTATGCAATACTATACAGTACACTGCAGAAGAAACAATCTTTTTCTCAGTATGCATATATCTGGTTCTTACCTGGAGGTCATGGGATTGTTATTTACATGTTTCATATCTCTTCTGGTATTTCCTATTGCACACTTAATATCATGCATATGGTAGATGAGAAATGGTCAAGTTATGGATGAATGATGACCCCTAGGATAAGAATTTGTTCAATTTCTTTTTCTTTTAATTTTATTACTGGATCATAGAATGGTTAGTGGTAATATTTGTGCCATATAGATGAGAATACTTAAATTGAGAGTCAAATATCATAATAAATAAAACTTAAATGTATATTTCTCTCTATATATATTATTTAATTTTTTTAATACTGGGAATTGAACCCAGGAGCCCTTTACCATTGAGCTGTACCCAGCACTCTTTATTTTTTAAATTTGAGATGGTCTTGCTAAGTTGCCAAGGCTGCCCTTGAACTTGTGATCCTCCTACCTCGGCCTTCTGAGTCACTGGAATTACAGGCATGTTTAAATCTATATTTCTATTTATATACAGAATGCTTTTTAGTCATATTCAACAAACTAATCTCTACAAAAGATTTGGTTAGGTATCTTGGAAATATTTTGTATGAATAAAAGGCTTACATAATCATTACTATTAAAGTGATACTCCTAAACTTTATAGGAAAGAAAGAACTTGGGAAAAGGACATTTCTTTTGGCAGGTAAACTACCTAGCTTTTTCCTAGTGGTTCACTTTATGTCCAAAATAATACTGGTAAGTTCCATAAAGTTCCATGAGAATGTTGATGAATTCCATAAAGTGTGAAATGCTATAAGAAAGACCAAAGTAAAAGCCTCATCTGTCCTCTGAACTGTATATTAGTTTGCTTATTCAAGTACCTGAACATCAGAAGAAAGCAGCCCCAAGAGTATCAAAGATATGAACTTGTAGAAGGTGTAGGATAGTGATCATGAGAGGATGGGAAGGGAAGAGGGGAAGGGGGATAAGAAGAGGTAGGGTAACAGGTCCCATAATGCAATTATATGGGCAGGAGTAGCTCTAGTGTATTACAACACAGTAGGGTAACTATAATAACCATAGTTACCCTACTATGCTATAATATGGTTACTCTATGGTTATTTTATTACATGTTTCAAAATAACTAGAAGAGAAGAAATGGAAATGCTAGTTACCTGATCACTATACATATTGTATTCACACTGAATTATCACACTGTACCCAATAATTACATATAAATATTATGTATTGATCAAAACATTTTAAAAAGGGAAAAAAACAAAAGAGAGTATCAAAACACAGCAAAAAAGGGAAATATAAATATTTGCAAGTAGATTTAATGACTTTTTGACATTTTAAATGAGAATAAAACATTAATGGACTTTTTTGAATAAAAATTTACAGTAAGGAAAAGAGGTTGAGAGTTTTGGGGTTTAGTAAGAATAACAACAGCAGTAATAAAAACAACCAGATGTATTCATAGGTCATAAGAGAACTAATTTAATCTCTTAAAAAGCAGCATCTGGAAACTCACTCACACTTACTCATTCAATATCTGAATTTTAACTGAATGCCTACATTGAAGTATCCTGGGAACAAATTTTTACCCCTCAAACATCAGATAGAGCTCTAATCTCTAGATACAAGGAACCCAAAAAGTTAAACAACAAAAAAACAAATAACCCAATCAACAAATGGGCCCAGGACCTGAACAGACACTTCTCAGAAGAGGACATACAATCAATCAACAAATACATGAAAAAATGCTCACCATCTCTAGCAATCAGAGAAATGCAAATTAAAACTACTCTAAGATACCATCTCACTCCAATAAGAATGGCAGCCATTATGAAGTCAAACAACAATAAGTGCTGGCGAGGATGCAGGGGAAAAGGTACACTCATACATTGCTGGTGGGACTGCAAATTGGTGCAGCCAATTTGGAAAGCAGTATGGAGATTCCTTGGAAAGCTGGGAATGGAACCACCATTTGACCCAGCTATTCCCCTTCTCGGACTATACCCAAAAGACCTAAAAAGAGAATACTACAAGGACACAGCCATATCAATGTTTATAGCAAGCACAATTCACAATAGCTAATCTGTGGAACCAACCTAGATGCCCTTCAATAGATGAATGGATAAAAAAATGTGGCATTTATACACAATGGAATATTACTCAGCACTAAAAACAACAAGATAATGGCATTTGCAAGGAAATGGATGGCATTAGAGCAGATTATGCTAAGTGAATTTAGCCAATCCCTATAAAACAAATGCCGAATGTCTTCTCTGATATAAGGGGGGGGGGATGACTCAAATTGGGATAGGGAGGAAAAGCATGATAAGAAGATTACCACTAAATAGGGAAGAGAGGTGGGAGGGGAAAAGAGGGAGAAGGGGATTTGCACGGAAGATGGAAGGAGACCCTCTTGCATTATACAGTGGAGGAGGTAGAGAGAGAGGAGGGAGGGAGGGAGAGGTGGGGAGGGGGAGGGTGGAGGGATGNACTCCTTGAAGGGGAGGGGAGGGGAAGGGGGCTTAGGAAGGGCAGCAGAATAAAATAGACATTATTATTTCTGTATGTATATACGTGACTGTATGATCAATGTGATTCTGCAACCTGTAGAATCAGAAAAATGAGAAATTATACCCCATTTGATTCAAAATGTATGAATTGTCAAGATCGTTGTACTGTCATGTGTAGCTAATAAAGAAAAAAAAAGACACACACAAAAGAATAAAAAAAAAAAGAAAAGAAAATACTTCCTTGATCCATTTATATCTGCACTAACATACAGATATTTTCTATTGAATAATGAATTTGCTTCCCTGGTTCCCATCTTCAAAGAGAAGATCTAATGTTGATACTAGTACTTAAGCTCTTAATTACTTTTCTTTTTCAGAGGCAAAAGTAGAAATAACAAAGGATAGTGTGGTTAATAATTAAGTAACCAAAACTTTTAACGAAGGACAAATCTCTTCTGACTAAAGAACATTATATAGTCTTTCCTGTTGCTCTACTTCAATTGATAAAAATAAGCTAGTCAGATACTTGTTTTCAGGCCCTAAGCACACAATGCTTTTTGTTAAATATTTTTAAAATTGTCAATAGACCTTTATTTTATCCATTAATTTATTTATTTGTGGTACTGAGAATTGAACCCAGTGTCTCACACCTGCTAGCCAAGCACTCTACCCCTGAGCCACAACTCCAACCCCACACAATGGCTTTTTTGAGTTATCAATGTCAACAAAAGAGCGTAAGCTGCTTGGGAAGAAACCAAGTCCCTGGCATCCAGAAGGAGCTGGCATATGGGAGGTCACACAGGGCTTCTGGCTTCAGTCAGTGATTCTCAAAGATTCCCAGGTGCTAGATTCCCAAAGCTAGAATGACATAGCTCCCGATTAAAGGAGAATCTTCTAGCAGGGGTGTCTGAGCAGGATCTTTCCTGAAACACAGGCCATTACAAAACAACATCCCCAAATGTTGCAGAATGAGAAACTAGACAAAGGAAAAATTGAAAGCTTAAGTTTTGTTAAATTCCAGAGGATAGTCCTATGAATCTTTTTTTAAAATATTTTTTTAGATGTTAATGAACCTTTATTTTATTCATTTATTTATATGTGGAGCTGAGAGAATCAAACCCAGTGCTTCACACATGCTAGGCAAGTGCTCTACCACTGAGCCACAACTCCAGCCAGTCCTATGAATCTTAGAGCAGTTCTCTTCCTTTTTGAGGAGAGGGTCTTTGTGTCTGAAGTTCTTGCATACCTATTGCTGCCAAAAAATTAAAATTATTTCAAATTGTCAAACATTCACAGTGACATCTAAGTTCAGACACTGTACAGGCTTGTCAGTAAATGTAATAATATTTACTTACATAAGTTTTTTTGCTAGACAAATTTAGTAATCAGTTTCAGAAAATGTGCTTAAGCCAAACAGAGAGAGAAAAACAAACATTCCCCACTTTTAAGTATTATTAATCAAAGTAAATATAGTTCTATCTTATCATCATGTTTTTTATGAGGAAATTTCATTTCTTTTTTTAGATTTGGAGAATTGCTTTTCCTGATAGAACCCCCAGAACTGAGAACCCTGATCTGCAAACTTGTCCTTTGCCCTAGTTGTTTACCAGCCTTATCAGGGGACACATGGGTTGGCATGTGATTCTAAGACAAAAAACCCCAAAGATATAATTAGATGTTTTCCCCAGAAATATCACCCAATGCCATGGAAGTTTGTTTGATATTGTTCACATCATACTTGGAAGTAAATTGTCCCACAATTTTTTGCTATTTGACAATTTTCCTTTAGAAAGAAAACAAATTTCCTTTAGAAAAACATGACTTGGCATTGAAAAAAAGTACCTATTTTTGATAAACTAATGGTAATATATTCCTAATTTCACAAGTTCTAATGGTGTCATTCTCCAATAAACACATTTTTCTGTATCAATAGCATACTTCTTAATGAGTATCACATCATAAATAAAATGATGAAAATAATTTTATTCCTTTGAATTAAAATACGGATGGTAAGTGGTATCAAGGTATATAAAAATCAATATTGTACAAGCTTTCTTACGTTACTGCATTGATTAATGCATCTAGTTCACTTCTGAATCAAGGGGACAAAATGACAGGAAGGAAACCATAAATGTGTTTGCTATGCAGCAGATAAACATCCTTCAGCCCCGCCAAAGTAATATTATGAGAGTACTCTTGAGTTTATACTGAACCCCAGTGCTGCCAGTTTTTGATAAAGTCAAAAACTGATCAGATTTGCAGAAAATAAAACAAACACAAAAACAAAACAAAAACTTCTACTGCCACCTGCTGGTGTTTTCTAGTCAATGATACTCAAAGGTGTTAGAATGACAAACTTGAGTTAAGCATTATCTTTTGATTTTTAAAACAAGCATAATCTTTGAATTATTACCTACTCTTCTCCAGGTATAGATGAACATACAATACATATAGTTAATAATGTATATAATATTCTATAAAATTCTAGAAGTGTAGAGCCAGACCTAAGCATATTTTTCTGCCTGTTTCATGGACAGACCGTACCACATTGTTCTAAAAGGAAAACAAGTATGACCACATTTACATTCTTTCCTTTCTCACAAAACCCATTCTGCTTATTCCTATGTCAGCAATAAATATTTGAAGCCAAATGATCTTGGCAGACCTGTCCACAGGGTATAGGTGCAACTCTGACACTTGAAGTCAGCTTCATAAGATTTTTACCAAGAACCACAGACCAAGTCTGTATTTTTGAATACTTCTCTACAGTAAATTTAAACTCTAAGGCTATTGACATAACTCTGATGTAGGGTCCCAAATGAGAGTTCTAAGGCTGAAACTATACATCCCTGTTGGAAAGATACTATAACTGGAGTTGTGAACAACTTTAACATTAGAAAGAGTTGAGCCTATATTCCTGCAATCAACTTCATTTCTTATTTTGGAGGATCTAAGATTTTTTTTAAAAAGCCTTAGATAAAAAAATTTTAAGGGAGATAATTATTCTTTTTAACTTTGAGGGTATTTTTAAAAATCAGAGGAGATAAGTAAAGCATGCTAAGAAAACAATACTTTCTATCAATCACATACCAATATTTCCCAGAAACAAAATAGGAAAGTTATTTTTTAATTATTTAATAACACTAGTCATACATTATATGATTTTTTTCATGTCACATTGCTTTGTCTATTCTAAAAATATGCTCAAAATCTGCATTCAACTAATTATTTTCTCTAAAATCAGTTCTAAGTACAATGTGAATTGGAAGGCAATGCCTCAACACATAAACTCTGGTCTTTCACATCCCTAAACATGAGCAAATTTGTCTGCTAGAACACCGAAGAATTTTCTATAATACTGCAGTGCTATAATTAAATCTTGTACAAATTCTGCTGCCAAAACATCACCAAAATGGGTGGTGAATACAGGCCAAGTAAACTCTAATTATGGAAGGCGGGTTTTCTAAGATCCTGCATCCAAGAAGGAAGGCAAGATCAGACAGCTAAGACAGGCTACTGAGGTAATATAAATAGCCTTGTCAGATTCAATAAAAGCCCCCTAGCTGCTATCTTCTGTAGTTCACAGGTATGTTAAAAAACACAATCTGGGACCCTGTACTTGGAATCTAGCACTTGATTGTTCTCTGAAATATGAAGTTATGAAACTAATAGGTCATTGGATCCAAAAAGGCAACAGAATGCCAACGTACCAGATAACTTTCCATTTCAAATTTCAGGCTCTGTTCAGAGTTCAGTAAAGTACACTTTAGCATTCTAAAAACCAGTAAGCAAATTGTCAGTAAATAGTACAACACATTTCCCTAAACTGGACGCCTTGTGTATAACCAGCACCCAGTCAAAAAGCAGAGCCTTGTCTGTCTTCTAGAAGTGTCCTCCATCCAGACAAGGAGAGTTCCTAATTTTATAAAATAGTATTGATATATAAATAAATATACTATTGAATAGTTCTCTCAGTAAGAATGTTACATAGCATATTCTTACCTGCTAGATTCATACAAATGATTATGTTTATTTCCCTTTGTCTGTATAAATGTCTATGCCTTTCTTTCCCCTTACCAGTGTGAATGAGTTGGTTACTCATTTGAGTCTAATTCAAATATCATCTCCTGTGTGGATGTCTTGACCTTCACAGAATGGATTAAGTCCTTATCCATGATATTCACAGAGTAGTTTGCAAATAGCTGTGTTCCCACATCACACTGAATTATAGTTATTTACATGTACATATACTTCCGAGACTGTAACTCAAGGATAGAAAAGGAATTTAATTTCATCTTTTGATCTGCCTTCTCTGTCTTCAACTGTGCTTTCAATCTGATGCTTTAAATTGCACAACAATGAATAATTTGAGAAATGGAACAATTTTTCAAATGAGTTTGTTTTTTCAAACTGTATTCTCTTAGGTCAAATGAAATAATATTTATTTATGCAGATGTTTTAAAGTGTGTATCATCTTGTTTATTCTTTTATGGTGCTGGGGATTAAAGCTAGAACCGTGTACATGGCAAGCATGGTCTACTGCTGAGTTATACCCCTAGTCCCAGTACATATCATCTTAACACTCTCTAGGTGAAGAATTTATAACAGAGTTATGTTTTATTCCACCAGATTAAACAACATATGTTCATATTAACATATATAAGTTACCAATATACTGACTGAGACTGACAATAGGATGTTTGTCATTTTTCTTGTAGGTGACATCAAGATACTTCTCCTTGAGGGAAATTCACAAAATATACATTCTAGGCCTGATATTCTCATTTCCTTATATTGCTCTCCTTCCTCATCCTCTTCTACTGCAAAACTAAACGAGCTTATTTCAACTCAGTCGAGATTCACTGTATTTAGTCACTCCAAGGATTACAGAAGAAACATACACCTCATATAAATCAGACATCCCAGAGCTCTCCTACCTGTGTACCTAAGCTGGCTGCCATCATGTGAGTCAGAAGTTTAGCTGCAAACATGGAGTACCTGGCACAGAAGATGTGGGAAAGAACCGCCAAGCAAAGACCTGAGGAAACAAAAGAGGCCATGTGTGGTTTTGTAATCCATGAAGAGGCAAACAGTATCACAGTGGAAATCTTTGGGACAGTTAAGCACATAGGCCTATCATCTGACTATGGCTCATAGCAAAACACATCACCCCTGGGAAAAAATACATTTTACCTGATGTACAAATTCTTTGTACATATCAATTAAGCCCAAAGAATGACTTTAATTTTCAAATATCTACATGTTTGCATCCCTGATGAAATAATGAATTAAGCATATTAATTTTAATAAGGATTTAGTTTTCTATGTGTAAATTCATCAAGTTTTACTGTTTAAGAAAAAGTAATCAAATTCCAATCTTTTTTCTAAGAATGGGTGGCTTGGCTAAATAGAGATATTTAGAGAGGTGATTTTCAGGCATAAAATTGTGAAGGATACTACCAAACCTCAGATTTGGCAATTACCCTCCACCTTTTTTTTTTTTTTAATCTACTAGAAACAGTTATATAATTGCACCAGAGGTAATTATGAACTTTAAAGTCAACTTTACACTATTGCATGCCAAAACCAGGGGGAAAAAAATGTGTTCTATCCCCAGGATGAACTTTACCTTAGACATTTAAATTTCTAAGTGGTATGAAGAAAATTATTCTTATTATCTCTAAGTCTACTTGAATTCACCTATTTATACTATTTCAAGAGGATGATTAGAACTTCAGCACTAATCCACAATCTTTGCAATTCTCATATTTTTTTTTTCCTTTTTCATTGGGGTCGCTATGACGGCTCCTCTGACCTTAAGGGTCCACAGGAAAAGAGAGAGAGAGAGAGAGAGAGAGAGAGAGAGAGAGAGAGAG
>NW_026000026.1:49847598-49959687 GCF_001458135.2 Marmota marmota marmota | reverse complement strand
GAGAGAGAGAGAGAGAGAGAGAGAGAGAGAGAGAGAGAGAGAGATTGAGAGAGAGAGAGAGAGAGAACGTGCTGATCCCTTTTATTGGGAGAAGCTATTCAAATGAGGCAAGGGGTCAGGTTTTAGGGGGCTGAGTCTATCTTCATGATGTCCACTGTCAGCAGGTTGACACATATTTTTCTTTTAATGCTAGATTTTAAAAGCAGAATACATACATATTTTAAGAATATTTTCTGCCTTTTAAAATTTAAATGTGCTGCCTATGGTAACCATGTGCTTTTCACTTAAATCTTTTACCCCAGCCTTGTCCTCAAAAGGATTATTTTGTCTAAGAATTACTGAAGCATTGCAACAATTGGCATTCCTATGGTGTTTTGCAACATACTTTGCATGCAGCACTTCACTTAATTATGTCAATGCTTCCTTGGCAAACAGATCTCTGATTTAACATTTTGTTTTCTTCCATTATCTTCTCTGAAGCTATATGAGCAAGCTTTCAGAGTATATCACATGTTAGTACAAATGGACTGGGCATCTGCAAAATGCCCACATAGGGTCTTGTGACACATTTTATGTTCAAAAACGCCTCTCAGATCTCCTTTTGGGGAAATATTCCCATATACTTTTATATTTCAATAAGGTAAAAATATTTCAGTAAGGTAGACAAAGAGCCCCACCAGAAGGAAGTTTCTGTATTAGTCAAGACTTTTTGTCTAAAAATTTGGCTCCTCATCATATTCCCTTTTCATGATACAAATTTAGTGGATTAAATAGGACAAGCTCAGTAATGTTTAACCAAGTATCCTGAGCTTCAATTAAAATGCTAACATGACACCTGGTGGTAGACCAAGCTCCAAAGTCAGGGGCAGGGAATCAGGCTAGATTCTATTAGCCTTAACTGTAACGTGTCATGATTATTTGCTTCATTATTTATTTAGGAGAGAAGAATATTGTTACAAACATTAAGCAGCCTGTGTCCTAGACTAAGGAAACTTAGCTGTCATTGGGCAGAATATTAACTACATAAGGTTTTAAAAAATAAATACTTTAGATACCAGGTTTCTAAAAACCATATAGTAATTTAAGCTTCTAAAACACTATATACTAGCATACTAATTTAAGCAAATAACATATTTACTTTCTTACCTGAAGTTGAATAACTACATTTAGCATATAAACTTTAAATTTATGTTATTTTTTTAAACATATAATTTTTTTGTTAAAATTCCTTAATATAATTAGGCAAATCACAATGTATAAAATGTTATAAACATGGATAAAACATTTTAGACAAAATAAAGTATAACGACTCCAGGTACTTCTAAAGGTTTACTCTTTATAAGTTTTAAAAATTGATCTCTTCACAATTATATAGAAAAACAAGCAACTCACTAATTTTCCTTTATTTTTTTTTCCTAGCAGTATATCCCAATTCATTTGGAAAAGAACATTTAATTAGTTCTTTGACACAAATGACTTTGCTGCATGATTCAAAATTGAGAAGGAAGATAAATTAACCTTAATAAGGGTAAATTATAAATTACCCTTAATGATAAGATAGATAATGTTTGATTTAGGTAAGAAAAGCTCAAGAGACTACCTTTAGTCTTTTCCTGTTATCACACTTGACTTAATATTTTATTTATCTATATAATATTTGAATGTTTTCATGTATATAAATATATTAATATTTGCATATAAACTGGCATATCCAGAAAACATCTCTGTTCTTGAACATCATTAACAAAAGGGGTACACTTTTCATTTAACAGAAGTTTATTCCATCACATGATAAATATTAGTATATTTTGCCACAGATTTTTAGTTAAAATATTTATCATCTACTAATCTATCAATTTATGAATTTTGACATTCTCTAAAAATAATTCAAACACAGCCCAATTCTAATTATTTTATTGTTAAATAAGCTATCAGCTTTTTAGGTTAGTTGTTCTTTCCCCCACTTAATGCTGGCAGTACCTGTCATGCTTTCTACTTTTTGTTACTCATATCTACTGATTCCCATATTTCTGCAATTCTTCCATGCGTACAATGCCTTTTGTTACTGCTACCAATAAGCTAAGGTCTGGAAAAGGAAATAGTCAACCCTGAAAAGATTTCTAATAGGGACATTGTATGAAGCACCATGGAATACATACATCTGTGTATTAGGGAAAGGATTTATTCCAGAGGGATGAGGTTGTCAAGGAGACCCGCCTCCAGATCATCAGGGTGTTAAACCTGTGCTGTTCAACACAATAGCCACTAGTCACAAATGACTATTTAAATTTAAATTTTCATGAAAAATTTTAAAAACTCAGCTTCTCAGTTGTGTTAGCCATATTTCAAGGGCTCATCAACAACCTGTAGCTAGGAGCTACCGTATTGGACAGTATAAAACATTTTCACCCATCACAGAAAGCTCTAAGGGAGAGTACTATGTTAAACTATTTTGAATATGAATTTGTACTATTTCAGAGAAAAAGTATTAAAAATTATAATATTAAAATTAAAAGGTATATTTATTTATTCATTTAACAAATATCTGTTAAAACTAGTGTTATGTCAGTGATTGTGTTGGGCAATGTTCAAAAAGATACTCACTGCTCTCTGAGAGCTTGTTTCACTACAAATCTATCTGTATTTTCCTCCATAAAAAGACTGGCTTATGAAAGTTGACACAACACAATTCCAGTCAAAGAGATGTAGAGGAAAACATTGTGGGTGGCTTTCAGGGAAGATCTCACTGCTTTTAAAACAGTGCTTCTCCGTTGGTACGCCTGGACATTGTTAGTGTGATGCTTACATTACTGCAACCAACTCAAGACCATGTAGGGACAAGGCTCAGGGGAAAAAAACGTTTTTGGGGAACGCAAAACAGAAATATGAGAAGAGGCTGGGCTCCTAATGACACTATCAAGGTATTAAACCAGGAACCTTAAATCTGTTTTAACCTTTTAGTTGTTTTCTATTATTTGCAGCCAAAGTCATGCTAAACAATACCCTATACAAATGTAACAACCAAACATCTGTATGTCATGTCAGAATTAAAACTATGTTCTCTGACTTCTTCAACTGTAGTCTTTTTTTACTAAACATATTTTTCTATTTAAGAATATTATTTTTCTATTCTAAGCATATTTTTATCCATTTAATAGAATGCAAATGTTTTGATAATTTACTCATCACATTTATAATATCTACTTTAGGACATCAATTTGATGTTTCTGTAAGAACTTGATAGAAAATTTTAGAAGATTTTATCTTATTTTTAAAAACAATTTTGAAGTAAATATGTGACATTTGGCAATGTTATTTTTTTTTCTTTTGGAAAAACTTTTAGAATCTTAGTTTGTAAAACAAAAAGTGCAATCTGAATATTCTTGCAGTTTTTATAAGCACTGAACAAAAAAAAAATTATGTTGCTTCAAAGGACTTTGGGTTGTGTTAATTTACTTAACCTATAAGCCTTATATTTAGCATTTTATAAACAGTTATTTGCAGTGAACTTGAAACTGTGTTGGCATTTATATATAGCATAATATATTTAGTAGCCTATAAAAAGTTAAGTAAAAGTTAAGTCAATTAAAAAGGAAAGCTTTTGTTTGCATTAAAGGATTTCTCTACCTTAAGAGAACAAAATAAAAGTTAAATACATATGAGGCCTGGCCCAGCTCTGCCTCTGCTTAAAACCACTGTAAACATGGGAGACTTACTGCAAGCACATCAAAATCACCTCACATATTCACTGATGTTAAAACATGGAATATGGAATACTGTAGGTTCTCTTTGAGAATATAAGACTATGGATGGGGCTTATGTTAAAATCAGGACACACACAATCCAAAGGCTGTCTTTGATAGTATACTATCAGAGCAGGGCACAATGAAGGAGGTTTCTTTGACATTATCATCCAAATAGTAATGTGTGCCCAAACCACACTGAAGTTCCTGAATAATTACATGAAAACATATTGCATAATCATAGGAAGATGGCTTTAAGTTGTATTTCTTCCATGTTGTTTTGTGGCTAAGTTCCATAAAGCTATATTTCAAGGCGCACAGTACTCGTTTTCTCATTCTCTCTTCCTATCCATCTCACCTCAAGGAATGACCCTAGTTTAAATTTCTGGCATTTTGTAAATGGTTAAGTCTTGGTATATGCCTCTTTCATCTTTCTAAACTGAGGATTGCTAAGCATTTTGGCTTCTGTGCCTACTTTACACATTGATTGTTTTGGTTGTTCTGCTTTCGCATAGAGCTACAAAATAGATTAATTTTGATCTACTATGATTAAAACAAGGAAAGGTTAAATTCCTTTCTAACTATATATTACTATATTTCATAAAAAGAATTAGTTAATTGCTATAAAATTTAGAGGGATATTCAATAGGACCTGACCCAAATTATAGCATAGATAAGACATAACATTCTCTTTTCTGGTTCCTGGGGCCCAACAGAGGACAGGCTTTCTCCTCCCACAAACCCCTTTGCAAAGCTAAAATTAAAGCACAAAGACAGGACTTTAAGTGTCATTATTGACAGATCATGCAAATTACAGAACAATGTGTCATGGACAAGGGGGGAAAACCAAGAATTTCAAATTACTGAAATTAATTCCAACTTGAAAGTAATAAATGCAGATACTGATGCTTTGGTGTTTGTTGATTGTCAAATACATCAGCAAATATATATTGCCTTTTCTAGAGTAAGCTACAGAAAAGAAAGATTTATTAACAATTCTCCCAGGAAAAATGTTATAGTCCTGCTAGTTTCCATAAAATCAGGATGACTTTCGCTGTTTAATTTTAAAAACTCTTTGCTTTGATGATCAATATTTGAAACACAACAAGAAAATTTTGTGGGTCATAAAAAAACTTGAATTTTATATCTATGGAGAAATGTAAAATGACAGGATTTTTATTTCAATATTGTACCTTTCAATTTCATTTCATCAGCCTATGAAATTTCTTTGCTTTATAAATTGATTGGCATTAAAGTAAAATGGTATTTCTTACCTATTTTGGAACTATAATGGACAAAGAAGAATCTATTAAGTAAGAAATTATAAAATTTATGAAAGACATTACTAAGAATAAGAAATTACTAGCTGAGTGTGGGCATGCCTGTAATCCCAGTGGCTCAGGAGGCTGAGGCAGGAAGATCATGAGTTCAAAGTCAGTCTCAGCAACAGCAAGGTGCTAAGCAACTCAGTGAGACCTTATCTTCTCTAAATAAAACACAAAATAGGGCTGGGGTAACCCCCTAAAAAAATAATAAGAAATTATTAACTTTTGCTATTGAATCTAAATTAGGTTCATAATTAAGATACATTAAGGAAAATTTGTAGCTATATAAAATCAAATTATATTGGAAATATTTTAGCAACTGAACTAAGAACAGTAATTAATTGCTTGACTCTGTCTCCAGAAAAACTAAATGACAATTACATTTACAGACAAAACATCATCAAAGCAGAATATCAGAAATGTCTGATTCAATATATTTCCCACCTTATTAAGTAGATATCATTTAAAATCATATATCATCGCGGGGATATTGAGGTATGCGGAAACTAAGTAATTTACTCAAGGTTTCACACTCACTAATGGAAGATCAAGTATTTGAAACCAGACATTCTGGCTTCAGGTTTTGTATTTTAAACCATTACCCTACACCTAGTTCTCTGCAGAATAAACATGTTGTTCACAGAAAGAGTTGTGGAGCTTTAAAAAGTGAATTAAGGCACAGAAGTACTGAAGATGGGGGACAGAAATATATAGTAAGGAATTCTCAGACTTCCAACCATATAATTAATATAGTAGGTGAGAATAATTCTATTGATTAGTTTGACAGGTACTAATACAATTTAAGTTCCTATTAATGCCCAAAATGGGGCTTGGATATGGAAAGTGATAGATGACTTTTAAAATAATTTCTATTTTTTTAATTAGTTATACATAACAGTATGTACTTTGACACATCATATATAATGCAATATAATTTCACATTCTTCTGGTTATACATGATGTAGAATCCCACCAGTTGTGTAATTTTATATGTACATAGGGTAATAATGATAGATGATTTTTTAATACAGTTTTTGCCATATTTAAAATGGTTAAGCTGTAGAATACAAATCAACCAATGAGTAGGGTTGTTTTTTTTTTAACTATTGCAAATACAAAATTCTTTGTCTGTATTATCTCAAATAATCCTGACATTCTATCTCACAGAACCTGCCCTTTAAACCAGCAAATTATAACCTTTCTTACTCTCTAGCTTCTCATACTGCATTATATATTCCTTAGGAGTTGGGACTAAGTCCTATACTTTTTACTCTGTCTTTAGTATAAGTGGCCCTCCATAAATATCTATTGTGTGAATTAATGAATAAAACAAACAGGAAAACCACAGGAAATGATTAATTATATTCATATCTTGCATATA
This sequence comes from Marmota marmota marmota, assembly GCF_001458135.2. Taxonomy (NCBI): domain Eukaryota; kingdom Metazoa; phylum Chordata; class Mammalia; order Rodentia; family Sciuridae; genus Marmota; species Marmota marmota. Next base: position 49,953,238 of record NW_026000026.1, on the reverse strand, counting down.
TTAAAGAACCATAGAGTGGCAGGGAGGGAGGAAAGGAGGAGAGAAGTGCTGGGGAGTGATATTGGTCAAGTTATATTGTTTAATTGTGTGCACATACAAATATGTAACAACAAATATCTCCATCAACATGTACTACTATGATGCACCAATAAAAAATGTGGAAAATATTTTTTAAATTACCAATCCACGTATGTAAAGCATGAATGGTTCTCACAGATAAAATATTGAATGGGAAAAGTCAAAGCCAAACTGAACTATACGGTTTCATTTGTATAAAGTACAAAGACAAGTGAACCGAATATACACTATTTAAACTCAGAAATAAGTGTAGTAAATATTTTTTCTAAATATCAATTGACGTTGTTTTTTGGGGAAAAAACTATGAAAAAACAGACCTTCATTCTCGCAATTATTTAAAATTATTGACTTGAAAACACTATCACTGACCTGATATACATATAAATCCGGAAGAGAAAAAGGCTTCATTGTATGAAGACAAGTTGTCAATCTGGGCGTAGGCAGCATACAGGGACGTGTGTGAACAGGCACATTCCACGTAATCTGCAGTGTCCTCAACCACTTTGCAAAACTGACTGTCAGACAACCAGCTGGAACAAAACACAATAGTCACTATTCCTCTTTCGTCAGTACTTAAGATGTTGAAATGTCTTTTGAAGAAAAAATTACTTGCTGAACTTAAGTGTTCTTTACTCAAGACCTAAGCAGACCACGTTTTGAAGAAGGAACACCAAAGGGAACATCTTGTCCAGGATGTGAGCCAACAAATTCCACCAGACACCTTAAGAAACAGTCTAAATACAACCACACCTGCCACAGCATTCCCAGTACCAAAGAAGCTGGTCTTCCGACAGTAATACCGGTCCCTGCCTATAAATGTAAGACAGACCCACTCTTCTCTATCACTCTAAAATCCTAACAGATAACATAGCCATGATATGTGTAGTTCTTGCCCTTACACATGATTTCACAAGTTCTGGTAATTTGAACCACATAATTTACTTGTATGCTTTTCTAAGATTCCTTCCTCACCTTTTTTAAAAAAAAATTTTTTTTGGAGCCAATTATATATGTTTTCCAATGTACTTCAAATGCTTCACTCTATAAATTTTGGCTCATTTTGCATTCCTCAGAGATTACAGATTTATGCTCCCTTCCCTTTTAATGCATCTTGAGTCTATTACTTTTCTAAGGACATATAACTTCATAACCTAAACTGTGGATTTGAGCTTGAAACTTTTCATTTGGGCTTGAAACCTTCATTTCTAATTATACATTGAGGACTGCAGACTATGTAATGATGCTCCTTGACATATGATGGGGTTAACTCCTGATAAACCCATCATAAGTCTACAGTATTACAAGCTACAACTGCACTTAACCTATACAACCTCCTGCATATCATAGCTTAGCTACACAGTGCACCCTCATAATCATGCAGCTGACCAGGAACCGTGGCTTAGTGTTGCAGCTCAGCATTATGAAACAGTATCATGCCACATACCATCAATAAGGAAAAAGAGCAAAATTCAAAATTTGAGTATGAATTCTACTGAATGTATATCACTTCTGCTCTATTCTAAAATAGAAGAATACTAAGTTGAACCATCTTAAGCCAGGGACCATCTGCATTAGGTTTGAGATATGCCTTCAGGCATAGGAATTTCACTTCAAAATGTTTTTTCACAGAGAAAGAAAGAGATTAACCAAAATTTTGCTGTTTTAGCAGACGGTTGCCCAACAAACATTAAATTTAGTTATAATTTTAGCTTTTATGGCTAAAACTCAATAATAAACACAATCCTAGACCTTCTCAGCCAGCATTGCCTGGCCCTGCACCATTGATTGAGATCTGAGTGATAGTAACTACTCAGAAACTTGTGACCTTAGGTCAAGAGAAAAGAAATAATTGCTTTTCTTCCCATTCCTATACCTGGCTTTAATCCTAAAATATATCCAACACGTTTGGACTAGAATTATAAATCCTGCTGTTCCCTCTAAACATAGAGTGTCAGCTCCTGAACCACAAGCCCAGGTGAAAGGAAGACAAATAATGAATTTCCTTCCTTTCCAGCAAACTAACTAATGACTTCAGAAAAGTTATCTGAATTGAGCAGGACTCATGTCACAACCTACAAAAGGAGCAATAATAAATAAATAAATAATGTGCTACACACAGTTAAATCACTTGGCTGAGCCTGCCATCTGAACAATGCTAGATCATTCCCTATGCTCCTCTGTCTTATTGTAGAGATTATTCTGTAGTGTTAGGTCACTGAGTGCCATCTCTATATCCAGTTAAAAAAAAATAGGTTTAATGGTGCTGGTATGTGGAAGGACTAAACTCTAATCTTCAAAAGTTGTTAATAAGTACCTTGCTGTAGCCTGATTCCAAAGGAGACAGAGAGATGTCCGAGGAACAATTCTAGGCTCAGCAGCATAAATCCTGTAGAGAACTTCATTATTGTTAGTCAGGAGTTGTGAACTCTGATCTTTCACACTCAAAGACAATACCTGTAATAACAAAAGGAACAGAAAATTCAATGACATTTTCGAATCAATGTTAAGAATGAATTTCCCATATTAAACTATATTTTATTTTCATAATAGCTCTCTGTTTTCTTCCAGTATTAATAGAGAGCTCACTTATCAATGCAGGATATCTGACTGGTCTTCCATCATGCACATTCTACCTCTGCTTCATTCATTCAGTGATATTCAGCTAACAGTACTCACTTTAACTATAATTTGCCAACTTTCTCAAGAGTGAGGTACACAATTGGATATTAGAGAAAGCTATATTTTGTTACTTTCCATATGTGTGTGTGTGTATATATATATATATCTTATACAACTCATATATTGAGTAAAATAACTCAATAAAACAGGAAAGAAACATTTCCAACTATTTTGAAACTAAACATTCTATAAATGGTTCACGAACATGAAAGACTTCTTATATTAATTCACCACATATAGTATCTGCCAAAACTCTGATCAAAGAGATGTATTCTGATCAGATGTCTGCTAAAGAAAACATGAGATTCTAACCACATAATTTTTAAAATGATAGATTACCTTGTTTTTCAGGGCAGGAAGATTGTTACCAGTTATAAACCACTGCTGACTGCTATACTCTGTAAACTGGACTAATTTACATGAATTTTTCCCAGCCATTATTTGTGCATCTGAGACATCCAATAACTTCTCTGGAATTCTAATATAATCCCCTTCCTTTCCTTCAAACTTGTGCCCATTGATTTGCTGAGGATACCAGTGAAGAGCCAGTATTGACAAGTATGGGCAACTGTCAAGGATGGTTTTGCTTCTGCAAGAAAAAATAAATAAAAAAGATTCTGCTAAAATGGCAAGTATTTACAACCATATATCCACTTAAATGCATTACATTGGGATTCTGCTCTTTATACATAACAATGACATTACCAGCCCAGGAGCACTAGGTAAAATCTGCTTTCAGTTCCTTTATGGTTAACTGTTATGAACTTTTCCACAAAACTTTCCACATCCTCTTGACTAATCCTCCCTGTAACCTAAAATAAGGTTTTTTTGTTTTTTTTTTTTAAAGCTGGTTAATGGATATCAAGATACAATCTATGGCTGTAAAATGTACTTTTCTGTGTTCGTCACATCAGTATTGGTGGAACAGGGTAAGAAAATGGTATCCCCACTAAACTGAAGCACTGTTTGATTCAAGAACATCTTAAACCTTAGCTATATCAAGAGCCATGTTTCACCTAGAGGGTACCTCATGCCTTTCTAACCCATAAGAGCATTTGAACTAATATAACCATTTGGTAAGAAAAACGGCTCTGAAGAGTGGGATTTATTCATTTAATAGTTCAGATTTGAAGATCTCCTAGGTATGATAAGATCCTGTGTGCAATGAAATTACTTTCAAACCTCAATATGTGCCGAAATCACTTGGAACTTGGCTTAAAATATAGCTATCTAGTTTATACTCAGACTTACTAACTCAGAAATCTTACTCACAAGAGGGGGTTGGCAGTCCTAGGAATCTGGATTTGTAACCAGTCACCCAGAGAATCTGTTGCAACCTGTGAACCCATTATCATTGCAAACAATGAAGAGAAACAAAGATAAATCATATCTGAAACATGCCTTAAAAATTATAGAGAACACCAGGTCATTAGTATAAGATTTATGCATTAAGTGTTTAAGTTACATGGACTACAACAGATGTAGAGTATATATAATTAGACCATTGATCTAAATGATACCTTGCCAAGACACTCTAAGCTAGTAAATGAAGAGAATTTTAAATGAAAGATTTGAGAAACAAAAAGAAAGAGCAAAGGATAACTTTTTCCTCTAACTATACACCCTTCTCTAAAAAAAAAACTTTTCCACAGCTTCAATGACCACAATTGAATCTGCACCTTCAATTATCTATACCTAACCCACCATTTATCCAGAGCTCTAGGTCCCAGTGTCAAGTGTTCTATGAAAACACTTCAATTTCCATGGGCCACACATGCCTCCACACAACTTGTCAAAAATCCAATACAGTCTCCCCACTCAGCTTCCTAAATCATCATTGGGACTCCCCGCCTAATAGCTGCCACTACAGAACCCGTGACCAGGCCACAAAGCAACTAAGACCAATGAAGTCCACCCCCATAGCTGCACAGACACATTTTAGGCTCCTCGACCTGTAATCTACTGAGATTCTGACCAGTCAACACTACCATAGATTCTTCTATCTTGGCAAACCAACATTATATCACAATTATATCACAATGACTCTCCCCACCCTTGATAAAAACCAACTCTTCTTGGCACCTAACCATTTATATTGATGCCCTTCAAATGCACTCATCTTGGTCAATGCCATAAGCTACTTCATACCTAAACTGAAGTGTGGGGGGCACATTAATATGTTGAATCAATTGTTAATGTTGAATGGCCCCTATACTAATTCACTGTGACCAACCTCAGTGGTCACAGTGAATTAACAATAAACAATCCATGACGTTGGTTTTATTTGGTTTTCAGGTGATTGTTCTGAATTCCATCATTTTTGAAATTATCCTTGCTCAATTCCCACTCCTTCTATTCTCAGCAGATGCTCTTGATATTGCTTAAGACTATATATATATATATATATATATATATATATATATATATATATGCATAATTATGGTTATCTTTGTCTTTGGAGTTACTTAAGCAAAACAAAATAATAGTGATCTCGCTCATTTTTTATGTTCCATTAATTTGAACATTCATCTTCACTCAACAGTTATCCCCTATGTAGTCTTCCCCTTCCTTCAATCCTTCCCTTCCTCCTACTGGAGATCGAACCCAGGGGCACTCTACCACTGAGTTACACCTTCAGTCCTTTTAATTTCTTTTTATTTTTTAAGACAGGTCTCATGAAGTTGCCCAGGCTTGACTGGAACCTATCATCCTCCTACCTCAGCCTCACAAGTCTCTGGAATTACCACCTACTTTTCTTATTTCTTGCTTTTCCTCTTCTTTAATTTCAACAACCTCTTCAACATGATGTTTCTAAAATACCAAATCTGATTCCTCCCCCACCCGTCTCTCTCTCTCTCTCTCTTTCTCTCTCTCTCTCTCTCATCCATCCTCACCATCCNTAGCTTCACTTAGCATAATCTGCTCTAATGCCATCCATTTCCCTGTAAATTCTATGTGGGAACTTACTTTAAACAAATAAGCAATCCATGTCAGAGATTTCTGAAGACAGGATTAAAGACATATATCAAAGTTACTAAGAAGGAACTGCTAATCATTGGTCTCAAATAGACATCTAGGAGCAGTGGTAAAGAGAAGAAGCCTCCTGAAATGAGGCACCTGTGAAGTTATTGATACCTTACTGATTTTTCAATAAAAACCTCAAACACTGGGACTCACCCTGCAAGGTTAAAGGAAGAGTACAAGGAAAAAGGGTGTGCTGGTTCTTTGTCTTAACCTTGTCACCCATTGGTACTCATGTGGAATGAAAGTCTGAACACCTAGGATCCATGAGGTTGGAAGGGAGTTGTTACAAAGCAGGACTGTGGGGTCAAGTAGCCCTGGAAGTGAGTTCATACTTCATCATAGACTGGTGACTAATGAAAAAATAAATAAATAGAAGGGAGGCCAGTACAATAGAGGATGAAAAATGGGAGGAGGGAAGAGGGGAGCCATACTGGGGATTAAAATGGAGCAAATTATATTCCATGCATGTATGACTGCGTCAAAATGAACTGATTGTTATGGGTTACAATGAACTAACAAAAACATTTAAAAGAACTATATTATAGTGTATATATATACACTATACTTTATAACATATATATGTAACTATTATATATAAAACTCTCTCTCTCCATACATGTGTGTGTGTTGTGTATGTGTGTGTGTGTGTGTGTGTGTGTATAAAACCTTTGGTGAGGATTAAGTTGAACCTTATATAAATTTCAATATTATAATGTTATAATGTTTCAATATTATAATTCACTCATATTCTTCAATGCAAAACTATGTCAAGACTACAGCAGAGGTGTACAGTTAAGATCACTTATGTTATTATTTATATCTTACTCTCCCTGACAAAAAGGCTACCACAAACCTTTTTATGTCTGTATTAACCATCTCTTTTAACTTTGCATGTCCTGGGACTTAAAAACTAACATTAAATTTTTAGGTATTCAACTGGTATTTTAGTTAACCTGCCAGAGTTCATAAAGGGACCTATAAATAAAGAGATGATTTAAATTATTATATGAGTTTTTAAATGTAGTCTTCAGAGTGTCTCTAAATTTCAATGTAATAAACACTGATGATAGCATTCATTGAGAATAAATAATAAAATTGATAAAAGTTTTACATAAACTTAATCTTAAGCAGATGTCACTCATTAAATAATGGTTATTGTTGTTTTATTCTTTTTAGTCACATACAACACCAGGATACACCCTGACATAATCACAAAAGCATGGAACAGAACTTGCTCCAATTCAGTCCCCAGCACTCCCCACCTCTGCTCCCTCCACTCCACCTATTCTTTTTCAATCCATTTAGAGTTTACTTTTTTTTTTAAATTAGCATCCTGTGAATACACCCAGTGCCAGGAACCACCATGCCACATCCATGCATGCTCATAAGAAACCTCAGTCATACTCATTCCATTGTTTTTCCCTTTTCCCATCTCTTCCTCCTTTTAAATCCTCTTCTCAATTTCAACTCTACTGATATCTCCTATATTTTGATGAAATTCCATTTTACTTTTTCCCCTTTCTCTCTTTCTCCTTTTTTTTAAATCCCTCATCCCTTATTTTCTATTAGCTTCCACATATCAGAGAAAACATTCACCTCTTGACTTTCTGAGTCTGTCTTACTGCACTTAGCATGATATTCTCCAGTTCCATCCATTTACCGGCAAACACCGTAATGTCATTCTTCTTTATGGCTGAGTATTGTGTATCTGTACATAATTGTATATATATACCACTCCATTGTGTACATATACCACCTTTTCTTTATTCATGCATCTATTGAAAGTCATCTAAGTTGGTTCCTTAGTTTGACTACTATGAATTGTGCTCCTATAAACATTAATATGTTGCATTACTATAGTATGCTGATTTAAAATATTTTGGACATATACTGAGGAGTGGGAAAGCTGGGTCATATGGTGGTTCTATTCTTAGTTGTTCAAGGAATTGCCACACTGTTTTCCAAAGTGGTTGCACCAATTTGCAGTCCCACCAGCAATGTATGAATGTACCTTTTTCCCCACATCCTCACCAACATTTATAATTTATTCTGGATAATTGCCATTCTGTCTGGAATTAGATGAAATTTCAATGTAGTTTTGATTGCATTTCCTTAATTGCTAAAGATGTTGAACATTTTTTTCATTTATTTGTTGACCATTTGCATTTCTTCTTTTGAAAAGTGTCTGTTTAATTTTTTTGCCCATTTATTAATTGAGTTACTTGGATTTTTGGTGTTAAGTTTTTTGAGTTCTTTGCATATTCTGGATATTATCCTGAGGAGCAGGTAAGAAAGATCTTCCTCCATTCTGTAAGCTCCTTCTTCATGCTCTTGTTTCCCTTTGTATGCAGAAGCCTTTTAATTTGATACCATCCCATTTATTGATATTTTTAGTTTATTTCTTGCACTTTAGGAGTCTTGTTAAGGAAGTCTGTTCCTGAGTCAACGTGCTGGAGTATGGGGCCTACATTTTCTTCTAGCAGGTGCAGGGTTTCTGGTCTAATTCCTCGTTCTTTGTTATACTTTGAGTTGATTTTTGTGCAGGGTGAGAGGTAGGAGTCTAGTTTCATTCTTCTACATATGGACTTCCAGTTTGCCCATCACTGTTTGTTAAAAGGGCTATTTTTTTCCAACATATATTTTGGCACCTTTGTCTTAGTATCAGAAAACTGTATTTACATTGATTTGTCTCTATGTCTTCTACTCTATTCCATTGGTCTTCATGCCTATTTTGGTGCCAATGCCATGCTGTTTTTGTTACTATCCCTCTGAAGTATAATTCTAGATCCTATTTCCTCTGTGAAAATCAAGTTGCAATTCCAATTTCCAGACATGTTCTATTATTAGCCACTTTTATGTTGTCAAACAAAATAAAACATTTTTTAGGTCTCTAAATGCACTGTATTTTATTTTTTCCTTCTCCTCTGGCTAGCTTCTTGCCATGACACTCCAGCCCGAAGTTCAACAGAGTATGAGAGCTGTCTTTGGAAGCACAAGTAGTAGCACATCAAAACACTCCTAGGGCTGGGGCTATATAGTTCAATGGTAGAGCACTCACTTCTCATGTGTGAGGCACTGGGTTCAATCCTTAGTACCACACAAAAATAAAATTAATAAAGATATTAATAAAAAAGACCCCTAAAGTTCAGAATCAGCTCCCCTCTTTTTGGTCCTATTCAGAGTGTTATCTTCTATTCATTGAATACATAAAAGTTGGAGACATGGCTGTTTACAACTTTTAAAACACACTTTGAAATAATAAGAATATATCGCCAACAATACTCATTCATTTTTCTTCATGGAACTGTTAGGTTTTTATCAAACAATTCACTTAATTTGCCAAACAGGTACAATGCATTGGCCAAATAATTCTGAGTTATATCATGTCAATGTCAATTTGCATCGCATGTTGCTTAGTAAACAGTGAAGAAATGCATGTAAGGTACTATTGATGTATTAGAAGATACTTACTTTTCACCAGGAGAGCCACAGGTAACATCAGTCAGTAGAGAAAAGGCAAAATCTTCAGTCACTGCTGTAAAGTGGCTGAATCCTCTTGTGTCCTTGCGCTTTGGATTAACAATAGCACAAAGAATCTCATAGAAAAGAGTTCTGCTTTTGATACTGAAAACTTGATTTTTTCCTTCAACAGTTATCTAGAAAAAATTCAAGTATAAAAATATATACTTCAAAAATAAACTTCTTAAATTACATGTCATCTACATACTACATAAAATATTAACAGTTGTTAATGTTTACAAACATGAACCTATGAAGCATTTAAGAGAAACTGGAATTTCAAATACATACATTTGCGCTTTAAAATGCAAAATTAACATTTAATTTTAAAAAAAGACACAATAGCTAAAATATTTTCTATTTAATCTTTAATAGCCCAAATGGTCACCTGGATCACGTAACTACAATAGTTAGCCTGATGAATTAAAACAAGACCCATTTTTACACCACCCTCAAGAACATACATTCTTTTGACTAGCATATAAAGAAATAAATGCCTAGAGAATATTTTTTCATAATGGAAGTAGGATTATTTTTGTCTGTTTTTCAATGAACAGAAGCTACCATATGTCATTAAATTCTAATAATCAAATCAAGAAATTATTTTCAACCAATAGTACTCAAAACCACCTGGCATCCTTGTCTTTTTCAGAAAGTATGACCCTTCCTACTTTTGAAGACTACATTATTCATTATTGGAGGAATAAGAAAAGTAGGGGGGAAAATCATCTTCATGGTTTTTCCTTGCCAGAATGAAGTAGCCCACATCTCAACTAATACCTAAGCAATGGTGTGAAGCCACTGACTTATTTTGTTCTATTTTAATATATCTAATAAGTTCCTATTAATTTTTTAAACTCCAAGTCATCACTTTCTCTATATCCTACATTATGCTCTTCCTGCCAACATACATTATCACTCTTTGCAACTTGCACATAAACTTATATTAGCCTTGAAATGACTTATCTGTTTCTCCTGCTAAAGGAGCTCCTGAGGAAGTTCTCCATATTTTTTTTTTGTGACTTAGTAACATTCCAAGCTCAAAGAAGAACTCAAGATCTGAATTTATAGTAGCCATCTCAAAGATAGGAAGGCAGAATGCACAATAATCCACAGGGGAAATACAATGAAAGGAACAGAATAACAATTTAACAATGAGGAAATTACAAAGGAAGATGAAAGAACAGCTGATTGGACACTGAAACAAGCAAACTGGTCATAACTAATGGAAAATCAGCTCAAGAAACTCTCCTAGAACTCAAAGAAAACGTAACAGACAAGTAGGACAAATCCCTCAGACACAAGCATACGAAAGAACAGATACAAGAAAAAAAAATACCACAGTTCTTTAATAAGCTAAAGAGACACTCCTGTCTAAAAGTTCAGAGATTACTTTCAAACAGAGGAAATTAAGAAAACAAAAAACACCAGACATATCTGGGTGATTTTTTTTTTAAATATTAAAAAAAAAGTCATATTAGAAATCACAGAAAAAAAACATAGTAACAGAGAAACAAAAATTCAATCTGACATGAGGCGTTTCTGAAAATGAAATGCCAGAAGCCAACAGAGACACAGGTACATAATTTTAAGAACTAAAAGTTATGATCCAAAATTTCTAGAGTTTTTCAAACTGTTATCCATGTTCAAGGGAAACAATTCCTTTTAGTAGAGTGCACAAAATAAAACAAAAAGGCCATTTATATAACGCTTGGTTATTGTGGGCACTTCATAGTTCTTAGAACTTTATGTTAACTTCTCTAATCTTCACAAGAATCCTCTGAGGAAAGTCCTAGTATGATCTTTGTTTCGTTTCCGGGGAAAGAAACTTATTCAGAAAGAAAATAACTTAAGTCAGCCAGAGCACAGGGTTGGTGACTAGTCAAACCCAGGAGGTATTCCTGACAGATACCTGCACTGACTCCCCAAATCCCCCACAGGCTTGTCGAAAAACAACACAGATTGACTCAGGTCACAGACAACTTAGTTAAAATTATTGCAATTATAAAATACAAAAATCAGTCAGTAAAATACAGATTGAAATCTAAGCCAGTTAGTACTATTATAAATTATATGTACAAAATAATCTAGGCATCAAATGCATAATATTAAAAGTGTGTGTGATAAAAAATAAATAGTCTGGCTTTTTAAGGACATTTTACATAAACAGCTACAAAAGAAACACCCAAATTATAGAAATTGACTTAAAAACAAGCAGAAGACTTGAAACAACCATGGGAAAAAATTAAAAACCTGTCAGGGTTAAAAATAAGAGAAGCAACCATTGGAAATGGGAGATGGTCTAACAAACTTCCACAAAACAAATTACTCATATGCTCTTTCAAGTTTTCCAGAACACAAAATTAGACCTCCTGACTCATGTTTTATTAACCTCCAATTGCCAGGAAATCTAAATCTGGTAAAATTAAAATTGTAATATCAAATCCAGCAGGGTTTTAAAAGACTGATAGTGTTATTAAGGCAACTGACAGCTTTTAAAATTATTTTTACTGTACCATGCGTGGGAAAATCAGAGGCCAGAATATCATGTTATTGCAAAAATATGCCCAACCCCACTGTTGGATTTTATCTAGAAGTCTTCATATGAATCATTTAAAGCTATTGCTTTTTTTAGGACAATATTTGTATCATGCAAACATGAATAAACAACACTTCTAGAGTGTGTGATCTTATCTAAGATATTGAGATTTTAGTAAAAAAAACATTATGGAAAATAAAACAAACATTATGTAGGGTGGGTTCTGTTTCAAAGAACTTAGAAACTTAGAACTTAGAAACAGTTTTACCTGCAATACAAGATTTTATATAACCAAGTTCTATTCAGCCCTGGCAGTTTTAGGCTGTAACTTCTGAAGCTGAGGTTTATTAGTGTCTATTAGTTTAATATGATATATATGAAAGGTTACTGGATGAAGTATAAGACTCCTTGAATTTCAGATGAGCCCAGAATAACTGGTTGCTAAATAAGTATGTCAAGTAAGTATTTTATGATGTATATATGCTCAAAATTTATTTTTTATCTGAATTTCAAACTTAACTGGGCATCCTTTAATTTTATTGGTTAAGTTTTATAACCTTATCTATATGTGATTATCTGTATCTTCAGTGCTTTGTTTTATTATTCTTGTAGTCTAATTATATAACTGTCTCAAAAATGAAATATTTATTTTGTGGCATACAGTCATGCATAACTTGACAAGGGAGATATGTTCTGGGAAATGCATTGTGGATAGTTCTGTCCTTGTGAATATCATAGAGTACTTACTACCTGGTAAGTAAATACCTACATGCAGGATACATGGTTTAGCCTACTGCTCCCAGGCTACAAATCTGTACAGCATATTACTGTACTTAATACTACAGGTGACACATGGTAGTATTTGCAAATGTAAACACAGAAAAGCTACAGTAAAAATACTAATAGGAATTTATAATCTTATGGCAACACCATAATGTGGTCCATTATTGACTAAAATGTTTTTGTGTGGTTCATTCATGGCTGTATTTCATCAATACACCAGAATTTATTGAACTAGGCCCCCCTCGATAGCAATTTTTTTTTCAATTTTTGTTATTACTGTAAGTAATGCTAAAATAAGCATTGCTGCCATACGTGGTATTTGAACAAATGTTCCCAAACCCATTTGTTCTGCTTAAACACAACACACATTAGGTATTTACCTAGAACAAGGTTTAAAGGTTATAACCCAAGAATTTCAGAGGTACCCCAGTTTTTTCCATATTAAAAGGAAATAGAAAGTTTCTTTTGGTAAAGCACACAACTAATCATAACTAAACAATCAAGATATATTATTTGATAACCACTTAAATCAGTGTTGATTCTTTTTTAAAAAATATTTATTTTTTAGTTATAGGTGGACACAATCTCTTTATTTTATTTTATTTTATGTGGTGCTGATATCGAACCCAGTGCCTCATGCATGCTGAGCAAGTGCTCTACCTCTGAGCCACAACCCCAACCCTCAGTGTTGATTCTTGACCAATGGTATATAACCATCTTATATAACTTACTGAGGAGAAGGGGCAGCAGAATTTTCTTATATCTCCTACACAACACTTGATCTGAAGTTCTCTGCTCTACCCTAAATTGTTCTCATGTATGCTTTCCTTTGTCTTGGCCAAAATCAATTTGCTGATGTCCCATGCCATTTCATCATTAGAAAATTTAAGTAACATGGGCTGGGGTCGTGGCTCAGTGGCAGAGCACATGCCTCACACATGTGAGGCACTGGATTCGATCCTCAGCACCACATAAAAATAATAAATAAAACAAAATAAAGAGATTGTGTCCACGTATAACTAAAAACAATATTTTTTAAAAATTAAGTAACATTATTTTCTGGAGTGAGATCACTATTTTCTAGAATGTTCTCTGTGTGAAATAACAACCACTTCTCTGCTTTACAAGCTACTTGGTATGGCCTCTTCTTCTTACCTATATACATAACAATTTTCTTTTTTATACTTTGATCATGGGAAATAGAATAGACATGATATTCTAAGTCCCTGCTGTAAACATTTTAAATATTTAAAGGTTGTATGTTAGAAATATAGTATTAATAAATTCATACATATGTGATCAAAACTTTGTATACTTATATGCAAATGTGTTACTATGAAATATCTTGGTAAGAATCCCACACACACATTCTCATGTTTTCCTCTAGTACTAACTTTTTTTATTTATCTATTTTCATGTATGTCCTTGGGCTCATATCTCCATTTAACTCCATCATTTACAGAAGTGTAAATAAATAAATGGGTTTAAAACAAAACCTAGTTGGTCCACGTCCAAACCAAATTGAATGCCTAAAGTTATCTGGCCATCCCATAGCTTTTCCTTTTCTGGGAAAGTTTCCAGTGCCCAAGAGGAACAGAGAACAAGCAGTGGATAATTGTTCCTGTTTCGTGGCATTTAAACTAAAAGCACTGTGTGGATGAATACCTACTCCAAGTACTCTTTTTATTTTTTGAATTAAATTATTTATTTATTCTAATTTGTTACACATGATGGCAGAATGCAATTCACAGAGCACAATTTTTCAAGTCACTGATTGTACATAAAGTATTTTCACACCATTTGTGTCTTCATACATGTACTTAGGGTAATGATGTCTAACTCATTCCTACCCCCCATTCCCTCCCTCCCCATCCCTTCCCTTTGCCCTTTCTAAATTTCCTCCATTCCTCTCATATTCTACTCCATCACCATTATGAGTCAGCCTCTTCATATCAAAGAAAACATTCAGCCTTTGGTTTTTTGGGATTGGCTTGCTTCACCTAACATTATATTCTCCAACTCCATCCATTTACCTGCAAATGCCATGATTTTATTCTCTTTTAATGCTGAGTAATGTTCCATCATGAATATATACCAAAGCTTCCCTATCCATTTATCTACTGAAGGGCATCTGGGTTGGCTCCACAATTTAACTATTGTGAATTGTGCTGCTATAAACCTTGAGATGACTGTGTCCCTGTAGAATGCTGTTTTTAAGTCCTTTGAGTATAAATAGAGGAGTAGGATAGCTGGGTCAAATGCTGGTTCCAATGGGAGCAAATCTTTACCACAAGCACATCAGATAGAGCACTAATCTCTAGGATATATAAAGCACTCAAAAACCTTAACACCAAAAAACAAATAACCCCATCAATAAATGGATTAAGGAACTGAAGAGAAACTTCTCAGAAGAGGATATACAATTAATCAACAAACATATGAAAAAATGTTCAACATCTCTAGCAATTAGAGGAATGCAAACCAAAACTACTCTCAGATTTCATCTCACTCCAGTCAGAATGGCAGTTACCAAGAATACATACAAAAATAAGTGTTGGCAAGGATGTGGGGGAAAAGGCACACTCATACATTGCTGGTGGGACTACAAATTGGTGCAAGTCCTCTTTTTATGATTGCAAAAACAATAGAGGATCAAATGCCAAAGACAAGTGAACAGTTTCTGGAGAATCAGAAAGAGCCTGCAGCTTCTAACATCTGCTCTGCCTTTTTAGACTTTGAACTATTTTTTCTGCTGCACAAGATTATGCAAATTGAATACTGAGGGTGTCAAACAGGCATCCCTCATATCCAAACCAAAGTTCAGTGTCAGGTATGATGAATTCTACTCTTATATTTAGAAGTTTAGTGTTATCACAATTCTATGTATGTGATATAACAGAATGTGACTTTTGTGTTGGTTTTCTAATTTGTCAAGTTTTATTAAACCAAGTGTTTCCATTTGCAAGGTTTTCTTACCTTTTCTATTAGATGCACCACAGCACTGAGCTGTTCATCAGTGTTCTCTGTGGCTACATTCATGTTAATGTTGTGGAGCACTCTGTTAAGAATGTCTTCATCAAGGGGCTGGTATAGCTGATCGGCAAGGCCCCAAATCGCCTGTGACTCTGCATCAGAGACAAGAGTGATGTTTGCAGTACCATATGCTTTATCAATTCTGGCTCCACCTTTTGGGCCCAAAAGCACAATCTGAAAGCGTTTAGGAAATGGACTTGAAGACCCTATCTCTGGCGTTAGGTTGACATCCAACATGGTGTTGCTCTGGCCAGGTTCAAAGACCAATGTGCCTTCATTTCTCATAAAATCCTTTCCAGAAACAGCTGGAGATATGAGAGTACGACCAATTGTTTCAGCACTCCTCAACTCCTGCAAAGGAAACAATAACATATAAGTGAAACTATGATGTCTCTGAACATGCCATAAACAAAATTTTATTTTGTAAAAATAAAATTCTATTTTTGTTAAATAAACTGATGGGCAATAACAAAAGTGCCACTAAAATATAGGGCTTTATATGTTTTCTAATCTAATTAATAATTTGTAGAGATAAACATACATAATACAGTAATGGAGTTTGGAAAGACGGTTCTTTTGAGTGAACATATCAAAGAAGAGAACTAGAAAAGAAATGTCACTTTTTCCTCATAAATGTCTCCCAGGGTGAACACACTAAAAGTTTTGCTTTAGCTTACACATGTCGGAGAACATAAGTATGAAGAAACAAAAGAAATATTAACATTTCATTCCTACCTGGAAATTTGTTGGGGAGGTAGTTGTAAAGGAGGGAGGATAAGGAGGAGGCAGAAAGAAGGAAGAAGGAAGAATAAACTGGTCTCTTGCTCACACTTAAATACAGGAATGTGTTATAAGGTCCTTAATGCATATACCTCTCATATTTTCAGTTTGGTTATTAAAAAGCATTCAGAAAGTGAAGCATGAATACTTAGTCAAGGAAGAACAAAAGGAATTCACATTTATTTACAACTGAGCCAACAACTGTGAAACTCATAGTATAGCCCAGGATTGCATAACATAGATGCAGAATTAAAGAGCAGGTCACTCATAGGAACTATTATTCTAGCGAAGACTTACAGAAAACAGAAGAGCTATGGAATTGATTATCTATTAATACATGGTGTTTTATGACAAAAAATCGACTAAGTAAGGGAAGGGAAAAGGTCAGGGCACAATTTTTAGATAATGCTGGTTATAAAAGCTCTTGAGCTGATATTAAAAAAGACCTCAGTGAAGTAAAGAAATAGGTTACATGATGATCTCAGCAGAAATATTCTAGATCTCAGGAGAAATATTCTAGGCAGGAAGAAGAGCAATCACAAAGTCCCTGAAGTAAGAACCATCTTAGTATATAAGAGAAGAAACCAGAAGGCCGGTGTAACTGGAAGCTCACATGAGAGGTGTAAGGGGTCATTTGGGGTGGGCACATGGTTGGAAACATGGAAAATACAAGAAAGTGGCCCACTTCATTCAATATTTTCATCAGTGTTCAGGCTGTTATCTTTATTAGTCTGTTAACAGGAAATAAGCAGAGAGGCAGGAAGAAAGGACAAGTTTTTTCAATAGTTTCATGTGAGAAACAGTGGTAGCTTTATTTAGGGTCCCAGAAGTGGAAAGATTTGAAGTACCCAGACTGGGAATGTATTTTGAATATAGAGTTAAGAGGACTTTATGATGAATTCAATGCTGGGTAAAAGGAAAAGGAAAATTGAGGATGAAGTCTAGCAGTTGGCTTTGATGAATAAGTAGTAACTGGATGAATGATGGAAAGCTAGGGGAAATATTGTTGAAGGAGATATCAAGAGTCACTTATCATGCATGTTAAGTCTGAGATGCCTCAGACACTGAAGCAAAGATTTCGAGTAAGAAAAATCAGATACGTAAGTCTGGAAAAGGGGAGACAATTGATAAAAATTTGGGAGTTCTCAGCTTTCAGGTGGCACTTAAAGAAATAGGTCAGCATACTGTAGCCTGGAGAGTGAGTCTCGGTAGACTCCAACAGGCATCATCTAGGAAGACCTACACTGACATCAGAGAGGAACTCCCAGTGAGAAGTATTAAGAGCAGGAAAGTACCACAACCCAGAAACCCAAAGGGAACAGCATCCTTCAGGAAGAGGAAGTAATCAACTATTTCAAAAAATGAATAGTCAATGAAGACAGTCTTTTAAAAACCATCTGCAGAACAATGATAGAACAAAAACCTTACTGAAGGAAACTACTCAAAAGCTTATTGGCTTTTGTATTTTAAATGGTTACACTACATATATGTATTGAATATTATATAACAAAAATCAGAACATGTTGGATGGGTATTTAACAAACATATTGTTGAATGAAACATATTGTTGAATGGGAGAGGAGGGGAGAGGTGGGGAGGGGGGATGGTGGAGGATGGGAAAGGCAGCGGAGCACAACAGACACTAGTATGGCAATATGTAAATCAATGGATGTGTAACTGATGTGATTCTGCAATCTGTGTATGGGGTGAAGGTGGGAGTTCATAACCCACTTGAATCAAAGTGTGGAATATGATATGTCAAGAAATTTGTAATGTTTTGAACAACCAACAATAAAAAATTAAAAAAATAAATAAATAAATAAA
The DNA here is from genome assembly GCF_001458135.2 of Marmota marmota marmota. Classification (NCBI taxonomy): domain Eukaryota; kingdom Metazoa; phylum Chordata; class Mammalia; order Rodentia; family Sciuridae; genus Marmota; species Marmota marmota. The sequence goes on along the minus strand of NW_026000026.1, from coordinate 49,934,979 downwards.
TTAAAAAAAAAAGTAAACATATTGTTGAATGAAATAAGGATGCCTCAGACCAACATGCCTCAGAACACAATTTCAATTGCATAACGTCCTAAACAGGTAGACCCAAAAAACATATGGTGGGTGTTAAAACTACAGATAAAAGCAATGGAGTAATTAAACATGAAATTCAGAATAGAGGTTATCTGTAAGATAACCTCTTATAACAGAGAGGGGTTCATGGCCCCTAGTTTTAAATTTCTGGTAAAGCTGGATTTCTCACAGAGGTAGTGGTGTTTGATTGGTATGAACTGCATATGTACATTTTATACACTATTTTCTGGTAGAATTTGTTTCATAATTCAAATATTTAAAGGAAGTGAAAAAATAAATATGTTCTTATATTTATAAAAATATAGCACAAACCATCAGCAGTATGCTATTGGAAAGTCAATATAGAAACAGATTTGAATAAACGGGCATTATAAGAATAAGAAGTAAATTCACAGTCTTTCTTGAACTTGTATGCTCTGAGCTATTGCACAAATATATAGATGATTAGCATCTAGAATCTGTTTTCAAATTTGGTTTAGCTATAGGCCTATTTAATGGGAGCATATCTAGAATGGGTGAGCTTTTCATTATTTCAAGTAATAAAGATGGAAAATTCCTTCTTTATATCATCAAGACTTAAACATTGGAGAATATATGCTGCCTGTGGTATTTATGTATATAGGAATGCTGACCTAACAAAGTATATGGATGTTATAGTGACTATTCTAACTTCATTAATCTCTCCAAAGTAAAGTGAAAATCATTATCATCATAAGAAAATGGTAACTTGGTTCATAATTGTGTTCTCATCTTTCAGTTCTTGGGAAGCAGAATTACATAGCTTTATCTTCTAGCAATGTGCCTAAAATTCAGAAAGAAAGAAAGGCAGGGTGATGAAGCAACAGGAAAATAACACCAGAGAGGTAAAATTATTATTCTGATTTTTAAAAAATCATACTTGTTACTTTTCAATAATTGTAGATTAACATGCGTTATAAGAATAATAAAAAGAGATTTCCTGCACCCTTTATTTTGTATCCCTTATTGGTGACATCTTGCATAACTATAATATAAATCATGACCAGGGTACTGGCATCAATACAGACAAGACCATCAAGACATTTTTTTTTTAATTTTTATTTTTGGTACCAAGGATTAAACCCACATGCACTTAACCACTAAGCCATGTTCCCCAGCCCTTTTTATTTTTTTTTTTATTTTGAAATAGGGCCTTGCTAAATTGATGAAACTGGCTTTGAACCTGTGATTCTCCTGCCTCAGCCTCCAGAGCTACTAAGACCACACATACTTGCCATAGCACCTGGCCAAAACTTTTTTTTTTTTTTTTTTGAGAATCCTTCAGTTGACTTTTGTCTGCATTCTATGCCACCCCCTTTCATCTCTGAAAACCACTAAACTCCAATTCCATGATTTTTTTGACTTTAGGAGTATTATATAAATGATATCATACAGAAAATAATTTGGGGATTTTTTTCACTTAGCATGATCATGCGGAGGTGACTCTTGTTGTCATATGTATCAATAGGTTATTTTTAATTATTACTGAGTTGTGGTTCAGGGCATGGACATACCAGAGTTTAACCATTCACCCATTAAAAAAACATTTTTTTTTACTGGGTTGTAGCTTAGTTGGTAGAGCATTTGCCTTGCATGTGTGAGGCATTGGGTTCAATCCTCAGCACCATATAAAGGTATTGGGTCTACAACTAAAAAATAAAAATAAATAAATAAATAAAAATAAAAAAATTAAAACAGAGTGGATATTTTCTTTTATAAAAAATCTTCCTTGTTTTAGTTTTGTGCTATTATGAATAAGCTGCTATAAACATTGATGTGCAGGATTTCATGTGAACATAAGTTTCAGTTCTCTGGAATAAATGTCCCAGGAGTGCAATCGCTGGGTCATCTGGTAGTTATGTTTAGTTCTTTAAGAAACCAACAAATTCTGTTCCAGAGTGGCTGTACCATTTTATATTCCCATGTGCAGAGAGTAAGTGATCTGAGCTAGTTTCTTTGAATCCTTCCAGCATTTTTTGGTATGGTCACTGATGTAATTTTTGCTGTTCTGAGTGTATACAATGATACATCATTGTGGTTTCTAAATAGGCATTTTGATGAGAGCTAATGATGTTGAATATCTTTTTATGTGCTTTTTAGTCATATATACATCTTCTCTAATGTCTCTTCATGTTTGTTTGTTTTCTCTATTTTTGCTTATCATGTCTTCCTTACTGGTGTACCCACATTTTTTCTTTTTATAATTCCCTTTCTAATTAGAAAACTTTCGCTTAGCTATTCTTTCAGAATAGGTCTGTGGGCAGTAAATTATTATTTTTTTCTTTCCTTTTATAATGACTTAATTTCTCTTTCATTTGTGAAGGATATTTCTCCTCAAAATCGAATTCAAGGTTGATGGTTCTTTTACCTCAGCACTTGAAAAATGTTGTACCACTTCTACCTGATCCCATGATTTCTGGTAAGAAATCTGCTATTGTTCAAATTGGTTTTGTCCCATAGATATTCATATTTCCTCTTTCTCTCAATATTTCTCTCCGTATTTAATTTTAATATGTATCATATATCTTGCTTGGAGTTTTCTCAGCTTCTTCTTGAATTTACAGATTACAATCTTTAGGAAATTTTGCAGTCATTATTCTTTCAAGTATTTTTCATTCCTGATTTCTCTTTCTTTCAGGACTCTAATGACACAATGTTAGATCTTCTGTTACTGTTACATTGGGAGGCTCTTTTTATCTTTGTCAATCTACTTTCCTTTTGCTGTTTAGATTAGATAATTTCTATTATTCTATCTTCAAAGATCATTATTACTTACTTTGCTCCCTTCATTCTGCTACTGAGCCGATCTATTCACTTTCAGTTATTGCAAGTTTCACTCTTAAAATTTCCATTTTCTCTTCTTTGTCTTCTATTTATTTGCTAACACTTCCCATTTCTTTGTTGCAACTTTTTACTTTTCTCATTTAAAGAATGTTTGTAATTGCTAATTGAAGGATTTTTATTGGTTCTTCTTAGTTATACATGACAGTGGAATCCACTTTCATATAGTTATACAAGCATGAATTGTATCTTATTCTAATTAGAACCCCTTTCTTATGGATATGCATAATGGTGAGATTCACTCTAGTATATCTATAAATGTACAAAGAAAAACTATGCCAAATTCATTCCACAGTCTTTCCATTTCCTATACCCACTCCCTTCCCTTCATTCCCCTTTCTCTAATCTACATAATTTCTATTCTTCCCCTTGCTCCCCCTTAATGGGGGTTAGCTTCATTGAAACCTTTTTATGATGGCTCCATTACAATGTCAGATACTTTTACTTCTGCCGTCTTACTATAGGCACCTGTTGATCCTTTTTTTTTTTTTTTATTCCATTTTAGGTCTCTTTGCATTATTAGTAGAACAAATGATTGATAAACAAAACATGGACATTTTGCATGTTATTTTACAAGATTCTTAATATTATTTAAGCCTTCTGTTTTATTTTTATTTTTATTTTATTTTTTTTTTAATTTTTTATTGTTGGCTGTTCAAAACATTACATAATTCTTGATATATCATATTTCACACTTTGATTCAAGTGGGTTATGAGCTCCCATTTTTACCCCAAATACAGATTGCAGAATCACATCAGTTACACATCCATTGATTTACATATTGCCATACTAGTGTCTGTTCTGTTCTGCTGCCTTTCCTATCCTCTACTATCCCCCCTCCCCTCCCCTCCCCTCAAGCCTTCTGTTTTAGTTGGCTTCTTTTGAAATTGCTCTGGCAAAGGAAGGGAAGATGTACTTTATTACTGACATGTGAAAGTATAAGCCTAATTTTCCCACTTGTTCTCTGTTGACAGAAGGAGATTCCTCATTATTGCTAGGTGCAGGTGGGAGTTTGACTCCAAACTCATCCTCAACTGATACTTCCCCGTCTAAGAAGGGCATAAGTACCTTCCTACTGTCTCCCCAGAGTATCCTTGAACACCATGAGGGAGCTGGGTTCCATTTTATTCTACTAGACAATGGTGAAAGTCCTGACTCTCCACTTGGTCTCTCTAATACTGTGCCAGCAGAGAGCCTGAGGCCTCTGGCAAGGTAGAAATCTAGATTACTCATCCATTCTTTGCTGGTGTGTGGAAACAGATTTTTTCTGGGGTGTTTGGCTGAAAGTACTATCTATCTTGCTAGGCTGCCCTTTTTCTGTTCCTTTGACTAGAGATAGCAGATTTTGTGAGGGCTTTAAAAAATCTCCTCCCATTAGTGTTTCTGTATGCCATTACCTTTAGCTCAAAATCTAGGATTCAAAGCAAAACGAAAACACTGTGAACCCACCACTGTTTTACCACTTGGGTCCCCAGCTCTCTAGCTCCTCTGCTTTCTCCTCTCCAGCTTTCAAAGTCTCCTGATGTTGTTTATAAATAATGTTGATGGTCTTTAGTTGTACTTATTGGGAAAGTTACATTGACTCCATCTTCCCAGAAACAGAAGCCCTCCATTCCTAGAAAACTTTACAGATTTCATTCTTCACTTTCATTTGTGTTTGTTGAAATGGCATTGGTATAACAGCACTGCCATGAATACTCTTTACTAAGTTTAATATTGCAAGGTAGTATTTGTATTTGTCAGAATTAATAGGGGCTATGTTTCTATAGACGTATGTTGAAAGAGAGAGAATTATAAGAAATTAATTCATGCAATTATGGTGACAAACGAATCCCAAGATCTTCAGGGTGATATGGCAATCTGGAAATCAGCGAAATTTTATGGTTTAGTAATAGCCCAAGTGTGAAGATCTGAGAACCAAGAAAACCAATGGTGTAGTCACAATGCAGAATTCAGTAGGCCTGAAACTCAGGAAAAGCCAATGTTTCAATATGACTGTGAGAGCAAGAAAAACTGTGTTTGAATTCAAAGATTATTAGGCAGGAAGAATTCCTCTTTACTCAACTGAGCTTTTTTGTTCTATCCAGGCCTCTACATGATTGGATAATGCTCATCAACATTAGGAGGGCAATCTGTTTTACTCTGTCTACAGATTTAAATGTAAATCTCATCCAAAAATGCCCTCGTAGAAACACAAGAGTAAGGTTTGACAAAATATATTAGTATCCTGTGGGCCAGCCAAATCAACATATAAAATTAATCATCATAGTAGGGAAAACTAGAAATTCATGACATATATTGTCCCATAAATGTCCTTTAAGAGCTACATGTTAGTGACAACATGTGTTTTACCAAGAGTCACTTATGACAAATCTAGAAATAGTGTAAAGAAATATGTTAATGATATTGGCATTCAGATTCTTCATTTTTCAACTTCAATTCTCCTATCATCTGTATGTATCACCAGTATAAAATAGTTTAAATGTACCTCAAATCTCTTTTATCAGTTGCTTTTCATCTCCAGCCCCCCTCTACTCTCCCAAGTAGTGAGCAGGTAGTGATATAGTCATGGAAGAAGAATAAGAATGAAGCATGTGCTTTTTTCTCTCTGTCTCTCATTTTTCTTCCTATCTTAAATACTCTAAGAAAAAATACTAAGATCTTCCAACCATAAATCAAAATTCTTCTATCTGCATTTACACCATACCACCTCAAGGTATGTAGAATAGAGTTTATTTCTAGGGTCTCATGTAACAGAATATTGTTTTTTTGTGAGCTGATCTATAGTCTGTAATAAAGATAATTACTCTGCCTGGTGAGCTTGCAGGACAGCTTACTACCCACAGTGCTAGGCCTGGCCTCCCATGCATGTTTACAGCTCACTGGCCATACACATGTTGTATTTTTATGCATAGAACTGTAACTTGAGCACAGAACAGTTGTATCACCTAATAGTGATACAACCAAGCACATATTATTCAAAAAATTATAATAAAACTTTATAATCTTGAGGTCTAGAGTCACCAAGTATGGGCTATTTAAACAGGATAAATAATAGCACTGTCTATAATGATAGCTTTCCAACTGTGGGTTTCTGGGGCTACAGGAGTCAAGAGGGGAAAAAAAAAAGAGAGGGCTGAGGGACCATTTCTAATCCCACAAGCATGCCTTGTGTATAGAGAAGATACATATTCTTGTCTTAGCTATGTAAGAGTTTTGCTGTTAAAATAAAAGAATTAACGTTCAAAAGTATAGGGCATTGTTTGGGCTAACTAGATCTGGTGACTTGGTGTTGACAGCATTGCTCTTGTGAGCCTCCTATACCCATCTGCTCCTTGCCTTTACCCTCACATCACCTAATAGGATGATTGTGAAAATGTGGCAGTGAGGTCTCACAAACTCATGTATTTAAAGAAACCCAAAATATAATCAGTGTTTGAGGTTCTAAAGAATGAAATTTTCAACTACTTCAGAGATAGGACATAGCAAGTACTTTTTTCCTTCTGATCTCATATAGTTACATTCGAAAAAACTTTAACTCTTATGAGACTTAATAGAATAGATTTATACCAGAGACTTTGAATTCTGTAATTAACTCTGTCAAAAACAAAGAAAAGTCAAAGTTTACCATTTTAAAACATTTTTAAAACCTGTCACTGATGAGAGAAAAATTGACCTGCTGCAAGAATAAAGCTTAGTGTAATAAATAAAATGTGAATTATAATGGCATCCTCAGAAAATAATGTATCAATTATTGTCTGTTTTATTACTACACTTGTTATATACAGCTAAAGAAGAAAACCTTAATGCATGTGACTACAGGCTGTAAGCTTACCTGAGTACTAAAGTTAACAGATATCATCAGTCCTGTCCCAGAATCTCTTTCCACCTGCAAACTGATTAAAGTGGCCTTCTTCTCAGCCACTGCCAGCCGAGAGCCCACAGAAAAATACACAAGGTTTAGAGGTTCATTACTTTGTAAGACTTTAATCTGTGCAAATCTGGCATTGTTGTTTATTGCTGCTCCAGCAGTGACTTCATAGAGTTCCACGAAAAAATACACTTCAACTTGAGGTATCTGACAATGACAAGAGAAAAATATATACAACTACTACCAATTTATTTCTATTTTTGGGCAGTTCTAGCATCAAGAAATGTTATAATGCATATAGATCATTATAGAAATGAATGTACAATTAAAAAATAAAATTCTTATGGTAGGTTACCAGAGAATTAGATTTTTGGTCTTTCTTTAAAAATATATTTACTTTTAGGGGTTAAGAAACCTTAATAAGGAAAGTGGATACCATCAGAGCATGTTATATACATGTGTGAAAATGTTACAAAGAAACCCATCATTTTATGCACTTAATACATGCTAATACTTATAACTAAAAACAAAATAAAAGGGCATATTGTTGGAAAAAATACATTTACTTTAGGTAAGCTTCTTACCAGAAGACCAACATTCAGAGACAACTTGATGTAGTACATGAGCAAAAGGATAAACAAAATGTATTCATAAAACAGAATATTATAGAGATATAGTGAAAAGAATCATAGATAGATCTCAAAATATGCTGAGTGTAAATATTAAGTTTTGAAGTAATATATATATAATACATATGTATATACATATACATATGTGTGTGTGTGTGTGTGTGTATATATATATATATATATATGTACATAAATAGATATTGAAAGGATAAAGTTCCAATAATTCACCGTTTCAATATATGTTGTTAATGGATATTTATGCAAAGAATTCAAACAAACAAACAAAAAAAAAGACAGAATAAAGGAAAACTCAGGATAGCAGCTGCCTTAGTTGGAGGTACCAGGAAGAGACCAAGGCAGGGTGTGGAGTTGAAGAACACTGAGGATGGGGAAACAAAAGGGTTTCAACTTTGTGAGATTTTCTTTTTAAAGAGTTTTAAATGTATATGACCAAATATTAATAATAATAAATTCTATAATTTCATGTTTTTCAAAATTTCACAAAATTCAATTCAAATAAGTCTAAATATATTCTGCTAGTTGTACCTTGCTTATGTTCTACATTTTTACTTTCTCAACATTCTGAAATAATTTATTTTCTAAAGTCTGAATTCAACTTTAAAACACATTATCAGTCATTTGTCATTATGAATTATTCACTCTTATACATAATCTAAAAACCTTAGGAGTACTGTTAGCTTCCTGGCATGACTCAAAAAAGCTAAGCTGATGTGGTTTTCAACTGCTCGTGAGATTGTCTAATTTGATACAATACATCATTTTCATCTGTCAGCAAGGACCTTATTCATTACTTGTGATTTTTGTGTATATGTGCTGGGGATTGAGCCCAGAGGTGCTTTACCACCGATCCACCGATCCACATCCCCCGCCTTTAATTTATTTTATTTTATTTTATTTTATTTTAAGACAGGGTCTTATGAAGCTGCTTACGGCCTTGCGAAGTTGCTGAGGCTGGCTTTGAACTTGTGAGCCTCCTATCTCAGCCTCCTGAGCCCTGGGATTACAAGCATGTGCTACCATGATCATTTCGTGATCATTTTGATGATAATCATTATGTTGTGAAATAATACAACAAATCCTTCATATTATTCAAGAATAAGTTGCATCTTAGTCACACAGTAAATACCCTTAATTTCATTTTGCTACTTGAAGAAATGTGTTTAGCTTTCATATGGTACATGTCATCCTTCACTCTTTCTGATCAACTGTCAGCAAATATTGAAATATGGAAATAACTGTACTTATTCCACTTTTGAGAAGCCAAATTTAGCAAATACCATAAAATAAAGCACCAGGAAAGTATGGGTAACTATATTCAAGAGCTATTATTCCCTAATGACCAAGTGAGCTTGAATTCACAATGATTTCTTTCAACTGAAGATTTCAGCATATTGCATAAAGACTCTTTCCTTTATTTTCCAGTAAAATATTCCTTTTCATCGTCATGATGATTAGAACATTACTTACAACCACTTGCAGTCAAAAAGAATATATTATAATTTAAGTGAAGAACTATCTAAAATTGAGCAGTGCACAGATGGTGCCTACACATAATTAGACCAGAGGCAAAGGTATCTTCTCTCAAAAAAGAAACATTCTATTCAAACAATATTGCTGAAGTCTACTGAGAAAACAAGACACATAGATCACACCTGAGCCTCTCGAGACTCCTAAATGTGAATGGAGACCTTACAAGAACCCATTCTATGTATAACTGCTAGCAGATTTCTTTCCTAGTTAAGTCAGATGCACTCCAGGGTGATCATTTGCCCCGACTAATATAAAATTAGTTTTGCTGGGATCAGGTCTGCTCAGAAGCAGAAAACCAATATAATAAGGATATGATATCTTACTAAAATCTCTTTAAAAATTCCAACAAATGTTTAAACATTCTGCTTGTTTTAAGCAGATTTCATGAGTTAAGAGCATGCTTCCTAAGTTAATTATTATCTTATACATTGTAATATAGAGCCAACAATAAATCATCAGAAAAAATGCAAGTGAGTTGAAATGGAGGGATGGATTTTCAACAGTTAGAGTAATCAGAGATACTAATCTGGTTGAAAATGACTCAAGAATTGTTTACACAATGAGTAGCTGAGCCAGAGGACAAAAAAAAAAAAAAAAAAAAAAAAAAAAAAAAAAAAAAAAAAAAAAAAAAAAAAAAAAAAAAANNNAAAAAAAAAAAAAAAAAAAAAAAAAAAAAAAAAGACAAAGAAACACTGACAAGCTTATTTTACAAAAATTGAAAAATTCAAATTCTCAGTCTAAAATCTGTGATCCAGAAAATGATTTTGACATTACAACTTGGCAAGATACAAAGAAATTTCCCATAAACAATATGCTTGAGTTTCCATAAAATGATTTAAAAATGATTACTTCTAAAGAAACATTGGAAGTTTACCGCCTTGTGCCTCAACATTTCTTACCTTCCCTGGCTTAAGTTCAAGGCTGATGAAGCATTGTGTTTGACCTGCTGTACACGTCGTGTTTCCTGACACAGACAGAAGTTCATCCATCAGGTTCACTCCTTCTTTCTGGAGAACAATGGCTGTTTTATTAAGTGTGACTCTCCAAGAGACCTGGACATCTTCAAAGGCTCTGTGAACAAAGTGAACACGTGAGCAGTGTGGTATCCAGTTCATCACCACTGATAATGCTGAAAATGACCAGTTCTCCCCATGACAGAAAGCTTAAGGCTCAATGTCTACACAGTATTCCTCAACTACACTCTATTAGTAATGAATAAGCATTTGTGGAACTATTCTACATTGAGAATGTGAAAGCAAATAATATTATTTTTGCCTATAATGTACCAGAAAAGTGAAAGCAAAAATTAAAGAGAACCCAACTTATGTAAACACTTCTCACTTATCTTTTAGCAAAAATTTCTCTATGAAACAACACTACTGTTAAAAATAGTTGTTATTACTATAAAGGGCAAAAGATGACCTACATTTTCACAGAACATTTAGGTGCAAAAAGGAAAATGTGTGTGTGTGTGTGTGTGTGCATATCAAATATATTTATGCATCAGAATTCAATGCTGTTACTATATTATTAAATGCAAACAAAATTTTGGTACTCCAAGTGTCCCTCAGAGTGTAATGGTATATGGAGTCCTCAGAGAATAGTAAATATGATGGAGTGATGACCTACATAATCTGACATCTGTGAGGTAACTTCACGAAGTACGAAACATTTGAGGCAGCCCTATATTATGATTATGAACCAAATGTGTTAAATCCCAGATCAAGGACTACAGCGTCTGCACACTGACACATCAAATTCCATGCTGCCTACTATCAAGGTTTCATTCTGTCTCCACTATTGTATGAATCCCAATTAGTGTATAAACATACACGCACACACATATCAGTCACACCTGTTTGGCTGCCTTGTGACAAGAAGATGCAGTCTCCTCATATCAGCTCCTTCCCCCAGTTCAAGTCCACGCTGGGAGTCCTCACTGAAACCTATGATTCCATTGTGGAAATCACTTCCTGAAAAGAAAAAAGAGGAGGCTATAATACATTTAAGAATTCACAAGATCTACAATGACTCAGGAATCTCGCCAACTCAGAGAGCATAAGTGAAAAATCCAGAAATGAGGAGTGGGAGCTACAGTGTTTAAAGATCTTCATTAGAAATAAACCAAATATCTACCCTAAAACATCAAGGTAGAAAACAGCTTGAGAAACAGTTCAAGAAAAACACCAAATCCTCCTCCCCACCTAACACACACATACTCATCTCTCTGATGAGACCTTCCTTTACATTTGATTGCACTTGACATTTTGAAGTCGGTGTATCCCTACAGAATGTACCTATCCAGCAGCAGCTGTTTCACTTACTACTATCTTCCCAGCACCAAGAAGAGTGCTCACATTTGGTAAGCATTTACTAATATCTGTTGAATAAATGAGCTCCATTTAACCCATCTACCTTCCTAAAAGTGGACTGACCAAAAGGGTTCATGTTACACGTTCAGTTATTTACCCCAGAACAAAACAGAACTACAAAGGAATTCTGACTCTTCTGAGCAACATTAAAGTTTACAGGAACCTTCAAACTAAAAAGATATAAATATATCTTTTGAAATAAAACTAGACCTCACACTACACTAATCACTTCACATCCTGGCCAGCATACGAGTGAGCTTCTAGGACTAGAGAAATGCCCGTGTGTACATTTTCAGCAGCTTTCTATTTCCCAGTGACCTGGTTTTGCAAAGTGATCTCGGAAGCAATGACTCTAAAGCAGTCACCTTCAAAAAATGCTTACAACCATCACTTGTAAATTTCACTCTTGAGGTTCCCAGGAGACAGAACTTCTAAAGTTAAAGACTAGGTTAAGTTAAGGACACAGAAACTACTTAGCTGTCCTGATTGAGGAAAGCTTATAGTTAACAGCCCCTGCTCTATTTCCCAGGTCTGAAATGTAAGCAAATGTGGAGTCCATGTCTTATGAACAAGCACATAATGGGTTAAATTGGTCCAGGTGCCCCAGTGTGTCTTGTCTCAGCCAGTCCCCATTCTCACTAACTGATCACGGTGGTCATTCCTTAGCCTTGCATCAGAACCTGTGTCAGCATTTTCTGTTTTGAAGAGATCATTTCTTCACCACCTTCGGCGGGGATTTGGTTTCTCTAAGTAGACTGTAAGCTTCTCACAGGCAGATCCTTCATTTATTTTTGTTTATAGAACAATAGCACCTAACATTATCTAATCAAAATAATTCTTTCCTTGCCATATCTACAACAAATTTGGGTCAAGTTTCTAGTAAGATGTTCCAGACTTCTAATCTGCCAAACCTGTTTTATTGTAAAAGTGCTTTCCAAAATCTAAATGTAAAAAGAGAATGAAATTAGTTAAAGATGAGAGAAATCAGCAAAATTAATGATCCAGTTAAAACTGAAATATTATGAAGAAAAAGAGCCAAGTGAGAAAGAGATGAAGGGTACATTTACAGGAAGAGTGAAAAACTCAGGATACTATGACCATGTGGATGTGACTGGTAGCATGCTGATTTTAAATCTTTTCCTCCCATACCTCAGATAGAGTGTTAATTTCCAGGATATATAAAGAACTCAAAAAGCATTACACCAAAAAACCCAAAATAATCCGGTTGGTAAATAGGCAAAAGAACTGAACAGACACGTTTCAAAAGAAGAGATACAAATGGTCAACAAACATATGAAAAAATGTTAAACATCTCTAGCAATTAGAGAAATGCAAATGAAAACTGAGATTTCATCTCATTCTAACCACAATGGCAAGTATCAAGAATACAAGTAACAATAATTGTTAGTGAGGATGTGGGAAAAAAAGTTTACTCATACATTGTTGGTGGGATTGCAATTTAGTACAACCATTCTGAAAAGTAGTGTGGAGATTCTTGAGGAATCTCAAACACTAGGAACAGAATTATCATTTGACCCAGTTATTCCACTCCTTGGTATATTATCTAAAGGATTTAAAATCAGCACACTACTGTGGTGCAACCACATCAATGTTCATAGCTGTACAATTCACAATAGCTAAGCTACGGAACCAACCTAGGTACTCTTCAACAGATGAATGGATAAAGAAATTGTGGTATATGTACACAATGGAATATTACTTAGTCATAAATAAGAATGTGTGTATGACATTTGCTGGTAAATGGATGGATCTAGAGACTATCACGCTAAGTGAAATAAGCCAACCCCAGCAAACCAAAGGGCAAATGTTCTCTCTGATATATAGAAGCTAACTCATAATAAGGAGATGGGGAGGAATAGAAGTTCAGAGGATTAGACAAAGGGGAATGCAAGGGAAAGGAAGGGGGATGGGAATGGGAAGAACAATGGAATGGATCGGACATAACTTTCCTATGTACATATAGGAATACAACATGGGATCCCAGTTAGAATTAAGACATATTCTATACATGTACAATTTTATCAAAATGGTTTCTACTGTTATGTATCACTAAAAAGAACCAATAAAAAAATATTAACTCTAGTGACTCAAGTAATTCACCGTCTTAAGCTAAACTTAAATAGATTGATCTTATTACAACTTCCGGGCCACAAAAGTACATGTTTTACCTCTATCACTTCAAAGATACCTGCAATAATAACCATGGCGAAAGCTGCAAATCCAGTGGCATCCTTTCCCTTCACAATCTGTGCTCCCCCTTGAGGGTCTGTGAGGAAGACAAAGAAGAATTCCTGCCCTTCAGGCTCATCATCATCCAAAATTGGAACAGATACTCTACGTTCTCTTTCTCCATCCAGAAACATAAGGATAAGACTTTGTTCTTCAAAGTCTTCTTCTTCAACTGCCCATGTCTGGTTGGAGGTTTCATAGATATCCTGAAAAGGCAACGCATTTGGTTCCTTCTGAGCACATCTCTCGCCAAAAGTTTTAACTGTTACACTGACATTGCCTTCAAACCCACCAGTTCTTTGGATACGAATTTCCACAGTATTGAATGTGCCATTCTTCATCTCCTCTTCAACATAAACAATGGGGGGGCCAAGACTAAAAGTTCCGTGAATGGAAATACTGGCAGTTACAGTGGTCATGTCAGGCTTCTCAGGCATGGTAGATGAACCATGAACGGTGACAAGGTTCTCAGGGGTGGCAGACATACCAGTTGTCTCAGTAATGATGGCAGCCATCTCAGTTGTCTGAGGAATGGTAGTTAACTCGCTTGTGCCAGGATGTGTGGTAGAGTCAGTTTCTATAGGAATGAGAGTGGTATCAACTGCAACAGCCACAGCTGTCATGGGGACAGAAACATCCATGCCTGCCACATCATCATTATCCAATATTGTGATCACTGCAACACTGAAATCTAGATTCAGGCGTGGTCTCCAATTAGCATCAAACTTTTGTAGTCCCTGAATTTCTACTGAAGTAAGATTAACATAAAAAGTTTCTTCCATCTCATGAAGCTGATCGTTAATAATGGTTATTTCAAAATCAACTTCAGCTTGGAATTTTTGAAAAAACATTTCCCCTTTCTGTATAGGCTCAAAGTCTTCCAGTGGCTTTGCACTTCCTGGAGTTGTCTCATAGGAAACTTTAATAAGATCGCTGTGGAACCCAAACAGTCTTTGCACATGTAATCTGATTATCTGTATATCTTCCGAAACCGTGATACTTCTTGAACTAGGGGAAAACTGGAAGACTCCCATAGGTTCAATTTCAGCAATGGTGAAACCTGATCTGGAAAAAATTAAAACCATGAGAATTGATTAAAACATGACTACCACTATAGGGAGTATTCTTTTATACATTTATGATGCTGCTCATGAAGCATCTTCTAAATGACATGGCCTTACAAATTCCATACCCAAGAAATCAATGAGCAACAGTGACAGAGAAAGGACTTAACAAGTCTTGGCTAAATGAAGAGCTCTTAGGTCTCTGCTATAAACATTATCATCTATAAAAACTCTATATAAACCCCATCATCCTGGGGCCACTAACAGAGGAATCTGAAGCCTCAGCCTCTCTCTTATGATGCATAAAAGAAGACCAAAATCTCTGTGATGCTCTAGACATCAGACAGTGTTCTTGTCTACCAAATAGGAATATTTACTAGTACTAGGAACACAATTCTTATCTCCTCTAACTGTCAGTAATGGGAATATTCTCTCATGTAAATGTCGCTAAAACTCTCTATATAAATTGGAAGAAACATCCATGGTTTAAAATTTTATCCTTTTCCTATGAATTTTTATTGTGAATTAATAACTATATCAAAAATTGCAACTGGTGGCCCATCAGTCTTAATTCTGACCATGGACATGTTTTCTTTGACTAACAGAGTTTAACATGTAAATAAATTAAATGTAAATTTGAGTGCTTTTAAGGAAGACACCCCAGGCCTATCCCTCTATATTGTCAAGCACTATCAGCACATAAATTAGTGGTTAGAGTTCAGCCTGTGACAAGACAGTCAGGGTCCAAATTATGGCCAGAACACTGAGCTGTGTAGATGCTAGGTTTATTACCTTATGTATAAATCATTCTTCATTTATATAATGGGACAAATAGTTATATCTAGTCCAAACAGTGGCTTTTTGGAAGAACGAAGAGTGTGTGTGTGTGTGTGTGTGTGTACACAGCATAAAGCAGTGTAGTTTAGGAGAAGCACTATAAAACTGAAAGTTATTATTGGTGTTGTTAAAGGCATTTGAATTTATGACCTTTAAATATGTTCTCTGGACAAACCATTTCTTTTTAAATGACATATGCATAATGTGTAATCTAAAGCCATGTTTGACTTCACCAACAGATGCCCTCCCACATAAATGTGCATGCATGCACAATAGTCTTGTGCACATATTTTCCTCAATTTACAAATAAGCAAACTGAGGAACAGAAAGACCAAGTAACTTTCCCAAAGTCACACAGCAAATCAGTGGCAGAGCCAGAACTAATAAGTGTGGTTCTCAGATCTGCCTTCTGCTGTTCTGGCCAAGTGCATCTCAGGCATGAGAAAAATAAACTGCTTTTAGGCGGGATATATTTAATTGCAAATATGCTTGATTCCATATGAATAGTTATAATAGATACATCACAAAATTAAATAAACTTAAAGTCAAGGAGCTACTTGTTTGAATAAGTAACATTATTACACTACTATGATGTTTTATTCTTATTTGTTATCACTTGGGGAAATCAGGTATTTTCGGTGGCTTTGCAAAAGACAGTTTCCTTTAAAACAAGCATATTTGACGCCACAGTTCCTACTGCGGATGGGACTCAGGGCCACCACTCTCAAGTTAAAGGTCATGATGAGCTCTGTAAAGCAAACAGAGTGATGACTGCTGAGACCCTGCCTCCCAGGCGGCATCTTTGGCATGCAGGCTATATGTTGCTTTACAGTTAAATGGTTTGCATCTGCTTCAAGGACAGTGACCCCTGTGCTTTCTTTTGTAATGAATGATATCCCAGACCATTCGTCAGAGAATTTCTGGGTTGAGAATCAGGTTGGTCTTACCGGAGTTGGGCTCCACCAGGAGCACTGCTCCGCACACCTGACAGGTGAATGACGAAGGCCTCCAGCCGACCAGGGCTGGGGAAGGTCCACAGCAAAACTCCTTTCCTTTGTTCACCATGGGAAAATGACAGGCTCCCTGAAAGGAATGTGAAAAGTGAAGCAGGCTCGCTCTTAGGTTCTTAAATTGGAATTTGACTCTTACACATGCAGTGAAATATTTTCTTTTCCAAAATTTTGGTAGAGTCCACAAAAGATAAAATATTAAAAACTGGGGAAGGGAAAGGTATATAAATAAACTTGCAGAAGCTCCCCTAACAATATAAACCCGACTTTCAGTCCCTTTCTACTCATCACTTATCTTCCCCTGCCCCCGGCTTCATTGCCAAATCCAGTCGTGAAAAGAGAATAGTGTTAGGCAAGAGTCAACCAGTACTTAGTGTCAAGGGTCAGGCACTGGTTCAAATTCGACCCCAGGATGCTTTGGAAATGTGTCTTGAAGTAGTTTAGGACAAAATATCACAATGTATGTATGTTATTTTAGGTTAATTCAGAAAAAAATAAATGTTACAAATATGGTAGAATATAATAACTGTTAAATCTAGTCAGTGAGTTTGTGGGTATTCATTATATTTTATTTTCCATTGTGTTGAAAAATTTATTAGAAAAATCTCAAAAAACCTAATCAACCCTATTTAAAGATATAAATCTATTTGGGGGAACTTCTGTAATTTTAAAATAAGCAAGTTATTATAAATTCACTAAAATTTCTGAAGATTAATTTCATATGTAAATGCAGTAACATACACAGACATAAAGAGCAATGTATTCACAGATAAATATATTTAAATTTTCTAAGTTGTTACCAGCACAAAAGTAAATAGATAGGATATAAGAAGCTGTGCATATCACCCAAATTGACAGTAGGGTAGGGGAGTAACAAATAAGTGTTACTACAGAAAATAGATTAAAAAGATGATAAAATAGTTTTGATTTAGGGGATGTGCTAAAAGGAAAATCAAGCAGAAGAAGTACTTGATACATTATATCAACATTACCTATCCAGTGGCTATGGAAACCCCAGTAACCAAGGCAGTTCTAATGCTATGGTGGCTCTTAACCAAGCATCTAAATTCATTCTGAACTACTGGGATTCCTGTTGGGATGCAAGCTGGCCTGTCAATATTGTCATTTTCCTCTGTCCTAGGCTCTCACCCTCATCTAAAGGATTTCAGGTTTTTATTCCATTGTTTGGCTGAGAACTTGAGAACATGAAAATCTTTCCATCTTCACAGAGAGACTATGATCTCAGTTCTTACACAGGATTCACTACACTTATGACTAATGGTACATGATATTTGCCTGGTGACCAGGAGGACACTGTAAATTAATGACAGGAGGAGGGGGAAGCACAAAGATTCTGAGTCCACTGAGATCTCCTTTAGAACTGCCATCACAAGGATTTGCAGTGGGCTCTGTATAACACGGCAGAGGTCAAACCATCTAATGCTTACATCTTACTCAAAAAGTTAATGATATAATTTTAAAAATTCAGTATGTGAAGTAACCACAGTTGTTCTATCAGAAATATTAGAGTGGACATGTAAATTGATGCAAAGTTACATCTTTTAAATTACCATATGGACCAAATAAGGTACTTAGAACTACTTTTAACAAACTCTTAATGTATTGGCAAAGCATTCTGCTTAGTGACCACTGTTTTGAGGTAAAGTATGAAGTCTTCAATGTGTCTCAAAAAAAGTTTCTCTCCTCCTCACCAATCTGCTCTCACAACCCTGATCACTTACATCTGGGAATACTATACTAGGAAGCTAATAGTTTAGTGTCCAGAGGAATGATGACCCAAGAAAGTGGCCAGTTACATACCTGCCTATCCTATAGGCTGATCTTAGAAACACTACAACTCACCCAGTATTGGGGTCATGTTACCAACAGTGATGGACTCAGGGATTTCTAACCCAGGAGCATATCCTGTGGTCCAGGTCACTGAGAGAGCACCATATGTTCCTGTCCTAGAAATCATAACTTGGCTTGTGCCGGCAGTGATATCCGTGAGTTGAAAAGCAGTGGATTCAAATCCAACCTGAAGAAAAACATGTTTAGATTATTTCATATTTCATTTGAAAATTTCCAGGGAATTTGAAGAGTGTGTTAAATGTCAAATTTCCTTTTGTTTATATATTTTCATTTTTTACAATATATTCAATTAAAAAAGGTTTAAGAAATAAAATCTCATATTTGAAAATTTATTCTGCTTCATAATTTAGATTATAATCTATAGCTTTCTCTTTTTGAATAAAATGCAATTCCTTCATTGGACAATATCCAAAAAATAAATAAAACCATAATTAAATAAAAGCAAAAAAAAAATTAAAAAGCATTTAAATATAACAACCTGATTTGTCTAAAACTGAAATCCAACCTTTTTCTAAGATATAACAACATATTTCTTCATTTACAAAATGAGCATCATGGACTGGACCTTCTATTAAGGTTTTCAATTCTTTGATTCAACTTGATATCTTTTTGTGAAGATCAGAAAACTTCAAAGATTTTTTTTTAAAAAATAACTGTCCTTTTCACAAGCATCACATCCCAGGGCATGTGATTTATAGATGAAATAAGTTCTGGTCAATGAGTTAAAATAAAACCAGATTTCTAGCTTCACATTGTGATTCAGACAGCTCAGATTACTTCTTCTGGTTTCAATAGCTGTAAATTTGAAATATCATTTGATCAATGGTTTTATTGTAAGACTTATTCTCCTCTTTTAAAATTAGAAATAAGAATAGTAGAAGAGTGTGGGAGGATGCTGAAAGACAGCTTCTGGAATCACAGAGGAGAAAACAACAGCGACAACTTTTACTTGACACTAGAGTCTCTGTCACCGAGATCTCTGGTTAGCAACTGACAAGAGCTTTGAGTGAGATCATGCTTGCTACATGGCTGGAGGACTATAGGAACATATCCTAATAACATCACAAGCACACATACACACACTGTGTAAATACTGGCAGGAGTACAGAGCATACATTGCACACATAACGTTGCCCTTCAGGGTGGGTGGTGAAGTGTTGTGCATGGGTAGAGAGTAGAAATACTTAGCTACTCCAAATGAATGGCTTGGGATAAAACGAATCTATTTAATAATAACCAGTGAGCACAAAAACCCAACAATGTTTCAGAGACTTTTAGTAAATTCTATTTTCTTATTCATTCTTGAACAAAAGAAAACAAACCTGTTCCTTTTAATAATTTTTAATGCTGGTGGATTCCACTTTAGAGGACAGAGCAAATGCACTTGCTATGAAGAAGATACCCAGGAAAGAGTAGCTAAAGAGCATTCTGTATCTGCCCATATTCCTACCCATTCAACCACACAGATTCCACATCAGCAGCATCTCAAGCCAGGCTTGTCATTTGAGCTCCCATCTGAAGGAGTAAGGTGAAATTATATCTCATAACATCTTCAAACAGACATCATGTTGCCATAGCCATAGACAGCAGACCTAGCTTTGTCTTATATGGACAGAATCAAAATAAAAGAACATAAGGCCTTTGTTCTCCTTCGAATTGCTGAAATGATTGGGCAATAATTTTTCCTGTGATGAAATTGGACAACTCAGATACTTGGGTGCAACCATATCACAGAAAGACTTCTAGCATTTATCTAAGTCAGCACAAACTTGTACAGTAAACCAAAGCCTGCATGGCAAAGACAAACATGAAAAGATCTGAAATATTCACTAATATTTAACTCTAATTTTAATTACTTAGTATAAGTAACTCAATAGTAAATAGTTGATATCAAGAAAAGACTTGGGCATTTCAACTTTAGGTTGACTGTTATTTTTAAAATTCCACAACTTACATTCAAATTCTACAAGATAAAAATTTTCTAAAACCCTAAAAAAGTAAACATATTTCCTAACTAATATTGAAAGTTGACAAATTACTTTTATATCATTTATCTATTATGTCAACTTTGATATTCACAGGATTTTTCAGATTGAATAGTTGATATTTAAGAAACTCTCTATGAACTTGGTCCTTCCTGTGAAGCTGCCCTCTGCTGGTCGGCTGCAGTACCTCACCAGGGCCAATTACCTGAGAATTGGCTGCTTCTTCAGGGACTGGAAGCACAGTGGATTTTGCTTCCTGGAGAATTGTTGGCATTCCATAGACATTTCCACTGAGGAGCATCACAGTCACCAGCTGCAAGGTGATATTGGAGCCCAGTGACAGAAAGACCTAGAAACCAACAGCATCAATTACATTTTTTAGTTGTTAAGAAATGATTTTCAGAGTAATATAATGAGCTTTTAGCACACTGACTGAGGTTCCCTTAGTAGCAATTTCATCATTGTGTGACCTCTAGTCTTAAAACAAACCTCTAGCATTTAGAGTGTGAAGTGAGGAGTGGTCGTTGCATAGTATAAAAACTTGCAAACGTTCCATGTGTGCTCAAATAGTCTCAAAAAGGAATGAAGTAGCAGTGTTGGTGAAGAAATCATGTGTCAAAGGAATGGAAAGAGCACACTGTTGAATATTATCAGGCTCTGAAACCCAGCAAAACCCACTTTCTTCCTCTTCATTAATTCATAACGAATTGATTATATTTACTCAAAATGGACAATGAATTAGGTGTCTTGATTATTTGAATGGTGGATAAATAAAAATTACTAACATCATGTATTAAATTACCAGTGAACAACATTTTAAAATCTAATAGGGGAAGTTCTCAACTTACAAACTGATGTTACACTAAAAGTATTTTTGAAACTTATAATACAATTTTACATAGAAACATTGTTATTGGTAATGGCTAACCCCAAGTTGTTCCATAACCTGAACTATTCCTAAAAAATTTTGTATCTTTGTTAAATATAAAAGCAACCACTTCTATGCAGTCTCTTCTTCTTTCAAATATAATGAACTTAAACATGTGTAATTTCCTCAAATGTACAAAGGGTACACCATAGCAGTTTCAAATGATGTGCAACCTAAGGGCAAAAGATGTTTCATTCTTTCCAAATGACATTTACTGAGCCAGGGGAGAGCTTAGTGGTAGAGCACTCGCCTAATATTTGTTGGTTCAATGTCATACTGTGAAAAGAAATTACATAACTAAACATGAATTTTAGTTCAAATGTTAAGGAAACAAATCATAATATTAAACTTTAATCATGTGTACCCCACCTAGCTGGGTAGCTAGTGATAATTTATTACCATTTTCTTAAGAATGAAGGATGAGGTGTCATCATAAGCACAGAGTCCCTGATGCCTTTCCTATTAACTCTCTGTTCATGGGCCCATCCCAGACTTGTGTGATGCAGCAGTTCCTCAAGGTGCAGGAATTAAACATTAAAATTGAACTGCGGTCACAACAGATTTGAGGAATAGCTGGTCTACCTACAGAAGAGTGGTTAGAAGAGTTTGAAAAGGAACTTGAAAGTTTTACGCAGTGATCATGTTCTTCAACATGGCCTTCCATATCCCTGATCCAAGACTACCTCGTCAGTGCTATTTTATATATTTCTCATCATTCTTAATGCCATTTGGGCACAAACAGAAAGAATTTATAGTCCCATGATTTCCAACACTGTGCACCCACATACTTTTTTAATTGGTTGTTAATGAGCCTCTCTTACACTCCACAAAAGGACCAGGATGACAGAAAATGTGTCTCAATCATCTTTGTATCTATTCTGCTTCCCATAAACACCAGCACAGAGATGAGTGCTCAAAAAATGACCCAACCACAAAGGTAAATCTCCTCCTTCATTCTTCCCACTTAAGCCCTTTAAACCTAGACATGTTCCTTCAGTGAACCAGTGGTTCCTGCAGTCAGTGTGTGCCTCATCCAAGAACCCACTTCTTAGAGAGGTGTGGTCCATGGTCCAGGTCTTAAACCTACATCAAGAGTCTTAGCAGAAGCTTTCCTTGTTCAAAGACCCGCTTGAAAGTAGCCACATCACAACAGATTAAACATGTCATGGCCTTGGTTGTCTTCCCTTTGGTTGGCCTATCCTGACCTGTCTGAAATCCTAACTGTTACCCAGAAGTATGGAGCAAGAAGAATTACATACTCTGCACTATGTGCTGTGTAACTATATTGTGTAATAATATCCCAAACCTCAAAGAACAATGTGTTATATCTCGGATGGGAGGGAGGAAGTGGATCCTTAAAAAAATCCTTCCCTTGTTTTATAAGCATGTTGCATCTTGACCCGTAAAGTTACTTTGAAAAACTAACTCACCAATATCTAATTATGTGCAATTTTATACTACACATTGCCAACTATAGGAGTGAAGAAGAAAGAATCCATGCATTTGAAATAGGTTAATGAAAGAAGTTATAGTAAGCAAATATAGCAAGCTTCTCAGTATGCATGAGCTAGTAAATTTTATTTCTATTCTTGAAATTTAGAAACCATAAGAACAAACTAGGTTCAAAGAAGATTTTAAGAACACTATACATAATTCAAATGTGGTATTAGGAAATCTAACTGTCTTCATAAACTATGCCATTATGCTGTCCAAGTAAAATGAAAGAAGAACTATATCATTCAAAATGATCTAGGTACCACAAAAAGCTATCTAATAGCCAGGCAGATCAAGTGTCTTAGTCCATGTAATATATATCATATATTTTAGGTGAGTGCAACTTTCAACTGTACACATCAGTTAGCAAAATAATACAATAATCTTCTCTGTGGAAGGCTTGTTGGCAAATTAATGCAATATATAAAATGATACAAATCTATTCCTTAAGAAGTTAAAGAATGACCCCTAGTATTCATTAGCAGCTTATAATTGACTGTTCAGAATGTGATGCTATGAATGTGTTGGAGAATGTTTCCAGTTATAAAATTTAGGCATGATGTATTTTTGAAAATTTCTTCTAATTTGTAAAAGAGACTTAATACAATGATTTTCTGGTTAACTTAATTTCCCTCTCTTTTACCCAGTATTGCACTATTTTGGATATAGGATTTGGAGTTTAAAAATTTATAAATCAGGGCCATGACCTTAAGTCAGTTTCCCAGAAAACTACAGGCTCGTAGTAATAATTATGAATCCCACGTCTCACAAACAAGCCTCCATTTTTCTCTTGTATCAAACACCAAATACAGTTAAAGACCTAGGTGCACAAAAGATCAAAAACTTACACAGTAAGCATGAATTAGTGTAATGGACTTGTTACTTATTCTGAATGACCGCCTTTCTTCTATTGATTGCAACTTTACATAAAATGGATGAAACAAATAAGAAGCTACATCATTTCTCTCTTGCTTTGTGTTTTGTGAAGTCTCTTTCCATCATCCTTTATTTGTTGCAAGTAAATCTCAAAACTTTCTGTCATTTTTAGGAATACAAAAGACTAGGCCTACATAAACTGAAACTCCAATCTCACATTCAATCCAAGCTCCCTGTTTATGATAGTTCTTGCTTGATTAGGATCTATAAAGAGAAAGAGGTCATACTATGATTTCAGTACTCCTCCAAACCTCAGCCCCAGGACCTTCCCATCAGTCATCTGACACTTCCAGGATTGGGACAAGAGGAAGGCCTCTTTAAGACAGAGTGACAAAAACTTTGACTCTCTGCTATCCTCCTTTCTTGGCCAACACTGACAGCCACCACAGCTCCATGAAAATAGCGCCCTAATATTTAGGCGGTGATCATGTTCTTCAGCATGGCCTTCCATATCTCTGATTCAACTTCATGACCTCCATTTGGGTGTTCCTCAAAGGCTTCAGAATTCAACTCCTCAGTGTTCCTCAGAAGAGACAACTTATTCTCTTGATGACTTTGTGATTCACCCCATTTTTCACAATGCACCCTACTGATTCTTCACATGGTAACTGCAATCTGGCTACCTTTTGGGCAATCTTTATTAATCATAAGATAATTCAATTAAATAACTTCTCTCCTATCATAGAGAATGATGTGGTTTGCACCATCCTTGTAAGGATTAAGATAAACACTCACTTAAAATCACTTTCTGTGGGTTCAAAGACTGAGAAAGACTTCTGGGGTATCTACTTGACCAACAGGAAATTTAGGCCTTTTTATCACTCTTTTTATGGCACAAATGATGGCAGAGAGATGTGCTACTCTCTCTTTCTTAATACTCTCAAAAAAATCATACTGAGGGCTGGGGATATGGCTCAAGTGGTAGCGCGCTCGCCTGGCATGCGTGCAGCCTGGGTTCCATCCTCAGCACCACATACCAAAAAATAAAAGATGTTGTGTCCGCTGAAAATTAAAAAATAAAAATTAAAAAAAAATCATACTGATGTCCAAAATTACAAGGACAGAAGCAGGTATCAGTTTCTATACTTAATGCAGGCCCTTCAAGTCCCAGAGAGCAAGAATAAGTCTCTCTCACTATACTATCCTGGAACTTTGTAAGTATTGAATAATCCCTGCTATTATCTAGACAAATATACTTAGTCATTTATAATCTACAAAAGCATTGTCCAATAATTACTATGCATTCCCTAAGGCCTTTTCATTGATATGTTTAAATGTCTAAGCAAGACTCATAACTAATCATGAGGTAAGCAAAGACTCCCTTAAAAGAATAATAAGGATATCACAAACCTGATTCTTTATTGGAACCATGTCAACTTTATATCTGGCACCATCTTGAACCACCAGCTGCATCTCTGCATTTTTAGTAGCAACTAGCTGTTCTTTATGATCAGATGATATTCGAAATCTAACAGCCACATCTCCAAATGTGCCAGCAAGCCTGGTGATATTAATTTGGACAGATCTAATAAGGTCCTGTCCAATAAGTATTGACTGGTGATCTGGATACAAGGCAAATACTCCATGTGGATCATCATTTGCAGACACAGAGAACCATGTGATGCATTTTTCCACATCCAGTTCTGCTCCTCCCTCTGCAGAAACTAGCTGCATCACACAGTCCTCCTCTATCTCAGGTATATCATCTGGCAGCAAATGAACATCAAAGCTTGCATCAGTCTCTCCATCAGCCATGGTGAAAAATCCATTTGTGGAAATAAAGTCACCAGTGATATCAAATTCACTACTTAATTCCCAGTAAATCTAAAATAAAAGGGAAAAATTCCAACAAAGTTAGATAATCCACTATATTAAACCAAATAACTTAAATATCCCTTTATAAAGTTCAAAAATAAATTTTGTTGTGCATCATTACATTCAAAGCCAAATCCTCTAAGTATATGTAAGTTTGTGTAGTATATGAACCACTGCAGGCCTTCATTGTAATTTGCAGAACATGATTTAAAATTCTCACTATTTGACCTGCTTCTAAAATAATAGAGTATTTTGAAGAAAGAAAAGCAAGTTAACTAACTTTAGCACACCAATTCCATAATTACATTAATTAGTGAACCATATACGATATTTTAAGATAAAAATAAGTAGAAACTTTGATGATTCACATCAGAATTTGGTTTTGTTTATTTTAAATATAAAGGAAATATTTATAAATTATCAAGAATTTATCATTACTTCCCAAGCATTGTTGAACTCCAAACTATAAAAATTCAACTGAAGAAGTATCAGTTAATATCCATTACTGGAAGAGGGGTTAACTGTATGCAGAAATTTCACAAAATATATTTTTCTAGCAAAGAAATGTCTGTCGTTGACCTTAGCCAAATACCAAGAGAACTTCCAAGAGAATCCTCAGTTTATATCAATAAACACACAAATGCAACCCCTTAAAAAACACTTGCTAAATGGAGAAATCCTGTTGATAAATAAAGCCCTAAAGAATATAATAAGTAATTTCTAAAAAAAAAAAAAAAATCAAGAGGCTTACACAGAAAAGGCTCCATATTTATAGCAAGAAATAAAATACAAAATATTCAGTCCTTCACAATGAAGCCTGAGAAAGGTCCTTCACACACTAACTGTAGTCATATTGAATTTAGAAAGAAAACCAGATTTGATGAGATCTGGAGAGCCCAGAGGTGCTTAAATGAAGCCTCTCAATTTATCTCAAAAACCCAAGTAATTTTAGTTTTTCAAAAACTTTAAAGAAAAATGCAGGCTCTCTGACCCTCTTGACCACATTCAATTGGTAAATTGGTATACTTGGAAAAATCAAATGAAAAATAATACCGTAATTTCTCCAAAGGTGCCCTTTACCCTTCTGACAAAGAAAGTGATGACCAGCGGTCCTTCCAAACCTGATGGCTCCACATAAGTCTTCTTAGATAAAGACTCAGGAGCAAAATGAACAACTCCATTTGGATCACCAAACTTTTGTATCTAAAAATAAATAAATAAATAAATAAATAAAGACCATTAAGAGAGCAGAGTAAATAAACAACTATGATGAAATTATAGCATCCAACATATTAATGCACCAATAAGCCGAGAAAATAGAAGAAACA
Source organism: Marmota marmota marmota (assembly GCF_001458135.2). NCBI lineage: Eukaryota > Metazoa > Chordata > Mammalia > Rodentia > Sciuridae > Marmota > Marmota marmota. The sequence goes on along the minus strand of NW_026000026.1, from coordinate 49,908,087 downwards.
TAGAAATAACATTTGACTATAATATATTTATCTACTTAATTTAAAAAAAGAGAGTAAACTACTATACTAACTGTTGTCTAACATGAATAGGTTTTTATTCCATAAAAATAATGGGAACAAGTATGCAGAAAATTATAATTTGCAAAACCTGAAAATGATACGAATTTGATACCTAATTTTTGCTTTATTCATCTTAATTTTCTAGCTATGGCATAAAGTGGACAGAGGCAAAAAGGCCCTGTAATGCTTAATTTTATGCCTCAAACAGGAAGGACTACACCTCCAGTTGTTTGGTCAAACAACAGTCTGGATGTTGTCAAAAGGTGTTCTATAGATATGATTAACCTTAAGGATCAGCTGACTCCAAATAAAGGAGATCAGCCTCTACAGTGGGTGGCCTTATCCAGCCAACTGAAGAACTGAAAAGCAAACACTGAAGTTTCTTGCAGCAGAAGGAAATAGTGCCTCAAGACTGTAACTCAGGAACCTTGCTTGAGTTTGCCCCACGAATTCCCAGTCAAGACCCACAGACAGCTTCAGCTCTTTCCTGGGTTTCCTGCCTGCCAACTCCCATAATCACAGGAGTCAATTCCTTAAAATATCTTTCTCTTTTGCAATTACTCTATGTGTATGGGTCTACTGGTTCTCTTTCTTCAGAATACTATGACAGAAGTAGATTCCAAACAAGAGTATTTTACAAACAAAAAAAATCAAATTGTGCTATCTCTCTACATTGTTTTCAGTAGCCTACTAATTCTGGGCTACTTAATTCCCAGTAATTCTGGCCCTCATAACTAGGTGATTCATATCAAATACATTGAATCCAGGTCTAATCTAATACCAAATCATTGTGATAATCAAACAAGTTCATTCTTTCTTCAAAAAACCTGATTTGTAGCACATTAATAATTTTTCTTTATTTTGAAGACAAAGATGACATAACAAATATTTCCTTTGTAAAATTGCCAAATATTCCCAAAACACCAAATTTTCTCAAAGATTGTAAAATAAGTATCACTCTCTTCAAACTTTTAAAAAATTGCTAATAATCAGGCTATGTCATGAACAAACATAAAAATGAAAAAGTTTGATCTGTAGGAATCACTATGACTTCTTATGGCTTCATAATTTTCAATTCAACACAAGCATATAGAGTTTCAAACTATAAATGTATTTGATAAATCTATTGAATATGAAATTTTGTAGGTTAAAGTCAGACTTACAGTTAATGTAATATCTTTAGCTCTAGAGTCTAAGTTAGCTTCTCCTTTCACAAGTTTAAGTTTAATTACAAAGGTCTTTTCAACTTCAATTTCTTCATGAGGATAGACTGCCAGAATTATGGTTCTCACTCCATCTTCTCCATCTCCAAAGAAGAAGGATCCGCTCACTGGGTCTGCAATGTCTCTGTTCTGTGGTGGTAAGGTTTCCTGAGAATTGGGTCCTACTATCTCCCAGTTTACCTGCAAAATGTTTTGTTTTTTATTTTTTAATAGACAAGATCAGTTTTAACCAAAGGATTATTGCAGTATATATAGTATTAGAAAAATACTTACATCCATATATTTATAAAACTATTATTATAGGATATCTCCAGAGAATTCCTACTTTATCAGCTTATTTTTTAATTAAAAAACAATGGCATTTGCAAATATAACCTACATGTCTATATAGAATGTCAGTTTTCATAAACTATCTAAGAAGAGATGAAAAATATTAACATCTAGTCATTCGTAATGACCACAAGATAGCAGAAATATACTTTAAAATATCAGAAAAATTCAAACATTTTTAAAATTTATGAGTACAACACTGTCCTGCTGTGTACACAGTTTTTGCCAATCGAAGCATATCGGAAGAAGACAATAAAGCTATGTGAACATTCTGGTGAGTGTGCAGCTCCTTCTAAATGTAGTTTAAATTCTTATTGTAAAATGAACAGAAATCTTCATAAGTTGTTATAAGTAAAAATTTTTCACATTATAATAAATGTATTTTTGAATTTCAATAATTCCAAATTGCATATTTTTCATATCAACTATGAAGAAAAAACAAAACAAAACGGGGCACTTGTTCTTGCTTGTCACTTGATCTTTCAGCAGCACTAGACACAGCTGAACCATTACTTTTTCTTGCTATCTTTCTTGGCTTGTATGGTACTTACAGGGCACATGCCTTCCTGGTTTTCTTCCACCTTTACTTTCAGTCTTCTTTGCTAGCTCTCTGCTCTGAATGCTAAATTCCAGAAGCCCAGGGCTCAGCTACATACTTTCCACATCACTATCTACACTCCTTGGTCTCAAGGTTTCAAACAACTCTCTGAGTGTCAGTGTATTCCCACTCTGTGCCACAGCCCTGACCACACACTGTGCATACACTCACACACTCCCCTGCCTACTTGACTCCTCCACTGGCATGTCAACTAGTATCTCAAATTAACATGGCAAAACAGAACTGCTGATTCACCCCCAAACTTCTGAATATCAGAAAACAGTACTATTTAGCCAATTGTTCAAACTAAAATTCTAGAAGGTATCCTTGATTCCTCTCTTTCTCTCAGCCTCCAATTTGAACCCAGTGAAATTTCCTCCAAAACACACTCAATGTTTATTCACTGATCATCTCTTTCCACCACCATTTCTGCAGAGGGCAGTAGCCTCCTAACTTAATCCCTGAAAACCACTTTCCTAACAGTATTCAGGGTGAGATGCTTTCGATGACAATCCATGACATTATTTCCCTTCTTAAGTCTCTGTAATAGGATCCTATTTTCACCCAGAATTGATCTTTCACTTGGCAAAGGAGGTTCTATGTGATTAAGTACCTATTGACCCTCTGATCTATCTTGTACTACTACTGTACCATCACTTACAAGCCCTGACCACTGGGACCTCTCCTACCTCATGTCAGGCTATGTCTCTGCAGGACCTATTACTCCCACATTCTCAACCCTCTAACAATTACATGCCCTCAGCCTTCAGCTTCAACATCATACCCTCAACATCCAATTGAAGGTAGCCAGCAGCCAGGCATGATGGAGCAGGCCTGTGATCCCAGCTAGTTAGGAGGTTGAAGAGGGGGTTTGCAAGTTCAAGGCCAGCCTGGGCAACTTAGCAAAATCCATTTCAAAGTGAAAAATAATAAAGGGCTCAAGTATAGTTCAGTGATAGAGTGCCCTAAGTTTAGCCTCTAGTGCCACACAAAAAAGAAAAGTAGACAGCAGGTCATTCACAATTGTATCTCCCAATTTTATAAACAGAGCCTTAATTGTCATCAGATAATGTGTTTATACTAATTTTATTACTATTTAGTAATGTTTTCTAAAATGAGCACTCTGTAAGAACACATAAGAGTTCTGTCTAATTCACAAATATGTTCTTAGTACTTAAAACAGGATCAGCACATAGAAATCTCCCAATAAATACTTGTTGAATCTGGGCATAGTAGCACATGCCTATAATCCCAGTGGCTCTCAAGAGGCTGGGCAGGAGGATCACAAGTTCAAAGACAACCTCAGCAACTTAGAAAGGCACTAAGCAACTCATTGAGACACTATCTCTAAATAAAACACATGCAAAAGGGCTGGAGATGTGGTTCAGTGGTTAAGTGCCCCTGAGTTGAATCCCTGGTACCGAAAAAAAAAAAAAACATAAAAATAAAAAAATATTTGTTGAAGTGATTAATTTAAACAGAATCATTAACTTGCTCTCAAGAATTCCCTGAGGATAGATGTATGTCCAATACACTTTTATGTACTTCATCTTATCCAGAAACCATTTTACCCATACAAGGTAATTAATAAATACTATTTATTGATTGTGAATAAGCATATATATTTGGAGAAGAAAATCCAAAATCATATACAGTCTATCAAAAATTATTTTTAAAACCAAAAAAAGAATAACTCTACCTGAATCTCTCCTAAGAGTCTTCCAGTTCTTTCGAAGACCAAGGATAAAATCATTGTGGAATTGGGGTTAGGAACAGAAATTTTGCTTTGATTGAGAAATCTTATAGTGCTAAATGGAGATTCACTCTTGGCGATGGTGACTCTGCTCACTAGGTGGCGCCCAAGGATCGCTCCACCAGTAGCTCCAGTGAGAAGAATTTCAAAAGGCTCCTCAAATTCACTGCATAGCGAGAAGGAGCAATTCTGAGTCTAAACATATTAAAATGCTTGTAAAATCCAAATAACTAGTCATTTTCCAAATTGATCATACATATTCAAGGCACAGTAGTCACACACCAAATGGAAGAAGAGGGTGCTTAACTGAAAGCATGAATGATCAGCATCAATATTACATAACCTAGGACAGTTATTAGACTTTCCTGCTCTCTTTTCAGTTGCTTAAGGATTAAGGCAGTGCACTGAAGGATGTTTCCACATTCTGATTAGAGTTTTTAAGTCTACAGGAATAGAAATTATCTCTTCTATTTAAAAGGAAATGACATAGACAACCATGGTGGTTTCCGAAACCCCTTTCCCTATGCCCAGTATCCCCCAAAGTCTTTCATCTGCTCTTTCTCAATGGGCACATGTATTATGGGTGCATGTTGGAGTCAGATCTCAATATCATGTTTTATGTGGGCCCACACTGTTTCCTGGATTACAAACCTTTCACTGCCATCAGTGATGGAGATATTTATAAAACTTAAGTTCTGTCCATGCTGAAAGGAGACTGAACTGCTGTGCAGCATATAACTGACGCCTCCTGGAACAGCAGAGGAGCTCTGGGAGATGACATCAGCAGTCACAGGGCCATAAGTTCCATGCAGCCTCACCACTGGGATCGCAATTGCTCGAACATCCTCCTCCACTGTAAGGGGAACTGGGAGTTAACTGGTACACGGGACAAAGCGACCAACTTTTATAAGATTCAGACAAATTAAACTAGGTAACTAAACATTATGTGACAAGGCAAGCACTTGGTTTTTCTGTAATTCATCTATCACTTTAAAAACGATTAGTGAAAATTTCATGACTCGTTTTTTTAGGAATAATGTAGTTCACTAGATGTTGAAAGTTATAGTGAAGAGTAAAGGTTAGAATCCAAACAACCTATTTAATCATTAGCACAGGCATTCCTTTTCTGTGTACCACGTACAAACATAAAGACTTGGTTTATAAGACAATGTTAGCTGGACTTAAGAAACTTCAAATTTATATATGGATTACAAATTTATATATGGATTAGTTCTATATAGTTTGTCGAAAGATAATAATATAAATAAATAAAATGTATGCTACTTATATGAATACTTTAAAAATCCACATTAAAAATTCTGTTATGGTTTCAGGTCCTTTAAAATATACTGTGAATAGGAAAATGCAACCTCAATGCTTGATTTCAATTTAAAAATTAATTTTAAAATCTTTATTTCTACTTGAACTGTACTAACCTCAATATATTAAAATATTATTTCATAGAGTTCACATACCTAGGGCTAAATAAGACTGCACTTACATAAAAACTATATATAAAGAGGCATTACCCAAGATTCCCCAAAAGAGAGTGAATCAAAATTAGGAAACGGAAAAAATAGTCAAAATCCTATTTCTTTCTTCATGCAAAAATTCAACACAACTTTTACTAGTTGTATACTAAAGTTCAGGAAATAGTAATGTCTTGCATGATTTACCCATAAGAGTCATTATTAACCAATTCCTCAAGTGATTTTTTGATGAACTTTAAAAATGTCGAGATAATCAAATAATTTTGTACTCTGCTTCTATAGAAGGGAACTTCTACAAAGGGAAACTGATACTCAAACTATTTCCAGAAATAGGATCAAGATCCAGATACTACCTCCATCTGCACCAAAAACAAAGTCATTTCAAAGGTAATTATTCACTAAAAAGTGAATATTCACTAATTTCTTATGACATAGGAAATTAAATAATTTAGAGAAGTTTTCATTAAAATGTTTAAAACTGAAACATTTTAATAATCCTAAGGTTAAGTATAATTTTTTTTCTACAATTACTTGTTTTTAACCATTTGGCTTTGCCATATACAGAATGGTTCAAGACTTCATATTGATAATTAAAAACATTTTCAAAATTAGTAAATATAAAAATATAAAGGTATATATATGTGTGTGCACACACACATATATATATATATATACCAAACCAAGAAAATTTTACATATGCAAATTCAAACTGAATACTATGTTGAGGTACTTTCTAATTGAGAAGATGGTGGAAAATATACAATTAAGCCACTTAGACTTACCTTTGAAAGTAGTATACTTTGGGTCAAATTCAATGATTCCCTCTGCATTATCATTTTTCATTATTATGATTCGAACAACAGAGGTGTTTCCTATTTCAGGAGGTTGATCTATCTGAAGTCCATTTTCTTGGATGGTAAAATCATATCCTCTTTGGAAAGTCATAAAAAATAAAATTTTAAAACACAAAAAATAAATAACAAATACATGATTGCTTAGCATGAATTGAAAGATCCTTTGGGATTTTTAGCTCCTGTAACTTAGCTCTATTAAGTATTGTAATACTTTTAGGGATACTCAACACTAAGGTACTCCTTTTTTAAAAAAATGATGTTTTGAAAAGATTTCTGTGCTTCTCCCAATTATTGGCATCTTCATGAAATCAAAACTAATGTAAAATCACTAAACTTGGGCAATGTGAATATAGTAAATCTATTAGGAAATTTGGAAGCAACTGAAATAAAACAAACCTCTGGAGATCACTTCTGAGCACATGTATAGTAATGAGCCTTGGGCACTCAGAGAGTAAACCAGGTAGGGGTGAGACTTACATTGCTAGGTTACGAGGGTTGCTTTAAAAATATAAGGAGTATCTTTTCGTTAATTAAGTTTCAAGTTAAACCATCAAGATTTAAGAAAATATTTTAATGAAATTATAATTCCTCTATATTGAGGGCAGTTTACTTATATAATAACATTTCTACAAAAGACATTTTTTAAGATAGATGTTATTCCCATGGAACAAGCTTTGACTTACAGGGCTTTATGACACTTTATTTTCTAAAGATAAAAAAATGACAGTGAATGATTTTAGTCCTTACAATTCTCAAATTCTGTTTACCTGATATTTATAACCTACCTTGTACTGAAAGTTGAAAAATGGTAAATAAATATTTTGTATTAGGCAAAATTGGAAAACTGAGGATTAAAATATTAAATGATAATAGTAACTATTATCAGTACTCTGAGATGGGTTGTAAATTAGCTGATTACCATAGACTAGTATCAAAGTAGTAGTAATTCTAGTGAGCAGGCAATAAGGAAAAAACACTGTGCTATGCAACTTTTTTTTCAGATCAAACGAAGTCCAGAAATTTATCTGGAAGGACACACTTCATTCCCAGAATTAAACTTAAGTAGAAACTACTTTTTTAAAAAGCCAAGAAGGCAAAAATATTTAAGTCCCCTTATAATCAATCAATAACACAAATATGATCTCACATTTAATTAGCTATTTCTTCCAAAATGAACTTATTCAGTTCAAGGGGTGACCAGTTTGACTTTTAACATATTTAATATGTGTAGAAATTCATTCCCATTGCCAGTCACCGAATCATTTCTGGGAAATTAAAGATTTGAATTGTAAGTAAACACAAAACGTTTTTCCCCCAGCTAGGATGATGTACCCTCTACTTAAGTCACTGAGAGAGAAATATTTTAGTTTAAAAAGTTTTTAAAGCACAAAATTATGTAACAAATGTAAAACTATTTTCATATACAAAAAAAAAATTCATTCCAGGTTCCTATAAACACAAAAGCTATTCTAGTGGAAGGACCCCCTTTGTGTCCTTTGTAAGCTGTGCAGAGGAGAGAAGCTTGCAAAGCTGCTGAACCTGTGAGCTGTTCAACCATGGGTACTCAAGTATGTGCTAAGGGTGTTTTCCATCTCATCAACTGAGCCAGCTCCATGAAAACAGAGAATGAAAGAGACTCATGATGGTTAAATTTTCATCTTCACTAAAAACATAGTACACATTATTGGCCAACCATCTTCCACTCAAAAATTTCCCCACTTTAAAACTGATGCTGGGCACCACCCATAAGAAAACAATATAATATAGCTTTCAGATACACAATGGAAGATGCCCCTCCCTCCAGTTCTTTCTCAGGTACAGAAACAGCAGGAAGCAAATTCTGCCACCCCAGCAGACCCATGACCTAGAGAACAGTTAGGATCTCTCCTCACCAAATTACTAGACACAGTGTCATGCTCATTCCCTGCCTGCTCTGAATGAATTCACAGACCAGAGCCACGTACTCTGTCCATTCAAGAGAAAAATTAAAATTCAGAAAAGTGCAAATAATAACACCTAGTCTTTTTCATAATTTCCCTTCTATGAGCTGTTGGAACATCACATAGGTCGAAAAACATCAAGAAAAGAACAGTTGTACACTTCAGTATTGGTGTCTTCACATGTAGCTTTATTCATTCTCTCTCCCTCTTTTTTACTCATTTCCTGTTCTCCTTTACCTTCCCTGGAGTTCCACCTTTAGAATTGCTACAGAAAATTCTTCAGGGCCTTCAGGATGGTCGTCATCAAGGATTTCAACAAGCAGACTCTTCACCGTCTCTCTGGCTTCAAAGAGGAGCTCTCCTGATGCAGAAACAAAATCTGAGCCAGCATCTGCTGTCCCGCTCACAGTCTTGTACCAGAGTCTCACCAGGCCAAAATATCCACCCGAACGGATGATCGTGACATTAACCTAGGCAAAAAGCATTTTCTCATTTGATTTGGATGTCTAATCTACCAGACAACATTATCTCTAATTAAAGACTATTTACCAGGATTATGTCAAAATTAAACATGAACTTATAAAGTATATGTTATATGTTAAAATAATGTTAGGAGCAATTTAATGTGTTTGTGAAAAACTTTAGACTACGAACAAGGGAATACTTTTAAAGAGCATTCGCAACATCAAAAACAAAAACAGTATTAATATTTTTAAGTAAGTCACACCATACCCCCAGTGCTTCCTCTGACACTCGAAGCTGGTCCTGTGAAAAGGAAAATCGGCCATAGGGAAAGTCACTGGCCACCACAGTGATGTTGGCCATGCTTCTGGAGTCACTCAGCACGCCTCCCTCGCTGACTTCAGTGAGCTGAAACTCATAGAAAGACTTTTCCTCAGGAATATTATCATTCAAAGCCTAGAGAGGGATGAAAACAATCATTAACAGTAAAATCTGTAAAACTTAAACATTCCTCTTACATAAAAAGCAGCCACAGATTCTGCAATATTACCATCCTCCTCATGGCCCACCCCAACACCACACACACACACACACACACACACACACACACAGTGAAGGGCATAATAAGCCAGCAACATTGATACCTGTATCACTACAATGGCTGCAGACTGTCCATCTCGCATTGTCAGTTTTCCTGACGTTTGAGCAAACACCCCCACAGAAGGAGGGATGATTCTCCAGAACACTGTGACCTCCCCCCAGATCGCTGGGCCGCGAACAAGGCTACAACAATACACAAATGTATATTCAATACATTTTGATTGCTGTGTACTTTTCCTAAATGTTTACTGTATCTTTCAACAGTAACCAATTTTCATTTATTTCAAGAACTTTATTCTTTTAACTAAACTCGTCTATCAATTATAAACTGCAAGAAAGTACTTAGAAAATACTGAGCTAGTGTAGTGTCAATGTATGACAAGCATATTTGCAAAAACCGAACATTAATAGTGGGAGGTTTAGGGGATAAAAAGTAGTTGTTACAGATTTTTAATACACAGGGCATAAAATATGAATAGCCTAACAAACTTCTCCAAAGAATAATAAACACTTCATACATGTGCATGCTAATGGAAAAGGATAAAGAATTGTCTTGGGATAACTATTAAAAAGATAAAATATTGAGTTAAATCTGGCCACATCATTGATGGCTGCCACCTCTATTCCTCATGAGAAAATTTGAGGGAAACAGACATGCCTATGATCATACCAATTTAGTTATATGATAAGTCCTGACATTGTAACACTTAGAATCAAAATCTTTGATCTTGATGCTTTTTTAAAAGATGGTTTTCAGCTAAGGCATACATGCTAACAAAGATGGAATATATCTCCTATATTGCACATTTAGCTACAGAATAGGGCTGAAAGCATGGACTTTTGATCTCAACACCACGAGCTTTCCTTGGTGTAGGTTATGCAAATCATCCATTAGTCTGAAACCTTTTGGGGATCTAATTTCTATTTCAGTCTAAAAGGTGCAGCATCTCCAAATGATGCTACCTCTATGGAAAATCATGATGCATGAACACTGTGCATGCACTAAGAATGGTGTACTAAGACTAATCCTTTAAACAATGTCATCACCCCATAGAAGCAAAGAAAAATCTTGAAGCTCTTACCTGATGATAGCAGTACCATTATATTTAGCTGAGGGCTCCCCGATGAGGACATGCCTAGATGACGGAGCTATCCCAACTTCTCCTGGTGCTCCCCTTTCTCCCAGAATAATTATTGATGCACTACCTAAGTTGATGATGACACATAACACAAAAGGATAACTACCCAAAATATACACAGTAATACTAGAATTTTCCTGACCACAGAATTTGCTTTTTGTCACAGACCCATGGGATAGGATGGAGTTTGATAGCAAAAAAGACATGTAACGATACAAAGTTTTTATAAGTAAACTCTGGGCCATTTTTTACTGGGATTATTGTTGACAGAACACACAACAAAAAAATTTCTTGAAACATTCTCTATTGATCCAAGCAACAAATCATCACAGGAACCATATGATGCCTGTTTCTGAAGTGTCAAAATACGTAGTTCTAGTTTCAGATGAAAACAGGTATACACTACATATCAAACATAATGTGTTGGTTTAAAATAATGTTGTATTATAAAAATAATATGTTTTTAAAATTTAGGAAATCAAAAACCATTATTAATATTTCAAATAAATAATTCCAAACTTACATAAGACAAGCACATCAGAGCACATGTGGAGCATGCATGAGGCCCTGTGGGCTTCATTCCAGGAAAGAAAGGAAGAAAGGAAGAAAGGAAGAAAGAAAGAAAGAAAGAAAGAAAGAAAGAAAGAAAGAAAGAAAGAAAGAAAGAAAGAAAGAAAGAAAGGAAGAAAGAAAGAAAGAAAGAAAGGAAGGAAGGAAGGAAGGAAGGAAGGAAGGAAGGAAGGAAGGAAGGAAGGAAGGAAGGAAGGAAGGAAACATGCACATGACAAAAATGGGGTTACATTGAGCATGTTGTTCTGAAACCTATTTTATTACCATAACAATTACCCATGTAATTGTTATTTGTTTTCAATGTAATTGTTTCTCTGCCACATCATTTTAAATGATTGCATAGTATTCTGCCACATTTAACCAGTCTCCTAATATCACATCATTTAGGAAGCTACCATAATTAATTTTATAATGTTGCTTCATAAAAAATTTTTTATTTAAAAAGTCACAGCTGAGCAGTATGAAATCTGACCTATGTCTTACCAACATGGGGTATTATAATGTTAATTTAAAAATGTATTTACCTTGAGTACATCTTTATGTTTTAGCAAAATTTTAGGAATTAGAAAACCTAACATTGCCTATATCTGTAACTACTAATCATCTGCTTTAATCTACTTTTTAATTTCCAAAATTTTTCTTACCTTTTGCTGGAGATATTTCTACCTCATCAATTGGTAACAGCTGAATTGTATAATGCCTGTCCTTTTCCAACACGGTGTCTTGCAGTGCATGCAATACAATGGTCTTCTGAGACTCCATCTATACCAAATGAGAAGAACAATAAATCTTCCAGATTGACCAAAGTCAAACTTTGAGTGTTTTTATTAGCAGAATAAGGTTTATGCGCATAATCACTTTTTCAGTCCTTTCTGTCACCTAGAATAAGGGCTGCATCTAGGGAGAATTACTATACAAAAAAAGTCAACTCTAATTATAAATTCCATTTATGCTCTTAATAGAAAAAATTTTAAAAAATTAACTCATCTCCTAAATTTATTGAAAAATTTCAATACTGGAGTTCAATCTTTTAGAGGACAAATGGTTACATCTTAAGTAAATTGTAAAAAGTCACAGATTTAATATCTGTAAGGGGAATTGGCTCCATTCAAGAAGGAAAAACAAGCAATGGATGACCTGAGATTATAGTCACAGTTGCAATCGATAGGCTAGAGATAGGCTGTAGTTAATTATCACTGACATCCTTCTCATGGCCTGTATTGTCAATGTTAAGTTATCTCTGGCACCTAACAATAGTACCAGAGATAGCAATATAGGAGCCTAATTCATAAGGAAAATCTAGTGTTTCCATCCAGGAACCTGGAATTTTATATACACATTTCAGTTTTTTTTTTAATCTTCACCTTTCAGACTTTGTTTTCCTTTGTTCTTATATGTTCCACTTGTTTCTTGCTGAATGCATCCTGTTTTCTTATACTTTTTTCCCCTTGCTGTTAAAACACAGGAATGCTATTTGTTTGTTTGTTTTTGAGATGAGGTCTCAAGGTCTTGCTATGTTGCCCAGGCTAGTCTTGAACTCCTGGGTTCAACAGAACTTCCCACCTCAGCTTCCCAAGTAGATGGAACTACCTATGCACACCACCATGCTTGGAACAGAATATTACTGATTTTATGTTTCATTCATTTTTTTTTTTTTTGTCCTGAATCTTAGGAGCACAGTTTGTATTGATCCTCTTCTGGTCTTCAGCACTATTTCCATTGGACAATGGATGGCCTTTTATTTCTATTTAGTCTCTGTCCTTTATCTGTCCATTTCTTTTGTTCATTTTATTTTGCTTTCTGGTACTGGGGATTGAACTCAAGGATACTTTATCATTAAGCTACATCCCCAGTCCTTTTTAAATTTTTGAGAAATGGGCCTCCTAAGTTCCTGAGGCTGGCCTTGAATTTGGTGATCCTCCTGCCTCAGGCTCTCGAGTAGCTGAGATTATAGTTGTGCACCACCATGCCCTGTTTGTTGTTTCTGACATGGGGTCTCACTATTTTGCCCAGGCTGGTCTTCTGAGTTCAAGTGTTCCTTTCATCTCAGCCTTCAGAGTAGCTGGGATTACAGGTGCTCACCAAAGTACCTGGCTTCTGCCCTTTAAATACCATTTGTCAAATCCCTCCTCATCCTGTCACTCACTCTTAAATGCATGTGTCTGCTTCTTAATTTTTCTTTCAGTATATACTATTAAAGTCATCCACATTTCTGCATGCAGATTTAATTTATCCTTTTAATTGGTGTGGACAGTCTATTGTTTGCATTTACAATATTTTCAACATTTATCTAACAAGGACTATGAATTGTTGTAAATAATATTACCACGAACATTCTTCTACATGCTTCTTTGTATTTACAGTAATTTCTCTGAGGTGCTATTGGTTGAAAATATAGTTAACGCTCATAATTTTTGGAATCCCTGTTTACAAATTTGCCTGCTCAACCAGTTGTTTTTTTTTTTTTTTGTAACCCCAGAATCAGTGTTCAGGCATTTTTTATGGTCATTTGCAGATATGTGCATGTTGGCAAAAACTCTGCGTCATTTTAATATATTTTTCATTTTAAATAAGCACTGCAACTCATACTTGAATAGCTTATCTAACACAAAACAATATTTTCTCCTTATAACATATCACAAACTCCTTGTTGAAGACTGAAGATTTCAGCTCTACACTTGGGGGCCATTTCAAACAGTGAATTCGCCAACAGAAAATGAAAATGGAAATAAAATGGCAATACATTGACAATGACAAAGACATCTGTTTACATTATGAGAGTGGAAACAAGAAAAGGCATGGTCTTGTTCTATCTCAGGTGGGAATGTGCTAATTGGGCGAATCTTATTTTCCACCACTCTTCGTGTGTCCACAAATAACTATGAGAGAAGCAAGAGTACTGATTTTGGGAGTTACAAATAAATTTTAGTCAACAGGCAAATTCACAAGTGGATAATGATCAACATGCATCATAAGAATCATTACATAGTTATGTTGCCACTTACCTTACTACTCTAGATATAAGACAGTTTCCATGTGGTATGATCTCCATTTCTCAAAAAAATTGACAAGAAGTAACAGGAAAAACCGCTGACAGGTGATTACAAGTAGCAAATGCTAATGTTTTTGGAACACTAGTTACAAAAGACAAATGTTCTGGGATAAAAGGTGATGGGGAAGTTTCATGGGGAAATATATTTAGAAGAGTTTCTCTATTAGAGATTCAAAATGTATGCAAGTAATTTTTTTAATTGCACCAGGAAAGCTTTCTTAATTCAGTTTGGAGTTTCCCTACTCTATTTGAACACTCAATCTTTTAGAGCAATTATTATTCTGCAGAACAGCAGTACAGAGCAATGGTTCAAGAAATGCTACTACAGACTACATTAGGAAAACAGAAACAGTTTCTCAGCTTTTTGAAATTTGAAGCCATTAATTTTTGATCATACAATGTAGAAAAAAGTTGAGCTTTACTGTATTAAGTTGAGGTATCAACTTGATATTTTATTAGAATTTTTCTAAATGAATTTAAAGCTATTTTAAAGGTTTTTGGAAAGCATTTTCTAAGTGTTAGGGGGTTGGTTAGCTTCTTCACAACCATAACTTCATGTAATCCTTATAGTCTTTATTCAGGTTCAGCATTACTTGTCCTTGGTTTGCATTAGAATCAAATGTGAGAAGAATTAATGAACTTTCCTGGAGTCACATGCTAGCAAACAGTAGAGTGAAGATTTGAATCAAAGTTAACTAGCTATGGACTCTACATCGCTTTTATTTTTTCGGTGGCTACTCCCAGTATCACAAGAGAATTAAGACTATAAAGTGAGTAAAGTAGATGAGTATAGGTGACAGAAAACTTCAACAGCACATAAATCCTCGAGAAAGTGGAACTAGGGAAAAGAGAACACTGAGCAAGAAATGTAAAATGCAGAGAAACAAATAAGAAATATCAGAACTATAAAGCCATGGTGAAACAGAGGACTCTCAAAGAAAGGTATTAGTATCAAATACTGACAGGAATCAATGCAATGGAAAATATATAACTAATTCTTCAGTGCAGCAAATTTGCGTTAGTATGAAAAATAAATGTTTAAGATAAATTCTAAAGTAAAAAGAGCAAGTTACAGAACAGATTGCAGACTAAAATTCCATTTGTGTAAGAATAAGATACATATGCTTGAATATGCACAGAAAAAAAAATTGGAATGCCATAAGAAACTGTCAATAGTGGTTACCTCTGGTAAGTAGCAAAGCAAGATCTAGGAGAATTCATGGGGATTTTACTCTTTTCACATCCATCTGTATTGACTGAGGTTTACATGAAGACACATATTTTTATAACAAATTAAAATATAAAGATGGAGGGAAGGGACTTCTAAGTTAAACTGGCAGCAGGCTGATTGGGGGAGATGAGCCTTCTTCAAATACACATATAGACACCATAAGGGACCTATGCTGACAACAAAGGAAAAAGAAACTGAGAAAAGGTTTCTAAAATCAAGGCATAATTTTCTCTTATGGAGGTATCAATCTGGGGTTGACTAAATGGCACATATACATTCCACAGTCTGAACCTAAATAACATGGAGAACCAGGGGATTAAGACCAATTGCTGAGGTCTCTGAACTCCAGGCCACAGAGACTGCACTAACCACAATAACTGGCTGCCATAAAATGCAAAGCTGTTGTGGTCCTACTCTCCTCAGCTCTTCCTCTTCACATCAATTCTGATCCTACAATTCACATTATGCATAGAGTAAATGAGATGGGAGTGATGTGTTACATCCCAGGAATTACACACTTCACATGAGTACACTTAATAAGGTCCCAAGCAGGAATGCACATTTTCCTAGAAGTCCTAACAACATTTATATATACGGGGTAAAAATGGGAGTTCATAACCCACTTGAATCAAAGTGTTAAATATGATATATCAAGAAATATGTAATGTTTTGAACAACCAACAATAAAAAAATTTAAAAAAAAATCAGAACAAGCCCAACACAATGGTACAGGCTTGTAATCCCAGTGACTTGCTGAGGCAGGAGGATCATGAGTTCAACTTAGTGAGACCCTGTCTCAAAATAAATCTTAAAACATAATTTAAAAGGGCTGGTTATGTGGTTCAGGGGTTAAGTGCCCCTGGGTTCAATCCCTGGTACAAAAAAAAAAAAAAAAAAAAAAGCCAAGAAGAACAAAAGAAAATACATTGGAATAGGAGAAGTATGGGTGAAATCTAAAAGCAGAATGCTATAAACTTTCCTCTTAATACTGCTCCCCACAAGTTTTAGTATGCTGTGGTTTTGTTTTCATTTGTCTCACAATATACTCTAATTTCTTCTTGATTTCTTTTTGACACACTGCCAACATTGTTCACACAATGTTGTTGTGAACCTTAAAAGGCTCTAAAAAATAAAATCAAATGTCAGAAACTTGTATTAAAAACTGAGTAATTGGGCTGGGGATGTGGCTCAAGCAGTAGCGCGTTCGCCTGGCATGCGTGCGGCCTGGGTTCGATCCTCAGCACCACATACAAACAAAGATGTTGTGTCCGCCGAGAACTGAAAAATAAATATTAAAATTCTCTCTCTCTCTTTCTCTCTCTCTCCCCCCTCTCACTCTCTCTTTAAAAAAAAATGAGTAATAAATGATCAAAACTTTAAAAAAATAAAAAATAAAAATAAAATAAAAAATAAAAAGTGAATATATTGGATCTGAAGTAACTTTCCTATGTTCATACATGAATACACCACTATGTACAACCACATCATGTACAACCACAAGAATAGGATCCTGAATAAGTTATACTCCATATATGTATAATGTCAAAATACACTCTGCTGTCATGTGTATCTAAAAAGAACAAATAAAAATGAAAAAAAAAATCACCTGCGGACACTAAAGAGAACTGCATGAGTGAAGAGATGAAATTAAGAGATGTTATTTAAGAATAACAATGTCAAAAAATGCAATTCAAAAAAAAAAACATTCCCCAGAAGCAATAAACAGTAAAATTCAAGATGCAGAAAATTTAATCAGCGATATACAGGATAAATTGGGATTTTTTAAATCAGAATGCAAAGGAAAAGGTGGAGATAAAAATTATGTGTGTGACAGTGATGTCTCAGAGCATTAAATTTATTTTCTCTGTGTGTTTCCTTCCCTTTGTTCTTTATCCAGGGGACATTTTACTTCTTTCAGGCTACACTGAAAGCAAAGTTTCTAGGAAATTATTGAACTAAAGGTAAATACAAGATAGGGAAGAAATAATAGTATTCTTGGGGGATTAAAATCTGTTGAAGAGGTAGGGAGGAAGCAGGACTGGGTACAGGGAAAACAACCAAAATTGTTAGCAGAAAAAATTACACTTATTCATAGAAGACCAAGGGAAACAGTAGGAGAGATTCTCAGAGCAAACTTCTCTTGAGCATGGCTCTACCCCAGATCTCCATGTAGATTTTCTGATGTCCAGTGAGATCTTATCTCTTCAAGAAAGAACTCATTACCCCATGTGCTGGGAGTATTTCAGGCAGACAGCTCTCATCTGTCAGGCTCCTTTGGAAATTGCCTCAACTGAAGAAATACCTCTCCTATAGGTCAGATCCTCTTTCTGGCATAGTTCACTCATGATGACTTACACAACACAAGATTATGAAACTCAACGTTCCTACAACTCAGGACAACTTTGAATTGTTAGTCCCTTTTGAAGGCAAGCTTTCATGTGTGGTAGTGTCAGTTCAATACTCCATCACAGCTTGCCTTCAACCCTGCACAATGCTGCTGCTTCTACTTGAACAGATGTTGATCTAAGGAATACTCTCTCCAAAACCTTTAGGCCCTGCATCTTATAACTTTCTCACCAGGAAAGACCTACTGACATATCACCTGTGGACACTCATCAGTCCTGGAGGCTTGAACACTTCTGTAATAATATGGAGCTCAGATATCCTTCATGCAGAAAGACATAGTCAGAAGTAACTTCCTCTAGTGCCAAGAAAGGACTGAAAAGATCACAAGGAGAATTTCCCTGTAAGTGGGGGAAGAGTAACTCCCACAGTCATTGGTACATTTTAAGGCAGTCCAGGAAACTATTGTACATGGTACCACTAGGGCTGCCCTGTAGGCTAGTATCTCAATTGTCAAAATGAGCATTGCTGTGAGAATTATTTGTAGGATTAGAGATCCACCTGTGTAGTAGTAGCCATAAGCAGGACCGGGAGAAGACTGCAGAGGTTGTCAAAACCAAATTAGAGCTAGACTGTGGAACCAACCTAGATGCCCTTCAATAGATGAATGGATAAAAAAAAAATGTGGCATTTATACACAACGGAGTATTACTCTGCACTAAAAAATGACAAAATCATGGAATTTGCAGGGAAATGGATGGCATTAGAGCAGATTATGCTAAGCGAAGCTAGCCAATCCCTAAAAAACAAATGCCAAATGTCTTCTTTGATATAAGGAGAACAACTAAGAACAGAGAAGGGAGGAAAAGCATGAGAAGAAGATTAACATTAAACAGGGATGAGAGGTGAGAGGGAAAGGGAGAGAGAAGGGAAATTGCATGGAAATGGAAGGAGACCCTCATTGTTATACAAAATTACATATAAGAGGAAGTGAGGGGAAAGGGAAAAAAAACAAGGGGGAGAAATGAATTACAGTAGATGGGGTAGAGAGAGAAGATGGGAGGGGAGGGGAGGGGGGATAGTAGAGAATAGGAAAGGCAGCAGAACACATCAGACACTAGTGTGGCAATATGTAAAACAGTGGATGTGTAACCAATGTGATTCTGCAATCTGTATACAGGGTAAAAATGGGAGTTCATAACCCACTTGAATCAAATGTATGAAATACAATATATCAAGAATTATGTAATGTTTTGAACAACCAATAATAAGAATTTTAAAAAATAAAATAAAAACAAATTAGAACCCCTGTCCTGTAGATATGGATACCTTAGAACTGGATATGCAAGAACAATGGTGCTGCTATACAATTGTACATAAAAGAAACTCAGCCTTCAATCTGTATAAGACTGGTAACAAACAATTAGCAATTAGGGTCAAATCCAGGAATAAATCCATCCCTCTTGAGGCTGGCTCTGAAAAGAAATGGCTTTACCCAATAGGGGAAAAGATAGCATTATTTGCCA
The DNA here is from genome assembly GCF_001458135.2 of Marmota marmota marmota. NCBI lineage: Eukaryota > Metazoa > Chordata > Mammalia > Rodentia > Sciuridae > Marmota > Marmota marmota. The sequence continues at coordinate 49,888,916 of NW_026000026.1, read as the reverse complement.
TTTGGTATAGATACTCAAAACCAGAAACCCTTTGTAATCACCTGAGAAGTAAATCTAGCAGTTAGAACCTGGTAACTAGAAAAATATGCCCATTATTACCAAGGAAAACCTTCACAGAAATTCATGACTCATTTCTAAATTTTAAATTCTTTGTATGCTAGGTGAGAAATTTTCAGATCATAGCTAAGACATGCAACCTAGATGTTTCCTGACTCACTGTTTATTAGACTCTGAGAAACAAATGGATGATATATCTGCAACACCTGAAATTTAATGCCATTAGAGCAACCAATACCTCAAAAATAGTAATATTTAAGGAGCAAATAGACTGTCAGAGGGCATCACTAATTAATTTCTTATTCACCTATTAGAAAACCAGAAGAAAATACTGTATTTTTTTGTTCTTTGGTTGTGAAAGCTCTGAAGAACTATATATATATATATATATATCTCCATCCCCTGGTTTCTGGTTCTAGTAATTGGTAGAAACCAATCATATGGTCAAAGAGATCCTGTTCATTCCTCTAAGTAGACAGAACCTTTCACCTTCACTTGTTGTTGTAGGGGGCTGAGATACATACAGAAGGATTGTAATGGACTTCCCATTCTTAAATTATGTATCTTGATTCAGTTTTCTGAGCAGGTATAATATCAATCATTTTCTCAAAGTGTACAGGGATGTTAAAAATTCCAAGCCTTTGTAAAACTGAGATTATCTATGAGATTGTATTATTATAAGACATAATCAATCTATTCTCAGTATAAAAGTTTTGCATAGTCAGAACTTTGCCCTCAATCAGGGAAGAAGTTGACTGTGTGATAGAAACAGAGTGTGAATTAAACAATCTGACAACAGAATCGAGAGTTTTCTCCCTCTTTCTCTCTCACAGAAGAATTTTTAAAACATTTACTTTTTAGTTTTAGCTGGACACACTATCTTTATTTTATATTTATGTGGTGCTGAGGATCGAACCCAGTGCCTCATGCATGCTAGGCGAGTGCTCTACCACTGAGCCACAACCCCAGAATTTTTTTTCCCCACAGTGTAGGGAATTTCAAAAAATTCCAGATGTATTGAATACTATCATATAAATTCACAGTAATACTATTCTAAGACAAATTAGAGAAATTACAAATTAGAAATATCAAATTAGAGAAATATAACAGGAGTCCTTATGTTTCCTTTACCTCATCAAAATGAAGTGTCCCACTTAAAGGATTGAGATTATCCTTAGCCTTCTCGTCTACAGTCCACCGAAGTCGGACGGAGCCCTTTCCCCCTTGGGACCGGACAACTGTCAATGTCACATATGAATTGTCATCAGATAACAGGGAATCATTGACCATTATCTGAAAGGAAGAAAATCCAGTAACACAAAAAGAATAACAACAGAAGAAACAAACAGAATCTTCTTTTCACGATGACTGCAGTTTTCGAATTTAGAATTCTATTCATGAAATGTTACAATCATGGCAGAGAAAAATATTTCACCCCACTTCCTTTCCTTCTTAGACACTCAACACCATGGCATTTCCCATCTACTCTGCAATTAGATGGAGCTACGGAATTCTTGTGAATAGATTATATCCACGAGCAACATATGCTGCTGACACTCTGGCCATAAACTTCCACACAATCCTCCATATTCTCTCTTTTCCCATGTGTCAGGTGAATAGAGAGGATGCCTAGGACTTAGATGAAAGATAGAAGGAATCTGATACCTGAGTTATCAGTTAAAGACAAGGTATCCATAACAATTAGCCAGCTAGGAATATTGGCATAGGACTCTTGTATAAAGAATAACATTATGGGAAGGAACTGAGATTTAGGGGTTCTTTGTAAAGGTGTTCAGGCTCCCCACATAATATAGACCTCAATCTGTCCTCTTAATTATCTGCAGTTTACCCACTTAGTAAAAAAGAGATTTTTAGCTAAAAGAGGTTTAACTTGATTTAAAGAGAGGAGATTTGATACATTAATTTGCCAGTATTTTTTTACACAAGTCCTTATTAAGATAAGTAATTCAAATGAATTACACATGTTAACTCAGTGAAGTAAAGTCTGAATTGAACCTATAATATCCACCTGTGGTGCAAATGGAAAATAACACAGTGCTTCGATTTTTAAGGCAGATATAAACTTAACAAACATAAAATAAAGGTTGATTGGTTGGTTTTCCATGAGATTTTGCATTCAAACCAAGAATAGAGATTTGGAGCTAACTGATATATGTTGAATTTCCATTATTTGTCAGTTCTTCATACACTTTGCCTTTTTTAAGATCCACAGAAACTCAGAAATCAGATGTGTATGCATATTTGGCAAAAAGGGTGCCTGGAAAGTAGTTCGATATTTGGGCTGATATTTACTAAGAAAGTAAAAAGAAAGGAATACATTATAAATCAATTGTATACCTGTGTTGGTTTTGATTCCACAGATATAGCATTAGTTTGGGTTTCATATGAAAATTTCTGTAGATCTCTGATATTCCTAGTGTGTTGGCATATATACTGCATTATTCTATGAGCAGCTTATTAACTTTGATACATTAATACTAATCTTTCCTCAATATTCTTCAGTTCTCAGTCTAATCTGTGGCACAATTAATGCTAACAGAATGTTTACTGTGTGTGCAATATTGTATGTTTATATACATGTTAAAAGATAAACTCCATGTTATTGGGGACTTTCGCAATAAAAAAGATGGGATATAAGGAAAGCAGCTGGAAAGAGCTGCCAAGAAGCTATTCATTCTACACAATAAAAATAGCAATTGACACTTAGTGTAAAGAAAGCCCAGGTACATCAACTCATTTACTCCACATAACAGTTATGGGGAAGTATACACTGTGGACTGAATAACCTAAATCTCACTTGTGAATCTCAAGACAAATTGGAAATTTAAGGCTATTTCGATAAGATATTATTTCCAGGCATGATTCAATTAGGTTTAGAGCACAAAAGTTTATGTTAGCAGTTAAGATAAAATGAATAAGCAAAAATTACTTATGAATAGTAGCATAACTTTATTTTCCATATCAGGAAGAGAAACTTAAAAACTCAATATCCAACATCCAACTCCAAAAGTGTGATGAACTCCAAAGCAAAAAAATTAAGGTTTTACCACCTGAAGATTTCAACACTAAACCTGAAATTTTAAACCTAAGCTCATAAGCTAATAGAGTCATTTTATAAAAAAATTAAGTTACTTATTCATACATATTAAAATATGCAAAGAACACCACGTGGTTGAAAATCACACAAAATATTAATGCTGTCTCTCTTAGAATACTAATATTCTGGAAAATTTTACTCTCCTCTTTAAATTTGTTTTATTTTTTTCAGACTTTTAATGCTGTCTGAGAGATAATCACAGCTATTCTTTTGCCAGTCCATCACTTCTTGGAAACACTTGTGCTGTTTTTTGACAAGGAAGAAAGAGAGTTTCATGGGGCCACAGCAAAATTGTGCTGTGTTCCTTTTATAGTTCCTATTTCCTAATGAAATTGAAATTTCATTGACCAAATCATTAGGTAATTGTTAAGCTCTATTTTAATTCTGGAGCGTATGAAAAGCCCATCTCTGAGAGGTAAGTTGTAGGTCTAGCCTTTCATGCACAGGACAGTAAAGACAAGGGGCAGTCAAGCAGTTTATCACTGAAAATTACCACAATGATCAAATATAAATGATTAAATAAAGGGAGTGATGACATATGTAATCAGAAAAGTTGCTAAGTATATGAGGACTATTTAAGGATCTTTATGAATATTTCATCTGGGAATTTCCTTTAAAAGATAAAATCATAATAATTATGGCCCAGAAATCATGTAATAATAATTATGATAGAGTTATAGTACTTTCAGATGTGGTGACACTTTAATATTAGTTGCCAAGTCATGCCACACAGATATTTAATTCTTATGATTAACCAATCATATAATAAGCCTTTTTCCCTCCCTCAGCAGATGAACCAATAATAAGTGAACTCTCTCTTTCAGGTCTTGGAAGAAAACAGCCAAGTGAGAAGTGAGAAATGAGGGGGAAGAAACATGACAGCGTACCAGAACTGAGGGAAATTTCCCTCACCAACTAAACCCATCCTGGGCTGCCACATTCAGGCCATGATAGTCCTGTTATGTGGCCAGGATGGTGATCTGTAGAATAGAGAGAAAATAAAAGATATGGACAAAAAGTACTTCTTGGTCTAGTATACCCAATAAATAGGAAATCGCATTCCCTCTGTAACTGTCTGGTGTTAGGAGCTCACATTATATCAAGCTGTATGTATATGTTGGAGGATTGGCCCCTAAATTAACAGCAAACTCAAAAGATAATTGAAGAGAGATTTGTAAAGGAAGAGTAATGAAGAATTTCAAAACAAAAGTAACAGACACTTTTCTACTTAAAACTATATGAGAATTTCACACTCCCCTGATATATATTTAACTTACAGTCTGTTTTTCAAATCCAAATACTCCAAGTGGAGAATCATTCTGTGGAATAACCACAGTTACCACAACATCATCCCCCAGTCTGCCACCTCCAGCCACATGGATTAAGGAAATATTGAACATCTCCATGAGTTCAACCTCAGCATCATCAATTATGGTGATTTCTATCATTGCAGTAACCTACAAAAGAAAGGAAGAAAAGGAGAGAGGAAGAGAAAAATAGAGATAGGAAGGGAGAGAGGGAGAGGAGGGGAAGGAAATATTGCAATAATTTTTCCTTATATATATTTCAATAGAAACTTAGAAACATGACACAAAAGAAAAAAGCAATAATTTTGCCTGTTAGATTTGAAATACTTTTAAAATCATGATATTTATAGTAGTTGAAAGTCAGAAATTTACAAAGTCTGCTATTTTTAAGATAAAACATTGTAAATGTAATACAATATAGTATATTTACAGATAGAAAAAACAAGAACTTCTTAATCTTGAAAAAATATTATAAGTGCTATGAATGCTCTAACAACTATTGTACAAACATAAAACCTAGTGTGCTTTGTTTTATTATATGAAAGCAAATGAAACAATAAAAATTATCATTGACTTCTGCAATTCATATAAATTCTATTGATTTCAAATATATANTATATATATATATATATATATATTTTTTTTTTTTTAATGTAGGGGAAAAGAAAAGCAGGAAGAAAGGCCAAATTTGTTTTTTGGGTTTTTTTAAAGATTTTTTAAAAAATCAGGATTTAATTCATTTCTCTGAGTTTATGTTAAAAGTTTTATAAACTTATAAATAAACTTGGTTCACCTTGTGATTTCCCTAGTGTCATAAACCTATACTAGGTATATATTCAATATTTAAAGTCTCTTTTTGTATACCACAGGTAAATTCCAATACTTTGACATAGATCTTTACCAGAAAATGAAGTTTTCTACCTAAAACATTTAATTTAACAACAAGGAGAACCAAGAAATCTGGATGTCACAGTCAGATAAACGAAAGCTTGAACAAAGTCAAATGCTAAAATGGAAGCGTATTAAAATGTGTGCACCTCAAGTCGGAACTGCAGGATACAGACTGTCTTCCATATGGATGTGGACTTAAAGGACCAGGATGATACTAAGGATGATGGAAAATGATGAGACTTCAACTATGTGCTCAGAATTACTACTGATGACGTAACTAAAGTTGGAAGGTTGCTTTGGTGAAAAATCAACTTTTAGTTTCTGCTTTGAATGTAAAAATCTCATGTACTTAACATTTCCTCCTCCATGTTAATAGGAAATGATGCAAAGTTCTAAATCTGATAATAGAAAACAAAAACTCACGATTTCAAAAACATTAACCATAATAGGTCTCTATGTGTAGAAATATGTAGATTTGCATGCTTATCTTTTAACAGAATTTCTTGAGCCCCTAGGGGCAACCAATAAGTTTATGAATACTATGCAGATTTGTCAAGGCAAGAATAAAGCTACCTACAGATTCTGCTATATGAAGTTACTAATATTTTCATGGTTGTGCATATGCCTTTTCCACTTTTTCATGGAAAATATTATAAAGATATCTCATTCTTATATATTACAAAACACCCAATTTAGAAAATTTACAATACTTCAGGAATATTTTGTAATTTTTAAGCTTGGTAGACCTAAATCTAGAATGTCATTCACTTTTTCAGGTTTTAATAAAATAAAGGGAGTTTGGGACATTAATTTAACATTTAAAATTTTTATTGGAAATTCTAAATTAAAATATGCATTTATAAACAATAAGAAATAAATAGAGGGGGTAGGATTGTGGCTCAGTGGTACAGTGCTTGCCTAGCATGCATGAGACATGGATTTAATCCTCAGCACCACATAAAAATAAAATAAAGATATTATGAAAAAATTGTCCTTAACCTTTATTAAAAATAAGAAATAGAATAAAAGCATTTGTGATCATAAACACAGTCAAGTTCATCACATAGGTTTTTATATACTGCAGGCACCTCTAAGTCAATCATTATCCTGTTTTAGAATTTTTGGTTTTTAATGGAATCAGGTGGGGAAGTTCAAAAAAGGGTGAGCTAGGCACAGTGCCTATAATCCCAGTGGTTCAGGAGGCTGAGACAGGAGGTCAAAGCCAGCCTCAGCAAGGGAGGCACTAAGCAAGTCAGTGAGACCCTGTCTCTAAAAAAAATACAAAATAGAGCTGGAGGTATGGCTCAATGGCCCAGTGCCCCTGAGTTCAATCCCCAGTATCTAAAAAAAAAAGGTGTAATTCTTGCTTCTTAAATTTCTCTTCCTAGGCCCACATTTATTAATAATATCTGTGTTTGACTTGACACAGAAACATTCAGAGTTATAATACAACTGGCAATCATTAATGCATGCTCATTTGGTAGATATCTATAAAATTCTTGAAGAAGAATCAAAAAATACTAACATGTTCATGACAAACTTACTTGCCCATCTGCAAATTCAAGAATCCCTTGAGATGGATTAAAGTCTTCCAGGCCAGCAGTGCCTGGTATTGCTTTCCAATAAACATTTACTGTCTCGAAGCTTCCAGCCAGCCGGACTACAGGAACCTGAAGAACGTTCAAGGGTGGAGACACCTCATGAGCAGTAATAACTCCACCAACATCCTTGAATAAAGAACACAAGTTGAAAAGTAAGACAAAAGGGGCAACTATCCTAAGTCATCATATTGTAACTTTTTTGCTTCCACTTATATCTCATACTTCACTCTTCAGATTATAAGTTAATAGAACGGAAGTAGGCATGACAGGTCTTTAGAACTTTTACTCTGAAATTTCACAAAAAAAATAAACTTGATGAATCCTTTGAGCTGGTCAAAGAGAACTAAGAATTAATTTGAAAGACAAATTTGGCTGTTCATCTATTTTAAAATACCTACAAGCAAAGCCAATTGTTTTGCAGAAAATACAAAAACACTGAACAAATCATCAGGGATGAGCTTCTACATTACTAAAAATATATGAAATTCAACTCACCCTAGTAACATGAAATATAAAAATTCCTCTGGGATCATCATTTTCCTCAATCATTATCTCAGCTATTTCCATTCCTGGTCTCTGTACACTTGGCTGCTCTGCAGAGAAGTCAGAGTTCACCAGGTTTACCTCAGTAATGATGATGATAAATCCTTCTTCCAACTCAGGAGCATCATCCTGGGAGGTGGGGTAAAAGAAATAGCGCTTTTCTGTTTTTGGTTGTGTTTGTGAGGTGTAGAGCATACTAGTCTTGAGCCCCTGGGCCCAAGAAATTTTCCTGCCTCAATCTCCCTTGTAGCTGGGACTACAAGAATTAGCAAGGATGGTAGAATATGATAGACATCATCACCCAAAGTACATGAATTGGTGTCAACATACTTTATATACAATCAGAGATATGAAAAATTATGCTGTATATATGTAATAAGAATTGTAATGCATTCTGCTGTCATTTATTTAAAAAAAAAACAATTACAAAAAGAATAAACCATCACTCCCAGCTAATTTTGAAAGAAAAATATTTAATTTGCATTGGAAACTTGATATTTTTCAGTAGGAAACAAATGAGTTCATCTACATGAATGGGCAGCTCTATCACACACACAAAAAGATTCATATTCAACTGTATACATTCTCACTGACAACTTCAGGATCCATGGGATGTTCAAGATTAAAGGCAATGTTTCTATGGAATGCTCATTCTCATTAGAAAATAAAATAAGTTTTCAAAACCTATCCCACAAATTTTATTGTTGAGGTACCAGGGATTGAACCCAGGGACACTTAACCATTGAGTCACGTCCCCAGCCCTTTTTTAAAAATTTTTAATTTTGAGACAGGGTCTCACTAAGTTGCCTAGGGCCTCACTAAATTGCTGAGGCTGGCTTTGAATTTGCAATCTTCCTGCCTCGGCCTTCCAAGCTACTAAGATTACTGGTGTGCACCACCATGCCTGACCTATCCCTCAATTTTTACATGTATTGAATATGCCTTTCATATATAATATTCCAAGAAAAGTTTACTAAATTTTAGTTTTCCTTTAAAAATGAAAGTTCTAGACCTGTAAATCTAGATGTAATACTATATTTAATTCATTCTTAAAGGTTTTTATTTTATTTTTGAACATGGAATAAAATTTCAAAACATAAAAAGAAAACATGTAAAAAGGGAAAGGAAACCACCTTCCTACACTATTCCTGTATCTTTCCCAGACAGTCCTCTTCAGAAGTCACCACTAGCAGGAAAACTAATATCATGACATTTACTAATAATATAGACATTTATAATAATCAACATATAGTGCTATTAATATTACAATGTACTATTTATTAATACCTTAGTTGATTTAAGTGCATAGTGTTGGGAATCAAACCTGCCACATGTTAGGCAAGTGTCCTGCCACTGAGCTATATTTCCAGCCCCAATAATTATAACATTAATACAACTATTGCCACTTTCAGTTTTTTTGTGTGCATCATTATAGATTTTCCCACATATTCTCTCTCTCTCTCTCTCTCTCTCTCTCTCTCTCTCTCTCTCTTTCTTTTTCAATATGTAAATATAGATATACAGAGCAAAAAATATACCTAAGCCATCTGAATACTAATCTGGATTCAAGTAATTGTATCCTGAAATGAAATTATTCCCCTATCAAACCAACAATAAAAATAACTAAATTGTTTCATTTTTTCAGATATTAGTTTAAAGCAACTAAACAATCAACATAATAGTACAGACAATCAGGCAAATAATTAATCCAAATACAATGTTTCAAAGTTCATTCAAATTTATCATTTTTGTAAGCTAGTTATAAAATATTTATTTATTCATATTAAATATTTATTTAGGTGGAAAAATTACTCACATTTTCTTTATTAAAAGGATCATTAAAAATGATTTTTACCTGTAAGAACATCACAATTTTACATTGAAAAAGCATTTTCTTTTCTATCATATTTATTGCCATCCATACTTACTGGCAAAATGGCAACATTCACATGAGTTTCTTTTATGTTTTCTTTCATTATTATTGTTGTTTCTTGCAGTACATAATCTTCATTTTCAATAGCTTGATTATTTGTGTGTAGCGAGAAATTGGGTTTCGCCTTCAAGTGAATGGCAATGTCCCCAAAGAACCCTTTATCTCGAACAACGTACAACTGCAGATTGGTGATGTTCTCTATGAGACAAACATGCCTCTAGTCAGTACGCTTTTCTGTTTGCTGTCAGTGTTGTTTCGAGTACTCACAGTGGAATGTTCTGCACTATCCTTTTAAACAGGTAAGCAAACAAGTAAAACAAATACAGTACATACTCCCAAGGAGTATTCTGTGCTTTTTCTCCATTGTCCCCAAAGTTGTGCTGAAAATCACCATCCATTCCTAGCATTCTGTCTAATCCCTCAGCTCTGATTCCACATGTAGCTTCCTGTGTTGTACATGTCATACTGAAATTGCTGAAAGTCTTAGGGAAGTGCATATGTAAAGTTGAACAGAGGTTATATGTTTAAAAGATTCTTGAAAATAAATAGTGAGATACATGAAGACATCATTTAATGACTGATCATTAGAATAAGAGTGATCCATGGGATGTTCAAGATTAAAGGCAATGTTTCTATGGAATGCTCATTCTGAGCATATACTGAAGTTCACATACTGAGGTGTCTCTCTCAAGGTTCAAAGTATTTCACAACACCTACACTTTATTTCATTTCTTAGATTTTTAAAAAATTAATTTGTCATATAAAATTCAGTAAAAACGCCTGTCAATATTCACCTGCAGGTCTATGAATTTCTAATGACTAATGCTATGTCTTTCTTTCCAAATTCCACAGTGAGATTCCTGGCAATTGCTAGGTATTTCAAAAATGTGTGTTAAATAAAAAAAAATAAATGGCTTATTTTATCATAAGTCTATTGTTTCAGTTCTGAACGCATGGAAATATAAAGACCCAGGAAATACTACATGTCATTTTTTTCCCATCAACTCTTCCAATGAAAGATATTTGAAAGTTGGATATCCACACTGTTATCTGAAAATGTTAGAATCATCTCACAGTGTATTCTAAATACGTATTATGTTTAACCCTTTTTTAAAATACATCAAATGACCTTCATCCATAAAATTATATTTATCCAACAATACAAATATTTATTTAGGTGAAGATTTCAGCACTTAAAAGAAAAATAACAGGGAATGACCAAAGTATACTTCACAGGATAAAATTTTTTCTCACTAATCTTTTGGGTTAAGCAATTTATACATTGATACCATGTGCTTCTCACTATGTTGTCAGTGCACCATACAACTACTAAAAATGTAGAGAGAAAATATGAGTGAGGAAAACAAACAATGAAGAGAAACTCAAATAAAAACCATTTACCTCTATTGCAATGACTTCACTAAACTGTTAACATTTTTACCATGATAGTATATCTTTAAAAATTAAAAGTATTTTTAAAAACCTTATTGCTAAGTAGTCACATGATCATAAAATTTGACAAAAAAAATGGCTATGACTTGTCAAATTGGAAAAGTCATATAAAAATAGAAATTTGCGGTTTTTTTGTAAGCATCAAAACTAAATTCGCTTTTTACTAAAGCCTGAAAAATATGTAACTGAATTTACCTGTAGGCTCTGCTACTGTGGTGAAGAGAGACTTGGCATGCCAGCCCACGAAGCCATAGGGAGAGTCACTGGGCAGAGTAGTTATCACGGACTTGTTTCTTTTCTGATCAATAGTAGCACCTTTTGATGAGTCCTCAACCCCTTCTGTGGCAATTCGGGTTAGTGTTATGATCACAACCTCTGATAACTCTGGTATATCATCAGCAAGAACAGTTAGAGTAATTGTAGACAGTGCCTGGCCTTCAGTAAATGAAATCTAAAATTTTAGAGAAAGATTTTATTTATCCTGTCATTATCACTCTGCAGTAAGGATATTAAAAAGTTTGATTTTCTTTCAATTATGATACAATTTAACAAAGAGTTTAGCAACGATATGTGATTATACAAATAAATAGCTTTTACATTAAAAATAAGAATGGTAGAAAAAAGAAAAAGTAAACCATTTCTAAACCTAAGCTAATAAATCATATAGTCAAGTTGTCATATCCTGGAGCCTATATTTCTTTCTAATTTAGTGTACAAAGTCTTTCTGAAAATCTGTTAGATAACACATGTAAAGTTCTATAAAAATAAAAGAAGGCGGCATGCCAGCTTAAACATTTTTCTCTATAGAATTTTTGTCAGGATTGCTACTCCAGATAGAAGCAACACTTAACAATGAATCAACCGAAGGAAAGAGAGAGAGAGAAAAAGGGAGGGAGGGAGAGGGAGAGAGGGAGAGAGGGAGAGAGGGAGAGAGGGAGAGAGAGAGAGAGAGAGAGAGAGAGAGAGAGAGAAACACAAATCATAGCATCTCTCTCCTTCTCTGTCTCCATTGTCTAAGGAGACAGATCCTAATTTGCTAAAAGGCATCTGAAGTCCCTGCTGACCAGAATTCTGTCAGCTTCTTGAATGCTATTTCCCATTATGCCCACCTCATACCCACTCTCCAACAATATGGCTACAAACCACAATTATTCAAATTGGTATTACAGGCCTATGCATCTACCCCTGTTGACGTGCTCCTTGCCACTCAGGGAAGGCACTGGAAGATATAAACCCAAGAGCTTTATTAATAAAATCAGGAGTGAGAAAACTACTGCCCACTGGCCAAATCCATTTTTCATAAATGAAGTTTTATTGGAACACAGCCAAGCTTATTCAATTGCATGTTGTCTATGACTGCCTACATTGTCTACTTTATATCATCTAGCACAACTGTGCAACAAAGGCAAACTAGTTGTGAACGAGAACAGATGGCTAAGAAAGCCTAAAATATTTACTATCTACCCTTTACAGAAAAAAGTTCTTATTCCTGAGTAAAATAATTAATTTTTTCAATAATATAGCATACATTTTGGGTAATACTATGCACTAAATTACAAATAATTTTTATCATGCTTTTATATGAAATCTTAATTGGAGATATGTAATTCAGAAATACGACTTAGAGTCTTGGTAGCTTGCATAAAGTAAATATGAAATTCAGTGGAATTTGCTGTAACATTCCTTTTTTAAAGTTTTTTTTATAATATTTTTTAATTGTAGATGGACACAGTATCTTTATTTTATTTATTTTTATGTGGTGCTGAGGATCGAACCCAGTGCCTCACACTTGCTAGGCAAGCGCTCTACCACTGAGCCACAACCCTAGCCCTGCTATAACATTATTAATACACTGAAATTCCACTCACCTTTCAAAATAAATGAAACTAGAAATGTGGACTATAATAATCAATTTTCCTTTTTGGGGATATTGCCATAAAAGTTTTTTTTTAAATAATTTTTCAGAGAAGCATTTGGGCAAAACAAAACAAAAAACTTGACTAATCTATAAAACCCAAGGCAAGCCAAGGAGACAACCCATCTTGCACATCAGACAAGAGGCTTCCTGAAACCTCTTTTTGTGAGTCATCTACTTCTGTGGCCATCCTGATTCCACTCTTGCACCTGAGCTCCAAATTTATACTGTCCTCCAGTTAATGCTAATGTGATCCTCTACCCAGATCTCTTCTTGGGACATGCCACCCCACAGCTGCTGGGAACAACAGCTTCTGTGCTCCTCATTGGGAATGGTCCTTACATGCAGCAAATGTCTCACCCAAGATTGTGCCCCACTAGAAGGTGGCATGAAGTAAAGAACTACAAAAATGGGGAAGCCAATGGTTCAGCCCTAAAATTGGAATGACTCCAAAGGATCAGCTTGACTGCAGAACTCTCCCACAGGATCAACTTCAATTATAACTGCCCATAGATCAACTTCTCCCCCTCCACTTTCTTTTCTTCCTCTTTTTCTTATGAATGCAACTCAAATAAACCTTCTGCCCATGGTTCCCAACCTCTATCATTATACAACATTGATATACCTTTTCCAGAAGGTTGATTATTTTACCCAGGCTTATTCTTACTTACTAGCCCCATTTTATCTAAACATTAATAACATGTTTCCATCCACAGTTTGGGTGGCTTTATCTTTCTGACAATGTAATACACTAAAAATTTGATATATTGAACCTCAAGAGGGATAACTATTTACAGATAATTTGGGTTTTATAGAAAAAAGGAACAATAACCATAGCAACAAAACTAACCTCAAATTGTATTTCTCTTTGTGGTAATTAGTAAGAATTCAGTGTTGACATTTCATAACTGAAGCAGGATCTCATATATCAACAGTGTGGTCTCATATATCAACAGTAATCATAATTTGTATGTGTCTTCTACAATTTTTGAACATTACATACCACTCCCGAGGTAGGAAATATATCACCAATACTTCCGTCAGCTTCCCATGCTACAGTTATACGGCCATATGTGCCTTTTAAGCGCTCAACATTCAAGGTTACCAGGCTATCTTGCTCCATTTCTTCTATTTGCTTAAATAATGAATTCTGAAAAACACACCAAAAGTCACAAGGAGTGACTTGAAATCACCTAAATATAGTCTTTTCTTTATTTCATGTTATCATGCTTTTGTAGATTTCATGGTAATAAGCAATGTGAAACAGTAAATGAAAAATAACAGTTAAAAATAGTAAAGTAGGATGACTATGATTTTATTTTAAAACATACAGGTTTAAGTAAATAAAATACTAATCAATAAAGATTTAATTTTATAGGATTATTTTTATTTTTGTTTTATATTTTTCAAATTTTGTTGAGTGGACATATTATTAATTTGATTATCCAAAAGCATGTTCTTTTATAAAGTAGTACTTATAACATGTAAAAAGTTTGTAGAATGGAAAGGACATGGAGTCAGGTGAGCAAGAAGCCTTTCCCCCAGAGTAAGGTCTGGCAATCCCTCTAGGTCTGTTCTTGCTACTGGTAAAATGTGTTGGACCTACAAGGTCTCCAGCTCCCACTCCAGTGCAGCACATCATGAGAATGAGGGTGCTCCTTCCAATCATTTGCAAATGTAACTTTATGCTTAAATTCACATCCTCTAACCTATTTCTGTTCATGATGTTTCATACCTACCTCACACACCTTACAACTGTTTTACCAGCCAGAAATCTTCCTTTGCTTTATATTAGAATTTCTTTCTTCTCACCTATGCTTCCTAGCCTCTTACCTTTTTTCCAAATTAATTTGTACCTCTGTGACTTAATATTCTTCACTGAACACACAACAGAAGATCTTTTGCCAGCCATTTAATGAAATTTCCTTCAAATGAATATTTTAGATAATCCCTTCTTACAATATATCCTTGGCTTCTCAAGGGTAATAAGAAAAAAATATGGAGTTTTAAAGATTTTTTTCTTTCCAGTAAGATTTTTCATGTCTTTTTACTATGATAATCTGAAAAGAGACTCCCCCATTAATTTCTTAAAGCTTATGAAAGCTTCTATTTAGAATGCTAATTTCAGTAAAGATCCTATCCTACAGTGATACTTCACACAGCATTTTAACAAATTGTTACAGATGTTACAGAGTAATAAAATCTTGCTCAAGGCAAACATTCCTGAAGAAAATGCCTTGATTTTAAAATATGCATATAATTTATTCAGAAAAGACAATGCCTTTTTAAAAGAAAAAAATCCTCTCTGGCTCCATATTCTCTATAAAGGAAGGTTAGTTAAATAAGGTTTTCATGCAGCCAGAAATATTCAAGATATTCTTGTCATTTATTATACCTCATCTTGAAAGGAGACTGTCCAGACAAAAAAGAGCTGTGTTGAGGAATTCTGAAAGGACTAAAGGAATCCAGGGTACTATACATTGGCATGGTGAAACCACAATGAATTAATGTCTCTAAACAATTTTAAAACAAGATTCCTAAAGTGGAATCTACGGTGCCCATACAATTGAGGATAGTCTGTGCTCTTTATCTGCCGAACAGCTTCAGGGTAAGAAGATGGACACATGCTGCAGAACATGAGGGTTCTTGTCCCAGAAATGCAGCTCTGCTCTACATACTTATCTGTTGTCCTGCAAAGGCTGTGCAAATGTTCTGCACCCCTCCATATGCAATGACATGATCATTGAAGCACTCTTGCAAACAACTGACTGAGGACATTAGAATATCCAAAGCTTGTCATCTTACATCCCCCAAACTTGCTCTTCTCACAATTGTTCATATCTTGGGGAAGGATAAATTCATGCTTCCCATAGTTCTGCTTATTGCTGAATTACTGCAATAGTCTCCACACTCCTGTGGGAGTGTCCTTCCCACTCACAGTATGTGTTCAATATTATAGTCAGAGCATTCTTTTTACAATGAATCAGGTCACACATTTCTTCTACCCTAACTCCTCCAAAGGCTTCTAAGAGGGCAAACTCAGTACCATGCTAAATAAGGGACTGTGTACAACAATATTGACATAGCAGTCCTGATTGTTGTCCCTAAAAAGGTCAGCTCACAGGCTGGTCCTCAGCTAGTGTTTGGGAATATGAATTTCAGGAGGGCTCCCACCATTCCCAGAACTACTGTTTTTGGTACTGGAGGATGAACTCAAGGATACTTTACCACTGATTCATGCCCCAAACCCTTGTATTTTTTATTTCTAGAGAGGGTCTCCAGGAGAATCTTTGTCTTTTGATCTTCCTGCCTTAGTCTCCCGAGAATGATAAGATATGCACTACCACACCCTTCTCTATTCCCAGAGCTCTCAAGTTGTTCCCTGTGCCCAAGCTATTTGTTCAAATAATGTGATTAACTAACATCTGTTTTCCTTCTGGAAGTGTAGAATTTTGGTATGTGCCAGGCAGATGGTACCTACATGACCAACTGCCAATTAAAACCTTGGGCATCGAGTCTCTAGTGAGCCTCTGGTTGGCAAAATTCCACATGTTGTAACAACTTGATGCTATGGAAATGAGTATGTCCTGTGAGACTCTGCTGGGAGGAGATTCTTGGCAGTTTACACCTGGTTTCCTCTGACTTCACCCATGAGCATTTCCCCATGGAGAATTTTGAGTTTGTATCCTTTGCTTTAATGAATCATAGCTATGAGTATGATTCAACACTAAGTATATGAGTGCTCCCAGTGAATCATCAAAACTATGGATGGTCTTGGGATCACAGGCCCCTGGCTAGCCTCCTGGACCTATCTCCCCCTCCTACACTGACTGTAGACAGTGTCTTCCTTGTTGCTCTATAAGGACAAGAGGGCACTGCAGGCCTCTCCTCTTGGTGTTGGGTTCCTGTCTGAACTGTTACTACCCCAGATGTCAATATAATTCAATTTTCAACTCCTCCAGGCCTATGCCCTTCTGTAACTTCATACAGCCCTTCATGACCATTCTATTTTATATTTCCTATCTACAACCCACACCCCTTCTTTCATGCTCCATATGCCTTCTCTGCCAGATGCTTCTCAACAGCACTAGCACTGTCAGATATAGTACATGTTTTATTGTATCTTTGCCTATTGTCAGTGTCTCCTTGATCCCCTCTAGGATAATGAAGGTAGAGATTTTTATTGTTTCATTCTCTGACATATTTAACATCTGACAGAGTATCCAGAACATAGTGTTTATTAAATATCTGCTGCATTTATGGAATAAATGAAAAACCAACTGATCAGGTTTGTTGCCCAGTTCTGGTCAATGAGAGATAAGAAGTTTTTGAGAGGCTTTGGGAAATTTCTTCTTTAATAAAAATGGGATATAAAGTATCTCTCTGTCCCTAACTGGACATGAATAGAAAGCAGTAGCCCAAATAATAATACCAGTTTTCAAACAACCAATGAAGGATCCATTTTGAACTAACAAAGTAGAGAAAGGGAAAGGACCTCTATTGACACAGTACAATATCCAACTTCTTTCTCTGTGGACATGCTCTTAACATTTAAGCTAATATAAATTAAGTTTTCCTTGTATGTAGAAGATTTCATAGGAAGAGAGATAATAGCTGTAGATATAACTCTAGTTCAGAAGTCAGAATACACCTAGCAAATATAATACATGATGCAACATGAATGGCTGTTCTTTTGCTCACTGGCAAAAGCTGATAAAGGCTGTGTGTGGAGTAGATCTAAAAAGATTAGCATGGCTGGTTTTCCTCAAGACAAGACATCTGCATGTGTGCAATGCACATATAGTTATATCTCTCTTCCATTCTCCCCACAATAATAAAATTTTATGTGATATGTATGACACAACACAGTGTATAGTGTATTAAACAGTCTGTCTCATCATTGCCCTCTGGTAAAAAGGCTAACAGCAGAGCCAAACTCCTGGACCAAGAACAATTAATTTCAAATTGAAATAAAAAGAATAACTCAAAAAAATTAGGACAAGTTGATCCAGAGGCCCCATTGTGTAAGACAGCAAATTCCAAGATGCCAGCAGAATTCACCTTAGAATGCAGAACAGCCATGGCAAGGGAAGAGAGAAAGACTGCAGGGAGTATGACTCACTCACCAGGTGCAGAAAAGTGCTAATTTATAAATGAGAATGAACAAATCACTTTGACTTGCAAGTGTAAAATCCTTAGTATCATTACCTGAGCAAATCCAACAACTCCATAGGCATCATCATTAGACAGAATAGTTATTTTCACATAGCCATTGCTACCAATCTCTGCTCCACCTTTGGGATTTTTAAGCTGAACTTTGAAGGATTCTTCTTCTTCTGGAACTACATCATCAAGAATATTTACTGCTATTGTAGCTTCTCTGTCCCCAGGTTCAAATATCAGTTCACCTGAACTAGCATAAGAAGCGTACATAAAATAAGTTAACAACAAATTTAAATTACACATATACTAGATTACTCATGAAACACATTACACTGAGTAATATTCAAGTTTTGGAAGAATCACATTTCATAAATAAAGTTTTAATTAAAATTATGTATATAGTACTGATGAACTTCATAAAATTCATATTAGAGATATGGATAATATCCCTATTTCTGGCTTAAAAATAGCTGTTCTATTTTATATATTTCTCAGACATTGAGACTTGGAAATTTGATGCCATATGAAATTTTAGTGAGCATACAGACACCTAGCATAAATGTTGGACCTACCTAGGAATAAAGTCAGACTGGCTGGAGATGTAGGCCAGCTCGTACATGTGTGAGTGGGCAGCTCCCACAACAGCAATTAAATTCTTGCTTGAGTTAAGGGACTTTACTGTAACAGAAACTGCATCCTGAGCATAAGGTGCTTCCAGAACAAATGAGAACTGATTCAGCTCTGAATTCCAGCAGTAAAGAGCAGACCCTTCTTGGCCAAGTACAAGTATGTGGACTGCAAGAAAGAAAGAAAAGGCATCTGGGGTGAAAAGTGAACTCTCTCATACACTGTCTCCCCCTTTTCCAAAGCAAAACTTTTCCCAGAGTTCCAATTTGACATCTCAAATTAAGTAAATATAATGCCATTGCCAAAAGTACCTGAATATAAATAATAATTTATGAGTGCTGTGGAATGATCAATCCAGCTGGACAATGTACCCACATGCATTTAAGAGAAATGAAAACACTGTCTGATAACACTCACATGGGTTTTGTATTCTTAAATCTATCTCCATATCTATTTATAAGTACTTTAAAAAAATATATATATTTTTAGTTGTAGTTGAAAACAATATCTTTACTTATTTATTTTTCTGTGGTACTGAGGATGGAACCCGGTGCCTCGCACATGCTAGGCGAGTGCTCTAACACTGAGCCACAACCCCAGCCCCTATAAGTAATTCTTTTTTTTTTAAGTTGGGTTTTTTTTTAAGAGAGAGAGAGAGAGAGAGAGAGAGAGAGGATTTTAATATTTATTTTTTAGTTTTCGGCGGACACAACATCTTTGTTTGTATGTGGTGCTGAGGATCGAACTCGGGCCGCACGCAGGCCAGGCGAGCGCGCTACCGCTTGAGCCACATCCCCAGCCCTATAAGTAATTCTTTAAAGTAAAAAATATCTATAATAACACCACTAAATGTTTTAATTTTTGTATTTTCCTCTCTAGTCACTATATTAATTTATATCTGACAGTTGTAAATAGTAAAAAAAATTGTATAAAAAATTCTAAATTAAGAATTTTATTCCATATTTATAGTTTTATACAGGTTTATATGTTTATATGTTGCTGTGTAGTATACAAATTCATAATTTTAATGCATAGATAATAATATGTAGGGTTGATCTTCAAGATATATTTAATAATGTCCCTACATTGGCTATTTGTTGTTTTACATTTCATTTTCAATATTAAGTAAAGACAGAATTCTTATTATTTCAATAGATAAATTATTCAAGGTTTTAGGCCAAAGTGTATTTATGAGCAAATTCATGACTCCTAAAGTATATTCTGCCAATGCTTTTTGAAATGCTATCAGAAAAGTGTATTTTTATTAAATTCAAAGCAATGGCACACAATTGTATCTACAGAAGTTGGGAAGGAAGAGGGCATATATGTTATATATAATACTAAACAATCTTGAGGCTTAAAACTGGCCAAGGTGGGTAGGGGGGTCCATATAGAAATATCAAAATTCCAGCACTTAGAGAAACTCAATGGAACATAAACTCCCAAATAAAACTGATTGAGTGTTAAAAATAGCACATGGTACCAGAAAACATGAGGGTCTTTTAAATTGTTAGCCCATAAGTTATAGTGGCAAACCCCATATCCTTACTCCTACATATCAAGAACTACTGACCATATTTGTTTACAGCAATTAATTTAAGTACTATTATAGTTTGTAAATGTTGCATAAAAGATAAAGACCAAGTAAAGTCTTATTAACACATATGAATCTTTAACTATCCATATATTTTGCATAAAGCTTTATAAAACTGGAGATATTCAGAAAAAAACAAACTCAAATGGATCTGAAAGCCCTCAAATTTAGATAACATAGTCTCAACCAAGATCAAAACTAGAGTGATCCGAGCAACACTGATTTTGTGTCTCTATTTTCATTTCTCAATTGGATTGGTATGAATAGGAAACAAGTTGATAATGAGACATTCACATTAAAAAATATGGGTGCTCAAATCTACTTACAGATGCTCTTCAACTTGTAATGAAATTATGTCTTGATAAATCCATAATAAGTTGAGAACAGCATCAGTCAAAATGCATTCAATACTATTAACCCACTGAACATCTCAGCTTAGATTAACCTGCTTTAAATGTGCTCAGAAAAAGCCTCCAGTTGGGTAAAATCATCTAACACAAAGCCTATTTTATAATTGAATATTGAATGTCTCATATAACTAGTTGACTACAGTACACAGCACAGAATGCAATCTCTGCTGTTTGCACCATGATTATGGGGCCAACTGGAAGCTGCACTCCCTGCTGCTGCCCAGCATTGCAATTATGCTGCATATCAGTAGCCTTGGAAAAAGTCAAATTTCAAAATATGAAGTATGGATTTGACTGAGTATATATCATTTTCACACCATCATCAAGTCAAAAACTGAAAATCCTAAACACAGCCATTTTAAGTCAAGGACCATCTATATATAAATATAATGAGTATTTTCTCAGAAAGTAAACATTTATAACATTTCAAAAGCATGAAATTGGGTCAGAGAATTGATAACGAAAAATCCTAAATCTCTACTCTGGGGTGCGGAAGTGTGACTAGTACTCATATAAAATTCTCTTCCATTTAGCAAAACAATAAAATAAAAGAAGCAGAAGTTAATTCAAAGAAAGGCAACCAGACAAAACAGTTTAAGAAGTGTAGATAAAGAGAAGTTTGAGTACTGAATGGTAGAAAGTAAGTATTCCTAACATTTACAGATGTGAGACTTTAAGAATGAAGACAGTAAGAGACAGTGTGGCCAGGAAGGGCTACAGAGGAAGCAGCAACATCAGGAGAGAACTGAGTTCCAGGGTACGGAGAAGGGAAGATTCAGAGGAAGGTCTGAGACACAGTCTATCTGTTCCACAGGACCTTATGGGAGCATCTGGGGAGTTGGGGGAGGTGGGACAGGGCATCTGGCCTAGACATCAGGGTTTGTGTAGTCTACAGGATGTACAGACCAAATGAGGATGAAAGTCTCTTCACCTCCATGTGCCCTGGACTTCTCATGAAGACTAAACAGAGATGAAGAGAGCAACCATTTATTCCAGATGATTTCCAAAAACAATGATGTCCAGAGGTGATAGTTTTGGTGAAGCTAACAGTTGGGGGACTAAGAAAGGGGAGTTAAGGTGCCTTCCAAGCAGCATACAGAGCTTTGAGGTTTAAGTGAGATTTAAAAGGGGGGGGGGCTGAATAGGCCCTGGAACATAACAAACATTCAGTCATTAAAGGCTATAGATTTCCTTATGTTCTGAATCCGTTACCCACATATACTCTTTTACCAGCCCTTTAAAAAGTAGAGTTAAACAAGATTCAGTTTGAGGTCTTTTTCTCATACTACATAGTCTCTTTCTAGACCATTCCATCTCAGCCTATACTAAAATGATCCTCTGTACTTTGTGACTTCCAATGTTTATCTGTGACTAAGGATTCTCTTCTAAACTCCAACCAGTAATATTTACTCAAAGGCATCTCAAACTCAACATATCCCAACCAAATTCATTCTTTGCCCCAGAAAGGCCCAGTCCTCCCCCAAGTCACCTCCATGTTAGTTTTTGTATCATGTTTCCATTACCTGCAGAAATGAAGGCTCTCTCACCTACCCCAAACATCTTGCTGACCATCAACTCCTCTGGATTTCACTTATGAGATATCTGAATCAATCTACTTTGATTTTCCACCTTCATCACCAACCACTTTCCAAGCTAGCTCTAGTCTAAAGTATGTGTCTCTAGAGTGTTTTCAAATACTTTTTCTTAGTAGCCTCTAAGTTTTTCTACCATGACAGCAAAAAAACTCCCCTTTAAAACAAACACATAGCCCTTCTCTCTCTCTCTCTCTCTCTCTCTCTCTCTCTCTCTCTCTCTCTCTTTCTCTCTCTCCCCCTCCCTCCCTCCCTCCCTCCTCCTATCCCCCTTTCTCTCTAACTTGTCTCCCTATGTTTCTTCATCACTTTCTCATAAGAAGGACCCCAATACTTCTGGAAAAAAGACAATACTCTTTTAAGTCCCTATCTGATTCATCTGTTTAATCTTTGGTCACACTACTGTCTCCTCTCTGCCTGTTTTGGGTCACACTGGTCTTCCTGGTCCTTCCCTCAAAGCACCACTCACCATCACCACCTGACCTCTGTACATGCTGCTGCCTTTGCCTGGAGCCAATCTCATACTCAATTCTTTGTCTCATGAACTCTTACTCAACCTATAGTTCTCAGCTAAATAATTCTTCGCTAAGAAAGTTTTCTGGTTCTCTCTTTAGACCAGGTCAGTTTTTCCCCATTTTGTATTATGAAAGTACTATATTCCATTCTTTTTATCTGTTTATGGCTAGAAAATTGTGTGCTACATATGATGTCTCTCTTCCCTACTATGTGCTAAACTTCTTCAGGATAAGGACAGACTATATATAATTTTGCTTACCCTTGTTTCCCTAGGTTCTACCTCTATGCTTGGCACATAATTGGCATGTAAAATACATCTATTAACTAATAAAGAAGAGAAGGGTAAAGGGGAATATGAGTTTATATGTCCTTGCAGTCTTTGTTATATTCATTCTTCCCCTTCCATATAAAGAACTCAATCACTACCCAATAATCTCTGTCAAGCCATTAATCAGAATAAAATATGTGATCCTCACAGTCATGGCAGCAATCTAATATTTTTAATAAAATATTTGACACATACAAAATAAGAAAGCCCCTGAACATTCTTTAATGCATAATTTCAGCTTTCAGGGGATCTATAATAAGCCACTCTAAATAATAACCTACAATCTTTTCATACTTCCACAACCTCAAGTCACAGAAACAAAAGAAATAAAGAGACCTCACAATGGGTCCCTTAATAAACCTCTGGCAGAATTTCCCACAAATTCTTTTAGAAAGTTTGCCTATTATATTTTTTAAAAAATCTTTAAAGGCAATTCTATAACTTTAATTAATGGCCCATTCAGGCAGCACACTTCATCCTTAATTTATTAGACAACTATTTTCAATAATAATAAGTGCCTCAAGTAGACACAGTTAAGCCATTTGAAAACTTGAGGTATAAGAGAAGCAAAAATTAAAAGGCACAAAATTAAGGGACAACTGAAGAAAGACAAACAAGTATATGATGAAAGAAACATAATTTATTCAGCAAATCCATACTGAGCAAATACGAAAATCAATCAAGCTGTATATCATAAGAGAGTGCAGCAACACAGGACTTGCATCAGTGTGTGGACAATGTAAAGAGATAATCTGAGGAGGGGATAAGGAGAAAATAGGCAGGCACAGGATTTTGACAGCAGAATGAAGACAGTTTAGAGACCTGAAAGCCATGCCATAGTCCAGATGGAGAGTGGCGGGGTCTGGGAGAATATATCATGGATACAGGGCTGAGGAGGAAGAAGTAGAAAACACGGAAATGAGATGCAGTGATATGTGTGTGTGTGTGTGTGTGTGTGTATAAATATATATATATATATATATATATATATATANTATATATATATATATTAGAAATGAGAGGTAAATAAGCTGTGATTCCTGGTCAGTGTTGAGATGACTTAAGGTGACAGTCACAAAGCCTAACAGAGAAAAAGCAGTCAGGCACCTAAGAGAAAAACTGCAAAAACAGTCTCCTATATTTGCACCAAATCCTCCATTCTTCTCAATATGCTTTACTTTATACATTTCAACTTTTGTGAGTTAGATTATCCTCAAAAATCAATATCTCTGAAATCCAACCCTCTAACAATCTCTCTATCCATTATTCACTAGTGTCTTCATATTTTTTATTGCTTCTCTACTCAGACCTTAAGACTATGAAGTTAGGAAATTCTTCATATCTACATAACAATGACTTACATATAATATTTAATTAGTAAAAGTGTGCTGTTTCATTCATATGGAATTGGTATGTCTCAATCCAACAGCAGGACTGTGATTCATTTGGACTAGCCTGTGTAGCCCCTTGGGCTTGGCTTCCAAGTTCCTCTGGGCATCTCAGCAGCATACATGATGATTCAGCGACTGTGTGTTCTCCCTGTACTGTTGACACCTTCCCTAAAGGCAACCTGAACAACTCACATGGCAACTGGACTCCACTGCTTCTCTTTCTCAACGGCCTGCCCAAGTGATGACTCCAGACAGCAGATATACTACACGTATATCCAACTTTCTGACTTTTCAAAAAATCCTTAAATGCTAATATTTCCTCTCTTCTTATATATACTTTCATATTTAAATATATATATATATATATATATATATGTATTTAATGTCATTTTCATTTTCTCTAAATAAAAGAGACAAGAGACAAAAGAAATATCCTATCTTTCTTCTTCATTAACATTTTCCCCTATATTTTAGTCACTTGTTCTCAAGGAGCCTTTTGAAATTCTAGGACTTCTGGAAAGATTGTTGTACAGATATTGATTTTATACTCTTATTAAAATACCCAGTCTCTGGAATGTGACAATTTTATGTCTAATTCAATGAGATTCAAATAATCCTGTTTCACACTGCCTTTAGGATGACTGGTTAGCAGTTGAAAAGTCCTTACCTATTCCAGAGGCTGGTGTGAAGGAATGGATTCTGTTAACGGTAGCAAAATCCAGGGATTGGAAATATCTGAAAGAAGACTGTCCTATCTCCCAGAGGAAAATATCAATGGAATTCTGATCTCCTACAACAATAGAGTAATAATCAAATCTTGAAGTAAAAGTTACAGAAAGAAAATGGCAAAATTGCCTAGTAAGACTATAACAAAATGGTAAGAAACAAATTTCATATGAATCCATTTAATTCAACAAAAACATAACTTTTTAGATAATGTTTCAAATGTCTTTGCATTTACCACACAAAGTGTATGTATAGTTAGCTATTGACCATGACCCAACCATAAAGCAAGAAAAGAAGCAAAATATTTTCTTTTTTTTTAACATTGTTGAAATTTTATCTAAATTTTTGGTAAGCAAAAGAAATCATATTCTTATTTAGAAAACATTTTTGAAACAATATTGTCAAAAGTTGCTGAACACTTTTTATTAGTACTAAAAATTATTCATGACACCCCAAACATATTCAGATAAAAAGTTACCTGTTTGCTCTTGTCTATGAAATCTTCATAGATCATTCTATTCTACCCAACCACCCCTTATTTTATTTTAACAGAACTTTAAATTGGTGGTTCAGGGCACTACAAGAGTACTGGCATAATGCTTATTTTTTCCTCAAATTGCATTTATATCTGATAATTAACATTATCCCTCAAGAAATAGTCTATGGATTACCTAAAAAATTGTTACAAGAGCATTTTCATATAAAACAAACATTATGAAGCTAGATGATTTGGGTAATAGCTATATTTGCATTATAAACACCATGTCATCTTACCTAAGAAGGTATTTTTGGCAAAAATTAAGTAAATATCATCTCCTGAAGACAAAGCTTCAACTTGTGTCGTTCCACTGATTGGCACTTCTTCAAAGTAAATAAATGTGCTGCCAGACCATCTGAATAAAAGGGCGTGTAGCCTGACATTAGCCTGGGAAATTGCTAAGAACAAAGAGTTGCCTCTGTTGAATAAGGCCATGGTCAAAACACCCCGGACAGGAAGATTCTGTTGCAATGCAAAGCTCTGTCCATTCCATCTGAAGACCTGTAGGAAATGTTCAAATATAAAAACCTTCATGACTAGGAATTTAGCACTGGGAAGAATTTAGCCAATGTCACATGTCTATTCTCCTGTATCCTTTTATTTAGTTAGGATGATACTTTTATTAAGTGGGAAAGTACCAAGCCTAATGCTTTCTCCCCTTTTTTATCTCTGTGTGTGTACACACATGCATGCAGAATAAATGAAAGAGAAATTATTTGAAAATAAATCTTAGAAGTGAGTACAAGATCTTCTGATGCTGCAACATCATTTCCAACATCTTGATCAACAGCATATAGAGAAATGCCTAAACTATTTTCATCCTCATGGTGGCAATGCATACAAGGCTTCAGGGTAAGTGTTCATAATATTTAAAATTAAAAGAAAGTGTATAATCGACCTGGTTTCTTATATAATTTGAGCACTTTCACAACAAATTATACTTATTCAGGATATGGAAGATGGTGGAGAAGACAGAAGATAATGGAGTAAAGGAAAGCTACTTCCTAAGCTGTATCCTGGTGTGGTAGGAGCCCTCTTCAAACAAAGGCAAGAGGCACAGCACAGCTAGTAGATGTGTGCACATGCAACTCTGTTGAACAATGTGGCACCTTTAGTAACCAGGTATGCATGTGTTCCCCAGAACAAAGAAAGGCAGTGTGGCACACTGAGCATGCAAACACAACTCTGCTAACACTCAGGGCACATGTGCAACTCTGCCAACACCCCGAGTGGGCCTGTGCAGCTCTGTCAAAACTTCCTTATGATTTCACAGTATAGAATAACCACATGAAGTGTATTTTTCCATATAGGAGAGCAAAGGAGCTAATATGTAACAGGGGAAAGAGAGACTAGCAGTGGCTATATAAGGCAAATCTCTGCTGCAATAGGGGCTTGGCTTTTGGATGAAAATCCACCCAGTCTGTCCTGGCACAAAATAAACATTCTTTTATTTACCACCCTGGTGTCATGTCTCTGTGTGTGAACCCCACAACAGTGGCCTGGGACCAAAGCAACAGGAGTACAGCTTCTTAACAAGGTGGGTAAAAGAGGAATTTCAATAAAATTTAACATTAGACACTGAAGTGGCTCAGGGACTCAGGAATTTGGGTACAATAACTGAACAAGAAGGAATACATTGGAGCAGACCTGGCAGCCCCACCACCTATGCAGATTCACCACAGACAGAGGGAGCAGAACACAGTCTTCATAGAGAGAAACCTGAAATCAAAAATGCTACCTAATCTTAACTGATCCAGAGGCTGTACTGCATGCTAATGCTTGAAAAGCACGCTCTATATTTCAACTGGTTGTGGAGAGATGAGGCAAGTCACAATGTCCTGCACACAGCTTTCCGGGGACCTAGGCTGGGCCAGATGGAAAGTGAGTAAAACAGTGACTACACTCAGGGCAAAGGTAGCCCAATTCACTTGTCCTTTGTCTCAGGCAGCTCATGTGATCAGCTGAAGTCTGAGCTGGCACGGTGAACACACTAAAGGACTAGACCAGAGAAGACAGTGCTCTTGAGCAGCAGTGAGTAAAGGATCAGCAACCTCCTGTCCCATGATTGGATTTTTGGGAAGGTCTTGAGAACCAGACCTTCAGATGACATTGGCTATTGTCTAATCTAGAAGTGGGTCCATCTAGTCTTTCCAAAGAAGCCCCAGCCAACAAAGGCCAAGAGGCCTAATGAGTCCTCAGCCCTACCTGCTGGAACTTCCTTCACAGGATGCTGCAGAGGCAGTTCCTTGGGAGTGCACCAAACTGGTCCAGATGGACAAAACACCAGCTTACAGTTTGTCCTAACCCACCCCATCTCATACTAGTGAGAAGGGAAGCTGAGTCTTACATATTACATCAAACAGCTTCAATCTTAGGCTGTTCCAAGTGGCAGCTCAGAGAGCAACACAAAAACAGGAAGGACTAAACAACCCCACCCTTTGCTCTCTCTATCTGTATACAACTCAGAAGAGTTGAAAAGAAAGACTGTTGACATACACAGAAACCACCCAATGTCATCAATTATTTTGTCTAATTCAATGGAGAAGTTTCCTTCACTATTCATTCTTCATTACAATTTTTAAAAATTCTTTCTGGGGCTAGGGCTGTAGCTCAGTGGTAGAGCACTTGCCTAGTATGGGTGAGGCAGTGGGTTTGATCCTCAGTACCACATTAAAAAAATTCAATAAAGTTATAAAAAAGTATTAAAAAATTATTTCCATGTGTGCATCATAGACAATATTATAAATAAAATGGACCAAATGTACATCTACAGAATATTCCACCCTATAACAGCAGAATTTACCTTCTTCTCAGCTGCACACAAAATTTTTTCCAAAATAGACCATATTCTAGGCCATGAAACAAATCTTAGCAAATACAGAAAAAAAAATCAACATATCCCATATATCCTATCAGATCATAATGTAATGAAATTAGAAATCAAAGCAAGAAAAATAATAGAAACCACAAAAACAGATGGAGATTGAACAATACTCTCTTAAATGAAGAAAATATCAAAGAAGAAATAAGAATAGAAATTAAGAAATTCTTAGGAAAAAAAGAGAAAAAAGATACAACAGATCAGAATCTCTGGGACAGTATGAAAATAGTTCTAAGAGGAAAATTATAGCACCATTATAAAATTAAAGAATTGTCAAATAAATATGCTCATGCTTCACCTCAAAGCCTTAGAAAAACGTGAACAAACTAACCCTAAAACCAGTAGAAGACAGGAAATAATTAAGATCGGAGACAAAACCAATAAAGCTGAGAATAAGAAAACAATACACAGGATCAAGATAGATAAGATTGACACTTAGGCAAACTAACCAAAAGAAAGAGTGAGAAGAAGCAAATCAACAAGATCTGAGATAAAAAAGGAAATACCACCACAGACCCTTTTGAAATCCAGAGAGTTATCAAAACCTGTTTTGAAAATTTGTACTCCATTAAACTGAAAAATATAAAAGACACTGACAAATTTCTAGACACATATGGACCTACTCAAATTGAATCAGAAAAATATAGAAAACCTAAATAGACCAATACTAACTAATGAAACTGAAACAGTAATTAAAAGCCTTTCAAAAAAGGAAAACCCAAGACCTGATGGATCTCAACTGAATTCTACTAGATCTTTAAAAAGGAACTAACACTCTTTCTCAAATTATTTCATGAAATTAAAAGAGAGGGAACACTCCTAAATACATTTTTAGAAGCTGGTATAACCCTGATCCAAAACCAGAAAAGATGCATCAAGGAAAGAAAACTACAGAATAATATCCCTGATGAACTAGATGCAAAATTCCTTAATAAAATTTTAGCAAACAGCATTTAAAAACACATCAAAAAAGACAATACACCATGATCAAGTGGGTTTTGTAACAGGAATACAAAGTTGTTTCAACATAAGCAAATCAATAAATGTAATTCATCCTTTAACAGAATTAAGGACAAAAATCACTTGGTCATCTCAATACATGCTGAAAAGGCCTTTGATAAAATCCAACACTAATTCACATGAAAAATGCTGGAGAAGCTAGGAATCAAAAGAACTTACCTAATCATCATAAAGGCCATTTATGACAAACTCAAAGCCAACATCATACTCAATGGAGAAACACTAAAAGCATTTCCTTTAAAAACAGTGGTGAGGCTGTCCACTCTCACCACTTCTATTCAATATAGTCCTCAAAACATTAGCCAGAGCAATCAGGCAAGAAAAGGAAATGAAAGGGATACAAATAGGGAAAAAAAGGACGTCAAACTGTTTGTTTGCCAATGATATGATCTTATATCTAGAAGACCTAAAAAAAACTCCACTAGACCACTTCTAGAGCTTATAAATAAGTTTAGCAAAGAAGGAGAATACACGATCACCATCCATAAATCAATAGCTTTCTTACACTCAGCTGAGGAAGAAATGAAGAAAACCATAGCATTTATAATAACATCAAAAAAAAAAAAAGAAAAGTGTTAAGAGTTAATCTAAAAAAGAAGGTAAAAGAACTCAGCAATGAAAATTATAGCACACTGAAGAAAAAAATTGAATAAGACCTTATCAAATAGAAAGACATCCCATGTTCTTGAATAGACAGAATCAATATTGTCAAAATGGCCACAATGTCAAAAGCAATATAGAGATTCAATGCAATCCCATTTAAATACCAATGATATTCTTCACAAAATTAGAAAAAAAAAACAATTCTTAAATTCATTTGGAATAATAAGAGATACAAAATAGCCAAAGCTAAACTAAGCAAGAGAAGCAAAGCAGGAGGTATCACAATACCTGATCCAAATTATATTTCAGAGCTATAGTACCCAAAACAGCACGGTTTTGACATCAAAATGGACATGAAAACAAATGAAACACAATAGAAGGTGCAGAGACAAATCCACATACCTGCAGCCATCTGACATATGAATAATCTGTCAAAACTATATTTTGGACAGACAAAAGACAACCTTTTTAACAAATGGTGCTAGGAAAACTGGATAGCTATGTATACAAAAATGAAATCAGACCCCTCTATTTCACCCTATACAAACCCAAATAAAAATGGATCAAAGACTTGGGAATTAGACCAAAAACTTTACAACTGCTAGAAGAAAACATAGGCTCCATAGTCCATCATATAGATGCTGACACGGGCTTCCTTAACAAGATCCCCAAAGTGCAAGAAATGAAATGAAGAATTAATAAATGAATGCCATAAAACTAAAAAGCTTGTCTACAGCAAAGGAAACAATTAAGAACATGAAGAGAGAGCTGACAGAAAGGGAAAGAATCTTGGCCAACTATTCTTCTGATATTAAAAAAAAACACTTAGCACCAAATATAATAATAATAATGCAATCAATAAATGGGCAAAAGATCTAAACAGAAACTTCTCAAAAGATGAAACACAAATGGCCAACAAATATATGAAAAAATGTTCAACAGCAATCAGGAAAATATAAATCAAAATTACAATACAATGTAACCTCAACCCAGTCAGAATGGCACTGCTCAATATGAATAATAATTGCTGGCGATGTTGTGGGGGGGAAAGGTACACTTGTACATGGTTGGTGTGACTACTAAACCACTCTGAAGAGCAGTATGGAGATTCCTCAAAAACCTAGAGATGGAACCACCTTATGACCTACCTATCCCACTCCTTGGTATTTTTCCAGAGAGACGTAAAGTTGACACAATACAGGGATATAGCCACCTCAAAGTGTACCAAAGCAAAATTTTCAATAGGTAACTTATGGAATCAACCCAGATGCCCATGAGTAGATGACTGGATTAGAATATATATATTATTAGAATATATATATATATCACAATTATGATACATACACACACACACACACACACACAATGGAGTTCTACTCAGCCATAAAAAAAAGACTGAAATGATAGCACTTTCTGGTAAATGGATGAAAATGGAAAATATCATGTTAAGTGAAATTAGCCAAAATCAGAAACTCAAAGTTTATATGCAGAAGCTAGAGTAAAATAAGGAAAGGAGAAGGTAAGGAAAGGATAATACAAATGAATCAAATATTAAATAATAGAAAAGTGAAAGGAAGTCTAGCAGAGTGGAGGAAAGGGATGGAGAGGGGAAGGAGGATGGAAGGGAAAAGGAGGAGGGAAAAGTGTATATCATGAACTAAAATAGATTTCCATGCATGTATGAGTTTTTCAGGATGAACCCAACTACTATGTATAACTATAAAGCTCTAATTAAAAAAAATAAAAAAATAATAATTATGCAGTCAACAGTTAGGACTTTGGAGACAAGCATTAAGCTAGGAGCCTGGGTACACTGACCTCCTCCTTTATCACTCTTATTAACGATGAGGAAAAGATTAAAAACTCACATAGCAATAACTGAATTAATGATGACCATAAATTGAAACTGGTATGGAAGTCAAAAGTCAGGATGATATGATGAAAGAAATGTATGATTAGGGGAATGAAGTTAGAAGGAATGACATGACAGTTTCTAACACAGATGGTTATGGTGCTCTGAATAAAAACTAGCCCAGAAAGCTGACAGTGCTAAGGGGTTGAACAGTCAAGACAGGAAAGGGGAGGTCATGAAGTATCCTTCCTTGGGTGACCTTACAATTACCATTCATGTAGGGGTTCTTCAGAGATTGAAATATTAATAATAATTATACAAGGACATGGCATGACCCAGTGCTATACTGAGCCAGAAGAAATATGGTTATCCTACATATATAGTATACTAACTAATGCCAAATTTATTATAATTGGGAATCACCAAATTTTTTTAAATGAGTAACATGAATCAATATTTTTAAAAGATTACTCCCGCTACCAATAGAGAATAAATCTGTGGAGATCAGAGAACTTCAGAGACTAGCTTGGAGACTAGCAGTTCAGGTAAGAAAAGATAAGAACTAGGCTTAGATGGAGATGAACAGAGGTGGAAAGAAATGTCTACACTAAAAATATTATGGAGACACAGATTCAAAAACACTTAATGATCAATTAGATATGAAAGAAAAAAAGGATAATTCAACAAAATATATCACAGAATTCTCCCTTGAGCACTTGCATTTCTGAGGTTACTATTTCCTGAGATAAAAGCAAATACTCAAACACAAGTTTCATAGAGAAAATTAATTACAGTTCAGCTTGATATACATTATAACACACTCCTAAAATATATTTAAGTGGATGCATCAATAGGCAGTTAGACATTCAAGTTTGGACTACAGAGGAAAGGTTGCAGATATGATTTGAAAGACATTAGCCTATAGCTGATATGTAAAGCTAGCCTATAGTTCCTATGAAGAGCTACAGAACTGATGAAATTTCCCAGAGTAGGTGAAAAGAAAGAAGAAATCTGAACTAAAACTGAATTATGAAATACTCTAAGACATATTGATTCAGAAAAGGGAGGAGGACCCAGCAATGGAGACTGAGCAGCAGAGATCTTAAGAAGGAAATCCTTGTGGTGTCACAAAGCAAGAGTAGAGGGGGTTGAGATTTGGGGATGAGTAAGTCGCATGCTGGTGGGAAGTTGTGTAAGACAGTGATAAACATATCCACTGGATTTGGCAATCCAGTCGCCATGGGTGAGCATAAGAAGTAGACAAAGCTAGCTGACACTTCTCTCACGACGTCCTACCGCAGAGGGGAGAAAATAAATGAAAAAAAAAAAAAAAAAGAAGCTATAAGAGGAAGAGATCAAGGGAGGGATTTCTTTGTAAACAGAACAATTCTCAACTATTATGCCAACTGTAATAATCTCATGGAGAAAGAAATGCCAGCTATGGAGGGAATAACTAAACCTTATGAAGGCTGAGGGGCAGCCATGTGAAAGGAAGGGCTTCTCCAGAAGGACACTCCTCCTCTGCAGCAGGAGGAAGGGGCAACACTGGATTTTAAATGGGATTTTGAATTTGGTGTTGGGAAAATAAGTAATCTCCCTCTAGTGACTTTCATTTCACTGAGGTCATTAGTTGAAAATGAGGCGATAAGAAGCTTGTACAGAAGCGTGAGAGACAAAAATTATCAATTAAGCATTAAGGAGATTATAAGATGTAGTGTGCTAGAAAAATGTGAAATTTCTGGGGTGATGCTGAGTGCTCAATTGGCAATGTTAATCATGAATTTTTAGTGATACCATCTGTCTAGCTGTGTGATTTTTCTCCATAATGTTTTCCAACTCAATTAAATTCTGATTAAATGTTCATGTTTATGATTACATTTGCTTTGGCTCTTGAAGAACATATAATATTCATAACTGTTGTTTAAAAGTTAATTGGGACCAATCAATATTCATATTCTCCTTTACTACTTTACCACAAACTATGGTTTTCTTTTATACCAAATCTCTAGACCCTACCTCATAACTTTCAATTACAGTATTTTTTAAAAGTTGGGGAGATCTTCATTTTCAAAGATTCATACCTGAGTTAATTCGGAATCCTCTCTTTGACTTGCAACAATTAAATAATCTTGACTGTCTGAAGTAAAATATCTTACTTGGGAACTTTCAGAAATAATGATTGTTTGCACCTGCAAGGAAGACAGAAGAGTGGGAATAAAAATTTAAAGAGTTTAACTCAGAAAGGCACTAAATATTATACTAATGAGTTAGTATTTGATGTTTAAGACTTGATGTTTAAAACTGTTCTGATCACTAGGTATGCATATATCATAAGCATACATCATTTCAAGCCAACAAAAATAGCCCCAGGTTAAGATACATGCTACAATTTGTATCAACTTGCAAAAAGTCCTGTTACTCATTAACATAGAATATACATTGTCATCCATTTAGATCAGTCTTACAAATCTGAATTTCTTTTAGGTAAAGCCTTATAAAATGAAGATTTTGTTTTTACCAGGAATAATTGGAATCCAGATGTGAAGGTATACACACTGTTAACAGAAGACTTCTCTTCATTTCTTTCTTTATGAGTAATTACAAAGTAGGGAGAAAGACCAATATTAAAGGCCTCACAAGTTTTAGGATTTTGTATCTTTAAATCCTAGAAAATGAGAATTACAAAAAAAAAAAACAGTTAACTCATAATGTATCTCACATTTACTTGTATATTTTATTTTGTGCACTGTGAAAAAAAATAAGCAATGTTTACCTTTACTGGAATAAAAATCCCTTGCCATCGGTAAATAGTAAATGATGATTTTCTTAACATTATACCATATACTGAATCTTCCAAAGTAAAGAAACACCAGCCAGAAACTGGCTTGTCCAAAAAACTTTGAAATATGGAAAAGACAACATCCATTCCCCCTAAAAAACATAAATCATTATTTACCAGTGCATAATTCCTTCTCAAACTTATCTGCTCTAATTTGTTATTTAAACATTGAGACTAATGACTTCATTACAAATGAACTCCCCATGGTGTGTGTGTGTGTGTGTGTGTGTGTGTGTGTGTGTGTGTGTGAGAGAGAGAGAGAGAGAGAGAGAGAGAGAGAGACAGGCTAGAAAACTTAAAAATAGTAACTTAAAATAACAATTTTAGATAACAAAAGGAGTACTAATAATTCACTCTATAGCCATATGAACTTTCCCAAGGTCTATTTAAATATAAATACTTGCTAACTGTAATTTTAAAGGGAAATATGCTAAAACATGTTTTCTTTCTTTCTTTTCTTTTTTCCAACACAGGGGTTTGGACTCAGGACCCTGGGCATGCTAGGCAAGCACTCTACCATTGAGCAATAGCCCCAGCCCATCTCCCACCCTTTAACACACTCTTCTGGTATCTGCAATCTACTGTTTTCTCCTGTATTTCTCACCAGGTCTCCAAATCCCCTTCGTGAGATCACTCTGCTATCCCTAGCCATTCAATCTGAGGCTTTTCAATTTTCAGGCTGGGTCTTCTTCCCTTCTCTGTCTAGAGCTCCTCTTCTCAGATTGTTAAATCAATGTCCCTGACTTTAAAAACAGTAACACATGTCAGATCCCTAAATCTATCTTCCAGCAGAGACCTTCCTTTGAGTATAAATGCCTTCTCAAAAGGAACTCAAACTTAACATGTGCTAAAACACATTTATTTTAATTCCCTCGCCAAAACAACACCTAGCCTTCTTTCACATATCTCTTAGTCAGTGGCAAGACACTCTATCCTACCACACAAGCTGAGGAACTAGGAGTCATCTGGGTCTCACCCTCACTCTTGCATCCAGTTCATCACCTGCTCTAAACTGCCCTTTTGCTCATCTCCATGCATCCTCTCTTCTCTGCTATACCAACCAATTCTTTACACGGTCCTATGAATAACACTTCAAAATGCAAACATGATCATACCACACCATCTTCCCCATGCCTAAACCACTCAAAGTTTTCCATTAACTCTGGGATAAAAGATTGACATCCATAAAATATTTCTCAAGTTCTTCAATGATCTCTGCTTCTCCCCTATTTCTGTACTCCCTATTCACTGAGGTTCTTCAATTATCGTATGTCCTTTTATGCCTGAGTCTCCTGCCTCTAAAGCTTCCCCCTCTTGTCTCCCAGGTTCCTCCAACCCAGTTCTTTGCATAATTGATTCCTACACATTGATTTTTACTTATTTATTTTGGTACACCTTAAATTCTAAGCTCCATGAGCTCGGTACCATGCCTAGGCACTCAATAAATATTCATGGATATAGTAATAAAATTAAATATCTGTTTCCCATTTTTAATAAATCCATAAGTTATAATTCATGGAAATAATGTAAATCTTATACACACAACATTTCTGAGTTACAGCATTTTGTTCTCATAAAAAACTGAACATACTCATGCCAAAGGCTGTTTCAGATATCGTCTCCCACTGCACACTCACAGCTAAATCAATGCCATTAGTACGCGACACATTTAAGTATACCGTTCTGTTGGTTTCTTCAATATCTATAGAAGTGGCTCTGAAATTGTGGAAAGCAGAAAAAGAATATAATTTCTACATATTTAAAATATATGTCACATTACCAGCGTATGCTTAATATGCTTCTACATTTATACAACCCAAATGACATGCACAAATTTGATACATGAAGAAGACAAATGGGTGCTTGAAAATATTCATTTATGGAGTTTTTTTTTTAAGTACAAATGCAATACTCATAATCAGAAAATACTGAAGATCAGTAATTTAACATTACACATTTTAAAACTGTCTTTTTTGAATTTCTTCACACATAAATCAAAAACATCTGACAGGAAAAAACAGGAAATTCTTAGTATAGGAATAAAACTAAATCTCTTAAAATACTATATATAAATATCTGTCAGTTTCCAAAGGAAATTTTATAACTATAATCATTTTAATATGTTTAAAGAGTCATTTATTTGGATTCAGTGACCAAGGATATTTTATATTTTTTCTTGCTTTTTATTTCTAAAATCACAAAATAATGCAGGCCTTTTCCTAGAAGTGTGAACTATGAGAAAATAAGAATTCTGATGACACCATTAAGCAGGCCATGGTTAGGTCTTTGATGTTCTCTGTTATAAGAGAGCTTGTGGACTATGGATCTGTCTTCTAGAATTCATTTTAAAAGTCCACTTTACACTAATCACACTTCAATTTTCTTTTGCATTTTCTTATGTCAAAAATTATTTCTTCCTTATTTTCAGAAGTGATATTTTCTTATAAATAAATTATACCTATTTTCAATAGCAGAAATACTGAACAGCCCCAAAGGGGCCTGATTTTGTAATACTGTTATCAAGGTTTGAACCTGCACCCCTAGTCTAGCACCTCCCGTCGGATTAAACAAGGTGCAAACAAAATGCTCATCCATTTCTGGTTCTGTGTCTAATACAGCAGAAATGTGCAGGGCCTGAAAACAAAATAAAAAAAGTAAAGTTACTAGAATAGAATATATTTGCAAAACACATACAGAGAAATTTACTAAACATTTTAGAAACGAAAATAATGTCTTTCAAAAAACAGCACCTCTTTTTTATTTAATAATGGTCCCCATAATGTGATACCTACAAGTGTTTCATGTTATTACTTTTGGGATTTTCAATACTGTGGTACAAAGTGTCTAAAACATAAATGACATTTTTAAATAACACAGAATAAAATATTAAAATATTAAATTCATGTCCTTTTTTGGGATACTTTTTTATCCTGCTCTGGCTATATAACTTCATTAATCTCTTTCTAGTCTAGGATTCACCATTAAAAAGCCATGGTAGAGGGGTTGGGGTTCTGGCTCAGGGGTAGCACTTCCCTAGCATGTGTGAGGCACTGGGTTGAATTCTCAGCACCACATATAAATAAATAAAGGTCCATTGACAATTAAAATATATATATTACAAAAAAGCCATAGTAGGAACAATTAGAAACAACCCAAATGTACATCAACAGGAAAATGGATAAACAAATGGTGACCTGTTCAATAAAACACTATTCAACAATAAAAAAAGGATCAGCTACTGATGTCTGCAACCACACAAAATTCAGAAATATGTTGCATGAAAGAAGCTAAACACAAAAGAGTAGATATTATAAGGCCCTATTTACACAAAGCTCAAGAATCAGCAAAATGAGTCAATTAAAACATTACAAAGTGGTTTCCTCTTGAAAAGGCAAGGCGCAAAAGAGAACCATCTGGGTAATAGTAGTGTTAATATCTTTAATCTGAGTGGAGGTATTATGGTTTGAATATGAAATGTTGCCCAAAGTCTCATGTGCTCAGAGGTAGACTTTTTGGAAAGTGATAAATTATGATGGCTCTGATCTCATTAGTAGATTAATCCACTGATGGCTGAATGGATTACTTGTATTAAGTGGGTCACAAGGGATAGAAGTGATCCCGGAAAGGTCTGGGTTCTCTCTGGCACTTTCCTCTTGCTTTCTGTTTTCCCCAGGTGCAATAAGCTGACCAGCTTTCCTCAACCCCACCCTTCCACCAAGATGATTCTACCTTGAAGCCCGCTGACATGGACTGAATCCTCTGAAATGCTAAGCCAAAATAAATCTTTCCCCACTAAGTTGTTCTTATCAGTATTTTGTTCATAGTGATGAAAAGCTGACTAATACAGGTGTGTATACTATGTTTAAAATCATTAATCCATATACTTAGAATTGGTGCATTTTACTATTCGTATGTCAAAATAAAAACGTGGAGCAAAAACAGTTGTGTGAGCCAAAAATATTTAATCCAATTTTCTCTAATGTTTAATTTACCAAATGAACACAAAGTTTTACTTAAATACACGCCGAGAAAAAGACACAAAAAATTACAGTAAAAAATATTTTTAAACATTTTAAATTACAAAAAAATTATTAAGAGAAAAAATGTGAGTAAGGCAATGACAAATTTTAATATGCTTCAAATTTGAACTTTTGTATTTTTCATAATTTAAGTGTGTCTTTGAAGAAATCAAAGATTTTAAATTTGGAAGAACGTTTAAAAATGAACAAAAAATATGTTGAACTTTACAAAACTTAAAATTGAGAAAGTTATTTGATTGTTAGATGAATTAGTTTAGAGGAAAGGGCTGCAAATATATTTCTTTAAAGCAGTATTTTAGCTAGCTTGAAAAATGTCTAAAGATAATGCGATGAACTAATTTAAACTTCAACTATATTTTTAAAAATAAAGTTTAGTAGGAACAGAAAATCAATATACAGGAATGGAATATTAATATATAGAAAAATAAGTTTGGAAACTAAACTTATGTAAGGATAGATCACATTCATAATTAATCTCAAATCCAGGATTTTTCTCTTTAAAACACTATTCCTATTCTCAAACAGTTTGAAGCAACAGTTACATGCTGTTTAATTAAAATGTAGCAAAAAGAAATGACTGACTGGGGCTGGGAGCTTTTTTTGGCTTATGCTTTATATATAAAGTGAAGTATACCATTTAAATAAGTTTGGAATTTAAAATAAAAAACAATATGTGTATTTTTATTATTTACATATTTCTCTATTAATAGTAAATTCCTTCAGTTGTCCTCTATACATATTATATAGTACATTAGCACTTGTCACATAATAATCTAATCGTGTCTTTATTTCTCACCTAAGTTGGAAATATCTTTTTCTTCTTTTGAGGATGCAGGGAAAAATATTTTGTAAATATTAGAGTTATAAGCTTCATCCTTATTAAAGTTTCATACTATACCTTGAGTCGAACACCTTCTTCTAATACAATATAGCCTTTGGAAGGAGTCAGGTCCTTGGATTCTGTTGAAGAATTCACTTCTGTGACAATGAACTGAACTGTCACAGTTCCAAACAGTCCTCGTGCAGGTTCCCGAACAACGTACAAGACTGCAACACTTTCCTGAACGTAGAGAGCTGCTGGCTCTCTCAGGAAAAAGTGCTCACTGTTGTTAAATGATAGAACTCCAGGGCCATCATCATTAGCAAGGATGGTAATTACAGCTGTCAAAACAAAAATATTTAATGATAAATGAAAATAAGAAGGGCTGTTATAAATGCTGAAATGAGTGTGGATATTTCATTGGAAAGAAGGTCAACTCTCGACCTCAAGTGATCATTTTAAGAGTACCTTTTCCTTTTTTTTTTTTTTTTAAAAGAGGGGTCATTTTTAAAGCATTAAATAAAATTTCATATTCCTTTATTATATGAAAATACTCTGCAATCTTAGAATGGAAGGCAGGTTTGTCAACCTGATGTGATGCTACCTCTCAGAAGTCAACAGCAGAGACCAAATTTAATGAAACAGTGAAAACATTCCCAGTAAAAACAGAAACAAGACAATGATGACTGCCGGCACTGCTACTGCTCAACATGTCCTGGGGCTATCCGTAAGGCAAAGGTAATGGACAGGAAGGTCCAGAACTTTCATCCTTAAATTAAATGCTTGTCTACTAACAAGATACAAGAAAAAATTATCATATGATAAGAGTTTGAAATATAAACTTAGAAGAGATTCAAGATAGTGGAAGAGAGGAAGGCTGCATTTTCAGTTGCTTCATGACTCCAGACTAAAGCAGCAGGAGAACTGTTTCTCAGCAAGGTGGGTAAAAGAGGGAACTCACTGATATTCAATTTTAGAAATCATAGTCGCTTAGAAACTTAGAAATAAAGATGTACAAGTCAGTTGCTGCAGCAGCAGCAGCAGCAGCAGCAGGAGCACTGGTTGGCCACAGAGGGGAGGGGTAATGTATAAAGAGAGAGACACAACAGACAAATTTAGCATGGAAAAACCTATAGATGATAAAAAAGTCATATTTAGCTACCCAGACGCTGCACAACAAGCTCTTTTTTTTTAATTTTTTATTGTTGGTTGTTCAAAACATTACATAGTTCTTGATATATCATATTTCACACTTTGATTCAAGTGGGTTATGAGCTCCCATTTTTACCCCAAATACAGATTGCAGAATCACATCAGTTACTCATCCATTGATTTACATATTGCCATACTAGTGTCTGTTGTGTTCTGCTGCCTTTCCTATCCTCTACTATCCCCCCTCCCCTCCCCTCCCCTCCCCTCTTCTCTCTCTGCCCCCTCTACTGACATTCATTTGTCCCCCTTGTATTATTTTTCCCTTTCCCCTCACTTCCTCTTGTATCTACTTTTGTATAACTCTGAGGGTCTCCTTCCATTTCCATGCAATTTCCCTTCTCTCTCCCTT
>NW_026000026.1:49766691-49846634 GCF_001458135.2 Marmota marmota marmota | reverse complement strand
GCTCTGCCCCTCAGCAGGCCGCTGGGCCTGCTCTGTGGGTGGTCACAGTTCCATCTACCTTGCCGGCGCAGGGGGAGGGGGCGGCTCTGCCTCTCAGCAGGCCGGTGCTCCTGTTCTGCCGGTGGGTCGCAGGCCCGCCTACCTTGCAGGAGTGATTGGAAGCTCTGCCCCTCCGCAGGCCACTGGGCCTTTTCTGTCGGTGGTCACAGTTCCACCTACCTGGCAGGCGCGGGGGGTGGGGGGCGGCTCTGCCCCTCAGCAGGCCGCTGGGCCTGTTCTGTGGGTGGTTACAGTTCCACACAACAAGCTCTTGTTTGAAATGAGCTTGTTGTGAAATCTGTTTCTCTCAACTGACAAGGGAAGACCTGACATGGAAGCCATCTTGAGGAGGCCACCTTGCAGTCTGCTGCTGCAGAAGCCTGCAAGATCATACAAGCACGGCCATAATGTCCCATCATGTGGCCCAACGTGTACCTAGCAGAACACAAATGCAAGAGTTATGGACAATATTGTACCCATGGTGATTCAAGTAAGAAATACAGAGGGGAGTGCAACTCACTAACCCTTTGAGTCTGGTGGCTCACGTGACCAGCTGAAGAGGTCATGAAACTGAACAAGTGGGTGTGAATACACTTAGGGACTAAGTGTGGGAAGGCCATGTTTGTGGGCAGCAGAGTGTATAAGACCCTTAGAGAGGTGTAACACCTGGGGAGGACTGGCTTTCTTGTCCTACAAATAGAATTCTAGGGAGATTCCTGAGATCCTGGCAGAGATTGTCATCAGCTTGGCACTAGGAATGTGTGTTCTCCAGGGAATATAATACTCAACAAAGTCCTTAAGCTCTGATTAGACCTAAGCTCTAGCCACCGGAACATCACTACTAGGACTGTGCAGAAGCCCCACATTGAGTGCATCAATGCTGTCTGTCTGCACAAAACTGCAGTTGATAGTATTTCCCATTCCTTCCTATCTTATAATGGTAAGAAGGGAAACTGAAATCTATTTCAAACAACTTCAGTGTTAGGCCAATCCAGTGGGCAGCTTAGTGAACAACACAAAAAGAGGAAGGAGTTAACCCCCAACCAAGGTTGTGTCTCTTACTCTCAATACATAGCCCAAGAAGAAACAGAATGACAGTTGAGCATAGGCACCGACATCCACCTTTATCAACACTTTGAAACACCTAAGTGGAGATAACTCTTTAAGTGTGCATGTGTGTATATGTTCTTGCTGGAGTGATTGGTTGGTAGACAGACAGACGGACATATATACATACATACATACATACATACATACATTTGTTTCTTTTTATCTCAGTTTTAGCATTTTTTAAAACATGTTTATTTTTCCTTGACTTGACCCTTAAGGGTCTGTTTTTGTCTTGTTTATTTTGGTTTTGTTTTGTTTCTTTTTTTACTTGTTTCTCTTTCTCTCCTTTTTTTTCTTCTCATAGTCAAATTCTCTTGTTCACTCTTTTTCTTTCCCTTTACTTTGTTTTATCTGTTTTTTCTCCTCCTTCTTCATAGCCATAACTGGCGACATCTTTTCTGCATTCTCTCTGTTCATGTTTTGAACATTCTAAATTGAGGAAATGACTCAATAATATCTTTAGTACCAACTAACTCTTTTTTTTTCTTTACATAAATATACACATACAAAAACACTGACATAGAATTTCAAGATGCTTAATTTAAAATGTTTTTTATTCTAAGTAGAAATCATCAAGTCTCTCTAATCTGTCTTTCCCCCATATTAGGGAAACCAGCATGAGAAAGAGGTGGCTATGGAGAAGAAATTGTCAAATACCTATTGTCTGTTGCCCCAGTTCCAGTCCAGGAGAAGGATTTGTTAAAATGAGCTGAAATTTTTCATCTCCTTCTGGAATGTCATCATCAAGAATCATGATTTCTATATTTTTATGTCTTTCTCCATCAGCAAAATGAAGAATCTGGTTAAAAGTTAAAAGGAATAATATCATTTTGAAAAACATTTTTTAATAAAATGTTTGGGATGAAACACAATATAGGTGCAAATACAAAGAATTAGCTATCTTAATTTATTTAAATTGACAATGTTTTATTTGAAAAGTAAAATTTATGGAGGAAAAGAAGAAGCTGAACATCTGATTAAGGGGAAAAAGTTACTAAGAAACAAAGTAAAAAGTTTTTAAAACACAAAGTGTTTCAGTAAGGTAAAAACAATGAAATAAAGGATAAAAATTTCAAGATAAGAAACACTTTGAGAAGGTCATCTAATGATATGAGTTCCTTAACACAAGATCTGTGTTCTCCAACATCAATTGTTACAATAGAAAAATTAATCTGCACAGAATAATCGTTACAATAAGACTAAATTTATATTACTTACTAAAATACTAAAATTATTTGCCACATGAAAATCTGTTCTAATTTACTGTGAATTAGGTTATATAATAGTGTACTAATTTATGTAGGACATAAGTCACTATAATTCTCAGGAAACAGTAATTTTAAAATAATGCATAAAGGTTGTCTGGGATAGATGTTAAGACCTACCACTGGCGTGAAGATGTAATCCAGCCCCAGTTGTGCTTCCAAATTCTGGGCGTACACAAACAAGAACACATGGCCAAGAGCCTCTCCACTTCTGTGCACTACCAACATTACACTTCCATGGGTTTCATTTACTTCAAATCTGTAAGAACAGAAAGAGAAAGTAAAGAAAGTAATTTTTTTTCCTATTTTGAACTTCTATTTGGTAGATGGTAAAAGATCTGAAGCTTGGAGAAGGGCTCACAGAGCCTTGGGTTCACCTGCTGTGCTGCCATTGGATCATCCCTCGGGCACCATCGTTGGCATCAATAATGATTTGTGCAGTCAAGCCTTCTGAATCTGAAAAATATGCAGACATATTTAAATAAATACAAATTTATTACTATAAATTTTGTATAAAGTTTTATTATTAAACTTTAAAATTTTATTATGCTTGATCTAGAATTTAAAGATAGTCCCTCTGAGATTATACAATTCCTAATATGAATATTGCTGATATTACTCAAAAGAATTTAAGACTACAAAGGCACCAATGCTAATAACATCTGAAAAAGACCACTTTGCTGACAAGAGCCACTGACTTATAAAACTTAAATCAACCACG
The DNA here is from genome assembly GCF_001458135.2 of Marmota marmota marmota. Lineage (NCBI taxonomy): Eukaryota > Metazoa > Chordata > Mammalia > Rodentia > Sciuridae > Marmota > Marmota marmota. The sequence continues at coordinate 49,843,499 of NW_026000026.1, read as the reverse complement.
AACAGCATGAAATAATAAGCAACTAAGGTTATGGAGCTTTTCCTATTATTTTAATAAAATTTAAAAACTCGGTACCTCTGTTCTGTAACAGAACTGTTTCAGATGGGAAGGAGTAGAGAGGCAGAAAAAAGAGGTAAAAGAAATGAGAAGAGAAGGGCAGGCAAGGAGTGGCACAGAGACAAAGACAGGTCTGATAAAGAGACACAAGGACAAAGGATACACAAACCAGAAAGCAAGAAAGATGGGGTTTCTATTAAGGAGAAGAAGAAGGAGAAGGAGAAGAAGAAGAAATCTTTGTAGAATGAAAAAAAGAGACTAAGGTTGAAGTGAATTTCTCTTATCATTTTTATTTTGTACTCTGTCCATCAAGCTTAATACGTTACCAATACCTGCTATTCAGTCTTGAAATATTAACTAACCCTGTTACTTATGTTTGTTTGATTGTTTTTTAATATTTGCTCTTTTCCTTAGTCTAGGTTGCCTGTGACAGCTGCACAGGTAGAGAAAGGAGTAGGGGTTTATGCACTTCTTTCTAGATTGAAGAGAGCAATACTGAGAGAATATAAAACCAAGAGAGAATATAAAACCAGGATTTGTGCCCATCAGAGTATCCCAGCTCTGCCATTTCATAGCTGTGTGATTATGGACATATTATTTAGTTTCTCTTAGCCTCAGTCCCCTCATCTATAAAATGGGAAGATGTAAGTAACATCAGTTTGTCACTGAAAACATATGAAATAGGAGCATCATAATGCATTGAACATCAGTCATATACTCAAACCACCTCTAATGTGAATATCACAGAAACAGAAAGTATTTTATTAGTTTTCTTAGTATGAAAAATGTTTATCATGTAATCAGACTTGATGGAACAGCCTAGTCATTGCACTCTTCTATTTTTTTGCAAAAGATCTGAAATTTGTCAAACAATAATATGTAGGAAACTAATTACTTCCTTTCAGTGTTTTCAAACTTGTCACAATGAGTCTCTGATGTGAATAAGGAATGCTGTTCCTCAAGCCACTGGGCTTGCCCAGGCTTCTCCTTCACCAAGTTAATGTCCCCTGGGTGCAATATTCTTTCTACCCTCATGATGGGGCCATGGAGCTGGGCACCCTCTGTGCTACTCACCCCCACCCCCTAGTGGGCCATCACACACACAGGCTTCAGACAAAATTCCTTAATACTAAAACATCCAAACTGCAAACAGGAGTTTTTGCTCCAACATGGGAAGTCATCTTTTTAAAGGAATCTACATAAATCTATACCAAAGTTCAAATTTTACCTTTCAGTCTGTAATGAATTAACTGAGTCTTTTCTAAAGCATGAAAAGAAAAAGATCAAAGGTCAAAAAAGAATCAGAGAACACAACAAACAAACAAAAGATCTCTTACCAAAAAGAAAATAAAATCACCTGAAAGTTGGAGAACTAATGAAAATAGCTAATTAAATGTTTAAAGAACATGAAAATAAAATGCCTTCCCAAGAACTAATTCTATTTTGAGGATTACAAATTTGCTTATAAAATAGTTGTAAAATGTAAAGACCACCACATAATAATTCTTAATGTGTTTATACTGTCCAATGCCCAAAACCACAATAATGCTGCTCTCTAAAATAAATGTAAAAAGCTCACATAGTTGAAATGAACAAACACACTTCTGATTAAAAATGAAGTTACTTTACTTCACTAGAAGGAAGTAAAATTAAACAAGCAAACAAAAGAGACAACATACCTAGTCTTGGAGGAAATGAGGTTAAAGGGGCCATGATAAGTTCCACATAGGTTAAATTCACCAGGAAATATTCTTCTAGTTCAGGTATATCATCCTACAAAAATTACATACATTAAATTCCTTTAATTACAAATCAAAAGCTATTTTTAAGTTGTCTTACAAATATATATGCATCAACAGTATACAGAGTATCAAAATGAAATTGCAGCAGAAAATATCTAAATTGGAAAAAAATAGAAGTATTAAACTTATACCTAGCTGTATAGGTTGAACAGTATGAAACCACTTAATAATATATTTTCAGCCTAGACCTACATAATACGCAAACTAATTATATAAATATATAAACCTGGTTATTTTAAATGTAACATGAACAAAACATTTTAAATTCCATAATATCCAATATTTAGAATGAGGGATAGAATGATATCATTATAATGTATACACACACACACACACACACATACACACACACACATTACATATATGCTTTTCAATGAAAGAGATCTTCAAAATTCTATAATTTTAGGTAAGTTGCTTAAATATTAAGGCTCCAATTCAATCATCTTTATAATGGAAGAAATAATAGCTACTTTGGGGTGAGATTGTAATAATAATTTAAAATAATGTTTGTGGAGTACATGATCTACAGACAATACTTTTAAAATGATAGTTATTATTATTAATCATTAGACCACATAATAACCAATGAAAAACAAGGCTGGTGCCCAAACAGCAAAATCCATGTCAGGAGGGACCAGCCAGCCACTAATAGTTACACACTGTGTAACTATTGCTTTTGTTTATCAAACCTGCAGTGTTTTAATCTAGTGCTACTCAAAGAGCAGAAAGGGTTGCAAAGAGCTAGGGAGAAAGAAAAGTGAAACTGAAAACCCATGTTTAAAAATTTAGACTATAGGGGGAGGAAAAGAATGGCTATATATTTTCTGTTTTTAAAACTAACATAACTAAGGAATAATTCACTTACTTAAATTCAGTTACATTAACAGATGAGACATTTGAAAGATGACTTGCCTGTGATTTTTGTCAAATCCTGTGTTACCTGTTACATATTGATATAATATTACCTTATATTTTATGGATTTGGAATTCTCATAATGCTACCATAGCTCATAGTGCCACAGAAATCATAAAAACTACTCACTTCAGATGGCTTATCCTACTTATAAATTCATAAAAATAAAAGACCCTGAGAGAATAGAACCTTTTAAAAATGGAATCTCCAAAATACATAGTAAACTGAAAAATATTTTTCAAATGAAATATTCATTCTCCACTACATACCGTCCCCTAACCTCACTATAATACTATTTTTATAAACCTCTTGGAAATGTATTTTAGTAGCTTAAACACTAAGCTCTAAATCAACATGGGAGTTCACAATATGAAAAATTATTTAAAGTATAATTTCAGCCACCAATGATTACTTTAAGCTTGACCATAATCACATTTTATGGTATCAGTCTCTAGTGAGGTTCCTGCTGTCTCTAATTTAACAGGTTCTACCCACAAAGACTGTGACCTACATGGATTTGCTGGTCCAATAAATTGTTTGGAGTAATCAAAATGCTCCTTTGGAACCTCTTAGGCCAGTTTCTTCCTATAGGGAACTGCCCTGAGGAAATTCTCTTTTTCACAAGATGTTTCTATAAGCAAAAGCACAAAAGCAGGATAGCCCATCTAAACAGGAGGAGAAACTTCTGTGTGATTTGAAAAAAAAAAATCATGAAAAATAATAAGCTGATTTAAAGGAACCAGAAGAGGGAATGAAACAGAAATGAATTCAAGAGTTTCTGGAGATTATAGTTGTAAACTATACCAACTTTATATTAAAGGCAGAGTAATGTTTTAATATAGAGAGAATTAAAAATTATCACATAATCTTAGCTTTCATGAAATTCATTACTTAAAAAGGGCTTGCATGTTTTGCTTGCTGACTTGTACTTCTACTGGTTGGTAGAAATCTCTTCCTGGAAATATTAATATGTTTTAGGATATTCTCTCAGGTTCTACTTTGGGGTTACTTCAGGTTTGATATAATAACAGGAAAGTAACAAGAGAGTTTTACCTCAAGTATAGTGATGTTGATGGCTGCTGCTGTTTCCCCTTCTTCTAAAATCAGAAAGCCAATTACTGGGACAAAATCAACTTCTGCTTCTGCAAGGTTTCCCTCAGTTTGATTCTTCAGACTCAGCATTCCAGGAACCGTGGTATACGTAACATTGATAGCTCCTAATTGAATTGGTTAAAAAAGGTTTTGTAGTTATTTAAACTTCTAAATAAGTCTCACTATGTCCTCAGATCTTTCCTTTAGCAACTGCAGTAACTTCTACTGTTGTCCTCAATTCCTTGGCCTTTCCTATTTCCACAGTCTTTACCATGTGAGGATCAGCGATGGCTCTTTCTGGGTAAGGTATACAAACCCCACCTGGGGACTCTGAGTTTGTGTAAAAGAAAATAAAATTGATGATGTGCTAGTCATGAGCCTAGACCTAAGGTTTTCACTTGCTTTCTTGTGCTTCTACTTGTCCAGGAGAAGAATAAAAAACATGGAGAAGAGCCAGCCCAGCCAAGCCCAGTGTTATCAGTGGACCCACATGCCACCTCCTACCACATCCTGCTGAGATTTGTTAAACATCATTTCTGTGCAAATAGATAATTCCCTTGGAATCTTTTAAAATTAAAGAAGTTATAAAGTACTATCCCCAAACTAATAAATATTATTTTTTTCCTTCCCTGATTTAGTTTAGTAATGGCTTTATCCACACAAAAATACTTCGAAAGCCCTTGCCAGAAACCCCATTCATTCTAAAGCAATACAAACCTAGAGATCCAAATTCTCTGTTGATGAAAAGCTGAATTGTTATGTTAGCCTCCTGCAGCAAGACAAATCTTGATGAAAGAGCAAAATTTAAAACTCCATGTGGTTCATCACTGGCTTCCACTGTCAAGACAGCTGCATATCCTTGAGTATCAAGCAGAGCAATTCCTGCTGGTGGAACTCCTAAAAATATCAGGGACCCCATTAGGAAACCTAACAGAAATTTGGCATTAACATCTAAATATGTAAAACATATCCCCACTCTAAAGCATTTTAAAGTCACCAGAAAGGGTTCTCCTTTGTCACGTCTCTACAGAAATCTCCAGGTGACAAAGATCCTGCATTCCATCCACCCTTCCAGAAAGTAAATCATGAAGTTTTCACTTGGCATATTATTGTCATTACTGATTGTATTTGTTATCTGAATTTCAGAAATGGAGTAGAATCTAGGGAACGTACCTAGATGTCTACTCAAAAAATGACTAAATTTGAATTGTTATATACTATAATTGGTCCTAAATCCAAATGAGTTTGTTGACATAAAATTAATTTCAAAATTTTCTACCCTTGAAATGTATTTCATTCCATAAATAACTATTTAGCAAAACATTTTAGAGCTTTTTTCACTTGTCCACAAAGTATTCCCAATCCTGTGCTAGTGTTCTTTGGATCTAACATTTCTAAGGAACAGACAATATTTAAAGTAACATTTTTAAAATTGATATTTAATTGTTAGAAATACAGAAAGCAATACCGTTTCTTTTTTGAAAAGAAAAAGTTCAAAACTGAATTCTGAACTACCTTGTGTCCTGACATCGTACAGAATGACTTGATACACTTCTTTTTCCTCAGGAATGTTATCATCCAACAAATGCACCAATATTGTTTGATTCATTGTCCCCTAGGTCAAAAAGAAAGAAACCCATCTTTGTTTTGTTACTGACCATAAACGATCTCCTCATTGTATTAACCTTATAAATCATGCATCCAAACATATTTTCATTAAACAAACATGTCTGTAAATTAATGAAATTAATTAAATAATGAATGTTGACATGAGAAACCAGACTTAAAGCAGAAAGGAGCTAACTGTGGAAGATTCTGAAGGCTGAGCTAATTAATGTAAATCTTATCTAATGCGCACTATTAAAACCTTCACACAAAGCAGTAAGTTGGGGAGATTTTTACAACAGTGGTGAGTAGGAAAAAAATGGAGCAGGGGAAAGAAGATACCAGTATTGCAGGGATGTCAGTTACACAAAGTACGCTGTAGTGCCCGGGCAGAGGTAATAACTATTTGGCTTAATACTCAGAAAGTGAAAATGAAAAGAATGCATACATCATCAAAGAAGAATTCATACCAATGGGTGTGAAAAGAGAGAATGATGATAACTACAATACAGTGATGTTGATTTCTATCCCATTTTCCTCAACACTTTTTTTTCCTAGAAATTTATGGTGAAACTTTTCTTTGTGGTATTACCTCAGGAAAGAAGAGTTGTCCAGTAAAGTTAGCAATATTGAATTCTATATTTTGTCCAATAATTTTCCAGTTAACAGTAACATTTCCTCGCCCAGGAGGTGTTCTTATCACATGGAATTGCAACATTTCTCCTGCAAGTGAAATGTCCTCATTGATAAGTACTTAAAGGAAAATGAGCATTTACATTGGAACTCAACAAAACCCAAATCTCAAGCATGCAACTACTGCAGCAACTTTTCCAAGAACATTACAAAGCTGATCTGTTTTGTATTCTCTAGAAGCCTTATACATGCTTATTGCTTATTAACACTGGGATCCCACTTCTAAATACTCATTCAGGAAATTCAGTATATAAAATTTATAAGAGCACATGCTAAAATGGGAAACACAAGCTAGTATACACTCCAAAACATGCACCAGAACATGAATGTTCTGTAAGTCAAAGAAAATAATAAAGTCCTCATGATCAAAACTATAACAAGAGCAAATTCTTTCTTCATTTTTCAAAAGGAAACAAATTCCTTACACCGATATGCAATGTGATTTTGCACAATGCATGCATAAAAATGCTTGCAAATACCTGAAAATCACATTTCTTTAGATTGTAACTTACATATACCATCAATGATTTTGTTTTATAGAAAGAAATACAAAGGAAAGGTGTCAAATCTGTATATCAATGTCTGTAACTTCATCAAAGTCACAGTCATTTGGCCCAGATAACTGAGTATTTTAGATACTTCCCATTCCTGATATTTATCCCTATGTATCATTTTATAAAACTGGAGAAAATCATAAGAATTTCTTTTTCATATTGCTAGAAGTGGGAAGAAAACTGCTAAGAATTAAGCTGATGACTGTGACTTGCTGAAAAAATACTTGATTCACTAGTTTTATATGATGATGAATACAAGTTAATGTATTCTAATAAAAAATAAAGAATACTGTTATAGAAAAATAAACAGAACAATGCTTAAAAGGTTTAAAAGAACGCATCCTTATTCAAATTTTATACCACATACATATAATGGAAATCCACAACTATGCATTTAAAAAGTCACTTTTACTTAGTTATACAAATAGCTTTGCCTACAACATTAGCAAGTCCTTCAACATTTTTTAAATAAAGGGAGTAAAGACAAAACAATAAAATGTAATATTTTATCAAATTACTACAGTTTATATTTCTGAAGATAATAAAATGAATACATATTTCTAATAGAAATTTCTTAAATAAAAATATCATGGATTTATTCATTTAGAAACTATTATATTAATTGCTAAAAACAATAATTTTTCATACTAAATTTTAACACATAAATTTAATCTAATGAATCATTTTTGTAGAGTGGAGAATACATATAAAAAAGATAAAAGCATCACAAAAATGTTTTAATTCATTTTAAGTATTTCAGTACAAACATTAGTACTCTAAGTATTGGCTTTTCCTTTTCTTTTTTTTTTTCTTAGCACATAAGTACTGCAAGTGAAGAATCAAATTCTCTAAAATATTAGGTATAACAGAAAAAAGTGTACAATCAGCCATAATTGTCAGCCTACTATTTAAATTTTTTATTTGTATAACTCATTTGAATAAAATATAGACAGACTGTACTATCAAACTCTGGAGTTTCTCTATTGTACAAATTTCTTATAGAGCAACTTGTTGAAAAATAAGTTTGTTACTGAAAAGTATAGGAAAATCCTTGAAGTTAAGATGTTTCACCTGCAGTGTTGTCTGCTTACACAAATAAAAAGGTCCTAAAGTCGCAAATCTAGTAATAGTTCAAAAATAAAATTATGACAGTTTGATTAAATGCAAAAAATGCAAAGAAAACACAAATAGCAAGAAAATAAAATGTAGGTCAATAAAGATCCATGTTGAAGGGAGACTTAAAATAATAAAAAAAAATTATGGCTGAAATTTGTATATGAAGATTTGGGAATCAATATTTCATTCTGAGGTTAAAATAAAAGTGAAATGTTGAAGGGAGGAAAAAAGTATTCCCACAAACTTACTATGTGGAAAAATATGCAGTATAACACTACTTTATAAATTTCATTTCTGAAAATTTAACAAGTTGCCATAAAAGTAACTTTCAAGAAAACATTGCAAGAAACAAAATTTGAAGTATGGTACAATGGGGCACACACATATACACACACATCCAGATAAGTGAAAAGTAAACAAAGTATTTCTTAAACACATAATCTTATAAACCTATTGCAAATTTATCACGTCAATAGTAAGAATAGTGTGCAAATTTTTCTAAACAATAAAATGTTGAAATTGATTCTTCTTCTTAATACAGACACCTAGAAGCTAGGCCTATTTAAAATGCATCTGGGAAAAAAGCAGTGGATATACCACAGGGTCACCTTCTACCAAAACACAGAGTTGACCAACAAAGTTAAGGGAAAACAGGAAGACTCAGAAACAAGTGCTTAGTCTTCAAAATCTAAGATGAAGGACAGTAGGAAAATTCTTGAGAGTGTATGTTCAAGTTATCCCATAAGAAACATTTTCCTAGGTGCTATACTGCCTTCCGGTTTTTCCCAAGAATGAAAGTTGGAGGAACACCCTCAACTATCAAAGTCTGACCACATTACTTGAAAATCATCTTGATATAAAATTCACGAAGTCCACCCAAAGTGGACAACACATTTCAAGCTTCAGGCAAAAGATCTATCAAATAGTGTCTAGACCTAGCCTAATACAGATAAAGAAAATAAAACAAAAATGCATTTTAATAACCCTGAGTGTTTCATCCACTTATTCCTCAAACCAAGATTCTTTTTATAAAGATAAATGGCAACTATGAGGTATATATAATAATAGAAAACAAAATAGAAAAATAGCTTAGTCAATAAATGATACATGATATATACGGATCACCCAAATTTATTGACTCTACAATGAAAAGAAAATGGTTAAATATTATAGGAATATGAATAATTTAAATCATAGACTGCCAATGTGAATACTTTTAAAAAAACAATTTCTAATATAGCATGCCAATATTGGTATTTTAAAAAATAATTACATTTCTTATTCAAATCTTTGTGTAAAAAAGCTTCATGCTGTCTCTAAGAAAAGAAAAAATTTTAAATCTATTGAACATGACATGATGATTATGATGCTGCTGAGTTGGGTGAGTGAAAAATCTAACACAGGTTTATAAAAAGTACATTTATGCATGATTTGCAATCACAGTAAAGTCCATTGTCTCATATTTCTAAATTCTGTCCATTACATTTGAAAAAAGTAATATTTACCACTGGGCATCTCTCCAATTGCTTTAGGACAAAACATAGAAATAGGATTCCTCAGAATTCAATACATAGCAATTCCTTCTTGTAAATCACAAACGGATTTCTAGAGCCCAAAGTCCAGTATCATCTACATTTTAAATCTAATCACACAAATGAAGCTCCAACACCAGCCAGAAGCAATGTTGAGATTGTTGAGAGCCCACACAGCACGAGCTTTTACTCTATTTTTTTAACAGTTTTCCTTGAAAAATCACCATGAGGTTTTCATTAGTTCACTTTAGTAAACTCATCTTAATATACATTTCTCTATGAAGTTTTTGTGGTAGTATTATAAAGAATACATACATAAAATACTGAATTCTTGAGGTTCATTAAGATTTATTATGTTCATTTTCAAAATCATTATGATTTTGAAAAAATAAAATTAATTTAGGCTGTCAAAAATGGCTTTATTGGAATAAAAGGGGAAAAGTAAAAAATAAAAATTACCCTTCACTTTCATTTGAAAGATATAAAATATCTATGGAGTGCTCATGCAAGCAATAAAAACAATTCAGTGTTTTCTGTCCCATACCAAACACATAATCATATACTGGTATGCTGATGTAAATTTTTAACCAATAACCCACTTGGACCATGTATTTTAATTACAAATCCATTTTCCTCTTTGTGTCTCCTGCAGTACTCGGCTGTTGATAACTGAAGATACCAGAATATGGTTTTTAGGTGAAGTTCATCCAACCCAACGAGAATACAGGTGCTGGTGTCTGCGATTTCTCCAAGATCTTTGGTGCCCAGAAGGAGAGCCTGGTTTCTTTAGAAACCATGCATTACTATCATCACCACTAAACACACACAGGATGCACGTGCACAACACTAGGTATCTTACAGTTAAAATCCCCTTAAGTTAATGCTGGAAATTCATATTTTTTTTTATTTTTTAAAACTGAAATTCCAGGACTAGGGTTGTGGCTCAGTGGTAGAGCACTTGCCTCATATGTGAGAGGCACTGAGTTCAACTCTCAACACCACATATAAATAAGTGAATAATAAAAAAAATAATAATAATAAATAAATAAATAAATAAGTGAATAAAATAAAGGTCCATCAACAACTAAAAAAATATTTTCTTAAAAAAATGAAAAATTCCATCATATCACAGCAAAGCACATATCTAGTCTAGCTCTAAATTCCTTCTTTCATCTAACCTTTCCTGGCCTTAGCTTTATTTGTAGCCTCCATACCATCAACACTTAAATTCTCTATTTATACAGTATCCCCTGCCCAAGTTTCTTCAACAAAGCAAAAGCAAATTCAATATACTCCTCTTTAATTTATTTTCTCCAGTGTTACTTCTTTCCTTGTTCTCATGGCCAAAGAGCAGTGCTTCTCAAAATTTTATACTATAAAAAGGCTGGGGTTGTAGCTCAGTGGCAGAGCGCTTGTCTAGCATGTGTGAGGCACTGGGTTCCATCTCCAGCACCACATAAAAATAAATAAATAAACAAAATAAAGGTATTTTTAAAAATAGCAAGAGAACACATGGAATATAAGCCCATAGATAATGCTTTTGGATATCAAAGCAAAGTGAAACTGGTATAAAAGTTTATCTCATCATAAACCATTAGCACTCTGTGAACTGGAATAGGCCTGAGGACACTGCTTTTTTTTTTTTTTTTTAAGTTGTAGATGGACACAATCCCTTTATTTTATTTATTTATTTTTATATAGTGCTGAGGATCAAACCCAGTGCCTCACACATGTTAGGCAATCGTTCTACCACTGAGCCACAACCCCAGTCCGAGGACCCTGCTTTGAGGGCACTCCCCAAAGGCCACTAAATCCTTTAGTTTATCCTTAGATATCATCTTTCTATCCCCAATTTTTCTTTACAATCCATCCAGAGCTGCTACTATTTTCTCTAGCCCATTTGAAAATCTTACTTGTTGGTTACATTAGTATGAGACCCATTGATTACTTCCTTATTCTGGTAACTGATGAACATTTCTCCCTAGTTTCTTCTGTCCCCTCTTTGTCCTCTGAGCTCTTACTTTCCCAGTATCTTAGCTTGCTGTTCTACATGATTACGTCCTTGATAACTTGTTTTCTCCTATGTTCCCAAAGATTGTATTTTCCTGATTTCAACTATCTCTGAAAATTCAACTTCTATCTCTGAGATAGAATTAAAGTCTCTTACCAAATTCTTCCTTTCACATGGACATTACTACTCACATTCATTACTCTTTCAATTAAAATCACTTCACATATTTATCAAAAAATCCTTGCATTGTCAGGTTCTGCAGCAAATACAAATTCAAACAAAACAGTCTCTCCTCACAAGGTGCACTGTAGTGTGGGCTTTGGATCCAGCGCAGCTGGGTTTAAAGCTCCACCTCTGATCTCCAATTCAATTTCCTTATGTAAAAATCTTGTGTATTCAATTATACCCAGTTCATAGGACTGCTACTAAAATGAAGTGAAATAACTGATGTGGAGCAACTGTCACACAGAAAATACCCCATAAATATTCTTGTTGTCATTAATATTAACTATCCCAGCAGTGACATTTTATTTCTACTATGTTACCAAAAAATTTTTGGTAGTTAACGATTTGTCTTTAGATTGGGTTTATGGCAATTTGTTAGTCACTCTTAATCATTATTGCTAAGACAACATGCAATTCTACACCATTAACAATAGTAAAGAGTGTCAGAAAATGGCTCAAACATTTGCATAAATAATTTCAATAAACTTGCAAGTTGGGAGAATATACTAAGGAGACAGATGGTAAACACTGAAATGCATTCAGTTTCCAGCACAGTCACAAATTAGTTATTTGACCTTGTCAAGTCATTTGATTTCTCAGCTTTGTTTTCCTCATCTGTAGAGATCCATATACATGATCTATATCCTTTTTATTTCTTAATTCTTTAAGATAAAATTATTTTTTAATTCTAAATACAAACTATGTGCTGAAACAATCTGTAAATTTTTTTTGAATCTCAAAATAGGCTTATTCAAAGACAAAAAAACAAAACAGTTGTAATATCTAAAACACAAAAATTAGCCTATATATGATATGCAATAAAAAATAAAGATTCAAGAAAATTACAGTGTTTCAAGACAAAAAAAAATAGATATTATATAAGATTTTCCAGTTTGGCACTCTTTATAAAACATACAAAAACAATATAAAATCAAGGCTAAAATGTTCACTGATTTTAATCTAGTACTTGTTTTTAACAGGGAGCCAATATTTTACTGTTTCATAGTAAAAGCTACTAAAAAGCATATACTACATTTGCCAAGAACTGTGCCAAGCACTTTATACTTATTATAAGCTCATTTAATCCTCATGAAGAAACCTATGAAGTAAGTAATATTTTGCCATTTAACAGATGAAAAACCTGGACATCCCACACCAGTGGAGAATGGCAAGCTGGAACACAGTATCATTCTGTAAGCCTCCTACATCTAGTTAAGCAGTGCACTAAGCCTCCTCCCAAACATGTCCCGCTTGGATGAAAACACATAGTTCAACAAAATAATTAAAGGAAAAAAATCACAAGCTTTAAAACACTAGGCAAAAAATGATACCCATAGAAAAGAAAATGAATGTGCTCAAAAAAAAGAACCCACCTTCATGACCAATGACAGATCTGGAAGCAGTCTGAAAACTAACAATTCCCGCCACATTGTCATTGGCCAAAATGTTCACTCTCACAGTGTCGGAACTGGGCAAAATTCTACTTCCTCCTTCAGTGTACACCAAACTAACTATGATGCTTTCATCATCCTCTGGATCGGAATCATCCAGAATGGTTAAAATGGCTGTCTTTTTGGTTTCACCTATAAAAAAAAATATTAATGGAATTAAAAACGAAAGTTAAGAAAATCACCAATGTAGAGAACTCAGAAAGGCCCCAAATAATCTCTACCTTAAAAACGGAAGTAAAAAATAATGTGAGTTCATTATAATAGCTCAGTATTTGGGGCAATATTAACACCATTAAAATCAAATTTTCTTTGTTCATCTATATATATTTTTTTACACATAAAATACCATAAATATTCATTAATGTGTAGAAAAGAACATTCTGAGTTACTAAAAAGTTAAAGGGTAGAATTATTTCAAAGAATCGTAGCTTTATTTCCTGGTCTTTAAAAAACAATGACCTAAGTAGAGAATAAGCTTTAAAAGCATTTTATATCTAAGAACAGTTCCTTTAAAGACAATGGGGTCTCATTCTCATTCTGGCATTATTGTGGAAAATTTTTAATCAGGTATTCAACCTAACACCTCCCTGAAAAACCAGAAGCACATAGGGAATTGTGATCAAAATGGCAGAATGGGATAGGGGCGGGAAATGGATGACAAATACGAGTAAAAGAACCAGCATGAATAAGATAAGTCTTTGGGTAATTAGACAATGTCAAGTACCAACTTCTAGGATGTAGAGCACTGTGGGAAGCAGGCAGAAAATAAATTCAAAGGCAGGCAGGATGGCCAGAGGGGCCTAGTAATTTGCTTTGCAATTTGATCTAGGACCCCAGTAGTAGATAGGGCACCAGTGAGCATCCTAAAAGCAAATACTGCATCTGTGGTTCAGCCCATGGTGTCCCAATTTACTTCCTCCCCACTCTAGGAAGAGGATAAAAGAGAGTAAAAAAGAAAAGTTAGGAGAAAGCAAATTAAATGCTGATGTTCTTTCCCTCCTGATCCTGATGCAGTGATGAGATTGCCTCAAGACAGTAGATATTATCTAATAATCTAAGTTAGCTATGAAATACAGTCCATTTTATGTGATGCAAAAATTATAATTCAAGAAAATAATAATTTATATAATGCTATTACTCTGTATGATAACTTTCTTTGTAGTTTGCAGAGCCAACAGAAAATCTAAATTTTTATCACCACTCCATCCTCATTACATTTTCATTATTTCTTTTGAAACAAGGGAAAAATGTTATCAATTACCAAACTACCCCCTTCCATCAATTACATCATATTCCCCTATTCCCCAAGTCATTTGCTAAGCCATTACAAAAATGTTTTCTACTATTTTAAAACCATATTATAAAACATAGTGCTGACTAGAAGCTTCAAAAGTTTACCTTTTCAAAGGATGCCTGTACCATACCCCTAACTAGTTTATGAAAAAAAGTGTTTGCGTTAAAAAGTTAAACAACAGATATAATGGGCTGATCCTAGATATGGAACTATGAATTAAGATTTATTTCCAGGCTGGGGTGGTGGCTCAGTTGTAGAGCAAATGCCTAGCAAATGTGAGGCATTGGGTTCAATCCTGAGCACCACATAAAAATAAATAAATAAATAAAGGTATTGTGTCTGACTACAACTAAAAAAAAAAAGTTTTAAAGATTTATTTCCTTCACTTCATTGCATATTGTGAGGATCTTATGAGTAGTCACTACTTTTTCAATCAGGAAAACACTTTATTAAAAAAATTTTATGGAGTCTATAATTGCCCAAAGCAGGATTTCAACAATGATTTCAGTAAAAACTTTCCCACACCCAATTAAACTAAATACCTTTGTTTTGTTTATTTAGTTTTTTATGTTTGTTTGTTTGTTTTTAATGTGGTTCTGGAAATCAAACCCAGTGCTTCACTCATGCTAAGCAAGCACTGTACCACTGAGCCACAACCCCAGACACCAATTAAACTATTTTAAACATATGAACTTTTCTGATCTTAAATATTAGATGATTGGACTAGTCCTTAAAAAAAAAATCAGTGAATCTGACCCTAATTCTAATTTGTTGACCATATTATATATAATTATAATACTGATAAAAATTTTTAAATCCCACCTAAGTTTAAGAACAGAATTATAGATTAATTTACACTGTTTAATTTAATGTGAATGTGGTCACCAAATTTTATGCTATTTAACTTTTAAGTTATTTTCATTGACGATTTATCCCGACTTGTCTAGTGTATTTGAAAATGCTTACACATTTGCCTAGGTAGTACTGCCTACCCATATAGTGGTTTTAAGTACATAACATTCTTGTAATTTTTCTTACAAAATTAAAACCTGCCTTATGGTTGCCTCTAAAGGCATTGCTATCATGGATAAATGAATAAAATTCACATATTCCCTGAAAATCGATAAACACTATAATCAATAAACTATACTATTCAATAACTAAAAAGATACATGCAGAGTCATGTCTACCTAAATATGTCACATCAATCATTAATAAGCTAATCAAGTCCTATTTTTTCCAAAACCATACTATACTTCTACAAGTTAGCAAGAATATGCATACAGGAATACACATATTAGCAAGAATTGTCTTGAACATTATCCAAAAAATTGACTCTAATGACCTTACCAGGGAAAACTGAAATCCATTTAGAACCATGACTCACCTTCAGCAAAAGTCAGAATGTCTCCAGCACCTATAAAATCTAAACCTTCAGTAGCTGTTCCACCAACAACACGCCATTCAACAGTCACCTGACCTAAGCTGCCTCCTGTCCTGTGGATCACCAGCTCCACTGAGGTCTGAGGCTGCTCCTGAACTTCGACAAACAAGCCATCTTCGGAGGTATTGGGACTAATACTATAAATCACAAACACTCCAAAGACATCACCATTTAGTGCTATGGTAACTGTAGAAGTATTTGGCTGTCCAATGGTTGGCTGATTTTCAAAAGTGGCTGTGATGTTCATGAGATGAACTTCAAGGAGAGAAATTAGGAAACTCTCATCCATCTCTGGAAAATCATCAGGAAGAATAGAAACTGTGAGATTTGCAATTTCATCACCTTCCAGCATTATGGCCCACTGCCTTGTCACAGGCTCATAGTCACTACCAGCCACAGCTTGACCACTAAAAAGAGATGCTACCCTGGTCATGTTTTTCTTGTAGGTCCAGAAGTCTGAATGATTGATAGATGGGTTGATGGAGGATGTCATCCAAAAACACTGAGGACCCTCAGAAGCACTGAAAAATGAAAACGCCGAGCAAGCATGTTCTTTGAGGCACAGAGTGGCACAGGTGTACTGGGGCTCCCCCGCTGCAGAGACATTCACCCAAGTTCTCCAAAGTGGGTCAGGCACCCCTTGAATTGGTGATTCATAGTAGGACAGTAAATCTTCACCTTCCTCAACTGCAAGAGCCACTACATCAATGTCGGAAGTACTGTAGAACAACAACAGCTGCCCAAAGTGCCCTCCACTAAAAGATGGAGGGACAATTAAGACAGGTTAAGCACTCAAAGTAATCTGCATATTGTACAAACAAAAGAGCAGTGCTGATTGTGGTTTTTCTTTTTTTATGTTTAAAATAATAATACAAATACAACATGCTTCTTAATTGCATGTCTTCAAACATTTTTTTCTTAGGTAGGGAACTTTTGCTAGTTTTCAATCAAATAATGATTTTTTAATAATATTTACTTTTTAATTGAGCTATGAAAATATCTTGCAAGATATGCAAATGGTATCAATTTCAGAATTTCCAAGCAGAATTACAAAATGAGTTTTAATTACTAGGTTTTACTGAAGATAACAATAATAACAGTACATTTGGAAGAAATGTAATGACTTGCTCTAAGGTCCCTCAATCCTACATTATCTGTTCCTAAAGGAGCTCAGTGTAAACTACGCTGCCTTCAAAAAGAAATGCAGGAAAAAAACAGAATCTGAAAATCAAGCACTTCAAACAACATCTGAGTGTTCTTTAACTTAAAGTTGTATTTAAGTTCTACAGACTCTAGATTAAAGTAATAAATTTATGAGATTAGAAAACAAAAAGGTGTATAATCTACTATTCATTTCACTAACAATAGGTATAAGTATGATGGATCATTTTATTAATAAACATAATTCAACCAACACATTTACCTATAAAATAAATCATAATATGGAAAAACCATCAAATCCAAACTATTTAATTGTAGGGGGATCCTTCTTCACCACCCATAATTCCATAATCACCCATAATCACTCCCAATATGTGAGCAGCCACCTCTTATACCTTCGCCTGACAGTGATGTTAGCACAGGAACTTCTTTCCAGAGGCTCTTGAACACGATAAACTGACTGAACAAAGGCTACTGTGCCATATGGATTATCATTGGCAGGAATAATAATATTTGCCACTCCATCTAACCCAATAGTGCCTCCACCAGAGGCATCAGTTAGTTGCACTTGGATAACCTAAAAATAGAGTGAAAACTTCCTTAACAGCATCCCAGCTCTGAAATTAGAGTAAGAATGATGCAGGTAAAAAAATCAGCAAACATATCCATACAAGCAGAAAAATAAAATAGACTAAGCATAAATGGATTCAAAGAAAACTCCCCCAAAACATTTGCAAACCCAGCTTAGAATAGAATAATTCATTATCAACTTAATAATAGAGCATGATTATACATAAGAAATACAGGCTGTTTAAATTCCTTAATATTCAGTTTTATAATCATATAAATCAATTTTAAGATTCCTATTTATGTTTATCATTTCAATGATATGACTTTTATGTCCTATACCTTTTTATTGAGGGGAAATATTGCATATGCATTTTAGCTCAGAGTTCAATCTATTATGCTTTATTTCCCATGTTATCTTGAATGGAAATTCTGACAAATCTTATAAGAAAAAACATCATATTGTATTGCAACCTTTAGAAAAAAGGAAAGAGAAATGTTTTCTACATATAAATGAATAATATTTTAGAATTGAATTATGATTTGCATTCAAGAGAAATTTTATGGACTCCTATAAAATTTAATACTATTAAAGAATAAATGCTAATATAATACTGTTATAAGGTCTAAGCTTTAGTAATACTGGAATTTCATAAAATAAAATTATCTTCAGACAATATGTTAGTGATGGATGAATCAACTTTCCCACTGAGACTCTTAATTTTAGTTGCCATATTGCTTCTTCATCATGAAAAATATAAAACAGGAAAATTACCGAGCTTATTTGTTAAATAAGCTCTGAAATTAGAGTAAGAATGATACAGTTAGATAGTAAACTCTCAATAATAGTTGAAGGATAATAAATGAAGAGTGGAAAGTCAAAATCTACACTTAAAAAAGATTGGCTTGCATCCAAGCCAAAAGAGACCATGAATACAAATTAATAAAAACAAATGTAGAAAAAAATGAACATAGTTTTATATATTTTTAATTATTTAACACCATTATTGAAAAATACAATGTAATTGCACAAAAAAATCGTATACTAATAAAATCTCATGTAGACAAAATCTATTTCTAGAATATTCCTCCTCTTGTTATTTGTAAAGATCACTTTTATACTACCATACTTTGAACATTCTTGCAGAAATAATTTATCTGACATCCTCTCTAAAATGTCATAGCCAGAGTCATCTGTTCTAGTCACTATAAGACAAGGCACAATTTACAGTGTCATTCTATACTAGCCATTCCTCTCACCTCTTCAGTCTCCGGAACGTCGTCAGCCAGGACCTCTAACAACAAGGTTTGAATGGTTTCCCCAGGGGCAAAGGTCACATTACCTGAGACAACTCGCAGGTCGCCAGTAGCAAGCTGTCCATTAATGGTGGCAACCCACTCAATAGTAACATTGCCGAGTGTCCCAGAATTTCGAATTATTGGCAGGTTTACCTTCACTGAGTTAAACTCAGGTTCCTCTACAATAAGTTTAGTGATCTGAAAACCTGGAGGGCAGACGGATACAAAGTATAACTGAGTCAACACAGAACTAACAAGGACCCTTCTACAGTGGATTCTTTCTCCCCCTAAGCTACCTATGTAGCTACACTCCACAAAATCAGGGTACCATGCTGTGACACAACTTTGTCAGGCCTGCCAAAGTTTCCAACCGTTATTTTTCATTGTGCTAACAACAGAAATCATAAAGTGAGATGTCAACAGGGGTCATGTATATACCAGCCATGAGTGAAATAATCCAGTGGGAACTTGGCTAACTATACAAACGTCCTGCCTAGTCCCCAGGGGTAGTTGCTATTTGCTCCCATGATTGATACTATGCAGGAAAGGGAGGCTTGATGTTGCCAGATTTTCTTACTTATCAGGAAAGCCCAGAAAGTCAGATCTAAATGGCAATTTCTACAAATTAATTTTTAAAGGAATTACCTAAGACTCACAAAATGCATCTGGGAACCAAGTCTGAACAGAAAGATAAAAGTTCGTGATTTCCATCTCTATGTTAAGGGGTGATTTACTTACTTTTTTAAAAAAAAATTACTATCCATGCCTGTCAGTCTACATAGGGGTCCTATGTATCACTAATAAACAGTTAAAAAAGAACACTTAATCAAATCAATTCTGAGTCTCTACAGAAAAGAAATGGCCATTATACTTGACTTATACAAACAAGTAAAAGAGAGGTGCGAACAAGCACAATTACCAAATAATCCATAGGGGTCATCAGAAGCCTCAATAATAATGACAGCCTCTGTCAAAGCCCCTAGTTTCGCTCCTCCTGTTGTTTGATTCAGCAGCTGCACAAGGAAAGATTCTTCCAGTTCAGGGTAGATGTCGTTAATGATGTATATTGGCACAGCTTTACTGGTTTCCCCTTCCAGCAAGACCACATCTGATGAAGCTATACTGTAATCTTCACCTGCAAAGACAAAAAGTAAAATGTTAACATTTATTCAGAATATGATAAACATTCCACACACTAGGGAAACAATATTTACCCCAAACTTTATGGTACACTTGGGGAGACATTTTCGAGGATATTAACAATATCTATTCTAAACAAAGTTTTCTAAAACTAATAAAAGTTGGATTTGATAATATCATAAGATAATGGAAAAAACTTCTTAAGGTTGTTCAACTTCATGTCTTCATTTTCAGGAAGATGTTTATATACTTTACTATAGATTGATTCTCTGCCTCCCTCCTTCCTTCTCTCTCTTTAGAGTGAGATAGACAATCATTACCATAACATGGTTCCTTCTCTACAAAAATAAATAAATAAATAAATAAATAAATAAATAAATAAATAAATAAATAAAGAGTACAATACTTTAGAACAAAGAAAAGAACTAGAATTCCAATTTCACTGGGGAAATAAACTATACTATTGCAGAAACGGCATGTTAGCATCCTCAGTGATACAGCTGGAAATGATAAACTTTCCTACAAAGCTGGATAAAAAGCTGCTGCTGAGTATTGCTCAGGGTGGCAAGAAAACAAGCACTGGATAAGGAAAGGAGGGAGATTCCCTTTGGATCCTACAGGCTAACTCCTCAGAACACTAATTCCCCCCACCTGTCAATAGATGAGGTTGTCTAGAGACAGTCAGGCATTCTTCGGTTTGTGCATCCTCTAATGTGCACAGATGAGGTAAGCCTGGCTTGTTTTTCCTTTTTTTTTTCTTTTTTGAAGATGGACAGAATGCCTTCATTTTATTTACTTATTTATTTATTTTAAATTATTTATTTATTCTACTCTGTTATACATGATGGCAGAATGCAATTCATTTCATATTACACATAGAGAGCATAGTGATTTTTTAAATCACTAATTGTACACAAAGTATTTTCACACCATTCGTGTCTGCATACATGTACTTAGGGTAATGATGTCTAACTCATTCCACCATCATTCCTACCCTCTTGCTCCCTCCCTTCCCCTCCCTCCCCTTTGCTCTATCTAAAGTTCCAACATTCCTCCCATCCTCTGCCCCCATCACCATTATGAGTCAGCAACCTCATATCAAAGAAAACATTCAGTCTTTGGTTTTTTGGGATTGGCTTGCTTTACTTGGCATTATATTCGCCAATTCCATGCATTTACTGCAAATGCCATGAGTTTATTCTCTTTTAATGCTGAGTAATGTTCCACTCTGTATATATACCAAAGTTTCCCTATCCATTCATCTACTGAAGGGCATCTGGGTTGGTTCCACATTTTAACTATTGTGAATTGTGCTGTTATAAACATTGATATGGCTGTGTCCCTGTAGTATGCTGTTTTTAAGTCCTTTGGGTATAAACCAAGGAGTGGGATAGCTGGGTCAAATGGTGGTTCCATTCCAAGTTTTCCAAGGAATCTCCATACTGCTTTCCAGATTGGCTGCATCAATTTATAGTCCCACCAGCAAAGTATGAGTGTGCCTTTTTCCCCACATCCTCACCAACACTTATTGTTGTTCGTATTCATAATAGCTGCCATTCTGACTGGAGTGAGATGAAATCTTAGAGTAGTTTTGATTTGCATTTCTCTAACTGCTAGAGATATTGAACATTTTTTCATATGTTTGTTGATTGATTGTATATCCTCTTGTGAGAAGTGTCTCTTCAGTTCCTTGGCCCATTTATTAACTGGGTTATTTGTGGGTTTTTTGATGGTAAGGTTTTTGAGTACTTTATATATCCTAGAGATTAGTTCTCTATCTGATGTGCTTGTGGTAAAATTTGCCCCCATTCTGTAGGCTCTTTATTCACCTCACTGATTGTTTCTTTTGCTGAGAAGAAGCTTTTTAGTTTGACTCCATCCCATTTATTGATTATTGGTTTTAATTCTTGTACTGTGGGAGTCTTATTAAGAAAGTCAGGGCCTAATCTGACATGATGGAGATTTGGGCCTACTTTTTGGATCAAACCCAGTGCCTCACACATGCTAGGCAAGTTGTTTGCCACTGAAGTACAGCCCCAGCCCAGGCTTGTTGTCTTTTTTTTAGCAAGAATCATGTTCAGATGATTTATATTTTAAATCAGGCATCATATCCCCCTCATTCACACTCCTGTTCCTTTGAGTGAACACTAGAATTCTAACTGAACTGTTATTGGGCAAATCTCTCTCTAAATTCTGGATCTCCTGTATCAAAGAAGGCAGTCTCCAAATGTGTGCATTTGGCAGTCAAATCATTCTGCTTATACATAAAATAGTCAATGCTAATCATTGTCTCTTCCATATTCTTCATAAATAAACAAGTAAGATAATGGCAGATAAGCCTACTCCAAAGAACCAAAATTAATGGCTACTCATTTTTTCCTGCATTCCTTAGTAGTCATTTACACATGAAACCCTTTCAAAAAATGAAAAAAAATCAGAGAAAGCCAATGACATCCTTAGTTTACTTTTCATTGGCTTGTGCATACTTCAGCTGTCATAACTTTTGAATTTTGGTACAATTTTACCAGTGTCTTTTCATGAATTCTACCAATTTGGAGTCACAGATATGTAAAATCTCTAGATTGGTATCTAAACAGACACAAGAGTACTGATGCTTTCTAGTTGATTTTTCGAATTATGTCCTTATGTGGCTTTGTTAATCCAGACACATGACCCTTTAAAACACTTCGCTGCTCCTTAGATATCTTTTCTTACCAGCTACTGCAGTTATTGGCACAGCTTTAAACTTCACAGAAACATCTGCAAATGCTCCTCCTGTTCTAGTCACATTGATAATAGGTCCAACATGATTTTCTGTCACTCGAACCACTGGCGCTGAAAGCTGAAGGGTTCCAAATGCATTGTCGTTGGCCAGGATAATTAGATGGGCTACAGTTTCTACCTTAGGTCCCAGGCGTGGAGAATTTGGAACTAAAAGAGAAGAAAAGCTAATATATCAAATTTCTAAAAACGGGTTAAAAGTCATCAAGAAGCCTCAATAAAACTGCATCAGCCAGATGTCTCTCTCTACTATTTATATTTCAAAGGATTTAAATCTGTATATGCACCACCATTAAACTAGAAATTGGAAATACAAAAATAAAGTAAATAGAAAATCCCTGCTCTCTTGCATCTTACAATCTAGGGAGATTTTTCTTCATATAAAAGCTTGGCAAAGGAAAGATTACCCTACACAAGTATTTTTAATAAGTATTGGAAACTTCTGAAAAAGCAGTGAAATGGTTCAAGTATAATTAATCATCAATTTACATGATATTACAAGTCATAATGAGCCTACAGAATTATGTGCTTCTATTTAGTTCATCATCATGCCACTAAAGAAAAACAGCACTCTGGTTATGAAACTGAGTAGAAAAGGCATTTCCTTCTAAGTTCCTTGAGCTTAAAGACCAGCTGCAGACTCCAGTCACCCCACTGCACTACAGAACACCAGAATTTACTCCTCCCATCTAACTGTATTTGAATACCTATAATCCAACTTCCCTCTCTCTTCACTTGCTACTACCTTTCCTAGCCTGTAATAATCACTCTAGCCATCTACTCTCTTTTTTGAGATCAACATATTTAGCTTCTTCACATAAGTGAGAATATGCAGTATTTATCTTTCTGTGCCTGGCTTATTTCACTTTTGATAAAGTTCTCCAGTTCCATCCATTTTGCCACAAATAGCAGTATTTCATTCTCTTTGAGAGTCAAATAATCTCCCCTATACCATATTTTCTTATCCATTCATCTGCCGAGACAGATAAAGACAGGGATAAATATATATTATTCAGCAGACTAGGAATCAGGCATAAAGAAGTTGAAGAACTCATGTAAGATCCTCTACTAGTACCTATCAGACACAATGAGGAGGTGTACTAAATGGTTGGCCTCATTTTCTTACTTCCTATTTATGATCCCCACCATATCAGCTACCTGACCTTTGGCTCTCCACCACTGGGCACCCTGCCCTGCACTCAGGTGCAGGTGCTAACAGCTGCTCCTCTCATGGAAGTTGATGATTATACTTAGAATAGAGCAGCAAAGATCCTAGCAGGCCCTACACTGATTTGTCTACTAAAATTTGAGTCATCAGCAAGTTTATAAGATGACAGAATAAAGGAGATTGCTTTCCTGACTGTTCTGTGGCATGAAACCAAGAAAGCAGACAGCAGCTTCTCAGTGAGCATTTTTGAAGGCAGTCATTTTTTCATGGGTCAGTTTTTTGAGGACTAGGAGTTTTGTTTTGTATTCTTTCATTTTTAAAAAATTTTTACTTTACATATACATATATATTTTTTCTCTTACCTGTTTTGCTTGATTCTCTCTTTTCTTCCACTAACAGCCTATCTGTATTGTTCTCTCTTTCACTCAATTTTTTACATCTATCTTCTTTCCTCCTCCCTCATAACCATCACATTCTATATCGCTTCTGTTCTCCCCCTGTCCACCATTTGAAATGGAAAACCCTTTTGCAAATTTGCTGTTTTCATTGTAGACAACAGCTGATCATATCATTTCTGTTTATTGTGATAATTAACACTGTAGACATCATAATAGAAACTATTTGGTTTAATGTTGTATATTGTTTGCATTGGTTGTTGTTATTATTTGTCTTCCCCTAAAGAGTGAGGTTCTGGAAACCTTCAGGGATACCATAAGTCCAGGGGGCAGAAACTCTACTGCCTCAGATCCATACTGTTAGAAAGGTGGACACACAAACAACATGAAAAAGCAAGGAGCAAATTGTCCGGAACAAACCGAGATACTCCAATAACAGAATCCATTGACACCACAGTGGAGGAAATGTCAGAAAATAAGTTCAAAATGTACATAGTTAAACTGATCTGTGAAGTAAAGGACTGAATAAGGAGTGAAGTCAGAGAGAAAATATAGGAAGTGATAGATCACTTCAATAAAGGAATAAAGATTCTGAAACAACAACAAAACAGCAGAAATATTCAAAATGAAGATATCAATTCCAAATTAAAAATACAATTAAAAGCATCACCAACAGACTAAATCACTTGGAAGATAGAATTTCATACAATGAAGACAAAATATATAATCTTGAAAACAAAGTTGACTGTAGAGAAAAAAATATCAAGAGACCATGAACAGAACTTTTAAGAAATATGGGATAACCTGAATAAATAAAGATTTATTGGGATAAATAAAGGCTGGGAGATACAAACAAAAGGAATGCACAATCTTTTCAGTGAAATAATATCAGAAAATTTCCAAAACTAATGAATGAAATATAAAATCAAATACAGGAGGATTACAGGACCACAAATATACAAATTTACCCTCATTAAGGCACATTATTATGAAAATGCCTAACATACATAGGGATAAAGATAAAAATAAGGAAAGAATTTTAAATGCTGCCAGATAAGAAGACAGGTAACATTATAGGGAAACCAATCCAGATCTCAGATGATTTCTCAAATCAGATCCTCAAAGCTGGGAGGTCTTGGAAAAATATATACCAAGCTCTGAAAGAAAGTGGAAGCCAGTCAAGAATACTATACCCAGCAAAATTAAGCTTCAGAATTGATGATGAAATAAAAACTTTCCCTGATAAACAAAAATTGAAAGAATTTACAACTAGAAAGCCTACACTACAAAACATACTCAATGTGATATTTTATGAAGAAGAAATGAAAAACAAAAATGAAAACCAGCAAAGGGAGGAACTACACTAAAAGAACACTGAATCATGGCGAAACAAATTCTAATTAAAAACCAGAAGTAAATCAAAATGACAGGGAATAATTATCATATCTCAATAACAACGTTGAATATAAATGACCTAAACTCATCAATCAAAAAACAAAGACTTGAAGATTGGATTTTTTAAAAAAGGCCCTACAATATGCCATCTCCAAAGAGACTTACCTCATAGGTAAAGACATCCACAGACTGAAGGCTAAAAGAAGGGATGAAAACATCATTCACATAGATCTCATAAACAAGCAGGGGTTGCTATCCTCATATCAGATAAAGTGGACTGCAAGCCAAAGTTAATCACAAGATACAAAGAAGGATATTTCATACTGCTTAAAGGAATTATACATCAACAAGACATAATAAGTGTAAATACTTTTGCCACAAACAATGGAGCATCTATGTACATCAAACAAACCCTTCTCAAATTCAAGAAGCAAATAGACCACAACAAAATAATACTGGGTGACTTTAACACACCTCTTTCACTACTCGATAGATCCTCCAACCAAAAACCAAAGAAGGTATAGAACTAAAAAATATGAATAATAATTTAGACTTTACAGGCATATATAGAATGTTTCATCCATCAATGACTGAATACACTTTCTTTTCATCAGCACATGGATTCTTCTCTGAAATAGATCATATCTTATACCCACAAAGCATCTCTTAGCAAAAACAAAAAATAGAGATAATACCTTGCATCCTATCAGATCATAATGGAATGAAATTAGAAACCAAAGATAAAATAATAAATAGAAGCTACTCTAACACCTGTAAACTGAATAATACACTATTGAATGATGAATGGATAACAGAAGAAATCAGGAATGAAATTTAAAAATACTTATTTTTCAAAAGAGGGAACCCTTCCAAACTCAGTCTATGAAGCTAGTATCACGCTGATACCAAACCAGACAAAGACACATCAAGGAAAGAAAATTTCAGACCATTATCCTTGATGAACATAGACACAAAAATTCTTAATAAAATACTCACAAATTACATACAAAAACATATTAAAAAGATGGTGCACCATCATCAAGTGGGGTTCAGCCCACGGATGCAAGGTTGATTCAACATATAGAAATCAATAAATGTAATTCATCACATCAATAGACATAAAGTCAAGAATCACATGATTATCTCAATAGTTGCAGAAAAAGCATTTGACAAAATAGAGCACACATTTGTGTTCAAAACACTAGAAAAACTAGGGAGAATGGGAACATACCTCAATATTGTAAAAGCTATATATGCCAAACCCAAGGCCAACGTCATTCTAAAGGGAGAAAAATTGAAAGCATTCCTTCTAAAAACTGGAATAAGACAGGAATGGCCTCTTTCACCACTCCTATTCAATATAGTTCTAGAAACTCCAGCCATAGTAATTAAACAGAAGAAAGAAAGACAAGGGATACAAATAGGAAAAGAAGAACTTAAACTATCCCTCTTTGCTGATGACATGACTCTATGTTTGAAAGACCCAAAGATATCCACCAGAAAACTTTTAGAACTCATAAATAAATTCAGCAAAATGTCAGGATATAAAATTAACACCTAGAAATCAATTGTGTTCCTATATATCAGTGATGAAACAACTAAAAGAGAAATTAGGAAAAATACTCCATTCACAATAGCTTCCATGAAAACTACAGAGCACTAAAGAAAGAAATTGAAGAAGAACTTAGAAGAAGGAAAAATCTCCCATGTTCTTGGATAGGCAGAATTAATATTGTTCAAATTAGCCATACTACTAAAAGCATAAAACCGATTTAGCAATTCTTATTAAAATTCTGATAACATTCTTTATAGAAATAGAAAAAGCAGTCCTGAAGTTCATTTGGAAAAATAAGAAGCCCAGAACAACCAAGGCAGTTCTTAGCAAGACGCATCACAATACCAGACCTTAAATTATACTACAAAGCTACAGTAACAAAACACCATGGTATTGGCACCAAAACAGACATGAAAACCAATGGTACAGAAATAGAAGTCATAGAGACAAACCCATATAAATACAGATATTTCATACTAGACAAAGACACCATGAATATACATTGGGGAGAAAAGAGAGCCTCTTCAACAAATGATTCTGTGAAATCTGGAAATACATATGTAATAAAACAAAATTTTGACCCCTATATCTCACCCTGCACAACCCTCAACTCCTGGCACATACTCACAATGGATACTACTCAGCCATAAAGAAGAATTAAATTATGGCATTTGCCAATAAATGGATAGAACTAGATACTATCATGGTAAAGTGAAATAGGCCAATCCCCAAAAAACTAAGGCAGAATGTTCTCTCTGTCATGCAGATGTTGACTCTAGGCAACAGGGAAGGGAGGAGTGAAGGTTCACTGGATTAAACAAAGGGGAATGGGGAAAGGGGGGAATGGTAATAGAAAAGACAGTAGAATGAATCAGATATAACTTTCTTATGCTCATATATAAATACACGACCAGCATAACTTCACATCATGTACAACCACAAGAATGGGAAGTTTACTCCATTATGTATGACATGTCAAAAAACATCCTACTGTCATGTTAACTAAAAAGAAGAAATTTAAAAAAATAAAAAAAAATTGAGTCACCATCACAGACTTGCACTTAATTATTCTTTCTTTATCCTACATTATAGCTATGCGTAAATATGCTGCATGGTTCTGGGAACAGAGAAAACATAAAATATACATTGATTGTTTCTCCTATCCCATAGCACACAGACACTCTGCATATATATCTACATCACACTTTATTATTAATAATTGCTCATATTTATTAATAATGTTTACCTTGTGTCAGTGCTATATTAATTTTTGCATATTTGCTCATATTTAATCCCTATAATACATCTGTATTATAAATAGGGAAACTGGGACTTTAGACGATTATGTTCAATAGCTTATTATTATAAATTTAAAAATAAGTTATCTAACACCAACACACACAACTCCTGACCACTATGATGTGCAATAATCCCTTTTGGTTTTATTTCTATTTTGATACATTTGTGCTCAAAAACCAGAGTGCATTCTCTAATTCTTACCTAATAAGGCTAATTATTATTTTAATTTCTCTGTTATTATAACTAATCCGGCTTTTTTAAAAGTGAGGGGTATTGTATAATAATTTTTAACCTTGACTATAATTTAAAGATTTAATATTAGCAATTGTAAATTTCCTCTATAACCCTGGACTACAATTACATTCATTATGGTTAAGAATGTGGCTTCTCATACATAATACATTCACACAGGTGAAGAGACTCAGGGGAAGAAACTTACTTGAAAAGAGCTTTACATACTGACTTTGAATCTTACATTTTAAGCTAAGTCAATATGCTAATCTTAGAATCTTACATCTTAGCCTAAGTTATTCCACAAATTTTCACAATTTCCTACCTCTACACAGCCCTGTCCCCTTCCTTCATACATGTTTCTTGTCAATACAAAGAGCTTTGGTGGGTTAATGAATTTCCCAAAAGTGGATCAAGGTGAAGGGATCTCAGGCTCTTGTTACTAGGATTAGCCCTGGACTCACTGGAGAGATTCCAGAATGCTTTGAAACTACAAGTATAATAGTATAACTGTAGTAGAGGTCAATTACACACAGATTATACAGAAGCTTCTAAAATCTTGGAATGTAACTGACTTCTAAAACATGATTTCTAAGATAAAAATGTATTCCACATCCAGTTGTCTTACAGATAAACTTCTGTAAGATGATCTTTTCAAAGTGAGAGCTTACTATTTTTATAAAATTTTCTGTTATAACCAATTCTAAAAATTCATTATTTTGGCAGCACACTAATGCATACTTACTTGGTCGATCCTGCACTTTCTCTATTAAAGTAGAATTGAATAGTTCAATAAACACAGACTCCGACCTTTCTGGTTCATCATCATCCAAAATTGAAATAGTTATTGTGGCCTCAGTCTGATTAGCTCCAAAAACAGCAAATCCAGAAGCTGATATATAATCTCTTCCTTGACTTGCTCTGGCTAAATTAGGTGGAAAATAAGGTAGTTTTTTCATATCATCTACTGCAGCATAAGAGACCATAACTTTTCCCATAAGGCCTTTCAGCCTTATTATTGATAATGTGATGTTCTGGGTTGCTTCCTCAACTTCAATAGGTCTATTCTTCTCAGAAAAAATGAATACCCCATAAGGATCATCACTAGCCAAAATTGTTAATGTGGCACTAGTATGAACTCCCAAAGAACCACTGGAGACACTCAGGATTGACACAGAGAATGCCTTATCCAGCTCTGGATCTTCATCCGGCAATATTTCCACTGTGATATGGGCACTCCTCTGTCCAATATCAAAGGTGATGTTGCCAGAGGTGAAGGCAAGATCCCCATCAGGATCAGAGTCTATGTTCCAATGCAAAATCACTAGAGACAGAGTTCCATGACTCCTCACAACCTGCAAAATAGAGTATTGAAATGTTTCAAAAGAGAAATTGAAACCATTGACCTAGAGGTTTACATGTACGTAATGACAAGTGCATAATAAACTTTAACTTTACATAAATTCCCAAGATTATAAGATTATTGAAGTCAGGGACCATACATTATGCATCCCTGAAGAATCTCAGAGAGTCATACAGAAAATATTTAAAAAGTTATTGTTACATAAAATCACAAGTTGATGGAAAATTTTTAACTTCTGCCTAAATTTTGGCTGTATCTCAGACAGAGTTATAATATGTAACAATAATGAATGAAATGTGACTACAAACTTATTATATTTAAGCAAGTCCCCTTGAAAGTTTTACATTTACTGCAAAACATGGTGTGTGCTTCATTGTACATAACAAATGGGTGCGCTTTTTCTGAAAAACTAGTCAAAAAATTCATTTTTAAGAGAAGTCATATTTTCTTTCATCTTTGATATAGCAAATACCAAAATTTGCTTGACTCAGTATAATACAATACATTTAAGAGGCAAGAAATGCTTTTATCAATATATTAAAAATCAAAAACTTAAAAATTATTCCTTATTTCCCCAAATAATGTTTATGTAGATAAAATAGTGTTAAATTCTAGACAGTAGTTTTATAAAAATGTGATCCACTCCCTTAATTTTTTTCTTTCCTAGGTTTCTCTTTCTGAACTTGCTAAATTAATTCCACAAAAATTTAATGAAGACACACCACAATAATAAAGAAATACAATAACTCAAAAACAAATATGTTTGAGTTAGTGTGCTTAATTATTTGTACAAAAGCTGAGGAAGCTGAGTCATTAAGCAACAGAACACTTCTTAATTTCTTTGCAACAAAGCAGAGTGGACATACACACACATCAAATAGAATTGTTATTATTATTATTGGTTTGGATTTTCCTTCCTTCTGAGTAAGAGACAGAATAGAATGGTACTTCACTCAATGGCATTAGTTATGGCCATGCACCTTGCTTTCACCGTGGAAATCTAAGTAGAAATGATTTAATCTGATTCACAAAGAAGCTATAAGGTCAGTATGCAGTTCTCAACACCCACATTTCTTGTCTCTTTTATGAAGGTTGGGATATAGCCAACTGTAATCCATGGTCCCCAAAGTGACTGATGATAGAGACTCTTTTCAATTTAGGTTGGACATATACCATGAGTGAAAAATAAATTTTGGTTGTACTAAACCCAAGATTTTGCATGTTTGTTATCACAGCCTGCTTGAACTAATACTAAAATATGTTCAAGTTAAATACTTGGAGTACACTCCATTGTATTCTTTGAAGTATGAGGTGATCTCAGAAAAATAAATAGTCTTATGAAAAATTAAACATAAACACAAATGCCTAATGACTACTCAATTAACAATTCATAATGTCCATATTATAGCTTCATTCATTTTTACCTACATACAAAAAAAGAAAGCATAAAACACACCTTCATAAGAGAATAAAACAATTTTTATAAGAAGAGAATGTGTGTAGGAATGGAGTACTCACATTTAACATAACAGTGCTATATCCATCTTCTGGTTCCGTTCCATTGACAAAGAGTGACTCCGGGCTAAATCCAAACACACCGTGAGCATGGTCAGAGGCTGCTATTGTCACTAGAATCTGGGAAGCCACTCCTAGACTGGCTGCATGAACAAGTTCCAATGAACAGCAAAAATAAAAGAATGTTAATCAATAATTGACAAACAACAGGAAAAGCCAAGAAACAACTTCATGAAAGAGCTGTTGCTTTGACTGAACACATAATTTGTTTTAGAAAGAAAGGCAGACACAAATGGTTGCCACACATATTCATGTTTTATGACCTTTCTCTACTTTGGCACCAATGTGATATACAAGTGTTGCATAAGCTCTTGGAGATAAATAAGGAAAACTTGTTTTACTTTTTCGTCTCTGTGAAAGAGATCATTCTTTCACACAGTGTGTATGAGGAAGGTCTCTCACGACCTTTGCTGACCTCAAAAGAACATGAGCCAGAATTACTTTAACCTTTATGAAACAGTAGTTTCACTATGATTTTAGTCAACTGGACTAAACAGATTGTTGGTTTCAAATATGCATTAACTCTGATTCTATTTTTTGCATCATATTATAATATTGATTTGTCTCTCTGATCCCAAATAGACCATGCTAAGATCTGGGGAAGAATTTAAAGTTTTCCTAATACCCCCATTTTCACTCTTTGTTTTATTAATGTTTGCAGACAAGAAAATGAACGATTCTAAAAATAATACAGTAGCTATATGTACAGGTTATGTGGCGCATTGATGGAAGTTAGAAATGAGGAAAAGGAACATGAGTTCTGACATTGGAAAAATGAACATTTGAGGGTTAGAAAGTGCTCTCTTTCTAAACATTCTAAACAAAATTATTCTAAACATCTATCCACATATGTAAAAATATTTGAGGTAAAAAGCTGAATCATGTTTGTATATGAATCTACTTGAAAAGACATCTTCTTTTCAACTATCCCCCATTAATTGATAACTTATTCTCCTTATTTATTTCCTTCCTAACTTCTTTTTCCCATTTGTTTTAATCAAATGTTACATATAAAGACTCATGGTTCATTTTTTACAGAAAGTAAATGTGATATATTTAACATGAAATTACAAGTGCTCTATTTACCTCTTTTTAGGTATTCAAAACTATCTTTTTTGGGGGGGGTACTGGGGATTGAACTTAGGGATACTCTACCACTGAGCCATATCCCCAGCCCTTTTTTGTATTTCATTTAGAGACAGGATCTCACTGAGTTGTTTAGGGCCTCACTGTTGCTGAGGCTGACTTTGAACTCAACAAGCTACTGGAATTACAGGCATATGCCAGTGTGTCTGGCAAAAACTACCTTAAATTTTTTAACCATCACTTTTATAAATAACATTCAAACAAAACTCTACAATCAGAATCAGGAAATTGCAGTGAATTCATACAGGGAGGAAAGCCTGGGCATCAGAATCAGACATCGATATGATTCTAACTACATCGCTTTCCAGCTGGATAACTAAAACCTAGAGCCAATAACATGTCATAAAGTTGCTTTGACAGTCAATGAGATAAAATATGTGAAGGACCTACACTTAGTTGGTGCCAATAAAGATTTCAGTACTACCAAGCACAGTGGTGGGTGCCTGTAATATCAGCAACGTGGGAGACTAATGCAGGAGGATTGCAAGTTCAAGGCCAGCCTGGGCAATCTAGTGAAACCCTGTATCAAAATCAAAGTTAAAAAGAACCAGGGTTGTAGCTCAGTAGTAGCGTATTTGCCTAACATTAACAAGGCCATGGGTTCAGTGCCCATTACCAATGCACAGAGGAGTGGTTAGTATTTTTGTTTCCAAAAAGAGAAAAAGAAGCAAAAATAAAAATATATACTAGTAAAGAACCTTGGAACAGCTGCTTACCACGTTTGTGAATAGTTGGAAGGAAGAATTCCATGTCCCCATCACCACTACCACTGCCATCAACCCTAAAGAGTTCAGTCACTTCACAGGAGAAACACAAAGACACAACCCACACAACACACATTGACACAATGAGAAAATTAAGAGCTCTTAAAAATATCAAGCAAAGAGGAAAATGAAGTAACAATCATCTGATAATAGTCATTCTTGCACAGAATACAGATTATTTCGAAAGGAAATGCTGTAACATCTGTCATACTATCAAAGTATCAAAACTTTTTTCATGGTTTCAGGAAATGCTCCATGGAAATTAGGATTGGCATTTCCCATTTCCAATCATTTAAATGATTCTACTTTTAAAATTTCACCTATTTACAACAATGTAAATTGTTTTCTAACATTTTAAAAACTATTCATATGAATATTAACCAGGCTCAGCAGCACATGCCCATAATCCCAGCTACTTGGGAGGCTGAGGCAAGAATATCATACATTGGAGACCATCCTTGGTAATTTAGGAAGACCCTGTCTCCAAATGAAATAAAAGGGATAGGGATGTAGCTCTGAGGTAGAGCACCCCTGTATTCAATCACTAGTATGGGGGGGGAGTGTGTGTGGGGGGTGTGGGGCGGTGTGGGTGTGTGTGTGTAATCATATCTTGTCTTATATGCCTGTGACAGTCATCTTGCCACTCAGAACCACCAATTCAAAATTTGAGAAATGCATCAAACATTTCCTTTCCACACATTCAAATCCCCATCTCAATCTTATTCACCCTCTTGCCACTGACATTGTGGAGAGAGCCTTAGATAAATAGACAAACATTCTACTTCAGCCCTGGTTGTGAAAGACCCCCATTTTAAAACCATCAGCAATACACTAAACTCCGTGGCATCTCAGTTTTCTCACCTGCAAAAAGTCCTGTCTTTGATAGAAATATTGTAAAGTAATAGAAATATTGTAAAATCAAATAATATAAAACATGATAAAAATATAAAACACCTTGGCAATATACAAGGATCATAATAAAGATTAAGCAGTTATACACCTTTGGTCCAATACATCGTATATGCCAACCATTATATTTGCCAAATGTTTACAAAGATGATGGAAAGGGCAGTGATAATAGCAATAAAAAAACAGAATAAGAAAAGCAAAACCACAGCTATACATATGTGCTCCTGCCAATATACTTGGTTGACAGGCAAGTTTAAGGTCAACCTTGTTCTCTGTTTTTCCTCAATAGAGTTGGAAACTTATAGCACCCAGGACCTACAACCATCTTACAGACGTAAGAAGCAAAATGGATTCCCAGCAGCTATCTAGGCCTTGCTCTCACTTCTACATGATTATATAGGAGTCATAAGAAACAGGTATAAAGTTCAGCACCACATATATTTTGGTTAGCATAAAACATCTAGTCTGACTGTGGCTACCTTATGTAGAATCATTTTAGAGAAAAAACAGTATGGAATAAGAACTGCTTCCTGAACTTTGAAAGAATTTAGCTCCACAAGCTATTTTACAATTAGTAAGCAGTCCCTAAGTGTGAATGAGTTTAGGAGTCATTGTTTGGATACCTTTTCCTGCAATCCTAATTCACTGAGAAAAAGTAGATTCCCTGCCACTATTGTTTATTAAGAAACTTCAAGATTCATTTTCAAATGAGAACTCCTGCTCAATTACTATGTAACAATATATATTCGAGAGAATTGAAGGAAAGTTTCTACGAAAAACACAAATATCGATATGATCATAAATATCATCTCAAGAATATCTGATGTTTGGGGTTGAAGCTGAAAGTCATGGTAAAGCACTTGCCTGACATGTGAGGTCCTAGGTTTGAGACTCAGCACACAAAGAAAAAAAGGGGAATATTTGAAGTTTCATTATTAATTAGTATTGGGTACAGCCACTAACATTCTTTCTTTTAAGTAGATGAGTATTTTTAATTCTAAATGATACAAAGGGAAATTTCTCAAATATTTTTTGTTTACTTTTTATTAATGATTTGAAGATGTGAGGACTTGTCTCTGGAGAGCAAGCAAAGCTGGCATTTTTATATGCCACCTGCCAGAGGTCATCCAGGACATTTTTACTACTTCATGCATTCACCAAGCTGAGGCACTGTTTATTTAATCACTGCCTTACTTCCAAACACTGGCTCAGACTCCGTTGCTTTTCCCTGGCCTTTGGGAACATAGGAAAGGTTTTGCATACTTACCCTAAGTCCTTCTTGATACAAAATGACAATTTTAATATATCTATGCTACCCAATCTCTACCTTTGGATAGCTTATACAACATGACTCTCTTCATATAAACGATGCAGATGATGGTAATAATGATACAATAATACCAGGTTTTGTAATGAAAGGAATTGTGCTGGTGAATACTCTACAAATCTCAATTTCTTATACTTACAAAGGTAATACAATGCATACCACATGTATTCTATAACAACCCTAGCAGCCCCTGATAATCACACACATTAATACTTGTGTAAAGAAGCATGTAAATAACTCAGCTAAATATAACAAATAGCCTCACTTGGATGCAAATGAT
Organism: Marmota marmota marmota; assembly: GCF_001458135.2. Lineage (NCBI taxonomy): Eukaryota > Metazoa > Chordata > Mammalia > Rodentia > Sciuridae > Marmota > Marmota marmota. Next base: position 49,807,355 of record NW_026000026.1, on the reverse strand, counting down.
ATGTAATATGTTTTAACTCCAAAAATCTCTGAAAAATTAGAACTTTCTGAATATCATTTCTCTCTCTTGTTTTTTTCCCCTTTTCCCTCACTTCCTCTTATATGTAATTTTGTATAACAATGAGGGTCTCCTTCCTTTACCATGCAATTTCCCTTCTCTCTCTCTTTCCCTCCCCCCTCTCATCCCTGTTTAATGGTGATCTTCTTCTCATGCTCTTCCCCCCTATTCTGTTCTTAGTGCTCTCCTTATATCAAAGATGACATTTGGCATTTGTTTTTTAGGGACTGGCTAGCTTCACTTAGCATAATCTGCTCTGGTGCCATCCATTTCCCTGCAAATGCCATGATTTTGTCATTTTTTAGTGCAGAATAATACTCCATTGTGTACAAATGCCACATTTTTTTTTTATCCATTCATCTATTGAAGGGCATCTAGGTTGGTTCCACAGTCTAGCTATTGTGAATTGTGCTGCTATGAACATCGTTGTAGCAGTATCCCTATAGTACGCTCTTTTAAGGTCTTTAGGGAATAGTCCAAGAAGGAGAATAGCTGGGTCAAATGGTGGTTCCATTCCCAGCTTTCCAAGGAATCTCCATATTGCTTTCCAAATTGGCCGCACCAATTTGCAGTCCCACCAGCAATGTACAAGTGTACCCTTTTCCCCACATCCTCGCCAGCACTTGTTGTTGTTTGACTTCCTAATGGCTGCCAATCTTACTGGAGTGAGATGGTATCTTAGGGTGGTTTTGATTTGCATTTCTCTGACTGCTAGAGATGGTGAGCATTTTTTCATGTACTTGTTGATTGATTGTCCTCCTCTGAGAAGTGTCTGTTCAGGTCCTTGGCCCATTTGTTGATTGGATTATTTGTTATCTTATTGTCTAATTTTTTGAGTTCTTTGTATACTCTGGATATTAGAGCTTTATCTGAAGTGTGAGGAGTAAAAATTTGTTCCCAGGATGTAGGCTCCCTATTTACCTCTCTTATTGTTTCTCTTGCTGAGAAAAAACTTTTTAGTTTAAGTAAGTCCCATTTGTTGACTCTTGTTGTTAACGCTTGTGCTATGGGTGTCAGATTGAGAATAAGGTATTAATGAACTTGGTTTTTATATGCTTTATATGTGGAAATAGCTTTAATAGGACTATTATGAAAATTCAAAAGGGAAGAAAGAAAAAGGGTAGTTTTAGGGGCAGTTAGTATTACAATTATAATTTGGTGATTTAGAATAAGTGTACTATTTTGTTCTAAAAGCACATGTACTTTAGGGAAAGATCAAAGTGTAATAAAAGTGAACTGAATAATACAATATGTGGTATTCATATAATATATCATATAATAAATTGAGATACTATTGAGAACTAACTAAAGGTTACAGAAAATTGAGTTAAATATTAATTTATAAAAGTAATAACTAAAATTTCATAGAGAAAGTAATTCATTCATTAAAAGAAAAAAAAGTAAGGTTAATTCAAAGAAACTTCTTTAATGGAATCTGCTGTCATCACAGTATGTGGAAAAGCATATATTTGATGTTTTTTTTAATTGTCAGTCTTACCTCCTCCCTCCAGGTTTAACAACTCAACTTTAAAAGATTTTTCCAGTTCAGGGATAGAATTATCAGTGATATTGACAAAAATGTATTTATATCTTTCTTCTGGTTGAAATTCTAATGTGCCAGCAACATTCTGAAATGCAAATGAAATGTTAATCAATTAAATCATAATCATTGTATATGAAATCAAAAAGTGAGAATGTTTGCTTTATATCACCTTGTTAGATACTGAAACAGAAGAAGATAAGTAAATGCAAAATTTAAAAACTTCATTGGATATTAATGGTGTTCAATGCAAATTCTAAATACATATTCTTCAACTAAATAAAGGAGATGGGCTTCTAATTTTTTAATTTGTGTATTCATCAAAAATGTAGTCCAGACAAATGATAAATCATTGACAACATTCACAAATTTCTATAATTACTTTAACGAGATGCAAGGAATTCTCTTGATCAAGTATATTTAGAATTATTACAAATTATATAATTGAGAATTTTATATTCTCAATGTATAATAATAATGGCATTTTTCATCCTGAGAGTCTCCTCAAGCAATAGCATATATTAGTCCATTTGGCAATAATCCTTCCTGTATTATACTTGAAACTGGAATTCATAATGTAGATCTCAAAACAGAAGAGTTCACATACTTGCAAAGAAAGAGTTATTCCAAATCAAAGTCTTATTCCTTCCATTATTTCATATAAACATTTTCCTCTCAAATTATGAGAATAAGTTTTAAAGTTGTTTAATCCTTCTGTGTTAGTTTCTTTAGGCAATTGTATTTCACCTTGTGAAGCTATTAATGATTTTAAAGTTAAATTGAAGAACTCTAGTACGAAAAGCAGGTTGTACCCTGCTCTGAGTTAACTCCATGTTATATAGAACAGCAATGCCTAGCTCTAAGCTATTCCATTTTATAAATCATCAGTTTGCCATGAGTACTTCATTTTGAGTGCAAGTGCTAACGTTGAATGTCTTGGTAACTTCTCTGGGCAAACAGATAACCCCCACATATAGAACCTATTGGGAAGCATAATCCCTAGCTTCCCAGCACAATCATAAGGCATAAACCAACAAATAAATTAATCATGTTAATAAAAAATGACCACATGTGACCTTATCAAATTAAGTCAGAAGCACATGTACATATGGTCATATTAAACCTGTATCAGAGAAATCCGGTACTGAGATTATCCATCTCACCATACGCAACCCCGTCAACCTGAAACTCGTAAAAGAGAAGCACCTAAGACAGCAGTAGGCAGAACTCACCCACAAGTACTCATCATCTTATCAGATCATGTGGGGAAAGCAAGATGAGGTCCACAGGTGATGAACTCTCAACTCTGTCCCTGAGGTTTCAGCTGAGCTTGAAGTCCCTGCATGATGTGAACCTCTTAAAAACTGCCTGCCATCCAGAGCATGGCCAGAATAAGTTTCATTCCCTGAATAGTTCTGTGCTCTGAAACAAGTTCCCCAGGGGTGCTAATCTCTTCTGAGCACCTGCAGTGACCCTTTTACCTTTGTATCTGCTCTTGCCTTTGCACTCAGTGCAGTCTCCAGAACCCTGAGGCCATTGATAACCCCTGTCTTAGACTTTCTGTAACATACACAGCACTGTGCAAAGTGTAATATGTGACTTGAGTGTTACAGATATTAGTAATAAAGTTTGAAATGGAATATAAAAAAAATCTTGTGATTGTCCTGGGTACCATTAATACTCAGTGAATTGATGGTTATGAAAGTGATGTAGTGTTTTTGTTTATTTATTTATTTTTAGTTATACATGATAGCAGAATCCATTTTGATACAATTATACAAGCATGGATGTGGTTTGTGAATTGTCATTCAATAAATTCTGACACTATAGAAAGATACAAATGTGTCCAATGTATGCTAATAGAATAGCTTGCTCACAATACCAAGTACCAATTTCACTTGATCCTTCATTTTATTCACTTTTACAACGCTTAATCTAACACATAGCATGTGCTAGCACAATTGCTTGGGAGAGAAAAACAAGACAAATCTTTGTCTCTATGAAGAACATTCTAGAAAGAATGTTAAGCATTAACAAAAAAAGTTGTAATAGAATAATAATAATAATATAATAATAATAATAATAATAATAATAATAATAATTGCTATCCAACACATATAGTTATCTCAGTGAGAAAGTAATTTTGCCTATAATTTAGTAGACTGGAATAATTCTACAGTTTTTAACAACACAACTGAAAATTGTTTTCTTTCTAGGAAATATTCTTATTTGAACTCGGCAATCTCTTATACAACAGGCCACTTTTCTTCTGGAACATATTCTTCGTTGGTATTCCATGGAACAGGACTCTCTGCTTTTCCTTTTTATCTTTTTACCTCATCCTTTTCAGAATTCATTGCCAATTTTAACATTATCCTATGACCTTTAAAAATTATTATTCATTAGACTCTTTAGACTTTCTGTCTAAATAAGTCCGGCATTTTCTAGGCTTTTATTACTATGTATATGTTCCCACCTTCCAAATTTCATCTCCAACCTCTGATATCCAGACTTAAATTTGAAAATTTTCCTTAATTTCTATGAGAGTCTCAATGAGATCTTTCCTTAAAAACTATATTTCATCCAGTTCTGTCCACAGCACTAAATTGTGAAGCCCTATTCTTTTAAGTAAATTACCATCAAACCCTGCCATTTTAACTCTGAAATATTTCCTGAGCCCACTTCCTTCTTTTCATTTACCTTGCCACCAACCTGATTCAAGACTCCAACACTTCTTGCCTTGCTCCATGAAACAGATTCCTCTCTTGTCTTTCTGCATCCATATCTGTACCATCTAATCCATTCTCCATGGTTCAGTCTAGTGATCTTTTATAAATGCATAACCCCTTTCAAGTATTTCACCTTCTTAAGAAAAAAGAAATCCAAAGAAGTCTAGCTGATCTGCAAGGCCCTGAATGAACCACTCTGTGTGCACCTTGTCTTTTATCACCACACCTATCTCTCCACATTGTGGAAGCACTGTCCCTCTTTCATTTCCTCTGACAGCTCTTTCCCTAACTGACACCTTTGCTCAAGCTATTTTACCTATATCAAGCATTTCTTGCCCCTTCGTCTGTCTTTCTTCTCTATAAACCTCAGGGATCAGTAGAAAGCCTTCCAGCCTGCATCAACACCCACCTCTCACAGATCTCATATCTTGAATACTTTCCACAGCTGTAACTCAGTAATTATCTAGCTGTTTAAAATTTCTACAGATAGCTGAGATCTATGCACCTGAGTAGTGCAGATCACTTGTAACTTGGTACATGAGAATAAAGTTAACAACAGTGATATCTGAAAATTCAGTTGTTTCCTCTTCTGTACATGATGCCTCCAGTCGCCTCCCCTCCCTCAATATGAGCATAAACACTTACACACCTCATCTAAGAAATCTTACTCTTGTGCTAACACAGACCAGAAAGAGTTGACACATTGTAATAAGTGGTGACAGCAGAAGTTATCAGGTTATCACAGACTAAGGTAACAGTATAAAGTGGTGACAGGTAACACATAGGGCAGCTAAGTACCCTGAGAATCCTCAAAAATGCCTCCAAGGGCATGAACTTTCTCATATCGTGAAGGATGGGGACAGATGGTTCCTTATTTTATTTTGTTTTAATTATTAAAGAAGATGATAAAACAACTAGCAGTGGGCAGGTTCAAAGTAGAAATTTAAAAACACTGATATGAGGACTAAAGCACTGCTTTAAGAGAATGCAGAGAACACACTAAGCCAAGATGAGATGGATTGAGGAATACATTACATATCCACCTATGGGCACAATAAATACCAGTGGCAAAAAATACAACCTAAGAAAGAATTAGAAGAAGAAGACATTCAGGACAACTTAGCTAATTGGACTGTAGTTAAAATTAATGGAATTCAATTAGCCAGCATTCTGGGGGTTGGGAGGAAAAGCAGACACAAAGTACAGAACAATACACCTTTGTGTGGGTCTTTTTAGGAAGAAGGTGAAAAACAAGAAAATGAACATTAAATTTAAAGAAAAGGAATCTTTGGAAAAACAAAAATGTTGAAGGATATAAAAATCTTTCTCAAGGAGAACTGCCAAAACCAAAAGCATTTGCTCAATAAGAATACTGGCAATAATAAGAACAGGTAGGTTACTGGGTGTTACTACAGGTGCATCATGTATAATACAAGGCACTTCAACATAGCCATTTATCTTCAGAATGACCCTGCTATATGATATATCTCACTTTTACAGGTAAGGAAACTGAACTTAGGAAAAACTAAGTCTCCCAAGGCCACACATTTAAAGGTGAGGTTAAATCCCAGTTCTGTCCATTCTAAATCCCAAGCTTTTTTATGGCACTCCCCACTTGAAGAAAAAAAATGATTAAAAAGACATGTAATTTCTTTACAATCTCAATTTTGTCTGATGGAGATAACAGGATTTGAAATATTATTTAAGAAACTTTTTTCTTTTTCTTTTTGAGACAGGGTCTCACTAAATTGCCCAGGCTGGCCTCAAACTTGGGATCCTCCTGCCTCAGCCTCCAGAGTCAGTGGGATTAGAGGTGTGTACTACCATACCTGGCAAGAAACAAAATCTTACATGTATCTGATCCAAACCTACAACATTAAAACAAATAATACAAAAGAAGACTATGACAAGTATAAATACAAAAAAGTACAGTAGCTATTTAAATGTCAGGTTTCAACACAATAAAGCATCTTAATTTGCCTAAAGTTAAAAGGTCAAAAGGCTATCAGCATTCATTTTCTTTGTTTAGTATATTCTGCAAGTCCCTTCCAGTCCTCCAAGGATAGTGTCCTTATTTTTACTCTGCCTTAGTTATTAAAGAAGTTATTTTACAAGCACAAATGGAGCTTCAAAGGATAATGACGTACCTGGTAGTCCTCGGGACTGAAAGCTGTCAGGGACACTGTTCTATATTCCGCAGTCACCCTCCCCAGGAGTCCTTGTGCACGGACAACCAATAACCGGACCTCTCCATCCTCCTCTTGCACAGTGATGTTTGGCACACTGCTTGACGGCAGGCTCATGGGGTCCTCAGGCTGTGGGGGCAGCCCCGTGGAGAACTGCAGCAAGCCTGGAGGAGGCAAAGAGACAGGACATTCTTCTCCCAGTCGCCTACAGGACAATTCCTCATTCATTTGAAGCAATCTTGCACAATCATTTTAATCACCAGGCCAAAATTCTGAGGGCCTTAATGTAGAAAAGATTTTAGCCAAGGGCGGGAGTTGTGGCTCAGTGGTAGAGTACTTGCCTAGCAGGTGTGAGGCACTGGGTTTGATTCTCAGCACCATATATAAATAAATAAATAAAAATAAAGGTCCTCAACAAACTAAAAAATAAAAAAATTAAAAAAAGATTCTAGCCAAGATTTGATGAACATGCTTTGATATGAAATGTTTATAAGCTTTCATAATGTTAAAAGTATAAATGCTAATTTCCTTTGTCTTTAATCAAAGAAAGGTTTTTTTTTTGTTTGTTTTGTTTTGTTTTTGTTTTTTTCCAAAAGAAACATCAGGAAAAGGAACACTGATGGGTTTTTAAAACATACATTTTCAAACACATACTTTTATTTGACTGGAGTCTCTTATTAATTCTTGAACCCATTGTAGAACAGGATTAGTGGGACCTTAAAGGATTTGTAACACTTTAAAAAAAAAATAACTACAAAAAACAGAGTTTCCAAGGTTTCTTATGTAGATTTATATTACTTTTCAATACAAAAATATTCTTAATTTAGTAGGACAGACATCTATGATAGTTCCCTAATTAAAAAATTATAACTTTTCAGCACACGATCCAAATTAATATAAATAGAGATAACGTCACTTCTTAAAGGCTAATAAAACATAAATTAGAAAATACTTCAATTTGTTAACATACCACCATATACTAATTTTTAAATTAAAGGAATTCTGATAGGCATAAATGGAATTTTTTTTTACTTTTAAAATATCCTGCAAAACTTTCCAAAATATATTACTTAAGTTCAGAAATCTCTTTTTATTTTCTCCCATAAACAATCTCTCTCAAAATGGCAGTTTAGAAGTTAAAGACCTTAGAAGTTAGAAGGTCTCAAAGAGTTCTACTTCAATCATTTGCAAAAAGTCCCTTAAAAAATCCTTTATAAAACCAAGTACACACAGAGTAGAAAGAATAGCTTTTGAACAGGGTGAGTTACCAAATGGATGATCACTAGCTTTGACGGTGATATCTGTTGTTTCCTTCTCGGGATCTATGCTTGCACCACTGGTAGGAGTTGAACCTAGTTTCCCATCTCCAGGAATTGCAGAAACCAATGTCACCCGAAAATACTCATTAAGCTCAGGAATATCATCATCAAGAACATATATATTCAGGACCTATAAATTTATAAATCCAAAGGCATTAAGCAATGAGGCATGGAGAAACTACTTACTAGAGGAAAATAAAACAGTTAAATTATATTTAATTGAAATTTCTATTTAATATAACATTTCTACATAAGCTTACACATTAAAGCAAACATGTGTATATGTTTTTATATGTGTGTGGACATACATATACATGTGTACATAAATCTATTTTATTTTATATATAGAGAGAGGGAGAGAAAAGATATGGTGAGAAGGTGCCATAACTATGAAGCAGAGAATGAGCCTTGCCAGACACCAATTCTACAAGCACTTTGATCTTGGACCTCCCAGGCTCCAGAGCTATGAACAATAAATCTGTTGTTTCAACTTCCCATTATAAGACATTTTGCTATAGCTGTCTGAATAAACTAAGGAAGGAGCTGCATAGTAAAATTTTCTGTCTTAAAGTATCCTATTCATGCAGTAATATCATGTAACGTAAGATATATTGATGTGCTATATCAATATCATATCATATCCTCATACCAAGGTTACTGGTATTGTCAGTCTCAGGGTAGAAAGAACTACATGATAGCATGTGGTAGGCTGGTAAGAAAGGACAGAGCAGCATGCAGGTATCTAGAGTCTAATACCACTAATAAGTATTTTAGAAAGTAGATTTACAGTGAGAATTAGAAGTCTGGCAGAAACAATTAGTCCAAAAAATGTTATGAAAGAAGTAACCATAACTCAACAATGTTCCATAAAATTTACAGCAAATAAAAAATTCCTTCTTTTTTTATTAATGGATATATCTAGTGTCCCAGAGTTTAAACACAGACCCACTTTCCAAGAAGCTTACAATCTGTTGTAGGAGACAGATATATAGAAAAACCTTTAAAATGTAATGTAGAAATGTCATGATAGAGTTGTGTACAAAGTGAGAAAGAAACAACTAATTCTACCTGGTAAAGGTTTTACATAAGAGGCATTTGAAGCAAGCCCTACCTAATGGATTTATTATAGTTGAAAATAATAATCAAGAAGGATATTCCAAGCAAAAGACGCAACACTGTGCTGGGAATGGTAATTAGGTCATAAAGTCTGGAGCAGTTGAAAGATCCAGATGAATGACCAGGAGTTGGTACATAGAAGATTTTTATGCTTCTATCAACAAGAATTTAGAATTGAAGATTAGAGGTAAACTTCAGAATCCTAAGCAGAAGATGGACAAAATGAGAAATCTGCTTTAAGAGGCGCACAGGCAGAATGTAAATGGCATGAACAGAGAGCAAAAGGAGATGTAAGAGGAAGCCTTAAGAAATGACTGACCTGAAAGGTTGGAATTCTGAACCAATGCAGTAAGAAAAGACAAGGAAAATAGCTGAATTTGAGAACTGACTGGCAATAGATGAGGACTGAGGGTAAAGGAGGAATGAAGGGCGACTTCCTGCTATCTCCCAAAAAGAAAAGGGACATCAGTCGGAAAACAAACCAAATCCAAACAGTCTCCAATCAATGACTGCTGGCCTAAAAGTACCCAGACAACTTGTTTATAAAAATGCTTTTCTGAAGACTTTGATTCAATAGGTCTGAGTTATGCTCTAAAAATGGTTTCTAATCACATTTAAATCATATTTTTATGATTACACTTAATAGATGGAATAATCAATGTGTTTTTAAAAAAGCAGTCTAAAAATGACAGTTATTACCTAAATCACATCAATATTCTTGAATCATGTTGTTATTTTCTTTAGGGAAAAAGAAATTTAAAAATTATAAAACATAATATTTAAATAACTCTTGACTAAAACACTTGTAACTATTTTACTTACCAAATTTGATTTACTATTTTATCTCTTCCAAATTGTATATGAATGTTATAAAACAATGGTTCCCAATTACATTTTTATCTCATAATTGGTAAAAATTTCCCCAGTACTGGGGATTGAACACCGGAGCACACAAAAACACTGAAGGACATCTTTGTTTTTTTATTTTGAAACAGTGTCTTGCTAAGTCCCCTGGCTGGTCTCAAACTTGCAATCCTTCTGCCTCAGCCTTCCAAGTCACTGGGATTACGGATATGCATCATCACACCTGATGTAGCTGGTATATTTTCCACAAGAAAATCTTGGGTATAAAGTCTGTTTTGCCAAATAAAAGCATTAAAAAGTTATCACACACTATCAAATTTCATAAAGAAAGAACACTTTGCTGGTCATGATGGTGCACACCTATAATCCCAGAAGCTTGGGAGGCTGAAACAGGAGCATCACAAGTTCAAACCCAGCCTCAGCAACTTAGTGAGGCTCTAAGTAACTTAGATAGACCCTGTCTTAAAAAATAAAAAAGGGGGTACAAGGGATGTGGCTCAGTGATTAAGTGTTCCAGGAATCAATCCCTAGTACCAAAAAAAGAAAAAAAGAAAGAACAGTTCAAATCTAAGACAATATTTTTTAAAAAAAACAGAATAAAATATCATCCTGCAAATCAAATAATTTTAGCTGTATGAAAATTTACTAGGTTTCCTCATTTTACCAAAGATTAGCAAAGTTTTTTTCATAGACCTATTTGCAGATAATAGGAAATGTTTGTTATAAACCATTTAATTTGTTTCTTTCTTCTCCCAAATTATATAGAGTTGACTACTATTCTGCTTTATTTTTGTTTTAATTTTATAAATGTTTAAATCATCTCTCAACTTCATTTTGTTATCCAATTAATTTGTTAAGTCCTTCAAACTTTCCTCAAAGACTATTTATTAATTACAAGCTTTAAGTTATTTGTATGAATCCATGATGAACAATAAGCTATTTATATTTTAATGTAAAAATATACTGATATGAATATTCTAACATTATATATTAACCAAATATTAAAAATTCTGATACAGGAAGAAATTTCATTCCAGTTTCATTATAGGAAGTATCATTTATTTATGGAGCATCTATTCAGCAGTGAGACTATTTTAATAAAATTGGAGGTAATTTGCACTTTTGAAGCACAAAACAAGTATCTCATTTCTCCAAATTTAATGCAAATAAAGTGAAATTACAGTTAAAAGAATTTCTCATTAGCTAGAGCATATATTATTCAAAATTTTTGAATTTTAACTTTTCTTTTGCATATACTAGAATATATATGCCATGATATACATCTCATCTCCCAAGTATTTTAAGTTGCTTAAGTAGAAAAAAGCTGCAACAAAATTACAGAACAAACACAGCAGAAAAACCTTTCCAGTACACTTTCAAAGAAACAAAGAAGGCAGGGTTTACCTCAGATCTCTGCCAAGGAAGGAATGTGATCCTTCCACTGGCATTAGCAAAATCATCAACAAGGTAATTAATGCCATTAGATTCGATCTGTGAGATGGTGTAAAAAACATGCACATAATCCAGAGCTCCCCTGGTTCGCTCCACCACACATGAAATGGTAGATCCCTCCTCTGCAATCTGAAATGGAACATAAATTACTGACATGCGTTATAAATATATCTATTAAAATCGGTGATAAAATTAAAATCTTTCACGAAATCTTCTCTTTAACCTAAATTTATAACTTTCCACTTTTCTAAAAGGGACTAGAAGGCTCTACATTCCCCCAGGTATATTTCTGATTGCTAAGAAGTATTTACAATCATTTGTTTCCTCTCATTCATTCATATAGATAAATAAAGCAAATGAATTATGACCTCTAAACTGTATATGCTCACTCATTGAATCTCCTGTGTGCCACCACGGTGCTAGAATCTATGTTTACAAAAGATTTTTTTTTCCTTTCAAAAAATGCATAATCCTTTCTCTGCATAAACATAATCCTAAAGAGAAAGACAAACTTGGGATTTATTGATGATTTCAGCACAGACCAGACCACATGGGCCAGAGGTGGGGGGTAGAGAATGAAACCTGACATCAGGAAGAACTTTACAGACATAAGAAGCAATACAGTATATCTGGGGAATCATTCTAGGAATAATATAAAGTACCAAGTGGAGAGCCTCAAGGAATGCCTAATGTGGCATTAGATCAAAAAGGCCATTTGACAGATCAAAAAGGATATTTGATGTCATACTTAATATTTTTAAAATATTTTTGTCATACATATATACAAGTATAAAACACATGTGTATTTTTCAAGAAGGTAATGTTTTGATCTAAAAAATTTAATATCAGTTTAAATATGGAGCAAGAAATTGTAATATTTTAAAAAATAAGTCTTCATACTCTCAAATTCTCAGGCTATCAGTTCAATTTTAGTTTTATATTAGCAGATATGTAATTTGGAGGGAAAAAAAGGACAAAAAACTGAAGAGATAAAAATTCAAGTATTAGCTATGCACAGTGGTGCATGCCTATAATCCCAGTCACTGGAGAAGCGGAGGCAGGAGAACCACAAGTTCAAGGACAGCCTCAGCAAATGAGTGAGAGCATGTTTCAAAATAAAAAGGGCTGGAGAAGTAGCTCGGCAGTAGAACATCCCAGATTCAATCCCAAGTACCACAAGCAAAAAAACAATTTGAATAAAACCTGAATTTTGCATGTGCTTTTAAGTGCAATTTCATCCACAAAAAATATGGGGGACACGGGAAACTGAACCCACCCAAAACAAGCTATGTAGGAGCACACACATCTCCAACATCTACCATCTGCCTCAGTTCACCACATGTGCTGCTACCACACTTCTCTACTTCTACGGTTACGACTGTTCCTCCAATTTTAGATAACCTTCCTTCCTTCACTTTACAATGGCACACAAATTGAAATCCTTCCAATGCCAACTTTTACAAATATTCATAATGTCATTTTCAAGGTAATATGCTGTATATACTATAGTGTGGAAAAACTAAACATTTAATGTACACAATGTTTTAATGAGGTCCCTTTCTTTTTAAATGTCATTGACCAAGTTTTTGAGTAGTGTTCTCCTAACCCCATCTTTTCCATAAGCTCAATGTTTCTCACTATGTAATCTGGCATAACATGATGGCTTATAGGGACTCATCAACCATATCATGTTAGAATGAACTGTTCTCTGGGTGAGGCCATCCAGCCTTAAAGGGTTGGAGAGAAAAGGAGGAAGTAACAAAAAGACCCAGATGCTTAATACAGCATCCCATTTAATTTCCACATAAAGTTTTGCATCTGCATTTTCATACTGGCAGAATAGAAACTGAGCAAATGTCTGGTAGAAAAAGTATGGATTTAATGTCATAGACTCCTGAGGGGTGTCTTCATTCCAACACTTATCAAGCATTCTCAGTCTTTTCCTAAAGGAGGACCATAATGTTTCATGGACTCTGTGGAGATTTATTGCCCCTTAAAATACACACATACATGCATAATAAAAAGCTACATGAAAATACTATCTCACATTATAAGGAAATAAGCATGCATATATCATTAAAAAGCAAACTGATTTCCATATATTTCAATTCTCATTACAATAACAATGGATTTTCTCCATTTCCCACCCTAAATTTTTTTGAGAATGAATATTTTGAATGAGTTAAAGTAATAAATCATTCATCTAAGTATATAAATATTCAGCTCTTCCTTTCTCGGTAAGAGGCATGAATCAAATAGATCCAAAGCAGGAATCTGTGAGGGTTCCTTAGCCACTTAAATTTTTCCAAGTCAGAGAATAACCATGCAGCATCCAGGCCTAAGATAAGAAATTTTTGTTTGCAAGAATCACACTACATTTTTCAGTTAGTAAAAGCATCATCAAAATCTATAATTTTTTAATGTTTTCAGTTTTAAAAAGGAAAAAGCAATCACTATCCTTATAAAATAAGAGTGTGTATGGACACATGCTATATATCAAAATTGTATAGAAAATTTAACAGTTTAGACTATATTCCATAAAGCAAGCTTTATAAATTTCCAACTAGAGAAGATCCTTTAAATATCAAGGGTTTGTTTAAAAAAAATCACCTAGGATGCTAGGTAAAAATCTACCTTTAATTCTTATGAACTTAAAGGGCATAATATTTGAGGTTTGCTTTTAAAACTTTTCAGATGAAAAAAGATTGGCAAAAGCCTGATAATTACTGAAGCTAGGTGATGGGCACACTGGACCAGTAATTTTCTCGTGTGTGTGTGTGTGTGTGTGTGTGTATGAATGAAACTTTTCATCAAGAAAGATTTTTCATTCCACATTTTGCTTTTTCCCTCCCCCAACCAGGTACATTGATCCAGGAATGGGAACCTGAATCAAGGAGGTTTTCCAGTGGTATGCATTAAATATTTTCACTCAAGGTCTTTTGTAGACAACACCTCAAGAAACACCAGACTACACAATGTAATTATTAATATGAATAAGATTAAGGCAAGGGGCTAGGGTTGTGGCTCAGTGGTAGAGCACTTTCCTAGCATATGTGGGGCACTGGGTTCCATCCTCAGCACCCCATAAAAATAAATAAATAAAATAAATATTTAAAAGGACTAAAACAAAATTAAAACCTCAAAGTATTTTCTAATATAAATATTCATCTAATTGACATTTGAATCATGCTACAAACATTTAGGCCAGTGTGTGAAATGCACAAGATCCACAGTACTCTTCGAAACCATACTCAGTAATTTCACAATAGAAACAACAGTCCTCACCACTGTTTCCTCTTTCAACTCAGGAATTTGCCAAATCTTCCGATCAAGTATTAACAAAGGTAATCAAAAATACAGTTTTTAAAATGTATTTACTCGGAAAAATAAAACACAGTATTCTAAGCCATGAATTGTCCTCCTGCATTGAACAGAAGATTAGTGTTAAACAATTACAAACCCAGTTAATTTTTAATTTTCTTTCATGCTTGGGTGATGATCTGTGCTATCAGATTATATTGATAATCACTTATTTCATTCACATAACATATGGCAGGCACTTAAAAACAAACACGGTGTAAGAAAATGTAAAAGTGTAACATAACTCAGAGAAGTATTTTTAAAGGATCTCCCTTGCCTTCAGAAAATTTGAAAGGATCAGGAGGGGAAAAAAGTGGAATTTTCAATGTCTTTGCAACAATACAATGGAAAAGAATTTATGGAAATGACAGTAGTTTTTAATTGTGAAAAACAAGCAAGTTGAAGTGAGTGAAGACAATCCCATGCATAAAGTAAATCCAGTTCTCAAATATTTTCTTATAAGGACCCCCGAACAGTCATAAAATTACTGAGAACTTTAAAGGAGTTTTGCCTATACTGTTGAAGTCTGTTGATATTTATCATACGACAAATATAAAATGAACAAATTAAATATTATTTAATAACATACCTTAAATACCTATGAAAAATCCATTCTGAGCAACATATCTTTATAAGTAACTATATTTAAAAACAAAACAAAACAGTGATAAGATCACACTGTTTTACATTTTTACAAGTCTCTTTCTTATTGCCTTAACAAAAAACAGCTGGATTCTTATGTCTCCTTTTTGAACCAATTGTTGTTCTCTGTTATTTTACTTGAAGTATATGCAGACAATCCTGCCCTATCTAAATACATAATTGGAAAAGGATGAAGATTTGAAGTCTTTTTCAGATGATTGTATGTTTTTATCTGCAATAGTATACCAAAATTTGACAAGAGGAAGTTCCTCAACATTTAGCTGCAATGTTCAAGCATATTTTATTACATTAAAAAACATTGGCCTACTTTGTACTCTGAATCAATTTTTTACACATGCATAATTTTATAATAATATGCAATGATTATTTGTAAAATATTGGTTTACCGAGTTATACATATCTTCTCTTTGTTGACACATTTCATCATACAAAATAATTATACTGGTTGATATCACTGTCAATCTTATCTGAAAAGTCTAAGTAATGGGAAACAGTCAAGCTCACTTTGGCAGATAAAAGTGCTACAAAATTCAAATTTTCATTTGAAAGATTGAATTTTTCTTATTATCAGCAAGAACTGTCAGTTGTTTTTCTTGTAATCAATAGCTCACTCTGCTTATTTTCATGAAAATGTCTGCCAAATACGCAAGTCTGAATAACTAAATGTCAGTCATTTTAAGTGAAACTGGTGTTCCATGAAAACAGAAGCTAGTTAAACTCATGACTCAAAATTTGTATAAGCACTTTTCATGGAGACAATTACGATGTTCTATTAATATAGCAAAAGTACTTCATTTGTACTTCTTATATCATGAAATTAGCATGTTTTAAACTATGGATGGTGAATAAATAACTGGTACAATGTGGCACTGCAACGTTGATTTGCATAAATAAAAAAACTAAAGTATTATTTTAAAAGTTAGTTTTGACCTTGTGGACCCCCTGGAAAGGACCTCAGGAAACTCCAGGGGTCCTTGGAAATGGAATCTCTGGGTTACTTTGAGAATGACTTCAGTATGCAACCAATAAATATCATTGTTGTTTATGATGATATTGAAAATATTTGAGGATTCCTACCTCAAATCACAGAGATTAAATTTTCTATTAAATTTTTTAAGAATGAAACTGTGTAATCTTCCTGAAAGTCAACAAAAATTTTCCTATTTTAATCATCTAAATATTTCTTTCTAATGTGGACACATTCGATTTCCATTCCATTTTGTTCTTTCCAGAACTTCAGCTTGGGTACTATGGTCTATGGAGGAAATTTCTCTCTTCTGCATTGAAAGGCTTATCTAGTCATGTTCAAAGTCAGAAGTCAACAGGAATATAGCTACATACCTAGATAACTAAACCAATACTCACCACAATCTATCAATGAAATTTGAGAGACAAGCCAGCATTGAAATCTTAACTATAATGGCAGGTTTTAAAATTTTGTTATGTATTTTTTCCCATCAGTTTGGTTGTTCATGTAGTTTAACTTAGTCAAAATACATTTTAAATCTGAACTGCTGTTTTTTTCATGTTTTAATATTAAAATATATTCATAAGCTCCAACAAAGATTTATTGAGTAGTTATCATGCTCCATTCTTGGTAGTATAGATACAATAATAAACAATAAGACCATATTACACTCAAAGATCTTTCATTTTTGTGGTGGAGGGGGATAACCAGTAAATAAGAAGATTTTAAAATAACAGAGGGAATTTGGGAGTGTGATCAATGCTATGAAAGAAAAAATAAAACTATGGATGGATAAAGAGTTACAAGGCAGAAATAGAAATCAGTTACTTTAAATAAGATGTTCACACAGAAAATGTCTTTGGAGCTGAGGTTCCAATGACTAAACATGAAGATGTGGAACAATGGTGTTGCAAAGAGAGATCAATAATGCCCAGAGGTCAAAACTGAAGCCACACAAGTCAGACAGAAACCAAAGAAGAGAACAACATGAGGACAGATCTTGAAAGGAATCTGAGTTTGCGTGGCACCCCAATAGTTTTTATAACTTGATAAAAGCCATCGGTCTTTTTTAAAATAATGATATTAACAACTTAGAGAGAAAGATAGCAGCTTAGGATCACAAGACACAGGTATGTTCAAATTCCAGTTCTTCCCATTGTATCTGAGAACCAAAAGGGGAAATTAATATTCATTAAGCACTAGTAATCACTAAGCTACAAATCAGTCATATGACTTGATCATTTTCCACTTACTTCAACTTGGGTTATCTTCTTCTTGTGCCTGAAAATGTCAATTTCTTGATCTTTACTATAAAGAAACTAATAATTAATATGTGCTGCACCTATAATATGGACTTTCAGAAAGGCACATAAAATTTGATATATAAAAGTTCTCTGAACATTCATATAAAGTAGTTTCACTGTTGATGAACATCTCTCTTTCAAGTTGCAGATTTGTATGATGTTTGTTCTCCCTAGTTAAGAGGTACTCTACTTATGATATAAAAAATATGACCACCATTTGAAGATCTCTTATGATATCACCAAACCACAGAGCTAAAGGGACTATGTGACATTTCAGAGAGCCAGGCATTCCCATTTAAGCTACAATGATGCCTGTGCTGTAGATAAATTTTTCAAGTCTTATACACCCCTATTTTTCTTAATCATTTCAATTTACATAGACATTCTTCTAAATGTATTAGAATCAACTTGCAAAGGGAAATGTTCTCCTGTTTCTTGGCAACATCCACAGACATTGAGCTATTGCTGTCACACAAAACACCTGTGAAGTAGTTTCATTCACTCTCATATTACTGAATGGGAAACCAAGATGATTACTAATCTTTGAAAACATGGAAAGAACTGATAAGCACAGTAAAACTGCTAATGAATTTAGCTGGCCAAGAAGGTTGGCAAGAAAAGCATCTATAGACAACACTGAAGAATGTTATAACAACCAAAGTATGCTTTGGACAAGGAAAAAAACCTCAAAACTCATATTTGAATAAAATTTCATTAACAATTATATATACTAGCTTTCAATATATATTAGTTCATTTACTTATACAGTATCCAAAGCAATACCCAAAAGTAAATTATGTGTGGAATATGACTTGAATTTTCAAAATTACTTTATTAAAGTAAACATAATTTACTTTTTAAAAGTAAATTTTAAGGATAATTGCTAAGATTTACTTGCTGTCTTGTTTACTTTTTTTTTTTTCTTTTTTTTTAAGTACCAGGGATTGAACTCAGGAGCACTAAACCATTGAGCCACATCCCCAAGCCCTATTTTGTATTTTATTTACAGACAGGGTCTCACTGAGTTGCTCAGTGCCTCGCCATTGCTGAGGTTGGCTCTGAACTCGCGATTCTCCTATCTCAGCCTCGGGAGCTGCTGGGATTACAGGCGTGTGCCACCAACTCATTAATTTGAATCAAACTGTGAATTTATAAGGACAGAGACTGTAATTTATATTTGTAAGCACCACCTATACCACACACTTCTGGCCCAAAAAGTAAATACTTTGGCAATCTTACCAAATTAAAGAAAGCCCAGACCCAAACAATCTCACCCATAATAAAATTTTTAATTACAAAATTTTCCAGCTCACTGCTTACCTCTGGTATACAAGCTCCTGTGAAACCAAACAAGCCATTGGCATTGTCACTCTTTTGTATGATTAATCTTGCTGTAGTATTTTCTTCAGAAATGTGAGCTCCTCCATATACAGAGACGAGTTTAAGAATGAATAACTCTTCTCCTTCCTCTTCATTGTCATCTCTTGCAGAAACAATAAATGATTTGTTAGTTTCTCCCTGTCTGAACTCCACATATCCAGAAATCGGATGTAAATCATTCTTTGAAGGCATAGCATGAAGTTCATAAATTTCTTCAAGGGTCAGTTTCCTCTCATAGGACCTTACATCCTGCATCAGACCTGTAAACCGGTCATTACCATTCATTCCTGCCCCAATTCTCAATATTCCAGGACCTGAAATGAGACAGAGGTTTAAATCTACATATCAACTGTCATGTACTAAATTGTAACTTAATTTAGAAAGCAATCCAATCTTATTGAAAAAATATTTTTATATGTAAAAATTTAATATAACTGATATACAAATTAAGGTTATGTTCTACTATGATAAACAATGAATCTATTAAGCAATAACTAGAATTTATGAAATTTTGTACTAACGAAATTAACAACTATCTTCAAATTAAATAATAGCCTTATAAGTCATTCTGTCAGTCTGTCTAAAACCATTTTAGGATTTAAAAATAAGGGGCTGGGGATGTGGCTCAAGCGGTAGCGCGCTCACCTGGCATGTGTGCGGCCCAGGTTTGATTCTCAGCACCACATAAAAACAAAGATGTTGTGTCCGCCAAAAACTAAAAACTAAATATTAAAAAAAAACTCTCTCTCTCTCCTCTCTCTCTCAATCTCTCTCTCTCTATTTAAAAAAAAGGATTTAAAAATAACTACACACATATACACATAATCATACATGTATGTTTGCTTGTGTGTATGTGTATTTGGATACATATTTCTTCATAACTTTTTATTAAATTTACTTGCCCGTCTAAAAATGGAATGGTTTAGTTCACTCACAACTTTAAAACTTTAGTATTCCTATTCTTAGAGAACTTCAAAGCTTGGTGTATTAGAAACTTATCTTGAGCTAAATGAAGTAAGAATTCAGAAAAAAAAAAATAGTTTCCATGGGTCAAATATATTTCTTTATCTAAATAACTAGTGGAATAAATACAGAAATCAAAGCATTTCTTCCCAGAAACATTATATGAGTCTTATGGACTTTTTATAATAACATGCAGCCCAACAATGTTACTTCAATCTCAATGACAACACTTCTCAGGATTTTACCAGTTCTTGTTCGTCTCCTTATTCCTTGCCTAATAATTCAGCTAAGATAATGAATTATGTAAGGTGAGAGTTTGGCAGTGATTCTGGAAAAGAATGCACTAAATGTTTCCCATCAATAATCTCAACGAAGGCAGTTTTACAAATTGTTAACCAGGCTGCTCCTTTAGTGAAGTCACAAGTATTATACACATTATCACAAGTATACCTACTATGGAGACCACCTTCCTTCCCAGTAAACCAGAACCACTCCTCTGAACTCCAGGCTGGTGATAAATCCTATGATGTGCTCTCTCCTCTAGAGTTATTTATCAACTTTAATTTAATGACGTAAGTTTCCCAGTCCTCATAAAACTATCTGTTGCAGCCAAGAGACTGCATAGAGTCAAGGATAAAGAAGTGATCAGCTCTTCTTTAGTTTTGTTTCTGTGATAAACTAAAACAATACTGAGTTAAAAGATTATATTCAGGTTTTGGCTCCTCTATGACTTGGCCATGTGATGCTAGTTAATTTATTTACCAATTCTGACTTGTATTTTCTTACCTATAAAATATTTAATAAATTATAGTGAAGTTAAAATTTGGTAATGTATGAAAAAAGCCATTTAAGTATAAAACACTATATAAATTTGAGGCATTCTAAATGCTTTGTTTCTATGACTACTTCTCTGGAACAAACATCATCAATATTTCTCTAATTTTAGTGTCATCTATTTAAG
This sequence comes from Marmota marmota marmota, assembly GCF_001458135.2. Classification (NCBI taxonomy): domain Eukaryota; kingdom Metazoa; phylum Chordata; class Mammalia; order Rodentia; family Sciuridae; genus Marmota; species Marmota marmota. The sequence continues at coordinate 49,786,494 of NW_026000026.1, read as the reverse complement.
CTAAAATGCTAAATCATCCAAAATAAAAAAAGTTATAGACTCTACAATGTCATAATGGTCCTTTCGGAATGGAGAGAACATGGTAATATTCACCTTACATTTTTTTAAAATTTATATATATTTTTTTAACCTTTATTTTATTTATTTATTTTTATGTGGTGCTGAGGATAGAACCCAGCACCTCGCACATGCTAGGCGAGCGCTCTATCACTGAGCCACAATCCCAGCCCTGCATCGTAATATTATTCTATGCTTTTTAAATTTTGTAAAATGCATATATATTACTTTGACAAGGAAGTAAAAATTGGTGATATATATATTTTTATAGATATAAAAATTTCAACAATACACTTAATGTTTATAATGGTGATCTTAGAATTATGGTAATGAGAATGATTGTTATTTTTTGTTTTATATGTGTACTTTTAAATTTTCCTTGATTTCTGTATTGACCGTACAATTATTTCTTTAAAAATACAAATTTTTGAAACCATCACAAACCTACCAAAATGGTTTTCTAAAGATAAAATAAGCATTGGTGAAATGGTACTTTGATACACCAAAAGTGAGAATATAAATAGGTTCAACTATTTTGGAAAACTGGTAGGTTTTATCTATTAAAACTGAATAAACACACACACACACACAATGATTCAGCAATTCCATCCCAGGAATAGACAGCAGAGAAAATTTCATCCAGAAAACATATATAAGAATATTCAAGAGAAATGCTGAATGTAATAGCCAAAAATTGGAAACAACACAAACAAATTTAAAATACCATGAAAAAATACTGTTCTAATTACACAATGGAATACTATAAAAACATGAGCATGAGGTATGTAAAATAGGCAAAAAATATGGATGAGCCTCAAAAACAATGCTGAGCAAAATAAGTCAGACATTCAATTCTATTCACCTAAATTTTAATACAGGAAAAATCAATATTAATGCTCTTAAAAAATAGCAATCATAGGTGGGCAGGGTAGTAAGTTACTAACTAGAAAAGAACCACCAGTTACTTCTAGAATGCTCTATTTCTTGATCTGAAGGCTGGTTACACTATGTGAGTGATGAAACTAATGATATTCAAGTTTTATAATTCATCTATCTGTACTTACAATACTTATCATTTATACACTTTAATATGTTTTCCTTTAAATTAACATATAAAAACACATAGGGTACATCTGATGTTTCAATACATATGTACAATGTGCAATGATCAGATCAAGGTAAAAGGCATATCTATCACCCAGACATCATTTTTCATGTCGGGACGTGCAAAATTCTCTCTACTAGTTATTTTGAAATATTCAATTATTTGTTGTCAACTACAGTTAACCCAATGTGCTATGTAAAATTAGAAGTTATTCTACACCCCTGTACCCATTAATCAACCCTCTCTCTCCTACATCCTTCCCAGCTTCTGGTCACCACGATTCTATTTTCTACTTCTACAAGATTAACTTTTTAACTTTCACATATAAATAAAAACATGTGATATTTGTTTATGCACCTAATTTCCTTCTCTTAATATAATGTTCTCTATACTTCTATTCATGTTAGAATTTCATTCTTTTTGTGGCTGAATAATATTCCATTGTGTATATATATTTTTCTCATCCATTCACCTAGAATAATTCCATACACTGTCCACTATGAATAGTGTTTCAACAAATGTCACTTCGACATATTCAGTTCAATTCCTTTGATTTGGATATATACCCAGTGCAATTGCAGGTTCACATGGTAGTTCTATTTCTAGATTTCTGAGGAAAACTAGAATACTGTTTTCCACAATGGCTATACTAATCCATATTCCTACCAGCAGTGTATGAAAGATTGCCCTTCTCCACGTCCTCACCAATATTTGTTATTTTTTGTCTTTTTGATTACAGTAACCATTGTAAGTGGGTGAGATGATATCTCATTGTGGTTTTGATTTGCATTTCCCTGATAATTTGTGATATTAAACATTTTTTTCATGTAATCTATTTTGAGAAATGTCTGTTCAAGTAATTTGACTAATTTTTAATTTGATTATTTGGAGGGTTTTGCTGTAGAGTTGTCTGAGTTCCTTATATACTACAGAAACTAATCCCTTACTGGATAAATATTTTCTTTTTTGCAGATATTTTCTCCCATCCCATAGTTTCCCTTCTCTTATGTTGAATTTTATTGAATGCTTTGGCTGTATTGATTGAGATGACCATATGGTTTTTAATCCTTCATTTTGTTTGTGTTTGATATTGATCAATTTGCATATCTTGAAACATCTTTAATTCCTAGCAATAAATCCTATTTGATTGTGTGTATGATTTTTTTTAGGTGCTACTGGATTCAATTTTGCTAGTATTTTTTTGAGGATTTTTGTACCTCCATTCATCAGGGATATTGACCTGTGCTTTTCTTGTTGTGTATATTCTTGTTGGTTTTGTGTCAGGACAATGCTGACCTCAAAAATGAGCTCTGGAGCATTCCCCCTTTCACTTCTTTGGACTAGCTTGAGAAGTATTGACATTATTTCTTATTTAAAAGTTTGGTAAACTTCAGCACTAATGCCATTTGGTCTGGTCTTTTCTTTTTGGAAGACTTTCTATTACAGATTCAATCTTGTTAATTGTTGTTGGTCTGTTCACATTTTCTGTGATCTCTTGGTTAGATTTTAGTAGGTTATATGTGTACATAAATTAATCCACTTCTAGGTTTCCAGGTTTTTGCATATAGTAGTTCATAATAGTTCCTAATAATTATTTGTATTTCCCTAGTATCAGATGAAATGTCTCCTTTTTCATCTCTGATTTTATTTATTTAGACTCCCAAAGACCAATGGTGCGTCAGTGGGGGTGAGCCTCTGCTTTTCTGGGCCACAGTGATCTAAAAGTCTGAGAAGAGGAAGAGGCTATTCAACTGCTTTTTGAGGCAATGGAGGATGGATAGGGATGCTCAGTTGCTTCTTGGGTGCCTCAATGGGCCAAGCTACTCAGGAAAGGTTGCTTGGCTGCTTCTTGGGGTTGTGGGTGGATACATGGGGCTTCTGTGTGCTGAGGTACTCAGGCACTTTAGTATATTTTGTAATATATGTTATATTTCATTGATAACTTCAAAAAAATAAATACATATGTGGTTTTAATTTTTTCTTTCCAAGTGACACATTCAAAAATAGTATAAGTTCTTTGCAGGAAGCCAAACAAAGGAAAGAAATACCAGTATTCACAATCCCCAATCTTTTTCATTTTTGTTCTACCACCATTACTTTCACTAAAGGAATCAAGGTTAATAGATGAAAGTGTGAAAATACATTTTCATCTGTTAACCTTAATAAAATAGAATCAAATCATAAAACGGAGTGAATTGGTGATATAATAGATAAAACCAACATTTGTGTGTATACATACACACAATCAGAAAGTGAATAATTCAATGCCATAGAATATTTCTAAGCACAGTCCTTGGGCAGAAATTGGTAGATGTGTACATGATGTTTGTTTTTTTCTATATTATTTATTCTGGAAAAACTGCAGAAGTTAACACCTAATGGTGGAGATTCAGAGGGAAAATACAACACTATAGCCACTTAATCTCTGTTCTATCTTCTCATTTAATATAAAATAGAATCAAATTATAAAATGGAGTGAATTGGTGACATAATAGATAAAACCAGCATTTGTGTGTATACATACACACAGATGAATTACTCATGGAAACAGTATGTGGTTTGTCTTAAAGCCAACAAAAATGATCTCTTCAAAACACTCCACAGAATTCACTAATTTATCTCCTAATACTATAAATACTGTAATTATTTTAATGTGATTTTTCTCCTGATTCCTTTTTACCTTATGCCTACCCACATCTACTTCCAACTACACTGAATCAGTAGCAGATCCCCAGGTACAATACTCTGCTTCATATGTCTACAGTTTTGCTATTCTTCTGCCTGAAAAATTATTCTCTACTACTCACGAGAGGAATAAATGATCTCCTTTAGAGTTTTTTCAATAAATGATCCTTCTTTAGAGTTTTTTCATTCTTTCTAAATTTATTACAGTAATCTGTCTATACCTCTTCTAAAGCCTATTTATGAGCAAAGACTATTTGATGCATCTCTGAAACATTTAGTGCAGAATTTATCATGGTCTTGATAGGCACATCATTTTGTTCAAAGAAAATAAGGCAATACAAAAACAGTTTTTAAATATCTGCAAGACTAGTATGGCAATATGTAAAAACGTGGATGTGTAACCGATGTGATTCTACAATCTGTATACAGGGTAAAAATGGGAGTTCATAACCCACCTGAATCAAATGTATGAAATATGATATGTCAAGAGCTTTGTAATGTTTTGAACACTGATAATTAAAAAAATTAAAAAATAAAAAAACAAAAAATAAAAAAATAAATATCTGCAAGCTTTTTTTAAAAAAATCAAAATTTAGTTGAAGATTTTAGAACCTAGAAATTTCAAAGTCCTAGTTGCAAAGATGACACTCACCATCACTAATGGCTTCCCCTTTCAGACTCTTGATTCCTCTTGGCATTGCATTTCCATCCAAGTAGAATTCAATTATACCATCGTCCACGATAATTAGAAGATGAAGCCAAACACCTTCTTCTAAATATTTCTTGACTGTTGTCTTGGCGATGTATGTAGCATTGGATCCCAAAGTTTTATAATGAAGGGAAAATGTCACATGGGACTCATTTGTTTGAATTTTCACCCCATAGTAGATGCTTCCATTACCATTATCCTTTGCTAGAACAAATCCATTTGTATTGGCATTAGGCATTACCCAAGCTGAAAATGTGAAGTTGGCAATCGTGTTATTCCTAGAGGGGTGATATTTTGCATTAACAGTCCCAAATGCACCTTCCAGTCCACTGAAATACAAAGCATCTGTTCCAGTATGGTGACGCCGCATGTGTGGTTGTAAATGCACAGTGCTGGGGAAAATTCCAACCAGTACAAAATCTATCATTGGGGGCAGACCAGACATGAACTCACTGGACACAATTTCCCAGCCTACTCGTACATCACCAAAGACACCTTGTTGCCTCAAAATGGTGAAGTTGGTAATATAAGACATGTCATCTTCTGAGAGCACATCTTCTGCCACTTCTCTCTCTAAGCACTCTGAATCCAAGATGAAAATTCCAAAAGGGTCATCATTGAATGGAATCATTACTGTCACCTGAAGGTTGGTTTCTGCAAGTTGGCCTCCAGGACCTGGGGACCCACCTGTAATAAGAAAATTTGTAATGAATGAAAAACCAATTGAAGTACTTTCCAGTTTAACATATAAAAAATTGTAGCATATGAACTTCTAGTTAAATAATTTATGCATCCTCAATGAGCAATAGTATCACCATGTAGCTTTCATCACACTTTTGGGGACATATCAAATAACACTGATTCATCACAATTTTATAATCAGTCAACCCTGAACAAAAGCTATAAACTGGAGATGTTAAATTCCTATGCTTAAAACCAGAAGTGACAGGAAAGCAAATCGTTTGAATTATGGCAAAGCTTTAAAACACTATGAATTTGTACTTCCTAACTTCCTTTAATGTTTTAGGAGAAATACAACATTTGATGTAGAAAAAGTCTATTCACAAGTTTCATGGTGAAGGTAAGCCTCTATCTATAAAACTGAACCCAAGTAAGACCATAAAATGAGACTAAAAGCAACACTTTGGGGCTGGGGGTTTAGCTAATTGGTAGAGTCTGTGCTTAGCAAACACAAGGCCCTGGATCTACCCCCAGCGTAAAAAATAAATAAATAAAAATAGATAATAATTCTACCAAGAAGGGTACTTTGATATTTAAAATCAGAAAATCAAGATAGACACACTTCTTTCATCAATTGGATTTAAGTTATAAAATATAAAATTTTGTTGGAAAAATAAGAGATGGAAAAACACAGCACCTGTAATGTTTATGAGCTTTAGAATATAAAATTCATTGAATTCGGGAATTTTATCTGGAAAAGCATGGAGAATTATTAGTTTTGCTCCTTCTCCATCCATGAAATTAACAGTTCCTGAAGTTTCATAGAATTCTTGTCCATGTTGCAGAACAGAATCATTCTGGAACAGCTGCCAAGCCACAGTCACATTACCAAAATGTCCTCGGTGCCTCAAAATCCTACATAATAAATTGAATAAAATTAGTTTTTATGAATGCATAGGAAATATAACTCTAGTGGAAGCAGTCAATGCTATCTCCTTAAGTGAACTAGCCAACCAAGAGAAGATGAAATAGAACTTTCAATACACAGAAATGTCAGCTGAAAAGTCTTCAAAGCAGAAACTTGAATACAAATTCTAAGGTCAAGTGGAAAATATTTTAATGATAACTAATGATTTTTTTTCAAAACAAAAGTACAGAATAAGAGCAGTCACTGTGTCATTTTAGAAATGTTTCTGACGATTTGGATAATTTGTATTTTTCAATCTTGACAAATGATGGAACTGGAGTGAGGAGAGTGAGCAGAACAATTTCTGCTTACCAGCTGCAGTGTTTTTGTTTCCATTGATTCTTGTTTAGACAAATGGCAACAGCATAAACAGAGTTCATCACTCATTGAGACTGAAACTTTAAAATTATTCAATTTTTGATCAATTTTTTTATTTTTGAAGGATTAACAAGTATTTCAAATTTTCAGTACTCAACAATTTTTTCATTCTACCCAATTTTTAATTTCCTCATCCAAACAGGCTTACCAAAATGCATTAGTCTTTCCTTCTTCCACTGCTTTGTCTATAGGCTCCAGAGAAAAAATACCATTTGGGTCATCATTAGCTTCAATTATGACTGTAGCTATTCCATACTGATATATTACTGTATCACCTAAATTAAAAATGGAAAAGTCAAAGCAATAAAAAAGTAGGTAGCTTGCTATTTTAATATTTTTAAATTAAGAAATAGTTTTATAATTACAATCAAATTTTCTGCAAGAATTTCCTCAGTGAAGGTCACACAATAAGTGTAAAATATTGCTCTATTTCTCCAAAGATGTTTATGTGTGTGTGTGTGTGTGTGTATACACACACACACACAATACATACATATATATCTGCATGTTTATGTACATTGTGTACAGAGATAACTAGTTTATTGTGAAATAGTTCCTTTTATCCACTGAGAATACATTTAGTTACAGAGGAACTAATTTACTTAAAAACAAACAATACATTTCTTCCAATAAATACATTGCTACAATAGCTTAATTAAAAATAAAAGTTTTTTTCTAATTTCACATTTTTAGGACGATTCATTTATTGCACAAAAATAATGAAGGATTATTTTTGTGCATTAAAATGCTCCTGTCCATGTTTATTGGAATCATCGGCTCAAGCATTTATCTTAGGTCTCTTCCTTCAAACAGCAGAGTCTGACCTGGTCATACATAGAAATAAGCAATTCCAGTGGTGTCAAATTGAATTCCTTTCTTCTCCACACTACCCATATGTTTGGTCTCTTCATCTTACTTCCCTGAAGTCCCCACCACTTTACTTTTGCTCCAAGGGCACTCCATGTGAACACAAGTCCTGCCCAGCTTCACTCTCCTGACTAACTCTTACCACTCTTGAGGACCTGCTTCAAGCAGCAGCTTTTCTGGAATCCTACCTTGACTCCCCAGGCTAAATACCTCTCCACTGTGTTCCCACAGTACTTTGCTCTCTGTTGATCTATCACAACAACTGTCACACTACACTAGTGTCCACACACACACACATACATAAAGATACCCATAAATCCATTGTAAGTCCCTTGGGCAAATGATTCCTATTAAATTCTATACCTAGAAGAACAGATACTCAGTCACTGGTGTTCAGAGTTATTTATTACAGAACTGATACACATAAAACTCTTATTATTAGAAGAGGACAAAACCTCTGACTTTGTCATGGGAACAAATTTCCAAGTTTGCTAAATTATACATAGAAAACTAACACATCGGGAAAAAAATCATATAAATATATGATTGTAATCAATGTCAATCAACAATTAGCCAATGGAAAGAAAATATACATTTTAAATTGTGTAGAAAATGCTAAAAACAAAAATAAAAAAACAAAGAGCATATCATAAAATCTAATAAAAATAAATAAAAAATGATAAAAAACGAATTTTAGCAGGATTCTCCTATCATGTACAATTATAATGCAATATGTCATAGGCGGTGCTTAAAGCTCATTCCGTTCCTTTATAAGATGAACCAATAATATTTAACAGGGGCTTTAAGGGTAGCCACAGCTTTTTATCCATTTAGGACATGTACTAGGAGCAATAGTTCTTAGGCATAAACACCTACGGTCAGCACTAGGTCATGCAGTGTGATGTTTGTTCAGCCCTCCCACCACAGGCCCAAAGGCTCATCAGGTTTGGATGCCATATCAGAGAAAAGAAAAGGAAGACAGAACTAAGAAAAAAAAAATGCATGAATACATAAATTCTTGTCATTCAAATCTTCATATCTAAAGTAATTACATCCCTATATGTCACCATGTTTGGAAAAGTGTCAGAGGCAAATACAGGGAGAAGCATGTAATTCTTCCTATGAAGAATTCCTATGGTAATGTAATGCCACCTCAGACTGGCAACACCCGTACTTCAGGCCAGTAACCCAGTCACTTCTGTGTGCACTTGTATGTGCACTTGTGCTTGCACGCTCTCCCTCTTTTTCTCTCTCTCTCCACACTACCCACCTAACTCTCTCAAAGTCAAAATTCTTCCCCAATAACATAGTTTACAAAATTCACTGAAACTCTTTGAGGAGTCATTTTCCATTCTCTTTATAAGAAATTCAGGATACTTTAATCTACTATTTAATCAATAGTGAAATTTTGTTTCTGATAATATTTTAATTAATTTTAAACCCAAAAATGTTTGAAATACAAAAATTTCACCAGAATTATGCCAAGTAGTTAATAAGTTATTGTTAATAAATATTAATAAATGTCATCCAGAGCTTATTTCTAGAGCAAATGGTTGTAGGATGAATGATCTCATTCCTTCATAACTGTTGTGTTCTTCCCATTAAAAATTTCTGGTTTTCCACTTTTACTTCAACAAGATTATTTTATCTATAGCAATTTCTTTCATTTTAATATTGGGAAAATAATTGGACTTACCAAATTTTTTTGGTCTATGTAAGTCTATTTTTTGCAGTTGTGAGATTTCTTTTGTGGTCATTATTGTACAAAGTCATTTTTTTCCTTAAAGATGATAGATTTTAGTTTCCACTTTTTGGGGGTATTCTTAGTTAAATCATGTGAAAAAATGAGAAACAAAAAGACAAAAGGGGAAAGAGGGGAAAGAGGAAGAGAGTCAGCAACGAAGAAAGTCAAGAGACAGGAAGATGGAGAGAAATAGCAAAAAGAAATATCAGGAGATCTTTCATTTTCTCTGCTTCTTTAAATACCAAAAAGCACGAGGTAGAACACAAGATTGGCATTCACACTGGGCATGACAGGCAGGCACTACAGTGTCCCAGTGTCAGGGGTTATTGCTCACATGGGGTAAGGGACCCTCTCCATGGGAACTAAGCTTGGTTCTGGGTGCTGGAGCCGGAGTGGGGTGCTCAGAGCAGGAAGTTAAAATCCTGGTGGGGTAATCCCTGAGTAACCTTATTGTAGAAACAGAGAAATAGAAGCAATGAGAAAGTGGTTACACACAGGGGAAGTTGGTCACGAGCATAAATATATTAAAGATAATGGGAACTAGATTTCTTAAGGAAATGACAAAAATAGAAAGGGAGGAAACTAGACTGAACCTGATATATTGGATAGGAATGGGAACAATGGCATGAACTGATGATCTTCAACATACATAAGCACAGAACTATAAATGCATGTACATGTATGTACATGAAGGGCATATACCCCCATCTGCACACTAACAGAACCCAGGAAGATCAAAACCTCATTAATAGTGCCCAGATTCTAGTTACTAAATAACTTTCTTCACTACAAGGAACCAGGGCTTCTTGGAAAATGGCTAATTTCAGGAATGTAACAGGAAAAGTACAAAATGAGCTTGGAAGAGCTTGTAATGTCAGAAAGTAAGAAAATGTCCAAAAGACAAAGAAAGTCATCTGAAATAGGTTACCAATGGTCAAATCTGGCGCACTGTGGCCCTGAAAATAAATGATAGTAGTGAAAAATAACTCACTGCGTTAAATAGAAAGTTTAAGTCCATATGATAAATGTATCAATGAAAAGACTGAATATTTTATGAGTAACAAGACATTTTCATAGTTTCAAAGTAACTCCCCACAAAATATTTATTAATCACAATGGGAAACAAAGCACAGTAGAGAAGACTGAAGGTCATCACCTAAATTGTGGTCAAAGTGAACAGAATAATGAAGAGGCAAATCAGAATCTTGTGATGATTTTATAAAGGGATGGATGATAAGAACACAGAATTATTTCTGTGAAATTCCTACCAAGGATTCAAAACCTGAAACCAATAATAAAGGAACAACAAACAAACTCAAAACGAGGGACATCCTAGCTTGTGGTCTTCTACACTCAGCAAAGACTGAGGAATTCCTTCAGACTGACAAAATTAAAGGGACATTAAAATTAAATGCAATGCATAATTAAGGAAAGGATGATTTTTCCAGAATGATATTAAAACAACCAGGGCACTATGAATGGGACCTGGGAAAATAACCCCATAGATGTTAACTTCCTGATTTTGGAAAGTTATGTTGTGTTTATGTTGGAGAATGTCCTTGACGGCAAGAGATACACACTATAATGTATTTAGCAATGATGGGACATCACATCTTCAACTTACTCTCAAAATGTTCAAGGGAAATAGTTCCTTGTAACCCCAAAAGAACAAAATAAATATCAAGAAAAGCTACAGCCTTTCCAATTTACTAAAGACAGAGTCAATACATTCTCAGGGTGCACAGAGCAGAATCAAAATATCCTTCATTTATGGAATGGAAAAGAAGGAAGAGCACATCTTTTCCCCCTTGTAAATTGCCACTCATTTAGGGATAACTCCAGAGAATTATCAAGGAGCCAATTAGAGTCAGCTGCCTACAGAATTAAGCTTCCAGACCAAGTGTGCCATTCTTCCAGATAGAGGAAAAAGCATTACAGGACACTACTAATCCCTAAGCAATGGACCCATAGACAATGCCCGTAGCACCTATAGGTTCAAGACCCACTGCTTTGGGACTTTATATAAGAATTTTCTATTTTTGTAATATTATGAAAGAAAGGTTCAAAAGCATAGCAGGGTGTATATGACACAAGAAGTTTTAACACTTATATCATTCATCTCATTCCTTAAGAAAGCAGTAGAAGACACAATTTTGTTCATGGACAGTCACAGAAAGTACAGCTGGCACAACTACTGGACAGCGGTACTTAATGTCAGAAAAGAACTGAAGGCAACAGATCTACCATAACAACACAGTGTGCTTACCTGTTGAATTAAAGAGGATTATATAAAAAGGCTCATCTGTTTCGGGGATACCATCTTCATTAACATATACAGATAGGCTCTGCTCTCTACTTCCAACCTCAAAAATGAGGGTTTCCTCTTTTTCAGCCAGAACAAAGTCTCCCTCTTTGGCTGTGGCCTTCCCATCTATAGTAGCATACTGGACGGTACAGATAACATCTGCAGATCCATTTCTGAGGACTGTAAAGTTAGCAGTCTCTCCTTCCTGAACCCTCACCACACGAGGCTCTGAAATATCCATAGAGAAGGAACATGTGAGCCTTCAAGATTCCATCTATGTATTTCCAGATCACCTTTTTCTTTTCTTAACAAGAAATTCCCAGTATTCTCTGTGCTTAAAATTTTTGCTCTGGGGCTGGTGCTATAGCTCAGTGGTAGAGCACTTGCCTAGCACGTGGAAGACACTGCGTTCAATCCTTAGCATCACAAAAATAAATAAATAAAATAAAGGTATTGTGTCCCCCCCAAAAATAAAAGAGTTGGCTCTGTTTCCAGCTCTGTCATGAAGCCCCTCTGATTACTTCAACCATCAGTGGCCTTTCTTTTCCCTTAATTCCTACAAAATCCATTGTCTTCAGCATTCATTGTCTGACAGCACCCCTGTCAGTAAATTATGTATTATTTAAAATCTTCTGCCTACCTGTTTGTATATATCATCTTGTAGCTGAAGTTATAAGGTCTCTGAGAATAGGCCTGGATATCTTGTTCTATTTTTTCTACAGCACTTGGCAGAAGCCTGAGTATAAGACTAATTCATTAAGCACAAATTCACTGGAGGCTAAGAATTGTAATCCACAAAATTCAAGAGGTTTAAAAGGTTCCCACATCAGTAAACTGACCTTTATACAACTTACAAAAGTGGGATTTAAGAAAGAATTAGACATCAATTAAATCTCATCAATAAAAGATGCCTCATATAGCAAAAGACAGTTCTAAAAAAAAGCAGTAAATAGAGAATCCTTAACTAATATATCCATTAAATATTAGCTACTATAGTTAAGTGGTCAGTCACTAGGTACAATATCAGGTCCCAAAGTGGCCAACCTCACGCAGAAGTGTTTTCCTCACAGAAGAAAGATATACCTTGGCATTTAAAAGGAAGAACTAGAAATAACAAAAAGCACTTAATGTTACTTTCATTTTGCTTCAGAAGATATTTTGAAAAATGGTTTAAACTTCAAAGAGACTGAATAACAATCAGTGAATGAATCATGAAATAATATACAAGCATCAATTAATTACATTTTATTTAAAATGATCAGTTACAATTAATTTAAAATATACTGTTTAAGAAAGAAGCAAACTCAGTCAAATAAAAATAGCAATACCACCTGCAAAATAAATGGGATCATCATTTCTTCTAATCCTTAGAGTTGCAGTTGTTTTATTTCCCACTTTAGCTCCTCCAGTGGCATTAAGTAGGATAATGGTAAATTCCTCCATTTCCTCTGGAATCTTTTGGAAAAATGGTATCCATTTTAAATCAACTGATTTATACATATAATTACATTATGTATTCCTAAATTATTATTTCTTTTTTTAAAAAAGTTCTATTAACAGTACTAATCTTTACTTCCATTTCTGAGGCTGAAGCTTATGAAAGTATTTCTACAAGACTTAGAACCCCCCCCAAATATTTTAATTTGTATTCATCTAAACAAGCACTTTAGGTGTAATGGAAGTATACATATTTTGTCTTACATAAACTAAAAATAGATATGACCTATATCTATATGTATATAGATATAGCATATGTCTACAACTTTATATAGATATAGGATATATCTATTTATGTATCTATATGTACATACATATATCCTATACAAGTATAGGATATATATATACATATATATATATATATATATATATATATATGATATATCTATATATATATGAGTGTTGTATATATTATTTCTGTAAGAAAATGGTAAACACATTTTTTTTTGCTTATAAGAAAAAAATGGAGCATAACAAAATGAGCACTCAAAAGCCTCTTACATGGTTTACTGAGCTTTCACACAAGCCAGTAATAGAGACCTTACTTCAATGTCCTAAAAAGATGAGATATCCACATCTGAGCTTAAGTGAATCCCAGGTAGGCACTGTTTCTCTCTTACATCATTCTTATGAGCTATGCCTCTCCTCACCCTAAAATACAAAATTGCTGGTCTGTGGGAAAAGAGACAGGCCTTCAGAGATGTTCTAAGTGCATAATCCTGAGGAAGGTTTACTCTCATCACTAAGTTCTTTCTGGTTTTTATCATTAAGATGAAATAGCTTATTGGATGCACAATCAACCCTTGGCACAGTGTCCTGATTCTCAGAATGCACCAGGGTACTCAGAACATGGCCTTTCTCCAAAGAGTCTAAACACAAGCTGAAGCTTAACCTCTCCCATAACCACAAATCCCTGAAGTTTGACACATGAATTTCACCAACCACTATCAGTTCTAAGAGTAAAGAATGACTCAGAGAAACCAAAAGCATAACATTGCCCTTTTGCCTCAATCAGACACTGTCTTACCTGAGCTCTTTATATACACTTTTAACACAAAATGTATTACCAGATGTTTTGTGCTTTAATAAAAGGTAGAGATTGATCAACTACAGTAAGTGGAGAATTATACATGCAACATTTACCTCATCTGGAAGGGAATAAATGGTGATATTTTTTGAAAATTCCTTATCTCCAAAGAAAATTGTCCCTTGCACAGGAATTACGTCTTGTGTAAAGTCTGGACTAACCACCCATGAAACACTAACATCACCAAAGTTTCCTCGATGTCTTATTACGCCATAAACAGCTGTGAAATACAAACAGGTAAACTACATATGAACATTCACTAAACATTAAAACTAGTAAAGAAATCGTTCAAATAAAGTAAAAATAATACTTTGTTATAATAAAATCTAATTTAATAAAAGCCAATTTGCTTAGCATATCCCCCAAGGTTCACATAAAAATATATTATCCTATTTCCTCTCTATAGATATAAAATTAATAAAATTACAAGACTCAATATTTTCCATCATAGTATGGGATCTTAAGAGTCATTTGGCATGGAGACAGATGGTGATTAATTAAATACAACTATCATAAAGTCCTGTAAGAATATCTGCCAAAGGCATTCAAAGGAAGTCTGACCTACCTACTCAGAGTGATTTCCCTGCCCTGACAAGATTTCTTTAAAAACAATATCTTTCTCAATGAATGCAGTGGTGCACACCTGTAATCTCAGTGACTCGGGAGGCTGATGCAGGAGGATAGCAAGTTCAAGACCAGCCTCAGCAACTCAGCAAGACCTTGTCTCAAAATGTAAAACTAGCTGGGTGTACTGGGGTTGTAGCTTAGTGGTACAGGACTTACCTAGAATGTATGAGGAACTGGTTTAAAAATAAATAGACAGATAGATGGAATATTTCTTAATTCTTGCCACTGCAATATTTTCCAGCAGTAACTCCTAGCTTAATGTGTTCTCTATTGACTCATGCCTGGGTGTTTGAGGGCTCTGCATATGGTTAATCGAAATAAAAATATAACTAAAAAATATATAAATAAATATAACTAAAATATATATAACTAAAATATATATATATAACTAATAAATATAACTAAAATATAAATAAATATAACTAAAATATATATAAAAATATATCATCACAATACTAAGGCAGACATAAAAATTGCAATCCTAAATATTATTTTTTAAAGGACCAATTTCTATTCTATGTATAATTTCTAAAGCAGAATGAGCAATTGAAAATAATGGGTTACTGAAGAAATAAACTAAAAAATGATTAATTTCTTCTTCCATAAATAGAAACAAAATATAAGAAACAGGAAAAATTACCACTGTAGATATTATCTGCTTTGCTTTCATTTATTGTCTCAATTAGACCATCAGAAACAAACTCTATAATCCCATGAGGATCATCATTTTTTAGAATCGTTATGTTGACAACGGAAGCACTTCCCAACTTGCTTTCCCTTTCACCGTGGCTGCTGAGGACCACCCAGTAGTGCTCATCCAACTAAATGGAACATGTCAAATTAGTAAAAATGTAAAGTTGACATTTCAGAGCAAATAAAATATGTGTATATTCAAGAATATTAATATATCCACATTTTAAGATACATACAACTCACTGAAAAGACAAGAGAGCTGGTTTTACTCCTAAAACATTTTTAGCATGTTCTCCTATCAGTTAAGAGATACCAGATATACATATATATTATCCAAAAAGGGAAAAGATGAACAACAATCTATTCTAAATGGTAAGAAGTCAGGGACTTGTCACCGATGATCTAGTAGTCAAACTAATAAGAGTAACAAATATAAAATCTACATATGCATTAGTGTGTAAACATTAGGGAACAATATCTGGTTTCACTAATACAAAAGTTAATTTTTTTTCCTTTAAAAAAGTGATTATATAGCAAACTTTCAATTCAAAACCATATCATTAAAAGTTCAGTTAATATGAATCACATAAAATAAGGTTTAACATGAATAAAGCTAAAAGGAGATAAAAACGAATCACACACTGAAAATCTCGGAATGTTTGGTATTTCTCTTTCAAGGACAAAAATACATTATTCTAATTTGAATGAATCTTACTTTGCTTTTTGAGATTGTTTTTTGAATTTTCCAAACATAAGTATTTTTCATCCCTTCCTACATCTTCTTGACAACCTTTAAAATATTTGTGCTCATAACATGATAGATACAATCAATCTTCCACAAAAGCACAAGGGAAAAATAAAACTCTTACCTCTGGTATGCCATCCAGTCTTGAGAGCAAGGTGATTACTATTTCTCTTTCCCCAGGTTTAAATTCCAGAACACCTGTGTTTCCATAGAATTCACTGCTGTCTCTGGGCTCTACTCGGTAATGTAGAAATTGTTTGACGAGAGCCCCCTTGGATCGAATAATGTGGAGCTCTACAGAATCTCCTTCCTTTAAAAAGAATCCACAAAATTTTAAATCCTTCTAGATCATTCTTCTTAAGTTGTGAGTACAGAATAAAGTTTCATACTTACTTTTATAACATAGGGTCCTCTGGAAGCAGGAGAAAATTCAAAAACTCCCCCAGGATCATCATTTTCCAAAATAACTAGGTCGCGGGTAGTATATCCAGATTTCAACACTTGATTTTCCACATTTACCCTGGAGAAGGTGGAGGAAAAAACACACTTGTTATCTTTAGTCCACTTCTGAATTTGGTAGACTTCAAAGGCAATATTTACAACTCTTCCAGATAATAATAAGAAAGGTAATTAGGAATTAAATCTCAAAGCAAATTTATACATATTAAAATCAATTAAAACCAAAACAGTCACATCACTTATGGAAGAACTATTTTAAATTCACTGTATCTTTTCTTTTATACTGAAACAAACATGGAATATGTACCCCAAGAATAGAGTAACAAAGAGTTATAAATGTATTTATAGAAAATATAAAAATTCACAGATTTTATTCCAGTTTTAGAAAAAAAAAATTATTTGCAACATGTGATTAGGAAATACATTTAAACAAAACTTTTTATTTTACGTACACTTTAATTTCTTCTAAAATTTCATTACATATGATTATATTATGTACACAGACTATGGCAAGCCACACTGATTTTTTTTTAAAAATGAATGTAATATGATCATACTTTTAGGGATAGTTTTGTGGCTTTCAATTTTTTTTCTTTTAAAGAAAGAAGAAAATGGATCTGAGAAGCATGACATGTTATAACAATTCTTATATATTTATCAAAAGAACATATTAAATGTTATTTTAAATTTCAGGTTTTATGCTTAGTGTGTAATTAGAATGATCAAAGAGACTACAAGGCTCTGAGGGCGTAAAACCAGCAAGGTCTTAAGAATTCTCAATCCCAAAGCTGCTCTAAATTTTTCCAAATGTCACTTCCTATTGAAATAGAAAGTATTTGTGATAAGATCTCAGAATCACAATGAAACCACAATTTAATATGTAGTAATATGTGTCAAGAACAGTTCACTCTAAGAATAGACAACATGAACTGATATCTTCTCTTGCTTTTGAAATCTGACAACTGATACCTAGCATGCATGTGTTAACAGAAGAGATAATTCAAATAATACAACAATTATTTATTATATTGTTAATAGAGTAACATAATTTTCAGAGCCAATTTGCCCATATTTAATTTATATCAATATCTTCACTAATCAAAATTTCCTGTGTCCACATAAGCTAGGAGATAAGAAAAGTGGATTAAAATACAAAGTATAAAAGTCTACTCAGAACCAGGTACAGTAACACATGCCTATAATCACAGCAACTTCAGAGGCTGAGGAGAATCAAAAGTTCAAGGCCAGCCTCAGCAACTTAGTGAGACCCTAAGCAACTGATTTTTTTTGAGACTCTATCTCAAAATTTAAAAAAAAAAAATTCCTCTGAACATAAAACAAATGAATTTATTTTATTTTTTAAATGTTCTTAAGATATGCTTCCCTTACATAAAATGCAAATTTGAAAACCTCTATATAAAACACAGAGAAAAAACAAGAAATTGCTTAGATATGCTAAGAAAAATAATGGATGAGTTAAGATAATGGGTTACCAATTCTCTGTAAAACAAACTTTAAGATTCATAAAAGATGTTGGGAAAAAAATTTCACTAGTAAAAGCATAATAATTGTTCTCTAGGTTATGAAAACTTAAAATTGTGAGTTCTTCAAAATGTGATAAATTACCACATAATTTAAAATCCTCTGAAGTAAAATGGCATAATAAAATTGTTTCTCAAAGATTTTATCAAAAATTTTAAATGCATTCATAATTTGAAACTATTGGGATGAAAACATCCCAAAAGTTTCACATAGTAGTCTCCTGTTATCATTAGAAAATGAAACTACACACAAATCATGCACAGCCAGGTGGATAAGCACAATTTCTCAAGACTTGTGATCATGCAGTGCAGCCTCATCACCAAACAGTCAGTTGCAAAATAAAATGGTGAATCACCAAAAACAAGGCATTATTTTGTACACTTACCCAAAATACACGACAAATCTTTCAGTTTCTACCCTGTCAATACAGAAAGAACTGTGGGCGGGGGTAAAAGGAGGCAGAGGCACTATTTGCCACATTTCACTGATACTGCTAGAAACTTAGAATGGCAGAGTGAAAAAAAAAAGCTGAAAGAAAGCCCCTTTCTTTTCCCCAAGAGCTACTAATTTTCATTTTATGGAAATGGTGCACACTGGGTCCTATCCATTGAGAAATGCCAGCAAGAGGTTCTGCAGTTCCCGCCTATGGAAGATGACCCGTGACCAGCCAGCATGTCAAGATCCATTCAAGACATTCCTTCCCACCTCTCCAGGGTGCTTGTGCCTGCCAAGCTCTGCACATGCTCAAACCACAGCAGCTGAGCAAATCTCATTCAGTCTACTTACAATTACTTAGTAGCTTTAATTATGTTTTTTAAAGAAACTCCATCCTCAGATGTAATGCCAGTTCTTCGAGTTAGAGAAGTCACAACTCTATAAGCAATCTCTATGTTTCCCTGTTTGCACAGGAATACATTCAAGAAGCCCTAAGATATCATGATAACTTTTCATTACAACTTTATGTCAGGAAATCTAAGCACTTTCAAATCCTCAATGTATTTCATTTTAAAATAGTCTTGAAAAGCACACGTTAAAAAGTAAAGGCTTTGAGCTGAATTTTTAAAGTCAAATGCACCACTGATAAATTACCACATAATTTAAAATCCTCTGAAGTAAAACAGCATAATAAAATTGTTTCTGATTTGGAGAAAATTAAGAGTATTTTTAACTAACTGGTATTGGAAGTAACATAAATTGTTTAGTATCAGGGCAACTTCAGTCTACATTTAATTGAAATACAAAGAATTTGAATTTGACATTAAGAGAATATTTTACACTGTATTATAATAAAGTGTTATTATTTTTGTTGCAGTATTATCCTATGACTCACTATAATCACACTAACATTCATTCATTCATTCATTTTTGTTAAACATGCAAAATTAAAAGGTTTTGATAAAATAAGCACTTTGAAATCATGAATTTTATTCTCAAATTTATTTAAATATTTTTTAAACAGTTAAATATAATTTGCTTATTCTTATCCACACACTAGTAACTAATTGAATCAAGACATTTTAACATATATTTTGATTAATTTTCTCTATTTGAAAAGAACCAACAATTTCTAATATTTTCTACCCTATGATTTTCACTTCCTTGTATTCTATTTTTACCCATAGAAGGGAGAAAAAGAAGCAAAAAAAAAAAAAAAG
>NW_026000026.1:49727527-49766667 GCF_001458135.2 Marmota marmota marmota | reverse complement strand
ACAAAAAAAAAAAAAAAGTAAAACAACTTCAAAGTTATATTTAATGAATTTCAAATGTTTAAATAAATGACCAAACATTACTATTTTGAAAGAATATAAAGAATAGTCACTATGAATTTTCAGAGTTATAATTTAAATCATTCTTTAAATACTTAATTGAGAGCAGGAATTCTCAAACAAGCTAACAAAGTTTCCTAGATTTCTATGACTTTGGTTTGTAATCACTGTTCTTTTTTCATTAGTTTCTTCAACATTGTCCACAGATTTAACACATACTTAAACCTAATTTATAGAAAAAGGGAGATACATGAACAAAGTCCTATATTTTCTCATATTTCACTGACTTTTTTCCATCATGAAATACCTTTTAAGGCTTAATCTAAATATATATATATATATATATATATATATATATATATTAAGCCTGTATCATTTAGACTCAGTATATATGTGTGTGTTCACTTAAACTCAGTGTGTATGTGTGTATTATAGTTTATATGTGACATGTCCCCCAAAACCTCACATGTGAAACAATGCAAGAAGGTTTGGAGGAGACATGATTGGGTTATAGCCTTAACATAATCAATGAATTAATCCCTGATGGGATTAACTGAGTAGTAACTAGAGGCAGGTAGGGTGTAGCTGGAGGAAGAAATTCATTGGGGGCATGGCTATGGGTATATATTTTAAATATGGAGAGTGAACTCTCTCTCTGCTTGCTGATCATCATGTGAGCCACTTTCCTCCACTACACTCTTCTGACATGAGGTTCTGCTTCACCTTGAGCCCCGAGGAATGGAGCCTGCTGTCTCTGAATTGAGACCTCAGAAACTCTGAGCCTCCTATTAAACTTTTCCTCCTCTAAAGTTGTTCTGTTTGGATCTTTTAGTCATAGCAGTGAAAAAGCTGGCTAAAACAGTGTGTGTGTGTGTGTGTGTGTGTGTGTGTGTGTGTGTGTGTGTGTTTGGGTTTTGCTTTCTCGGTTTTTTTGTTGTTTTACTTTTTGTGGTTCTGAAAGCAAACAAAATGAACGGTGGCCATTTAACAGATTCGTTTTTCTTTCACAAAAAACTTTTAAAAATACTCATCAGGTATGTAAAATGTGTTTAGACAAAACATCTTCAAAGAAAAATCTACATGGTCTTGATAATAAAATAGAAAAAAATCAAAGGATTATGCGAAGTAGTTTTTTACTTCTTTATTCCTGAAGAATATCATATAAAATGTCTCAAATTTACCTATGAATTTTAGTGTTTCTAAATACGAATTGTACAATGTCCTCAAGTCACAGTAACTTTCTATAATCTGTGTCTCATTGATATAAAGAGACTTATAGAAGATAAACTTAGTTTTGATCCTTACAAATCATTAACATCAATTAAACACTGTATCTTTTCAATTTTAGAAAAGATTTTCTAAATAACTGAAAGAAAAATTCTTAGATTTTGTAATATTTTCTTAATATAAAGTGCCCCCTGATAAATGCTAAGTAACTTATGATAATGACTGGAAAATTACCTCTTAAATTTGTGTAATTTTTAATTCTCTAGAAAATAAGTCTTAACTTTTAAATTCCATGTAAAAAAGAATGAAGATTAATGTTTTCTTTTACTCACTCAAAAAAGCTATACCCCTCTTCCCTGTTGGAAAGGAAGCCACCAGAGTTATCTGCTTAACCTAACATTTTAGAGATGTTGTAGTCTATTCTTTTCTTTTTTTAAATATAGCAATATATTGGCTTCACTTCAAATTTCATATACTACTTCCCAGACATTCTCTACATAATTCTTCCTCACAACAAATAGCAGGGTAAAAGTTCACTAAAATATATTATATCCATAGTCTAACCAGAAGCTATAAAAAAGTAACAGACTAAAGGCCAACATAATGCAATTCACTTGATTTTTTTTTTAACTTCATGAAGAGAAAAAAATTACCTCAATGGGTTATTACCTGTCTAGAGAAAGTGTTACAGTTTCATTCATTTCCGGTATGTCATCACCCTTGACAGTAATGTTGATTGTTGTGTCACTTTGCCCAGATAAAAATACAACAGAACCATTAAAGGGACCTATATCATCCATGGTCACTGCTTCTGAATTAAAGCCAGAGGGCTTCAAACTCCAATAGATGGTGGCCTGGCCATCAGTTCCATCCCGATGCAAGGGAATGTATACCTTATTTAGGAAAAAAACAAAACAACAATTTCCGCTACAATATATGCTCACAAATAAAATCAAGTCTGCAGATGCATGTATTATTAGGTGAATGTGTAGTAAGTGACATTAAAAATAATTGAAGAAGTCTTCTCTTTAAACATGATAATAATTTGGGGGGATTTTCTTCAATTTTGCTAATCAAATTTATCTGGAAAATTGCCCCTGTCCAAAAATGTATCTGACCTGGTATTTATTTAAATGAAAAGACAAATATTTTAAAAGCTGAAGAATCATGACAAACATAGAACAGTCTTGCTGAAGAATAAATTTTCATCCGAGCTTTTATGAATATCAAAATATAAACTGAAAAATAAACTTTTGTGATTAAAACAAGGAAATTTACCTGGGCACAGTGGCACACACCTGTAATCCCAGTGGCTCCCAAAACTTAGGCAGGAGGATCATGAGTTCAAAGCCAGCCTCAGCAACTTAGCAAGGCCCTAAGCAACCCTGTCTCTAAATAAAATATAAAAAGGGCTGGGGATTGGCTCAGTGCTTAAGCATCCCTGCATTTAATTCCTGATACAAAAAAAAAAAAAAAAACTCTGGGAAATTATGTTGTGTAAAATGCATCTTAAAGTAATAGGGAACAAAATAAAATGTTTCTAACCAATACAATAAATACCATAAAAATATCACGACTCCTGGTTATTTGGGGCAAGGTTTCTGATCTTGATTTCGTCATTTTAAATGAAGCTAATGAGTCCTCAATTTTGCAAGCTTTTGGTAAAGCTGAGAGATCATTTAAGCAATCTAGAACACTAGTAGAAGCTAAATAATTGAATGCTATTATAATAATTCTGAAACAATTTCTATTTTGTTCAAATGCAATACATTTTAAACATATAAGATTCACTACAGATCATGATGAAGCCTTTTCAAAGAATTAATACTCCATGGTAACTATGCTATTCTTTTTACACTCCTAAGAGAGCTATTACAGTTTTTTCTTGCCTTTTAATATATCTCATCTTAGGAGGAAAAAAAAAAATACCTTCACCACTAACCATTCTACTATTTTGACTAGGAATGGTCAAAACCCAAAGCTAGTGAGCACAGCTAGGTTCTGAGGAAAGCAAAAAAGGTACCAGGGCTGGCTCCTGTATCACCTGAGGGAGTGAGTATTGCTGGGGTTGTATACAGGGCACAGCAAAAGGGAAACTGCTACTTCTGCTGTTTCCTAAGAGGGTAAGAATGCAGTTCCCAGAGCCCAAAACTGACTTCTCTCAGTGAAAAAATGTTGAAATGGGAAGTTTATAGCTTTATAAAATAAACAAACAAAAGCAATTCCACTCTTTAAGAATAAACTAAATGCTTTTTACTTTTTAGAAGTAAACAGTATGTTTTTAAAATATGGAAAATCAAACCATCTTGAAAACTGAAGCTCTCTGCCCACTTAGAGCATCTAATGTATAAACAAAGGAAATGTTACCACATTTTGACATGAGATTTTGATAACAAAAACAACTTTCCTCATTCCTGATCTTAACCTTAACCCAATTAAAATCAAATTTAAGTGTGTGTGTGGGGGGGGGCGTTTAGGATCTTAGACACATAGTAGCTCTGGGAATGGCAGCACAGGACAGAGCTGCCCTGAGATTGCTGGAGGCTTGAAAAAATTCATCTAGGGATGGTGAAGAGGTGCTCTGTATGTGAATATGCTTTTGTGTGTGTGTGTGTGTGTGTGTGTGAAAATTTACATATACACATAGAATTAAAAATCCCTAAGTTTCAGATTTCACAACTTTGCCATCATCATCTCCAGTATCAAACATAGGACCCAAGGCTGCCACTTCAGCCTTTCCCAAGGCGAGCAAGTGGCATGCTCAGAGATGGAAAAGGGCAACTTGGCCATTAAAAAGCAGATTTACACTCAGCTATGATTACATCAAATATCATGGCTCTATCTGAAAGCAATCAAATCTAAATATACTAGTCTAACCAGGAGCAAATAATTCCAGTTGATGAAAAATCACACAATATCAGTTACTTATGTAACTTATCAGTTACTTATGTCAAGTTGTCTATCAAAGGAATGAAGATCTATTTCATTTTCAAGATCTATTAACTCAATATGCTAACAATAATTTTAAAAAAATATTCTGTAAATTACCTCAAACACATTAGACCCCCACCAATAAGAAAGAGCCCACTTACCACCTCAGCAGCAGAATCTTCTGGTTCATGCAAAATGATTGGAAAATTACTAATGAAGCCAATTTCTCCATTAGCAATGGCTGGAGTAACCAGTAAAGAAATATTTCGGATTTCCCCAAATCTGGGACTTATAGGTGGGATTGGGGGTTGTATGTTCATCAACATCACATTCTCCAACTAAAATAAACAAAAACAATAAGAGCATATAAGATAGAAACTTTCAAAATTAAGAAAGACCGTTAATAGTAGTGGGTAATAAAGTACAAAGGGGTGAAGATCACCAAACACCAGGGAACTTCATTCTCTTCCTTCTATCCCTTTTCAATCAATCTCCTGCACTGGCTGCTTGAGATTTTTCTATCCCCCTGTTATTAATATTTACAGGGTTCTTCCTAAACCCTTTATCTTATAATTTCATGCAATCTCATGAATAATCTTTGGACCTTTCCCTCAAACTCCAAATCATTATAACCACTTGCTGCTAGGTATCACAGTCATGCACACAACTTTATAGAATGTCCAAATAGAAATCACTACCTCTGTTCCATGGTCCCTCACCACTACCATCACCAGCAACCCCATCTGCTTTTCCTCATCATCATCCATATCCAACTACCTTGACTTTTAAAGCCAAATGCCAGATAACTGTCCACATCTCCTGCCTCTGTTCCACTGACCCACACTTCCAGTCACCCACTTCCCTTCTCTGGAAAACCAAATCCAGTATCAGAATATGATTTGTAACTCCAATTGTAACTTGATGTGTGTGTGTCTTTATGTGTAAATAATATAATGCATGTATAAAATACAATGTCCCTGTAATTAATGAAGATGTCACGAGAGTAACTTTCCTCCATGTTCTCCTCATCTAGAATGCCCTCCCTTCCTCATCTCACATATTTAAGAAGCACTCACTCTTAAAATTCATTTGAATTTTCCTCCCCTTCCTAGATTCTCCAGTCCTCTTCATGCTGCATCTTCCTGAAGTTCTACTGTTGCCCTCAGTAAGCTTAGAACTTAATTACAAACATGCTGCTTCTTTATTGTCATCATTTTCTGTGCTCCAGGCTTTTTACTTCCTAACACACCTGTAGAACTCTCTGAGGGTCTGTATGCTTCCCAGCATTTTCCTCAATACATGACATAGACCCAGAACCACAGTACTTGCACAGTAGATTTTTATTTAATTCATCCCTCCACCAAACTGAGCTCTGTTGGAATACTAATAGATAACAAACTTCAACACCTTACACATTATGTTTTTTTCAAAATACAACTTATCGATACACACAGTGTTCACTTGAGGGGCATAGGAATATAGAACCATTACAGACTACAAAAGCCATATGGATTTTAAGTTAAAATGCAATTTTAAGTTTAACAAAACATCATATATCTCCCACTCTGTAGAGTCCTTTGTCAGGCTTTGTAATGTTGAAATAATGCCACTAAATAACCACCAATAGAAATTTGTGATTTAAGTTGATTTCCACAAGTGGACAGGAGTGGTACTGATTTCCAACATACTTTCATACTTTTTGATCAATAATTTTAAAGGGCAAAGCAAATGTCTTTTTTAAAATCTCTCACATTTGCTTTGAAAATCATATATAGAGAAAGACATGAAAAATTCCATTTTTTTTTTTTGGTAAGTATTCATTTGAGTAAAAGAAAATGAAGGTAGACTGACCAACTTTGTCAAGTGTTACTAGGCAGACTAATCCAAATAAAATGATACTTGGAATGTTGCTTTTACTTTGCAAAATAAATAAATGCAAAGGTAAATATGTAGTTGAAACCTCACAACTGACATTCTTTCTGGAGAAATTTTGTGTGTGTGTGTGTATGTATATGTAGATATGTATATGTGTGTGTGTCTATATATATATATATATATATATATATATATATATAAACACTTTGATGTTGGTGAACAAAGAAATAACAACAGAAGTTTACTAAATGAACTGAACAAAAGGAAATGTTAAAATTCATCCATTCCTCCCATACTTCCCCTCCCTACCCCACCATGAGTCAGCCTCCTTATATCAGAGAAAACATTCGGCATTTGTTTTTTGGGGGATTGGCTAACTTCACTTAGCATTATCTTCTCCAATGCCATCCATTTACCTGAAAATGCCATGATTTTATTCTCTTTTATTGCTGAGTAAAATTGCATTGTGTATATATGCCACATTCTTGATAGGGCAGAGGGGTGGAGGGAAAAGAAAGGGGGCAGGGGATTGGCAAGGATGATGGAATGTGATAGACATTATTATTCAAAGTACATATACGAAGACACAAATTGATGTCAACATACTTTGTATACAACCAGAGATATGAAAAATTGTGCAGTTTAAGTACAATAAAAATTGTAATGAATTCCACTGTCATTTATTTTTAAAAAAATTTAAAAAAAGGAAATGCTAATTTTGAAATGGTACGTCAGCATGGCTTATTTCCTAGTCTATAAACCTTTTTTGTCTGGGTTCCCTAAGCATCTGCTAAATCAAAAATTGCTCTATTCATTCATAAAAGTTCTTTGCTTTCAGATGGTTTGGTACTAGGACAGCACAATAGTGTCCCCACTTCTGCCAAGAGTTGCATCTCAGACTAATGTGTTTGGTTGAGAGTAATTAGAGGAGGCTGAGTGCATGTCTCACTCTCCTTGCTTCAGTTCCCTCAGTTTTCCACCCAGTGTAATGCTTTCTACCCTGGAGTTGCTTGTGTGCGATGCAAACTACACAACCTTCTTACTCCAACTGGCTTTCCAGAGCCAACAACCGTGCTAATCTCAAGGAATTGTGTCAGTGACTAATGTTGCCTTTTTCCCCCTAAACAAGCGTTCCATTAACTGTCTGCACTGCAAGGCTTTGTTTTTTGACTGAATAGAGAGATACATAAAAAGAGAGTCTGGAATCAATGGTGCAAACAATTTTCTGATTCAAGATCATCAAAAATCAGATTTTACATCCTTCTTCAAGTTTTTTCTCAGTTTTCAAGTGTCCTCAAAAATAAATTCTGTCTGGGGAAAGGTCTGCAGCAATGACTTGGGGTTCAGTCACTAAGCATAGCAGATATAATTTCCTAAGCATCTGCACACTGTATAACACACACACTCCAAAAGCCATCTCATTCAAAAGGAGTGTATTCTAGTTGACAGAATGCAATCTCAACCCTCATTACTGACTCTTTTACATTGAACTTTCCAAAACTCAACAATGATTAACCCACTTAGTCATGAAGTGGAACTAGGCATTCTCTGGAGGGAGACATACCAGAGTCTAAATTCTTACTCTGCCATTTACTGCATCAAGATCTTAGGTAATAGAACTAAACTACTCAGGTTAAACTTCTTCTTCTGTAAAAAGAAGGTAATTTATGTTAGTTCTGTGGGTTAAATGAAATAACACCAACACCCTCAAAATGTACATTTCCTTTTCATTCCTTTCTCTGTCCAAATCTCAAGTACACTGTTGTCTGTGGTCTCCAGCAGTGTATTCAAGGCTTTAGAGTGTACATAAACCTCCTGGCAACCTTGCTAAGATGCAGATTTTAGTTCTGCAGGTCAGAGAATCTATCTTTCTAAAAAGCTCCTAGGTATTGATAAGACTGCTGATTCTCAGTTCACATCATGAGTGGCAACACCTGTAGTATAAATTCATGCCCTTTAGTATCCAATTATCAACTACCTGACTTGTCATCCTGAGATGGGCTTTTATTTTGTCCCAGCTCCAAACCTATATGAGAATACTAGGGGACTGTTAACTGGTCCTGATTCCCACATGGTGCTCACATGTCAACTTTACCAGATATCTATTTCCTATCTCCTTCCTTCAGTACTGTTTCACCCTAACAATGGAGACACGCATCTCTATTAATTCCCCAGTGGACAGTTAAGGGCATGGTTTGGACAACAAGAGCAGGAAACTACAATGCAGATAATATGACTGGATCCTAAACAAGATTTTTGACTCTCTACCATGTGGATCTTCTCTTCTCTGGCTCTTAGCTTTGGTTTGCCTCAATGTTTCAAGAGCCAACTGCATTTCTCTTCATGGGGGTTCCTCAATCATCTCTACTCTGTCTTGGAAAGTGCTCCCAACTTTCTCTTGGGCTCAGCAAGAAGGGTAAGGAGTTTCCATGTCCCTTGATTTGAGGTCTATCTTTTTTCTTCTTCTTCCTCGGGATTGTGAAAATGAGAAATTCATTTCTAACCAAAGAATGTAAACTGGTCTTCCTGTCTAAATTAGGAAATTTCAGTACTCATTTTATTTTCCTAGAGGGAAAGCTGAGCTGTCAATAAGGATGGCTCTTCCTAAAAAAATAAAAATAAAAAAAATAAATTTTGTCATATTTATATAGAATGCTGCAGTGAAATAACTAGGATAATGTTTGACCCTGAGAAGGTTCTTAATGAAGATTTGTTAATACAGGAATACTCTGCAGCTACTTTGAAATAACTATTAAATATTTTCCAAAGATTAAGTTTACTATCTAAAACTTGCTGGCATTAGCATAGATGTAGAAGTTTCTATCCAAACTGGTTGTAAGGCATTATGAGAAAGAAACTAGAATAGAAATAGAAATATTCTGTATTACTCCAGAACAACATTTCTACATCATCAATTACTTCATATGATTGCAACTCCTCTAGAATTACCAGGACACCCAGGGCTCCATGAAAACAAAAGCAACAGTGTGAAATATTGTGTCACTCCATTTGTTTAATAATTTGTTTTCCTATGAGTTGTAGCCTATGTGAGATCAGAGTCCAATAGAAAAGAGAACTGAACATTGAGATACCATGGACAAAAATCTTAGATGAATACTAATGAGAATTTTCTGAATACAGAGCAGAGGACAAATAAGAGCTCTGACATCACAAAGGAGACAATAACTGTTAAACTTTGAAACTACTCTCAAGATATACCCCAGAGACTCTCAAAAATGTTGGACAAGCTACCTTGAGTGTGAACTCATGAAATTAGTATGCATTCCAATTTAACAGAATCAACTTTAAAAACCAAACAAGTTATGGCATGTATTTTGTATAGTGCTAAACTTAAAGTTGTTTCTCTTAAATTTCTAAATACACATCTAAGTGTCCTGGTGGCAGATTATAGTTGTTTAAACTTCTTGCTCAACAAGATCTGGTTCTAGGCCTGGTCTGCTCCACTTCACAGACCCAAATCCCTGTCAGCTGACCACTCATATCACAAGAGCATCCCACAAGCCAAGGAAGAAAGGGACACAATTGTGAACAAAACTGTTTTAGTAAGCTTTATATCACTGTTACCAAAATAACTGACAAGAATAACTTAGAAGGAAAAGATTGCTCCTCTGGGTTCAGGGTTCCAGAGATCTCAGTCCATGGATAGTCAACTTCATTGCACTGGGCTGGAGGTAAGGCAGAATAGCAAGGCAGAAGGGCATGGTGGAGGAAAGCTATTCAGCACATGGCATCTAGGAAGCAGAAAGAAAGTGAGGAGCCAGAGGCAAGATGTAATCCCAAATGGTGACCTACTCCTTCCAGCCATACCCCAATTGCCAGCAGTTACCACTCAGGAGTCCATTCAAATTATTAATCCATCAAATAGATTATCCACTAATGAGGTTACAGTTCTCATAATCTAATCATTTCACCTCTGAACATTCCTATAATAAGTGTTTGGGGGACTCCCCATATCCATAACAAAAGCTGTGTGCTATTTACCCATCAATCCAAAAGAAATCTAAGGGTCCTCCAGAGAGTGGGTTCTCCCCATAGATGAAAGAATGCATAATACCAAAATTTTCCCACTTGGAGGAGACATAAAATAATCATAAAGATGAAGATTAAGATCTCCCACCACTAGTAAACATTAGGGTAGGCACATCACAAGTAAGCCTCCCCTACAGACTGACCAATCATACATCCCCACCCCAGTCCAACCAGGAAGCCTCTTGGCAAGAATTCTCATGAAATTCACAGAACACAAAACGCCTGAGTGGAGAATCAGCTACGAAGGACACAGTCTTCAGAATGAAAGAGGCTGCCCAACCTAGTGCTGAGCAAGGTGGAAGAAACATCTGTGTAATTCAGGACACCTAGGGTAAGTCACAGTATGCCCTCAGAGACTACAAGCAAGTTTACCTAAAAGGCAAATCGTTTTCTTCCCTTCACATCAATAACTCTGGAAATTAAAGACAATACCTTCCTAGTGCTGAAGAGGAAATTATTTCATTCTAGAAATGTCTACTAAGCCAAACTATCAATGTAAAGAAATTTCACATTTTCAGTTGCTCAGCAACTGAGAAACTTTCCCTTGCCTATACCCTTTCTGATGTATTTGAGGAGAGATGTATTACCACGAAACTATAATACAATCCATGAAGAAAAAGGAAGAAAATCAAGAAAATTCAGGAGTTCAATAAAAAATTCCTGAGATGTATATGAAAGAAGCAAGAAGTTAGAATATCTAAACTCAAGGTTCAACATGGATGATAAAAAGTTGGAAGATCTCTAAAACATTAGATAGGCTCTCCCAACATCAAGTTGGCCCTTATATAGAAAGGGGATGATTAAAAACCCCAGAAGAGTCAATAATAAATTATAAAATAAAGTCTAAGCAAAACTTTGAAATAAATTTAAATGAAGCATGATTCAAAGCAATTAATGGAATATAATAAATTCATTTAACATATATTTTAGGTGACAAAATATATGATGACATAAGATTTTAATTTTATTGATCCATTCATATTACTTGATTCTGTATTAAATTTATTTACATAATCAAAACTTGATAAGCAGACTTTATTGCTAATTTTCAAAACCAACCAATATCAAATGCATGGAAAACATAACATCTGTGAGTGCAGCTCTGCTAAAACTTGAGGAAAAACAATGTTTTGGTTAATAGAAGGTCATAAATAAGAGAGCAAAGATGGAAGGATATATTTCAGTGCCCTTATTCCCTTTAATTAAGTAATGAAAAGTCCAGAGATTCTATTTACAAATAATAAATAAATCAGATGCATGTTATTTAAAAGCAACTTTTCTTATATTGCTTTTTTTTAATCTCTGGAATGCCTCTCCTATAATATTCATTGTGAAAACATATTTATTCCAAAACTCAACTCTTATGTTTCATTTTCCCATATCAACTCAAAAGTTAATTATTAATGTCTCTCTTCTACCCTCTGCTACAACAGCCTGTTAAATTATTCTATTATGTCATCCAGTGCAGTCTAAAATTTGCGTTTCATATCTGGTATACATTTAACATTGCCTAACATTCATTTTTGTAGAGCCCTTGTCTTATTTAACCCTGTATACCTAAGGAACAGGCACCATTTCTCCTGGGTCTCCCTAAATACCTTTAAATAACAAGTAAAATCTAAACCATAAATTGAGAGCAAAATAACTGTTGACTACACTCACAAAGGTAAGTACACTCACAGTTTAACCAAAATTGGTTGCTTTTATCATTAAAGTACCTGTACTATGAAGTGGGCCCCATTTTGAAGGAAGGCATCATTTCTTATTGGTAACTGTGTAGTAACTTGAGTTTTATGTTCTGGAAAAATGAGGCTATTTTTCCTGGATGTATTTAAGATGCCGTCCTTCACTTGTAGGGGGTCTGCAACTCCAGCAGGAATGTAACGTGCAGAATAAAGCATCCTCACATCTCCTTTAGTTCCTCCAAATCTCGTAAAACTCAAGGATAAATGTCTTTCACCTGGACTGCTTTCAATCTTCTGATTTTCCATAGGAAAAAATGTTATTAAGCCATAAACATCATCACTATCCTGAATGTAAAACAAAAGCTGCAAATAAAGAAATAAAATATTAAAGTACAGAAAACTCACATCTGAGATGATCAAAATCTAAATAATCTAGGTTACTCTAATTTTTTTAATTTATATTTTGGTTGCATATGGACACAATATCTTTATTTTATTTATTTATTTATATGTGGTGGCTGAGGATCAAACCCAGTGCCTCACACATGTGAGGCAAGCGCTCAACCACTGAGCTACAACCCCAGGCCCTAGGCTACTCTAATTTTTAATATTTACTTATATACAATGTCTAAAATGACTCATTCTTATATGTCAGAGAGTAAAAGGTAAACCAAAAAATATTTGAAAACTTTCCTAAATTATAAATTTTAAAAAATTCTAGGGTTAGAGGAATAGTTGAGTGGTAGAGCACTAGCCTAACATACCCAAGGCCCTCAGTTTTCCAGCACTGGAAAAAAAAAAGTGAATTTTTCATGTGCAGAAGAGACAATGTTGATAAACAGGTAGGGAATCATATATCCGTAGTTCTTCCTGTCACACTGAACTAAATAGAAATTTGATTTGTCTGATCAAATTCCATGGCTCTTCTGCATCCCAGAAATACTGGCAAGAGTAAAGCATAAGAAGAGCTTTACCTCTGCTGGTTCGCTCACTTCAGCACCTCCTTGTACTGTATGAGGCAGAATTTTAAGTAGAAAAGCTTCAGCCTCTTCTGGGAGATCATCATTAACAATGGTAAAAGGAATTGAGGCCAACATCTGCCCTTGTGAAAAATGGAGAACCCCAGAACTTGGTCTGATATCTGCTGTCACCGGTGAGGGATCACTGCTGTTGCGTATCAACACCCAGTTCACAGAAACATTCTCGTGGGTCCCGCCATTCCTAACCACTGTAATTTCTTCAAATCTAGAATTTTAAAAAGGAATATATTGTCACATCATACAATTTCCCTTAGATAGGTTCTCCCAACATCAAGTTGGCCCTTATATACTGTAGTGGTAAAAGCAGAGTCCATCACAAACAATAATTAATCCTGTATACCTAAGGAATGAAGGAGTGGATATGTGGAGGTATCCTGGGAGATGACCATAATATGAGTTCATTTGCATAGTTAAATCATATTCAAAATACAAAGGAAACAGTGAAGCCATGCAGAGAAAACGACTCATACCCAACAATTCAATGTTGTATCCAACACCTCAAAAAATTAAATCTTATAAAAATATATTAATATAATTGTAGCAATAAACTTAAAGTAAATCATACCTTGACACTGTGTCTTCATCAATTATAACTGGCCTTTCAAACAAGATGCTGTTGAATGAGAGGACTCCATAAGGTTTGTCATTTGGCTTAATGATAACCTGAACAATAGAAGGGCCTACTAGCACAGCATCTCCCTGTAAGGTGTCCTTTAGCAACATAATATGAAAAGATTCAGCAATCTCTGGTATGGTGTCATCAACTATTTGGAATTTCAAGTGGAATTCATGAATTAAAGGTGGGAAAACAATAGTTGTGTTTGGCTGAAGATCAATGAAGTCTAAATTTTGCTGCGCATGTGCTGTTGAATTCCCAGTTTTAATTGTATATCTGATTGAAACTTCATATTCATCAGATCCAATCAGATTTCCATTGTTATCCTTTCCACAAACCACTGGAATTATGAGTACGTGGTCTTCCTCAGGCACCAAGTAAACACTCTGAATGAATCTCACGGGAGCATCATTTTTCTTGATGATAATCTCAACCGAATTCCTAGATGTGTTAATCTCAGCTCCTCCTTCTAAACTTGTCAGGTAAATAAAAAATATTTCATCATTTTCTGGTACCTGGAAAAGGAACATTAATAGTAGCAAAACATCAATAGTCAAAACATCAGCAAAGAAACCGAAGTATACAATACAATCAATCAGAAATTTTTAAAAAGTCTGTAACTGAAGGGAGCAAATAGTCTCCATTTATTAAACTATTTTCCAAAGGTAAATAGCCTGTTTCATATAGCAATGTAAAAGTTAGTAAGGCAATTGGTAAAGAGTTCATACTTAAGTATGATTGGCTGCTATTATGGGTTAGACCTGTAAAATCTTGGGCCCCGGTGCAGCAGGGTTCAGAGATGAGGCTTTTGGAAAGTGACTGTGAAGGCTCTGACCTCATCAATGGATTAATCCCTTGGAGTCACAGCTCAATGGGCTATCTGGAGTGGAAGAAACTGTAGAAGGTAGAACCTGTGTAAAGGGAGTCAGGCCTCAGGGGGCATGTGTTGGGGAATGTATCTTGTCCCCAGTCCTTCCCCGCCCCACCCCTGACTTCTCTCTCTGCTCTCTGGCTGCCACAAGGTAAGCAGCTTTGTTCCTCCCATACCCTTTCCACCATGATGCTCTGCCTCACCACAGGTGTGAGCAATGGAGCCAGTCAATAGTGACTGAAACCTCTGAAACCATGACCCAAAAGAAATCTTTTCTCTTTTGAGATTTTTCTCTTAGGTATTTTGTCATAGCAATGAAAAAGCTAACACAAACACAATACACAAACTTTACAAAAGACATATTCTTATATTGTATTCCTAAATAATTTCAAATACTGAACACAAATTAACACTTGGCATAGGCTCTCTTATCACTCTTATTACACAGACAAGAGTCCTTCTCTCCTCTGAATGTTTAAAATTGTCCCACCTCATCATCAAGTACTGTCAAGTTATAGATTACTGTTGCTCTCCCCGGGGGAAAGGTGATATTTCCTCTAACTGGACTCAAATCTTCTTCAGGGGAATTTGGGCCACCCTCTACCTGCAAAGAATTAGACAATGCCATCAAAAAACAAAATATTTCATAAGATTGAGAAAGCATTATTGTGATGTCAGTTAACAAAAATCTGAAATTTAAAGATGCTTCTCAAGAATTACACAAACCTATGTATCTGCCCTTCTGGTGACCAATCAGGGTCTGCAACGTAATTACACACCTTCACTATAGTATATTAAATTATGTGTTTCCTAAGATCTTTTTTTTTTTTAACCACTCTATTAAACATTGTGGGAGAACTCTATATATATTTCTTCTCAGGCAGAACGGTATTCACGATTATAAATTCCCTTAAGAAATGGAAGGAAACGTCCCACCACTGGCAGTGTGACTTTGGACAAATTATTTAATAACCCTGTGCAGCATTTTCCTCATCTTTAAAATGGACATAAAAATTTCCATTTCATAGGCTGGATATGAAGATGTAATAAAATCATTCATTTAACAAAGTATTTATTGAGTATTCTGTGCCTGATCTGTTTGAGGCTAAGGATACAATAGTAGACAAAGCACGTGGACTTTACAGATAATGGGAGAGAACAAATGGTGAACAAATAGATGTGTGTTAGATGCTGACAAATACTATAAAGAAGAACATGAAGATCTGAGGGAGACCAAGTGCTGGGGAGGACTGCTTTTAGATGCAGTGATAATCTGTGTAAGGTACTTAGAACAGCACATGGAAATATAAAATTGTTCCACAAATATTACCCGTAATTATTTAAACAAAACAAAAGGTTATGATCCAATCAAATAACTTTAGACATACATAGATAAGCTGAAAATACCATAACTTAGAGTTCATATCCTTTCTATGGCCAATTATTTTCTAATTTCCCCATATTTATTATTAGAAATAGTTTTTTTGAAATTATTATCTAAATGCATATTCCTAAGAACATGAAAAATTGCTTAAGGTTTCCCATGTAGAACTTGCAAGACTACTATATATTTAGTTGCTGTTTATGATGTTTTTCACATTGTCTTACTTATTTTACATTCTTATGTAAAATATGACTACCTTCTAATGTAGCCACACTTCAGTATAAATAAAACCTTTCTATGTTACAATAGACTTGTGACATATCAATCCAAGTATCTTCTGTATCTACAATTAATAATTAAGGTAGCAATTGGTACTCTAAGTTTTGAAAAAAGCATACTTGATCATATTTTATATATGATAAAACACAAAAATGAGCTGAAAATTTAAATGTGAACCTCGAAGAAGAGCAGTGTGGTGACAGGATGGTCATTAAGCAGTAAACAATGGTTATAGCTAGAACTTAAGAAATGCATCTCATCCTCTGCCTATCTTATTCATGCCACATCTTGTAGCACCCATGATCCTACATGGTCAAGGCATCTGCTATTAATACCATCATTAAGTGTGTTGAGAAAAATTGGGGGAAACTAGATACAAAATAATTTTCTACAAAACTCAGTAATCCACAGCTGTTTTTAAAATCTGTACTTGAAAATGTTCATCATAAAAAATCTATGAGGGCTGGGGTTGTGGCTCAGTGGCAGAGCGCTTGCCTAGTATGTGTGAGGCACTGGGTTCAACTTTCAGCACCATACATAAATAAATAAATTAATTAAATAAAGGTCCATCAATAACTAATATATATATATATATATATATATACACACATACACACACATATATATGTGTATGTGTATATGTATACACATATTTATACATACATATATATATAAGATTCTATGAAATTTACAGAAATAACATTATTCTTCCAGTTTGTGATTTATAACCCCATATTTAAAGTGATACATTTTATTCATTTAAACATTATATATATTTTATTTATACATTTTATTCATGTAAACATTAATATGTAATATATATTATATATATATGCAACAAGGAAAGTATTTATATTAACCATGAAATGTATAAATAGCAAAAGTATTTACCTTTTTTTAGTGTTGTGTTTATTTTACAAAGGACCTTAATTTTGAAAATTATAGTCATCTGGTATAAACTTTAAAGTGTTTTCACTGAAAGTATTCCAAAGTAAACTTACCTCAAAAGTCACAGTGACCATTCCATAGGTTCCCTTTTCCCTAATGAGAATAAAAGGCACAGACTCATTTCTGCCCCTGGGCTCGCTCACTGTGATTGATGAAGGCTATTGGGACAAGCAAAGACGATCCCACA
Source organism: Marmota marmota marmota (assembly GCF_001458135.2). Lineage (NCBI taxonomy): Eukaryota > Metazoa > Chordata > Mammalia > Rodentia > Sciuridae > Marmota > Marmota marmota. Next base: position 49,749,517 of record NW_026000026.1, on the reverse strand, counting down.
TTAATCAAACAGGAAAGCAATGGTTAAAACTATTACTTTAGAAATGCTAACTTTGCACAGGCAAATCAATTCACATTGTATATTCTTATGACTATTACATTCCCAGCATCAATTAATTGTAGCTAATAAAAATGTTTAAAAAATTCAAAATAATATGTAAAGGGAACATAAAACTAGCCAAACAAAGATGTAGGTTCTTGACCTGGTTCTACCAGTTGTCTGTTCTGCTAAAGAATCAAAGGTTCTATAGTTGAAAGATGGTAAGTTAAAATGCTCACAGAGCCCAGGTCACAGAAGTGAATTAAACCTCCTCACCAAGATAGTAACTCCTTGGAAGCACCCCTGTACCTTACTCCCTGTCACACTTGCCTTATCATTGGTCAATTTGTGATTGAAAACCAGACAACCCCCAGTGACTTTCAGGACATGATCACTACCAGAATAGAAAGTGTAAGAACTTCAAATGTTGAAAGATGTCAGCTTGGTTGGCTGAAACTCAAGGAAGATGAGGAGGAAGGAGGATGCACCAAGAGCCCACGCTTGATATGGCAGCAGTGGCCACCTCTCACAGTGGCACCAAGTTTCCATAACCCTAATCATTAAAGGGGCTAGGAATACCTGTGCCAAAGGGTTGTGATGAGATTTCACTGAGATAATGTATTTTAAGCACTTATCCTTGTACCTGACACATGCTAAGGGATCAATAAATGTTGGCTATTGTCACCATCATCTGTGTCATGTTTATTATCAATATAATCATCATCAAGGCTGGAAACTGAAGTCAGCCTATTGAGCTCCTATGCTGAGCTTAACAGTTACTTAGTTTAATTTGAAGAGCATGGGACTCAGTTGGAGCCTGTCAGAAGCTGCCTGGCATCAATGAGACCCCACCAGTCAAAGACCTGGGACCAATCTCAGAGATTAGGATCGATTTGTAGAAACTAATGGATATAATGCCAAAAAAAAAGAAAAGAAAGAAAGGAAAGGAAAGAGGGGAAATGGAAACAACATTTAAACTAATTAGTATGAGATTGGGGTGATAACTTGGAGGTAATGTCCTGGAGATAAAGCAATAGAGAGAAATTAAGCAATTAACGAAGTCTGCGCCATAATAATTTCCTTTAATTCAAACTAAAATGAGTAATTCAATGAATGTTATTAATGCAAGTTACCAAATATCTACTAAATTAGGTTACTCTGATATCTTTTCTAATGAAGATAAGGCAACTCTAAAGATCATATTTATCTATATAGCCCACCTGTTTCAAAGATAAGGAACTAAGAAAAGGACATAATGCTACCATTTGTAGTAGTGATCTAGATTGGAATATGAATAAGAGTCTGGGATCATATTTTAATCATATTTTATTAATGATGCTAAGCAACAGAACTCAAAAACACTCTCAGGAAGGTTGTTGGAGCCTAAAACTTAGCAGCTAAATATAATTGTACTGGAGACAATATCCTGTTTTATTTCAAGTGCTAGAAAAAAATTTTCTCAAGGACAGACCTTCCTTATGTGCTTGTTTCTAAAAATAAAACCCTCTGAACATGGGATTGTCCATAAGCTCAGGACTTTGGTATTGAGGGGAAGAAAATAAATTGCAGAGCAAAACTGAGGGAAATGAGATGGATCTTTAGCCTACATCATGAATTAACAGGAAAATTTTCGGGTGGGATTGACTATAGAATTTTGAAGAGCTGTAATGTCTGCTATTCAGTTTTAAGATTACTGAAGGTTTTATCAGTATTCTTTCAGTAGACAATGCTCTCTTTAAGTGGAATTGGAGCAAAAGGTACCTGGGTATACATGTGAGTTAGAGAGCAGCCAACAGAGGTAACAAATGAGACAAGTAGAAAGATATGCAGAAAGACATTATAAGTGGTGAGCATGATACTAGAAACCTTCTCAGTTCACAAATATCTCAGGTAGAACAAATGCAAGGTCTACATAATGTGAGATAGAGACAGAGGTAATGCTGAGTTTTATTCAAATATCAAAGAATAGGATGATGTTATCTAATATCATGAAAAACTACTACCTAGCAACCATTAGAATCATCAAATTATAACATACCATATTGAATGAAATAATTCCAAATGCATTGTCATTTGATAATATCGTCACAGTAACAGTTCTTGGCCACCCAAGCTTCACATTCGATAAAGGTTTCTAAAATAAACGTCCAAGAATAGAATAATAAATTAAATCATTTAGTAGAATTTGTCTCTAATTAATTATGTAGAATATGAATAAAAATACAAATATGCTTTTAATAAGTAGATTAAGAAAACATATTCGAATAAAGACAACCTGATAAAAAGGTCCCAAATGAGATCATTTTCAAAAACTTTTTAAAAACTATTAATCACTATTAACAATAGTATAATTAAAGTAATCACTGCCTAGTAATGTTATATTACAAATTTTTATAAATTACTATAAAGCCATTCACTAATATAGTGGAATTAACTACGCAATATGAAATTCTATTTAAACATGATTTGTTTTCTTACACTATATAAGGGGCTGAAACTTAAGAATTAGTTGTTATATAAATCATAAAGCCAAAATAAGGTAAAAGGTGGCTCATGCCTGTAATCCCAGCAGCTCAGGAGGCTGAGGCAGGAGGATTGCAAATTTAAAGCCAGCCCGATCATCTTAGCAAGGCACGAAGCAACCTAGTGAGAACTTGTCTCAAAATAAAAAAGGCTAGGGATGTGGTTCAGTGGTTAAGAACCTCTGAATTCAATCTTCAGTACCAAATAATAAAAAATAATTTAAAAATTAAGATAAAATATTGAAGCATTTTTTCTTATAAAACTAGAGTTTTCTGAAACGTTTCTATTGATATTCAATGGCAACATAAAAGAATACGAAAGAAAGAATGACTCACAAAAGCAAAACACACCTATTTCAAGTGTCATTTTCACAACTCTGAAACAATGACTCTAAAACTAATAACTAACTAATAAACTAATAACTCTAAAATTATTCTTTCAAAATTCTCAGAAAAATTAACTAGACTGATTGAAGTTAGCAGTCACTGCCTCAACCCAACAGATCAAGTCATAAATTTCAATTAAATCTTAAGCTATTCAAGTTCCCCCCCCCCAAGGGGTACTCTGAATTTATTCTAAGGCAAAAGGACTTCCACGATTGCTTTTTGTATTCTTCTCTTTTGAACTCACAAGTCATGCTCATTCTTTATTCATCTGATAGTTGGGGAGGAAAAAAATAAAAGGGTAAAAGGGAAAACAAGGTTGCTGGAGCATCTGTCAAGGCAATGCCTCAGTAAGCTGAATGGATCCAGACACTAGCTGGAGGATCTTCTAAACATTTTGTCTGAGGAGTAACCAAAATAGGGGATTGCCAGAGACACTGTGGTCCTGGCTTCTATGAAAACCACTACCACCTGGTCAGCTTACCTCTAGATAAATAGATTTTTAAGTGTTGCAAGATTTTTATGAGCTTAAGGTTAAAAGGGAAAGAATTACTTACCTGCAATGTTAAGTGAAAAATAAAAGTTTCATCAGGCTCCGGTAAATCATCATCACATACTGCTATGTACACTGTTCTATTTGTTTCCCCCGCAGGTATAAAAGCTGCAGCATATGTGTCAAAAAAGTCACCAGTGTCTTCTCCATACAGCTATGAAATGCAAAACATAAGTCATTCATACTTAACAGTTAGGACAAGCAAAACTGATGCTTTGTCAAGAGACAAAGCATAAATCAAATGATGCTGACATTTATAGTAGGATGTACAAAACTATGAAACATAAATATTTAAAAACTAGTAAAAATCTTCAGAAAAAAGATAATAATAATAATAATAAACAATTCTATATAAAAAACATTTCTTTGTGTTGTGGAAGAAAAAGAAATAACTACATAGAAAATTAACAATTACATAGGAAAGTAATGCTGTGAATTTTTTTTCTCTGCCTCTAGATTGACCTGAAGTGGGCTACACCAAACCTAATAAGAAGTGGAATTGTAGGTAAAATTCACAAAGAGATGGAAGTGAACTGCTAAAAACTGCAAGGAATTCAGTTCTTTTCCCAATCAGTTTCAAAGAAACTGTTGTTTTCAAACTTTCAGCCTGAAGTTGAATTTATATTATCCACAGCAACTCCAATAAAGATCCAATCTGAAATTTCTTGGTCCCTACAAATTTTCCTTAAATTTTTAAGATCTTAAATTCTGTAAAATCAGCATTGCTAATAAGATTCTAGGGGAATAATAATTACAAAATTATAAAAGAGCAATTCATTACCAAATCCAATGAAATTTCTTTCATCAAAGAGGAAATAAAATGAGGAAAAAAATATGACTTCATAAAAATAAAAATGAAGAACGTGTATAGAAAAATTGTAGTCAATTTCTAGTTCTAATTTATAAAAAATAAAGTAAGTTTTAAATATTTGATGAATCAAAATAGTTGTCAAGGGATATTGTAAAACTTGTGCTCAAATCTTACTAGAGAAAAATGACACGGTATCGGTTATCAAGAGCCAACGGCAAAAAAATATAGTTATCCAACCTATGAAAATCACTTAATAATTCACAATACGGAGAAATATTCATATCAGGGAAACCTAGAAGCAACCTCAATGAAAAACAGTTAAGGAATGATCAGGATGCAATGACACTATCAAGAAAAGTGAAAATAGGGCTGGGGCTGTGGCACAGTGGTAGAGTGTTTGCCTAGTATATGTGAGGCACTGGGCTCAATCCTCAGCACCACATAAAATAAATAAATAAAATAAAGGCATGCTGTCCATCTACAACTATTAAAAAAAAAGAAAGGAAGAAAGATTGGGAGCAATAATGGGGAAAGCTCCCTGTGAGATTAAAAAAAAAAAAGAAAAGAAAAGAAAAGTGAAAATAAAGGAACAACCAGATAATTATTAGGTTACTATCAAGATTATATTTAAAAGATTATCAAATATCATGTGTACTTGAACTAAGAATAAACTCAGTAAGTATATACATATATGTCATATATAAATGAAAACTAAAAGCAATGTACAAAATTACAACATTGAGTAGATTTCATAAGTAGTTTTTCTTCTTCTGTTTTTGCAATGTTTCATAATATGACAATTTAACCTACTGTTTAAAAATTTGCCTTTGCAAACAAAATTTTCTAGTACTTTGTGCCTTATATATACCAATACCCTTAATGGTCCTATGACATTACTTTTTGATTAAACATATACAGATGACACACACAATCCATCCAAAAATTGAACTGTGCAGAGGTAGATCAAGAGTTTAAAAAATTCTAATAAACTTTATTTAAATTAATAAGTTTAGTTTCCCCCACAAGAAGAAATCTCTAACAGAATTTGGTGTTTTTTAATTGTAACCATTCTCATTTACATATTTCATGTATTTTCTCTAAGCCATCCTGCAATAGACAATATGTCTAATCAGGGATGCTAGGATTCAAATTATACAAAATAAAATGCTCTTCTTTTAAAATAAAGACACAAACACTTTAAAATCATCCGTCTTTATCTTGAAAATGCTATTGTCAAATGCACATGGCTACAATGGAGCACTCTATGGGCCTATAAGAGACATGAGTAGAAGAGTATTATCTGCAAATCATTTATCATAAATAGACTAGTACTCAAAATCTCATAGTAAGGGGAGGGAGGACGGGGAAAAAAAGGAAAGGAAAAGTGAGGAATCACAAACTGAAATCAAATTTCATGCATGTACAAGTTTGTCAGGATGAACCCAACTACTCTGTGTAAGTATAAAGCTCTAAATTAAAAAAAGCATAACCCTCCCTCCAAAAAATAAAACTCATAGAAAAAAATTATTTCATTACAACTAGAAATTTCTTATCTATTTCAATAAGAATAGAACTATAATAATTTCTCACCGATACAATTGCAGTAACATTTTCTGGCTCTCCTATCCTTTCAATGACAAGACGAATAACTGTAGTACTTGTTTCATTAACAACAAATTCTGTTTGCCCAGCAAACCTTATTTCTGTTTCTCCAAATACAAAAGAGATGAATAAAGCTGAAAGAAGGTTTACTAATGAAGATGCAGAGGGCATCCCTATAGGAATAAAGAAAAAAGATTAGTCACATAACATAATATATTATCATTATATTTTGTATCTATAGATAAAAACATATAATGAAGAGTTCATCAACAACTAAGATATAAATACATCAAACATTAACCAATCCAACTTGAACTTTTGATGCTGGAGTAAGTTAAAAATTTCACTCTCTTCTTATGGTTCTCCTTTTACTATTTGTAATCAATTTTTTTCTATGCCATGATGGTATTTATAAGGTAAACTTTATTTAATTTCTTACAAAACTTATTGGCACAATTTAGTCTCAGAAAAACCTAAGCAGGGACAGAAAATTAATTAAAGTCCATCTTTCTTCAGATAAAACTGGAAAATACCAGCCAACACTAACACAGTTGAAGCTGAAGGTTTACCTATATATAAATTGATTTCTTGGTTGATGTCTACTTGTTTGTTAATTTATCTTGAATTTTTTTAATTTAGTTATTGCTAGGAACTGTTAATCCTTCAAAGAAGACCTAAATTTCCAAGACTTAAATTCCATTTTATTAATTAAAATGTCAATACTACTTCTTAGAAAAATCCACATTGCTTTAAATAAGCAAATTTGGTAAAGTGTCTATTTCCTTCTTTTCCATAATGCCTATTGCTTTCCTCTTACTACAATATATGCATTTATGAGTCATCAATATTGTTCCTACTTTCAGCTCTGTTTTCAAAAGCACAACACTGCAGTGGCCTATTGAAAGAAATGCTGTTTTGTAATGTAGATGTACCTCTAAAATGTGAGCAATTTATCTCACGGATCATTAAGATTCCAATGGATCTATGTGATCAGTCACTCGAACATAACGAGTCTATGCATTTTAAAGGAGCGTTGCTTTATGTATGCTATGAGCCAAAATGCCTCCCATTGATCTTTATCATGCCCAAGAGGTAATAAAATGCTCACACATGTGGTATTTCCATCTGGCCACACATGGCTTTTTATTTAGGAATCACCAAATACACAAATTCTTGATATATTCTAGGGTTCAGATGCAATTTGCTCAGTGAAGTATATTCAAGGGATGCAGGGTATGATGGCTTAGTGATGTCTCACAGGCTCCCAGTGGCAACCTCCATAGACAGAAATTCAGAGTGCATATGGAGTCCAAGAAAAGGACATAGGCCAACAGGGACAGAGATTCTGGAGGACCAGGACATGTTTTTACAGTTGTTCCTTCTCTCCAAGCAAACCTGTCATTAGGCTAAAGGACTCGGGAGAACTAAAACAGATATTTTTCAACAGCTGACTTCACCATTCTTTCCTGACTTCTAATCCAGGAACCTTAGTGGAAAGAAAATAGAGGAAAAAATAGGAGAAAATGAAGGGGAAAAAAAGCAAAGCATAAGTGAGAAATGCTTTCCCATGTTTGTTATAGGTAGGAGCAGCTCTGAGCTAAACCAAAGTCAAGGAGGGAAAATCTTGATTCCAAAGCCAGAATGATTTTGTATCCCACTTATGACGGGTAGTACGAAATAAATGTCTTAGGATGATGGAAAGAATACAGAATAGAGGGATGAGACGGTAACAATTTAGGCCCTTGATTGTAAAAGAGAAAGATTGACTTTATTCTACTGTGATTTTGAAAGAAAATTCTCAAAGCCTGGCATAGGAGGTATAATAGAACTTGATAGAATTAAGAAGACATCTGAAGTTTACATGAGATTATAGCAGAAGAAGAGGGAATCACAAACAACTGAGAATTGTGCTCAAAATTTGTTCTGCATAAGAATCAACTAGGCATTTTTGAAAATCCCAATTCCTACTATCAGAAATTCTGATCCAGTTGTTCTAGTTTGAGGCCATTTAGTCTTTTTTAAAAAATTTTTTTATTTGTTCTTTCTAGTTATACATGACAGTAGAATGCATTTAGACATATTATACACAAATGGATTATAACTTCCCATTCTTGTGATTGTATATGATGTGGAGTTACATTGGTCATGTATTCATATATGAACTTAGGAAAGTAAAGTCCAATTCATTTTAGTGTCTTCCCTATTCCCATCCTACTCCCTTCCCTTCATTCTCCTTTGTCTGATCCAAAGCACTTATATTCTCCCCCCTCTTTTTATAAGTTAGCATTCATATATTTGAGAGAACATTTAGCCTTTGGTTTTTGGAAATTGGCTTATTTCACTTAACATGATAGTCTCCAGATGCATCCATTTACCAGCAAATGCCATAATTTCATTCTTCATTATGGCTGAGTTCTATTCCATTGTTTATATATACAACATTTTCTTTATCCATTCATCTGTTGAAGGGCACCTAGGTTGACTCCATTGATTAGCCATTGTGAATTGAGCTGCTGGGAACATTGATGTGGCTGCATCACTATAGTATGCTGATTTTAAGTCCTTTGGGTTTATTTATAATAACATCCTATTCATTCTGATGCAACTAATCCTTGGGATATACTTGGAAAAACACTGTTTGTCATAACTAATATAAGGGATAATATGAGGAATATGTCTTCAAGTGGACATATGAAAGGCCCCAGTCTAATAATTCTTCAATAGTAGAGATGTGAACTTACTACAAAGTTCCTCATGTGTTTCTCTACTTATTCTAAAATTGCATTTTATAATTCCATACACCCTAAAGAAACATTGTAATGACCTATAGAGAGTAATAATGACAACAAATACTTACATAGTGCTGTTTGGGTATTTATACACACATTAATGCATTTAATCCCTTCATATCTCTGTGAAGGTTATAGTATCATTAATATCTTTTTATAGTGTGAAAACTAAGTCTTGTAGTCCCAGCAGCTAGGGAGGCTAAGGCCAGGGGATTGTGAATTCAAAGCCAGCATTAGCAATTTAGTTAGGCCCTAAGCAACTTAGCAAGACACTGTCTCTAAATAAAATATAAAAAGGGCTGCTGGGGATGTGGCTCAGTGGTTAAGCACCCTTCAGTTCAATCCCAGTACAAAAAAAAAAAAAAAAGAAAATTAAGGCACAGACAGGTTAGTTAACATGTCTTATCATTCAGTTAAGCTAAGTGGCTAGGCAAGATTTGAATCCTAGAGTCCACTGCTAGACCCTTTACCCAGAAACTTGCCTCTTACATTGCCTCTTACATTTTAGTCCTAGAAATCACACATCTCCATCTTGAATAATCTGGTAAAGTATTTATACTACATTTTCCCAAGCATTCAAATACTTTAAACTAATGCAAAATAACCAAACTGCCACAAAATTCATAATTATGAGACTTCTAAAAGTGTGCACCTTATTATTCTGATAAATGTTACATGTATTTAAATGACACTACTATTCTCTTGACTATTTTAAATATTTAACAGCATCTTTTATTGTCAGGACCAGTGAACTCAAAAGCTGCATTCTTACAATTTCCCAGGCAATTAGAGCTTTAAGATCTTGTGTTTAGGTCAGTTAAATTCATTTTAAATTGGTTCACATCAATAAGCTTGAAACTATGCAAAATGAACAAACAAGCATGATTGGAAATGACTCAAACAATGTGACATCATTGATAATTGCAAGTCCTTGGCTTTCATCTTTTCACACTGCAAGAAAGGATGTTGGGGCAAAGTTGGCATTCAACAGAAATTAAAAGATGAAAAAAAAGCTTTGAAAATGACATTTCCATTAGAAGACAGGGGTAATTACACAAAAGCTGAACAGTTCTTTTTTAGAGTAACTAAGTACATTTTCCTCTGTCATACTAAAAAAATTAGTGTTTAGAACTTCCTTTATGTTTTATTAAACTCAGAAAATTAGGCATAAGTAATTGGCACCATTAGTAATATTACTAACATCACAGGTCACTTTTTCTCTTATTAGATTTAATAAAAAAATTTACATGCCACATCAGACCACTTATTTTAAATTTTTTTATAAAATGAATTTCAAACATATGTTTGAAGATCATAATGTGCGTAATTCATTCTGTCACAATCGTGAAAGAATAACTTCAGCATCAATGACATTCTTCCTCTTCTCTCTACTGGCATGCTACTTCAGTCCTCATAACCTCTCATTTCTAACTACCATCTATGTTCTCACACCTCCCACTCTTGTTGGGTATGATTCAGAGGAAGTTAAAACTGTTCCTGCAAATCAATGTCTCATCCCTTCATAGATCTCTTACTGTGTTAAGTAGAAAACTTGTTAGGTCACTTTCTTCTTTCCTATTTTCTGAATTATACTATAAAGTTTTGATTGTCTTGATAACACACAGGTACAGAGTTCTTGAGTTCTAATAATCATATTCACTCTACCAACAAGTCACCTAATTCTGTAAGCAAAGAAAATTTCAGAATTAAAACCTGGACTACATTAGAGTAGCTCTTAAAATATAAATTGATTATTTTCAGAGAGCAATTTACAGCTTAGCGTAAGAACTGTGTATTGAGTTCCTACTGTACATTTTAGCACACTGTGCTAATTGCTGAGGACACAAGAATACTTAAGATATAGTCCTTGCCCCCAAAAAACTCACAGGAATATGTAAATGATTCAGATGGTGGTAATAAAATCAAGAAGACAGAATTCTGAGACTTTTGCTTAAACACAGGGATGTAGATTATCTGTACCTCAAGGGTTTGGGATTGTGATGATTGGAGTCAGTTTCTCCAACGAACTAGAAATGAAACCAATAGCTGAAGAATGAATTGAGAGGTGGAAAGCTTAAGTTTCTGAATCCACTTTTACTCTTGATTTTCCAGTTACTGAGACAACAATCAATCACACTTTTGTTCTATGGGTTTGGGTTGGACTTTCTGTCTCCTTCAGTGTCAATCTCCAACCTGTGACGCTGTGAACCAGTGTTAAGATGTGCCACATGGAAGGTCCCCCGGTCCACTCTAGCATGCAGCAGCATTAGTTCTGTGCACCTGTGTTCTGTGCTCTGCTCATGCAATTTTCACTACCATCTGTACTCAAAGCACGTATTCTCCCCTCCACCTCAAAACTGGGACTGGCTAGTTAAAAAATTTAGGACACTTAGATAAACCAAGAATGTTTTCAGAATAGAACATGGCAAGACACGAGTACACCATATTGACTCAGTTCCTGAAAAAGTTAATGTTCTGATTGTCACCAAGGAAGCCCAATATCATGTTTCTTTCAATCAGTCAGATATTAATTCCTTTCTATTGCTATTCTCCGAATGCCCCTTTCTCTCCTTTGAAATTTTTTTCTTTTTCTCTACTCCGTTCCTTACATAAATTACTAGCATAATACATTTAATATCATAATACATCATCACTCAACAGCAATGTGTTGTAACCACAGAATTCTAAATCTTGTTCATCAAGGCTAGCGTTGTTCTCTCTCCAACTTCATAGGACTGAGTACCTTGGGAAATAAACAAGCATAACATGTTTTGAGAACATGGCAATTCTCTCCAATTTCAGGGCTCAATAACTTTAAAGAAGTAGAGTGGAAAAATTAACCCTATTAAAAATAAGTAAATAAATAGATAGATAGATAAGGTTCAAGACCCAAAAGATGACAATGTAAAGAAAAACAAAGTTGGATGATTTTACAATAATCAAGTTAAAGAAAAACTTTTCTCAGTTTTGAAAGTTAGCTCTCTTTTGTAAGTTTCAGAATAAGCAACTGTACAATATCTATGAGTGATGGGAGAAGATCTCCCAAAAGACAAACAGCATTTGTGCAGAATCCAAGGCATGTTTTGGTTTCTCAGCTTCAGCTTTTAACGTCAATGCTGTATCAAGCATCTTCCCACGGTGTGACCACCAGGTAATTAATACCTAAAATATGATCCTAATAGAGCAAGGTTTTCAAGTTTAGAATTACCTGAATTCTATTACATTTACTAAGGGGCATTCTAAAACTATAGAATTACTCCCATGGAACAGGAGAAGTTTCATCATTCATATCATCAATTATTTAGCATCTAAGAATTTTTAATCTGTGTTGTTTGTATTTAGTAAGTACTATAAAAACTGAACTTTTCTTTTTTTCATACCAAAATAGAATTTTAATTTGAAACTTTAACAACAAATGATAAAAATAGAAGAAATTTTTTTAATATATTTTGTTTCTGACAACATAATAAGTGTACATATTTATGGAGCACACTGGGACAATTCAATACATCTATACAATTGTAATGATCAGATCAGGTTAACTGTCATATCTATCACTTCAAACATTTGTCACTTCTGTGTGTGTGTGTGTGTGTGTGTGTGTGTTTTAAAGGTTTCAATTAATTGTTGTCAACTGTAGTTATCCCAATGTGCTACAAAGCATTAGAAATTATTCTTGCTAACCAACTACATCCCTATATTCATTTACCACCCTCTCTCCACCCTATCTCCCCAACACCCTTCCCAAGCTCTGATAACCATTATTCTATTCTCTACATTTTTAGATCAACTTTTATCTTCTAAAGGTAAGTGAGAAAAGGTAGTATTTGTCTTTCTGCACCTGACTTATGTCACTTAATATAATAACATAGTTTAGTTCTATACATGTTGCTACAAATGACATGACTGCATTATTTTATATGGCTGAATAATATTCCACCATGTAGATATACAACATTTTCTGTAACCACTCATTCATAAATAGATACCTAGGTTGATTATTTTGCCTATTGTGAATATGCTGCAATGAATGTGTGAGTGGAAACATTATCAAATGAAAAAACTAATAGTATCTCAGAATATAGCTAATACAATTACCTTTATTTTTATTTATTTATGTTTAATCTTTAAGGAATGCATTGTTTTATTTACCTTTAAATAACTTGTGTATGTTCGTGGCAACAATATTTTTTTAAAAAAACAAAAAAGTAAATGGTGAAAAATAAGTCTCCCTCACAGTGGCCCCACCAGCCATATGCTTGTCCTACCCATAGTCTGCTACTCTTGTGAACTTCATTTGTAGCTTTCAAGAGATACTTGATACTAATGTGAATACATACACATGTATATATATAAATGACACTAATGTGTGTACACCCACAAATATATATGTATTTCTGAAAAATATATTTATTTATGAAAAATTCCTGGGACAGACTTTATTTTCTTCCACATACAGAGACAGGAATAAGTACACCTTTCCAAGATGTTGATGAATAAAGGGATACCTGGCTTCTCTGTAGATATTCGTGTTGATAGCATGTTTACTCTCTCAACTATACACCGTCATCATTAGAGATTCATCAATAAAGGGACAGTTTCCATTGAACAGATATAAAGACCAAGACTTCTGAGAAGGACTAGAATCTCAGCATTCAGTCAATAGCTGGTCTCTTACTTCCATTTTCCTCAAGGAGCCTTACCCTCAAACATGCCTCACATCATTGGTCAAAAGATCAAGCTTTAGATTTGCAGAGAGAATGCAAGACAGATCTGAAAGGATAGGGGTAAGAAAAGCAGTCACACAAGGCAGAGTGGGAGATGATTCCATAGGCTTTTTTGGAGCAATTTTCTCCCCATCAAGTTGCCCATCTACCATCAAAAGTTATAGAGGCTCCGGGGGCTCCCACTGTCTGTACTTTCCTGTGCATTTTTTGGGCAGGTCTGGCTGTTTAGACCTGCAGCAGGCTTAGAGTTAAGCTGTCTTGGGTAAGCAAAGCCAATTACTATTCATCCATCTGCCTGCTGGCTCTAAAACTGCATAACTATTGTTTCCTCTCCTCTTCCACTTATCCTTGTGGGTTTATATAATTTTTATATAATTTTTAAAGTCTTTTTCTATAAAGTTTTAAGTGGTGTAGGTAGATACAGTATTAAAGGACTGGGAATGTGGCTCAGTGGCAGAGCGTTTGCCTCGCAAATGTGAGGCACTGGGTTCGTGTCTCAGCACCACATGAAAATAAGCAAATAAAATAAAAGTACTATGTCCAACTACAACTAAAAAAATTTTTAAAAAAGATGTGCTTCTACAGTTAGTATATTTCTCAATTTACATATTCAAAATCTCCTTAAATCCTGTCTGCTATGATTCTATAAAATGTTTTAGAGCTTCTTACAATTTATTCTCATCACCTTCATATTTTTAACTATTTTTTTATTCTTTCATGTAACCCCCATACATAAGAGGAATAATAATAATAATGGAGCACTTAATTGGGAGTCAAAGGACCTAAGATTGAATCCTACATTGGATGATTTCCTTTGTGTTCACAACATAATTTCTTCAACTTTTGCATACATTTGAAACTTTCCATAATAAAAAGTATTTTATAAGAGAACCTTTAAAGGCAATTTCATTGCACTCAGTAAATAACCACTCTCCACTCACTTCTCAAGCCACACTGGTCTTAAATGCCTCAAGCCCTTGCCCACTGCTGGCTCTAAACTGCATAGCTATTGTTTCCTCTCCTCTTCCAGTTATCCTTGTGGGTTTATATAATTTTTAAAGTCTTTTTCCATAAAGTTTTAAGTAGTATAGCCACCGCTGGTGGCTCCCAAAGCTAAGACATGAGGCTCATATAATGATTAATTTAAGAATGAACATCCAATACTTGGATATAAGGCAAAAAAGTGTATGGAAGTTCTTTTTCCAGTAAGAGTCTACCTCAGGTATAAACTCTTTTTTATTAGTGCATTATAGTTATATAAAATATTGGAATTCATTTTGTTACAATTATATAACTAAGGAATATAATTTACCCTAAAATTCAGGCCCCAGCATTACCCCTTTTCCTCCCCTTCTCTTTCTCTCTGTTCCATTTACTTTACTGATTTTGTTCTATTTATGTAATTTTTTTTTAATAAGGCACTATAGATATTCATAAAGGTGAAATTCACTGTGGTATGTTCACCTACGTACACAGGATAGTTTGATCACATTCATTACACTGATCCTCCCTTTTCCTCCTCCCTCACTGTCAAACCCCTTCACAGATCTGACCTTTATTTTCAAGGAATTCTGGTCCCCCCTCCTCCTTTTTTTCCCTCAATTTACTCAGTTTCTGCATATGAGAGAAAACATTCAAACCTTGCATTTCTGAGTCTGGTTTATTTCAGTTAGTGTGACAGTCTCCAGTTCCATCCATTTACCAGAAAATGTCCTCATTCATTTTTCTTTATGGTTGAGTAAAACTCCATTGTGTATATAAAGCACATTTTATTTATTCATTTGTTTCTCAACAGGCATCCTGGCTGGTTCCATAATTTGACTATTGTGTAACTATGCTACTATAAATATTGATGTGGCTATATCCATATCGTATGCTGATTTAAAATCCTTTGAGTATATACCAAGGAATGGGATAGCTGAGTCAATTGTAGTTCCATTCCTAGTTTTTTGAGCAATCTCCATACTGCTTTCCAGAATGGTTATACTAATTTTAAGTCCCAACAACAATGTATGAGTGTACCTCTTTTCCCACATTCTAACCCAACATTTATTACATTTGTATTCTTGATTATCATTCTGACTGGAGTGAGATGAAATCTCAGTGTAATTTATATTTGCATTTCTCTAATTACTAGAGAAGTTGAACATTTTTTTCATATATTTATTGGCCATTTGCATTTCTTCTTTTGAGAAGTGCCTGCTGAGTTCTTTTGCCCAATTATTAACTGGGTTGGTTTTTTGTTTATTTGTTTGTTTGGGTGTTAAGTTCTTTGAGTTTTTTATGTATTCTGGATATGAATTGCCTATCTGAAGAACAGCTGGCAAAGCTCTTCTTCCAAGCTGTAGGCTCTCTCCATGCTTGTTTTCTTCATTGTGCAGAAGTTTTTTAATTTGATACCATTCCAGTTATTGATTTATTTATTGCATTTTAGGTTTCTTGTTAAATTTGGTGCCTATACCAATACGTTGAAGTATTGAGCCTACATTTTCTTCTAGCAATTGCAGAGGTCTAATCCCTAGGTCTTTAATTCACTTTGATTTGACTTTTTCACAAGATGAGAGATAGTGATTAAATTTCATTCTCCTCCACAAGGAGATCCAGTTTTCCCAGCACCATTTTCTAAAAAGGCTATCTTTTCTCCAACGTTTTTTGGGCACCTTTGTTGAATATCAGAAAACTGTATCTAAGCAGATTTGTCTCTGTATCTTATATTCCACCGATCTTGGTATCTGCTTTAGTGTCAATACCA
Source organism: Marmota marmota marmota (assembly GCF_001458135.2). Taxonomy (NCBI): domain Eukaryota; kingdom Metazoa; phylum Chordata; class Mammalia; order Rodentia; family Sciuridae; genus Marmota; species Marmota marmota. The sequence continues at coordinate 49,733,338 of NW_026000026.1, read as the reverse complement.
TACTGTTTTTGCTACTGTAGCTCTGTAGTGTAATTCAAAATCAGGTATTGTGATGCCTCCAGCATCACTCTTCTTATTCAAGATTGCTTTGGCTATTCTGGGTCTTTTATACTTCTAAATGAACTTTACAACTCTTTTTTTTTTCTAGTTCTGCAAAGAATGTCATTGGTATTTAGATGAGGATTGCACTGAGTTTGTATAACGCTTTTCATAATACAGCCATTTTGATAATACTAATTCTTCGTCAGTTACTTTCAACTGCATAGACCCACCTAATATTTAGAGAAATGTTTTCTGCTTAATCAACAGTTTTTTACTACTAATAAAAGACTCCAAAGGACTTAGGAAAAGTACATGTAAAATTTTGGAAAATTTTATCCAGTAAAGGCACAATTTTATTTAGTGAAATAGATAATCCAAAGGTTAATGATAGGACATTAACCAGTTTTATATCTAACCTAGAAATTTTAATATTCCTTTATTCATTTATTTGTAAATTCCTTGTTTCTCATTTGAACCATTATTAACACCTTTTTATTTCCCTCATTAAGTAATGAGTTGAATAAAATCATTGACATGCTATCATTTTATATTTATATAATAATCATGTTTGTAAAGTTTTGCAAAATGCATTTTCGGGTAGTAGTATTTTTTCAAAATAAACAATATGACACAAATAAGACTTTGGTTTCATTTGTGTGAACAACAATGCAGTTCAGACTAAAAATAACCTTTTGCCTAATACAAACAGGATAAGTAAATACTTGATGTGAGACATAAAGATTTTTAACTCAAGTATCTCGACTTTGATTTCTATCTTTACAAAATGGTTACGCTTGGCATCTTCCATGAGACTATTGGCTCCCATCTGCACAAGTCCAGAAACTGATCACAAAAGCCATTCAAGCTGCTCATGCTTAGATCACCATGCCCAGCAGGGAAACAGGAAGACACTCACATAGAAGTTTCAATCTTAGAGCTTTGTGGGAATCCAGTTAATCATAAGATTTCAACCATGCTTTCTCCATCCCACTTTCAAAAAGTATGAAATGAAATTCTCACAACTCTAAATCTTTTAAGGGAAACTCCAAACCCTAAACCAGTCAAGATATGTCCTCATAGCTGATAAATTTGAGTCTGTAACAGCATCTCTCTCAAGGCACAGTTAAGACATACTTGTCTTTTTGTTCCTTAGAAAACTAAGGATCAAATGCTTAGCTTTATTGAGCCACCATTAGATGGCACCTCTCCATCTTCAAAATCAACAATTTATTGAATTATGAGTAGATGTCTTAAGAACCTAAACTTTAAAAATAAAAAAAGATAGGTTTTTGCCAACCTATAACTCTTCACAAAAAAAAATAATTTTATAATTCAGATAATACCTCAAAGACAAAATTCAAAAAAAGCAATAAAACAATTTTCTTAAAATTAATATTTCACAGAAAATAGATCTAATTAATTCTAGCCAAATTTAAAAAATAATAATTTACCCCCTAAGTTTCAATATAACAGGGGTCAGGGCAGGTATAAGATACTTTCTGTAACTTTTTCCTTTGTACCTAGTTATTGGTCATGTTTTGCTTTTACTGAAGAATTTAGGTACTTGTGTTTTCTAAATGGATGATTTGCATTCGTGGTAGGCAAAGAAGAGAGCGAAAGAAGGACTTCATTTGTAAGTCCAGTGGTTTCAATCCAGAAGTCAGAGACTTGTGTTGTAGTCCATACTGTGTTCACAAAAATAATACCAAAAAAATCACTTTTGCCAAGATTTAAAATTGAGGAAGATTCACATTTTAAATTATTTTGCAAAATAATTTCAAAATTGTTTTGCAAAATTACCAGAACTGGCAAATCCAGGTCCAAAATTCTCCATGGCATCAATTGGCAGGAATTAGGCAAGAAGCAGTTGTTGTTCAGATGATTTTTTTTTCCCTAGAACCTTCACAATGCCCTCTCAGACTAGAGTCAAAGAGGAAGGTAAAATATTTTTCACACTCATGTCATTCAAAGGTCGAAAAGGAGATGTGCATGTGTGCATGAGCACACAACCTTGTGTGCTACCTCCCAGCAGTGCTCCAGGAATTTGATTTTATAGGATAACAGGAAACATCCTTGGCAATGCCTATGTGAGCATCCTACTGTAGATGCCTTGATATTTCTAGCTGGACACTGCAGGTGTTCAGCCCTCAGTCATCTCCAAAATGAAAGCTAGCACTGGATCCAGCATCAATCATGAGCTCTAATCTGATCTCTGCCACCTTCCTAGCTGTATGAGTATATCTGGGCCTCTCCCTTCTCTGGGCATCAAGTTGCCTCAACTGGGTAAACAAAGTAAAAAGAAGGGCTACAGTCCTAGGGTAGTCAAGAGGTACAGAGGTGGTTCAAGGTTCCAGGCGCCTGACTTCAATTTCCACATGGTCAGGAAACATCATTGGTATCCTAGACTGCCCTGTGTAAGGACCCAACCTCCTTCTGGCCCCACCCCACCCCCACAGGAGCAACATTACAATGAGATAATGTTTGAGATAAATGAGGAGCAACAGGAACCTGGGAAAGTTTGAAAAGAGCAATGAAAACTCACAATGGACCTCAAGTCAGATGGGGAATGAATTGAAACATTGTTTGAAAAAAACAAAATGGTGGAGCTCCTGGTGTTCCTGGATGAGCCCCCACAACTTGACTCAGTATGTCAGGTACTTCCACACAGTTTAATAGGCATGAGACCCACAGGTGGAAGAAAAGCCTGGAAACACTGGAAAGGCCCACATCCTGGCTGCACTCATCACCACAGAGAGAGAGAACAGTACTTTTCAGAGTGAGAAAAAGTGGTATTCTATCTATAATAAGTTGTGCTTCCTCCAGGCTTAAAAAAAGTGGTGGGGGAAGGGGTAGAAAAGAAAAAGACCAAAGGCCCAGAAGGTATTTTGAGATAGGAATTATAGCCACCCCCCACCAAAGCCCAGTACCATCTTCAAGTTTAAACACCACAAATATTTTAACCATCTCATTTTGCTGAGCTCCTAACATGATTATATCTTAGAGTTTTTTTTATTATTTTTATGATCTTGGGAGTTTTAAAGAATAATAGTCAGTTTTTCTGGCACAGCTGGGATTTGTCTGATGACTTTCTCATGATTAGACTGGGGTGGTGGTTTTGGGATAAGTCCAAGTAGGCCAGTGACATTCTCACTTACTGTGTCATATCAAAACTATATATTATCCACATGACATTGATGTTGAGCTTGATCAGCTGGCTGAGATAGTGATTCCCACTAACTAAACCATACTCCTGGAAGGAAGTTACTATGGGCAGCATCTCTCCTCCCCCTCCTTTTTTTAAAGAATCTGTTTTACTTTAACTCAATAAAGCTCACTTCCACCCCCCATTCATTGTTAAAAATGATACCAGGCATTGAAACATTATTTGATGTTGCACTGCAAATCGAACTAACTTGGTGGTGAACTCAGAAAATGTCAGGGATATACATGGAAGTCCAACGGAATAAATGAAATACAGAACCACTGCAGCGTTCAGTTTTTGAAGACGTGTTGTCAAAAGGTTAACTGGCAATTTCAGATTTTGTTCTTTCAATTCTCTGAAGTCCTATGGGTCTAAGCTCATGACTTCTTCTGCTAATAAATCTTTGGTTATAATGTCCTAAGTTGTACTGATGCTGTATACCCTATTTATTGTTCAAGCTTCCAGCAAGGCCCAACTGACGATTGATTTCTACTATTTCCTAGGTCAATTTCTTGAAACAATAGTAAAGTCTCTGGCAATATCATTGATGAGCCACTTTCCAGCCAATAAGAGTTTACACTGTTCTCCAACATTTAGACTAATGGGCTAGCTGGTGAGTGGCAGTGTCATGATACAGAAAATGCAGCAGCCCTCACTGATTCAGCATGTCCTGAGCTTACCATGTGGCCACTTGGGGAGCCCCTGAACTTCAGGAATCTATTTCCTCATCTGTATGCCTACTGACCTCATCTGGATATTTTGACCTTGGATTTACTTACCAAGTCCACAACTTTTCTGTTTTTCTAATGCATTGATTTCTTCTTTAATCTTCATCAATTCTCTATCAGTTCAGTTTATTATAGCTGTAACAATCATAAATGTAACTGTACTCCAAGGACAGCTGCAGCGGCATCTCAATTCCAATAAACTTAGCAGCTGATGTTATGATATCCTAGCTTTGAAAGTGTGCTGCTTCACATATTAGTTCCAGTTTGACTAGATATTATTTAGCAGAATGGGATTTTCCCTAATCTCCAAGAAGGAAAAAAATATTTTTTATTTTATTATAGTCTTCTATTTGTTGTAATAAAACGTAGTCTTTAATTTGGTTCACAACATATTGTCTTCCAGTCACCACTTTCATTTATTAACACAGAAGAGAATTGTATAAGCATAACTATAACACAAAAAAAAACACTTTGATATTTTGGTCTTGCCCACACTTTGTTATGGTAAAGTAACTTCTTCAAAGTGGCCACACTGGCTAAATAAATGTTGTTCAATTACTTATGTAAAGCACTAGAAGCTCACTGTGGTCCAGATAAGTAATTCTCTTTACCATTTATAAGGTGCTTAAGTGACACATTACATATTGTCATTGCCAGTAGCTACTTTTTTGTTTATTTAAAAATTTTTTTCGTGCATTATAATTGTACATAATCATGGGATTCATTGTGACATATTCATATATGAATATAACAAAATTAGGCCCATTCCATTTCCCATAATCTCCTCCCACTTTCACTCCCTGCAAGTAGCCTTTTCTAATTTAAACAAGACACTTTTTAAAAATAAAATCCCATGACTTACTAATTTTTAAAATACCCACAGGCCTCAAAGACTATACAAAATGCTATTAAAATAAGAGTCTTAATTCGAAATGACAGTATCTGAACATATTCTACTCTTTCTCCAACTTCTACATTCCTCAATGACTTTGAAACTTATAAAATCTAAATCTGTATCACACATTTTTCCATCTCAGGAAGTTTGAGGCCAGTGATCTTAGGTATTAATTTATTTCTCCATCTGCCTCACAGACATTGAACTTGTGAGAAATGAATCTAGTATGCTACAATGTTTTGACAATATAATTGTAACTCTGTAGAAAAATCTGAGATTAGACTTCTCTGGCTTCTCAATTTCATAGTAGTTTATAAGTAAAAAGTACAATGAAAAAACCTAAGATCTGTTTTTTATGAATTTCTATAATGCTTGGTAAGATTATAAAAGTAACATCAAACAGGTACATATCTTCCATATACTAAAATGAATCTACAAAAGATTGCCAAACACCCTCCGGAAATAGCACTGACTCCAAAATAAACTCATTCCAGACCAGTTTTTTACTGATCAAAGTGTGAATAACATCTATCAGACATAAAAAATTCTATGTCAAAGTAGAAAAATTTTCAGTTCAAGGAATGCCTAGGAGTTTATTAATAAGAGACCACAAATACTCATACATTGTTGATGGTACTGCAAATTGGTGCAAACACTCTGGAAAGCAATATGGAGATTCCTCAGGAAACTTTGAACGGAACCATTTGACCCCCAGTTATCCCACTCCTCAACATGTACCCAAAGGACCTAAAATCAGCATACTATTGTGATGTGGTCTGTTGAGAGCCACAGCCCAAGGGGCCCCAGCAAACTTCCAGCTGCCAGCAAACTTCCAGCTGCCAGCTGATGATTGGCTCACAGCGGCCCCAGCAACATCTAGCTGATTGGCTCCTCGGCCCCAGCAACATCTAGCTGATTGGCTCCTCTGCGGTGATGCTCATTGG
>NW_026000026.1:49682677-49724881 GCF_001458135.2 Marmota marmota marmota | reverse complement strand
AAGCCGGTGGTGGCAGTTGGGCTCTGAGGATTTTTCCTGAGGAGCTGTTTTGTTTGGCGTGTGTGGTTCTAAAAATAAAGTTAGTTTCTTTTGACAAGTGGCTCCTGATTGTGCCCAGCCAGACTGCGGCAGTGGTCACATCAATGTTTATAGTAGCTCAATTCACAATAGCTAAGCTATGGAACCAACCTAGGTGCCCTTCAACAGATAAATGGATAAAAAAAGTGCAGTATGTATACACAATGAAATATTATTCATCCATAAAGAATAACATTATGGCATTTGCCAGTAAATGAATGGAACTGCTAAGTGAAATAAGCCAATGCTAAGTGAAATAAGCCAATCCCATAAAATCAAAGGTGGAATGTTCTCTCTGATATGTGGGTGCTAAAACACATGGAGGGTTTGAATAGAAGTTCATTGGATTAAACAAAGGGGAATGAAAGGAAGGGAGGGGGAATGGGAATAGGAAAAATAGAATGAATTACACATAACTTTTCTAAGTTCATATACGAATGAATACACAACCAGTGTAACTCTACATCATGTGCAACCTCAAGAATGGGAAGTTAAGCTCCACGTATGTATAATATGTCAAAACATTCTCTTGTCATGTATAACTAAAAAGAACAAATTTTTTAAGAAAAAGAAAAAGCAACTGAGATGAATCTGACCTGTATAAAATATTTCTATAATACCTTCTGATTTTTTATTTTAAATCAGGTATTTATCACATTTGATTTAAATTCATCTTCACAGAAAAGCAATTGCCTAATAATATATTGGGTATACTCTTTTTGGCTTCTACAAACATGCTTGGTCAATATACCTGGCTTTTCTTAAAGCGTTCACTCTAACTTATACAACACTTTCTTTTCTTACCTTAAACTTCCACTCTTTGGGGATTTTTGAGGTCATGATCTGCTTCCTACACATATTCCAAAATTAAGTGTTTCTCCTATTTTCTTACTATTAAAGGATATAGTATTTATTTTCTATTAAGTGTAATTTTAAAGGCAGCTTAAACTCTGGTTTTAGTATTAGTCTTAAGGTTGGGGTAATGGAAAAAAGCCAACCAATTAGGAACATTTAAAATGAATTCCTGTTTTAATTATTAAAAATACTTTCAGTCTAAAGTTCTGCTTCTGTAAATATCCTTGTAGAAGTTATATAAATGGAAACTGTGTGAGTTAATAACAATAATGCACACAATAAGCATTATAAGCTGTGCTAAGAGTATTATATACATTATTTCACGTAACCTCATGACTCCTTTCTCAAGTAGATGATTTAATTCCACATTTTCTGATAAGAGAACATGTTTAGGAGTACAACTGAGATTTAGAGGTGCTAAATCTACTTGCCAAGCTAAACACAAATGGTAAGGACTGAGTCTGGATTTAATCTGGGCAATGTGATCTGGTTCAATTTGACTAGAATGTTCTTGTGGCTGTCATATGACAAAAAAAAAATGATTACTTAATGATTAATTCATTCCTAGGAATCCTTGTACGTAACAAGTATGAACTAGCCCACAACACCCCCTGGTGCAAATGGATCACCACTTCATTGTTTCTTCAAATTAAATTAAATCCTCCAGATGCCATGCATCATGCTGGCAAGAAATCCATTTTACTTCCTGGAGCTCCCCTACTTGCATGCTCCAGAATTTCAGGGGCTTATGCATTCCTCAAAAAGGTCTTATGTCTCCCAGAACACACTGTCCTATGCTGCCACTAAGTCTTTATACCTGGTGCCCTGTCCAAAGCTGATTCTCCTCCATCTGGCCAGGCTTGCTGCTTTGGGCTATGGCTTCCTGCCTCACTGGACTCTGCTCTTAGTATGGGCTAGTATGATTCTCTGCAGGAGGGTCACTTCGCTGCCAACCACTTCTTTAGTGCTATCTTCGTGCCACAGGGTCCTTAAAAGGTTCTTTCCAGTTACAGTGCTTAGTGTCAAGTCTTTTTCAAAGCTTAGTCCTTAGTGGACAGCATTGTTTTGCTGTGGCTGTATCTAATATCTGTTCTTCATTCAACAATATTCAAAACATACTTCCTGTGTTTCCTGTCTGTCAGGAATTATCTAAAGTCTCAAACCTGGGCACATAGGAGTAGAGATGATTAAAACCAAGATATTGGAATACAATTCCATCTTTCATGAATTCTTTCGTGAATCCTCTTTAGAACAGGTTTTACTTCCCAACTATACCTTCTATACTAATTTATGAACAGTTTTTGGAAAAATAATTGTATATCTTACTATAATTGAAATAAAAAATAATGTCTATTCTTCTTTTGCTGTCATTACTGCATCAGAATCTCCATCAATGTTAACCGTCCAACCTTAAACTTTATAATAGTTTAAACACTTAAGGAACTTCATTTCCCTGTCTCAAAATTCTTTCTCTTTCTCTATTTCCATAGACTGTCTCCAAAAATGGAATACCTAAGTCCTCCCTACTAATAATCCACTATTCATGTATGCTTCTGAGAATATGCTTTCATGATCCTTGGAGACATTACTATTACTCTCTTCTTCTCCTCTCTTTTCCTTCCCAGGGGTGGGACAGGTAGAAAAAAGTACATTGTTACCCTTTCTAACTGGAGGAGACCATTTGCGATAGATTATCAAGAGCTGCAAATTCTTTACTTCTTTACTATTCCTGCCTTTGAGAATGGAGTGTAATTCCTCTTCCCTTGAATTTGAGTTTTGATGACTGGTTAACCAACAAAATGCAATAGAAACACAATATTCTGGGTCTCTGAGACTAAGTCAGAAAAGATTCTGAAGCTTCTGCCATGTTGTTGTGGAATGCTTGTCCCAATGGAAGTCAGTGACAATTTGCTTACTCGAGACTGCCACACTTCCAGGAAACTAAGCCAGCAATAAGGAGAGGCTATATGGAAAAACATATACCTGGACATCCCCCAGCTACCTCCCCATATCATGTGCAGCCATGACCTTACAACACTGATAATAAGATGTGAGTAACTAAGCAGTCAGATGACTCTTAAGCCTCAGCCACAACCTGGCTATAACTCTATGGATCCCAACTAAGAAGAGCCCACCTAAGCCCTTCTATCCCAGAAGTAAGAGAGATCACCATTAATTAAGTTAAGCCACTAAGTCTTGGGGTGGTATATTATATAAAAAAAGATAACTAGATCAGGTTTTCTTTTATACATTAATTCCCCAAATCAAATGCAATGTGTCACTTTAATTTTTTACATAATTATTTAAAATAATGAGGAAAGTCATAGGATGAAACATCAAAGATCATATATGTATAGACTGATAAATACAGATACAGCTATAGATTTTTTTATTGTTGTTCTTGTTCTTATTGCACTGGAGATTTAACTTAGGGGTGCTTTACCACTGAGTTACATCCTCAGTCCTTCTATTTTAAGACAAGGTCTTGCTGAGTTGCTCAGGGCCTCACTAAATTGCTAAGGCTGGCCTCAAATTTGCAATCCTCCTATCTCAGCCTCTCAAGTCCCTGAGATTACAGGCATGCATCACCATAGCAGCAAATAGAATATATTTAATTTAAAACTTAACTTTCATGATTCAATGTAATTCAAAATAAAATATTTTACATTAAATAAATAAACATACAAATACATTTATGTATACAAGACAGTGTGTACATAATAAAGTATTGGAAGACCAGTGGTCAACTTTGGGTGAAGGACTTTCAAGTGACTTGGGTGTTTCTTTGTGCTCTCTTATCTCTTCCCTAGTTTCTGCATTGGATATGTTTTAGCTTGATTATACTGCTCTTGAAAAGCAGAAAAACTAGGAATTAGTACTCTAAATCTAAACCTTACAACCAATCATTTAATACCCCTACTCTAACACTTGAATTATAGGTGTTAACCCCCAGAGATAATTACAACCTACAAACTACAATCTTGCACTTGAAATTAAATAAATGTATTCTCAATCCTATAAGCAAAACAGAGAACGTTGTAAAATGTTTCATACTCACCTGTTTTTTAATAAAATAAAAAGGCAGAAATATCATTTAAGCTAAACAAGAACATAGAATTAAAACAAATTTCAATCTTTTCTTTGACTCTTCCCAAACTATTCTCTTCGTTTCTCCCATGCTCCGTTTTCCCCTCAGCTGCAATGCATCACTTAAGGAGAGAAGCCACAATTCTCCTCACACATGTAGTTCAGAGCCTTGTGTGAGATCTATGTAACTAAAACTTAACCTTGGAAGAAAACTTGCAAGAGCAAAGGCAGCCTTTCCTAGAATTCATTGAGTGTGTGCACTATGATACCTTTCATCTCTTGACATGGGACATCCACTGTCATAAACTGAAATATGGGGAGTCTTTTTCTAACAATGTAAAGACTCCCTCAGATTTACTTATTTTACTATTTTCATTATTTTGATTTTGATGAATGAGTTCAGCATACACAAACACACTGAATTTATACCCCCACTCTACCCTCACTTTCTATCATAACTGCCCCTTTCTTCACTTCTAAAACTCGCGCTCAATAATTGGACTTTAAAAAAAAAAAAAAGGATATCTATCATGTTTCTCTTTGTGTTTCTTACAATTCATGAAAAAATACTCTTTTGATTCTTTATTCTTCCAATGTGAAATTTTCATTTGATCTTTTAAATCCAGAGTCCATTTACATTAAATGAAATCAACTTGGAGTTTTGAGGTTATAAGAAGGTAGGCTAAGGAGGTTTTTCATCACTTACTTGAATTTCTCTTCTAACTTGAACTCACTTTCCCATTATCAAAGTCATCCTCTCCCAATTCTAAATCTTTCCTGTTTCCCTAACTTCTGCCAGCTCCTGTGACTTGAAATATTGACTTATGGCTTAGGATATGGAAGAATAACAATACATACATGACGGTCAGGGCAGGAGGTAACTTCCTTGTTCCTGGAGTCCCTTTTTCATGTGACTTGCTGATGTCACAGTCCTCTGGTATTCCTTCTCATGCAATAGGTACCCCAGCCTCCTTCTCTGGATCCTGGCCTTCTTCTGACCTCCATATTCCTTCATATCCTCCACAGGATCCCTATTCCCAAGCCTCTCCATCCACAGTCACTCTCACTGGTTCTCATTCACTCCACCACTTTAAATACCTTCCCCCAAATTCACAATCCCAGCCTGACTTATCCCTAAATTCCATGTTCAGACCTCCAGAACACTATGTGATATCTCCAGGTGTAATTTTTTTATAATCTAATTTTTTATTTCCATTTACATGAAACCAAGATTAAACCTATATAACAAGGTATATCCAAATAATTCTCATTTCCATTCACCTATTGCTTCCTTCCTCCTATAGATAACAATTTTTAATAGATTTGAATTTAGGTAGTCAGTGCTTCTTTTACAACCCTATGTATGCATTGTCAAACAAACAAAAAGAAACAAGGCAACTGTGAATCAAATAATGATATAATCACAGACAAATGAATTGTTTCTAGTAGCTTAAGATAATATTTGACTGTATATCTTTAGAAAAAATAAATTCTGAAGGCAAATATAGCTGCAAAGAAAGCTTATACTTCATTCAGTATTTTTAGTGGTATTATTAGTATTTTTACATTGTATAAATTTTTATATTTTAGAATACATACTTCGAAATCACATTCTATATATGGCATATATTTTGAAAAACATGCTATAAGAAGCAAATAACAATTACATATGGAAAGAAAATGACAATAATTTTTTAATTATGTAAAATCTCTGAAAGATTAAACTTGAATATGAAATATTAGCATCACTTCCTGACTTGTTTTCTTTGTAAAAATCACCATATTTCCTGGTTTTGTCCATTTTCCATCGCTTAGATATAAATGACAACTCAGATACATTAGCACCTCTAGTACTCAGATTTTTGTCTCTAAACACCATTCTTCATTAAAAGGAACCACAGCTAATTAGAGAAATAACTGGTGTCTGTGGAAGGAAATATGCAAAACAAACTGGCAAGGAAGGTTAAACAGGGTCACATCAAGAGGACACCACAGGAAGATGAAAGGGGTCCCACTGCCCCCTTGCTAAAATTTTTGAGTATCTAAAGGATAATGACTACAATTTTTAGAAATACACTGAATATATAAACCCATATGATCATAAGAATAATTAAAAAAAATAATTTGAATGCCACCATTGCAGGTAACTAGTGCACCAATTCCTTCTTTGAAATTAATATTTAAAAGGAAAGAATTAAACATTTATTCTGTTTATCCTAGGTAAACTTCTTTTCAGGGTAACTAAATAGCTTAGCTGTTAAGGAAAAAGTTCTTCATTACAGAAAAATTCCAGCTACATGGCAAGACTGAATGAAAGAAAGGCTCCTATCAGTAACACCAAATAAAATAACAAAGGCACTTATGAGTAACACCAAATAAAAAGTTGTTTCTTAGATGAAACAACTAGATTAAAAGTTGATGGAAAACTCAACAGTGGAGGGATTAGGCTGTCACCACCTGAACCCACTACTAAATACTAGGGTCAGTAAAGTAACAGACCACACATGATGTGCCTCCAGATCTGCACCAGTACAAAGTCCATAGCACCACCTCTGTATCCTTCTTGCCCCAAAAAGCAAAATCTGACTCTAATTGAGGCTAACTTCTAGTTTACAAGAAAAACTGAGGATAAAGCCAGACTTGGTGGCACACACCTATAATCCTAGCTACTTAGGAGATTGAACAGCCTGGGCAACATAGTGTAACCCGTCTCTAAAAAAATAACAATAAAAAACAAGGGAGGAAGGAAGGAATGGAAGAAGGGGAAAATGGGATAAATAATCATATTAATTAATGCAAAAGGAGAAATAAAACAAATTTAGAATGTAGAAATTCTATAGGACAAATTGCCAAAATTCTTCAACAAATCAATGGTAGATTGGGGAAAGGGATGCCAAAAGACTTGAAAAGAATGTCATGTCAGAATAGAAGATCTAGAACTTATATTTATATTTTAATTAGAGGAACCCAACTATAAACAGACATTTTTTGAAACAATCACGGAAATTTTAATTTGGACTCATTATTGAATGTACCACAGAATTATTGGCAACATTCTAAGTACTAATTGCATTGTAAAAAAAAATTCATATATTTCATAGCTATATTCTGTAATGTTTGAGACACATAAAACAGTATGGAAAAATCTTGAGAGTTGACAGTTCTGGACTATGAGTGTAAAGAAGATCATTTTACTATTCTCTGTACTTTAGTATATTTTTGAGGGATTTCAAAATTTTAAAAAATAATTTCATGGCAAACTCCACATAATGAGAGTTCTAACTAGAATTTTAACATTAACTTTTCCTTCTCCCACTAGAAACTTCTGTGGGTTGGAGGCATATAGTTGGACAAAATGTTGAGTCCCCTTCTCTTTTTCCCTCAGCTGGTCAACTGTATTCCATCGCCACTGAGGGCAGAGAAAGGTGGATGATGGGTAAGGTCAGGATTGAGGAGAAGCAAAGAAAAGGGTTAGAAAGGTTGTTATTTTTTTTTTAATGGAGAGAACTTATAAACTATTTATTTATTTGTTTGTTTGTTTATTTATTTATTTTTATATTTTATTGATTTTTTTAAATACACGACAGCAGTGGAAGCATTACAATTCTTATTACACATATAGAGCACAATTTTTTGTACCTCTGTGTATAAAGTATGTTCACGCCAATATGCCTTTATATATGTATTTTTTTGCATTACAATTCTTAATACACATATATACCATGATTTTTCATGTCTCTGTATATAAAGTATGTTGACACCCAATTCAAGTCTTCATACATGTACTTTGTATAATGATTGTACTGCTATGAAATGGCTTGCTCTCTGTGACCTAGCTAAGTCATTCTCTTTAAATTTCTGAAACCTTTACAGGGTTTCACTGTTACATTCCATCAACTTCAAGTCGCAACCTGCAGGGTAATGTCTGATGGCTGATCCAGGTTACCTCTCAGCTTGTGACCCTGGCAGTATACCCACAGGAAATTACTACCAGGCTCCCCTTGACTTGACAGGCTATCTATCATTTGGGCAAAATTCTCTTTAAAATAACATAAGGCAAACATCCCTATCATGGGTTTCATGGCTGGCCCTTGGATTCACTTCCTTTTCCCCTGCTATGGAAAGTGCAGTAATTCATCCTGGACTTTTTTCTATCCTGCTACAACAGGCAAACTTAGCCCTCTCAAAAATTAATCAAGACTCTCCTGCTATCATCTCCAAACACAAATCAACACTCCAAGGAGTTTTATTGAAGCCTTTTGCACTACACTTAAAGAGATGCACATGGGGTAGGGGTAAGAGGGACAGGGGATATGCATAAAACTTTCATAGTTCTATCAACGTTAATTTCCCCTCAGAAAATTTTCATACTTTATTCCTCTTAATTTTTTATATATTAATGTGAGAGAATTCCAGTTATGTAACTGATTTTCTATTCATTATCTTCTTTGAAATTCTATATCTTAATAATTTCTCACAACTCACTTTTTTCATTTTTGATATAAGTAGACATTTATATGATATATATAATCAGATAATACATATATGTGTGTATATATAGAGAGAGATATAGATATAATAGATATACACTCCTCAAATCAAAATTTTAACTTGAAAAATGCATCAATGAATATATGCCTTCAGGAAATTTAAATAGTTTTCTCCCTTTCTAAAGTAACCCAAAAACCATACCCCCATTGCCAGATTACTGCACCTGTCCAATATAGTCCATGATAGCTACTTTGCTAGTATTTTTATTAATACTAGCAGTTTAGTGGTTTTAAAATATGATCCAGTATATGATCTCTTCCTGTAGTCCTAGCTACTTGGGAGACTGAGGTAGGAGGATCGCTTGAGTTCAGGAGTTCAAAGCCAGCCTAGATAACACGGCAAGTATTTGTCTAAAAAAATAAAAAACAAGAAAGAAAAGAAAAAAATCCCACAAATTTTTGACATTTTCCCATTACAAGAGAGAACATGTTCCCTATTCTTAAATTTATACTCTATGGCCACTTGACCAATAGAAGTGGCCAAGGAGTTGTTAGCCACCATCAACTTGTTTATACATCATTAAGTGGCACATCGGTGGAAGAGGATCCTGCTTGTAGACACCAAATACAGACAAGCTATCCCCACCAAACCCTACCCAAATTGCAGATTCATTAACAAAATAAGTGGTTATTTTAAGCCTTGAAGCTTTACAGTGGTTGGCTACAACTGAAATATATATAATGTAGGGCTCCTATCCAAGTAAAGGAATACAAAGCTAGATACAAAACTGTGAAGAGGCTAAAGCTTGAGCTCTAGCAATGTCAAAATAAATTTAAATCCTCTCCAGGAATCTAGAAGAGGAAAAAGAAGCTAAACAAGAAAGTGATCTTTTGGCACCCTAATCAACAATTTGTACTTACGTGTGACAGTATGAGCTAACTGCAGCTAACTGGTTCAGGGCTACATACAACTCCAACTGCTTTACATATGTCAACTCATTTAATCCTCAAAGTGACCATCTGAAGTACAATAAAGGTGCTATTATTGTGCCCATTTTCAGATGAGGAACCTGACATTAAATAAATTTGCCAAGATCAGACCTTGGAAATGCAAAGTCAAGTACAATTCATGTCATCAGGATCCGGATGCATGCTCTTCACTAGTCTAAATTCTTTTATTAACAAAGGAATCTTGTAATTGTCATACAGGGAAGATAATTTGGAAAGTCACCATATCTATACCATTTATCATGTTAAAAATATAATTAAATGAAATTTCACATTTTATTCTCTTTTCTCCATAATCAAACTCAGTCTCTTATTGGTAGAACAATCTGTTATTTCCAACATAATGAATAGTAAAATCCTTATACTTTACTGTATATTAAGGCCTATTCAATTTCAAACTCACAGTGATTATTATTTGTAATTAACTGAAAGTATAAATGCTATTTGTGGATATTGTGAAATTTTAATAGAGCAAAACAATGAAAAAAGGCAAGTATAAGGCCCTAATTCTATCCATGGTAGGATACATTCATCTTCTTTGCTGAAAGAAGTGGGCCTGATCACCAGCAAGATCACCTGTTCAGGGATGGGGCTGTAGCTGAGGGGCAGAGCACTTGCCTAGCATGCCTGAGGCACTGGGTTCAGTCCTCAGCATCATATATAAATAAACAAAAATAAATAAATAAATAAGGGCATGCTGTTCATCTACAACTACAAAAAAAAATCACCAGTTCAAGGCCAGCCTCAGCAACTTATTGAGGTCCTAAGTACTTAGCAAAATCCTTCCTCAAAATAAAAAATAGAGATGAGGTTATAGCTCAGCAGTACAGAACCCTTGGATTCAATTCCCAGTATCTAAAAAAAAAAAAAGTGAGCCTCAGGAAGGAGGGGAAAGGGGTTAGGGAGCTAGATGATTAGTAATAGGATTTCTAAATGGATGCTGCCAGGAAATCATAAGGATTTTAAAACATCACTATAAATTATTATAAAAATCAGAATAAATTTTGATGTCAGTAACTATAATAAAATGTGAAAGGTTAAGTCACAGCTCAACATGTTTTACAAACCCATGTTAGAATGTTCCAATAAGCAATGAATAAATTAAATGCCAACCCCAAAATAATATCACTCATGAATAGTGAGAAATAGGGTAGGGATGAAGTAAAATTCACTAAAACAGTTTCAAGGAAATTTATTAATCACATATTATTCTCAATAATAATAGCTCTTCACTAGTACGCATATTACTGAGTTTTAAATGCTAATGCACTTAGTAACTTAACACATGAACAATTTCCAAAGTTTCCTGACTTCATATAAAGCAAGTACTTAAATATGATATAAAATTGCCATATAAGGGTTGAATTGCTTTGCATTCATATTCAAAGATTATTTCAAATTGTTTATGGTTTGGGGAACAAATGTTCAAAAAATGTGAATTTCTGACTAAGGGTTTAAAAATATTTTTCAGCTGAGCATGATGATGCCCATAATCCCAGTGATTCAGGAGGCAGAGTCAGAAGGATCACAAGTCCAAGACTAGACTCCGCAACACAGCAAGGCCCTTAGCAACTTAGTGAGACCCTGTCTCAAAATTAAAAAATAAAAAAGGACTGGGGATGTGGCCCAGAGTAAAATGTCTTTGGTTAAATCTCCAGTACCAAAAATATATATGTATTTTCAATGTAATATGCCCAATAAAAAAACTCTCACACAGATTTATTTATGGTAATTACTTATACTAAGATATTTAAGATAAGTAAATTCATCTTAAAGTTAATAAAAGTATTATTGTAAAACAGTGGACTACTGTGGACTCTTACTTAAAAACAACAAACCAAGTTTTTCTATTGACTTGCATTCCCTCATTGAGGATATAAAAATTCTCTCATCTATATAAGGTATATAAAAAATTCAAAAAGGTAAAATATAAGAGGATTTTCTGAGGAGAAATTTACATTGGGAGAACTGTGGAAGTGCTTTGCATATCCCTTGTCCATCTCCTGTATATCTGCATCACTTTACGTATGGTGAAAAAGGCTTCTGCAAAACTCCTTGGGGTGTTTGGTTTGTGTTTGGAGAAGACAGCAAGAAAGTTGTTTTAGTCACTACTGTGACCAAAAGATGTGACAAGAACAATTTAAAAAAAAAAATTATTTGGGGGGTCATGGTTTCAGGGGTCTCAGTCCAGAGACAGCTCCATTTCTCTGGGTTCAAGGTGAGGCAGAATATCATGGCAAAAAGGTGTAACGGAGGAAAGCAGCTCAAGACATCACACCAAGAAGCTGAGAGGTGGGGGGTGAGGGGGAGACAGACACACACTCCACTGGTCATATATAAAATACATGCTTCAAAGGCACACTCCCAGGTACCCACCTCCTCCAGCCACAGTTTATCTGTCTTCAGTTACCACTAAATTAATCCCTACTAGGGGATTAATTCACTGATTGGTTTAAGGCTCTCATGACCCAATCATTTCACCTCTAAACATTCTTGCATTGTATCACACACAAGCTTCACTGGGACATCTCATATCCAAACCATAACAAGGGTCTTGATTAATTTTTGAGCTAAGCTTGCCTATTATAGCAGGATGGAGTCATGAGTTCAGGATAAACTGCCTTGCCTCCCACTTCCTGGCTAAATGCATGTTCCAATATGCACATGAAGCTCCTTGGCAAAATCTGGGAGACATTGGTTCCCTAGATTTAAGAAAACCTTTGTCCAATCATTAGTTGACCACTAAGCTAACCAAGCAGAGATTACAGTGGTCATTCATAAGAAAAATACATAATTTAAAAATTACTTCAGAAAATTCACTAAACAAACAACAAAAGCAGTAACAGCAAGCAATGGGAAAGAAAATCTGATTTCTAAAGCAACAGATTACATTACTTAAAAGGACCAATTTTCAACAACAACAAAAATTACGAGATACGCAAAGAAACAAGAAAAGTACAGCCAATATACAGAGGCTTAACAATAACAAAAAGAAACTGTCCCTGGGGAACTTCCCAGATGTTCTTGACTTACCAGACAAGGAGTTTATGTTAGTTGTTTTAAATATTTTTAAAGAACCAAGGGAAATCATGTGTATAAAACTAAAAAAAATAATAATTTTTAAACAAAGTATAAAAATAATTTCTCCCCAAATGGAGATTATCATACAAAGATAAAAATTATTATACAAAAACAAATTCTGGGAGCTGGGGTTGTGGCACAGCAGTAGAGCACTTGCCTAGCGTGTGCAGGACGCTGGATTCGATCCTCAGCACCACATAAAAATAAATAAATAAAGTATACGTATTGTGTACAACTACAACTAAAAAAAAAGTTCTGGCAGTGCAATAATTGTATTTAATAATTGTAATTAATTGTATTAATTAATTACAAAGGCTCAAGAGTTTATTTAAGTAGGCAGAAGGAATCAGTGAAGTGTAAGATAAGTAAAACTAGTCTGAAGCACAAAAGATAATAGAAAGAAGAAAAGTGAACAAAGCCTCAGGGTCACCTGGGACACCATCAAATACTAATATATGTATAAAGGAGGCCAGAAGGAAAGAGAGAGGATGTATTTGAAGGAATATGTGAAGAAATAATAAGTGAATGTTTCCCAAATTTGATGAAAAAAATCTACATATCTGAAAAGCTGAACAAATTCCAAGTAAGATAAATTCAAAGAGATCCTGATCTAGACACATACTAATCAAATGGTCTAAAGCAAGATGATAATCAAGTGGTCTAAAGCAGGAGACAAAAAATCTTGAAAGCAGCAAAGAAGAAGCAAATCATCATATAAAAGTGATCCTGGGGCTGGGGTTGTAGCATGGTAGTAGAATATTTGCCTAGTATGTGTGAGGCACTAGGTTTGATCCTCAGCACCACATATAAATAAAAGATAAACACCTATTGACAACTAAAAAAAAAATGTATTTTAAAAAAAAAAAGTGATCCTAGGCTGGGGTTGTGTCTCAGCGGTAGAGTGCTTGCCTATCACATGCAAGGCCCTGGGTTCGATCCTCAGCACCACATAAAAATAAATAAATAAAATAAAGGTATTGTGTCCATCTATAACTTAAAAAAAAAAAAAGTGATTCTGATTGGGGCTGGGGCTGTGGACTGGGGATCAGTGGTAGAGTGCTTTCCTAGCACCTGTGAGGCACTGAGTTCAATCCTCAGCACCACATAAAAATAAATAAATAAAATAAAGGCATTGTGTCCAACACACACACACACGTACATATGTGTGTGTGTGTGTATATATATATATATATATATATAAGTGATCCTGATTGATAGCTGATTCCTTATAAGAAAACAAGGAAGTGAGAAAGCAATTGGGTTGATATATTTAAAGGGCTGAAAGAAAAAATTACAAACCAAGAATCCAGCAAAACTATCATTCAAATTTGAAGATGAATTAAGACATTATCAGATAAACAAAAGAGAATTTGTTTCTCACAACTTTCCTTTCAAGAAATACTAAAGGAATTTTTTCAAGGTGAAATGAAAGGACCTGAATCTACAGGAAAAAATAAAAAGCACCAGTAAAGCTCACTTGATGTCTAAATATAAAATACAACATAAACCGGATGCAGTGGCTCACACCTTTAATACCAATAACCAAGGAGGTTGGGATCCTTCAAGGAGGATCACAAGCTCAAGGCCAGCCTCAGCAATTTAGTGAGACCCTCCCTCAAACTAAAATAAAATAAAAACTTTTAAAAAGGGACTGGGGATGTGGTTCAGCACCCTGGGAATTCAAACTCTGATATCAAAAAATAGAATAAAATGAAACACAGCATAAATATATTTTTGTTATAACTGGGTTTTTTTTGTCCTGAGTTAAAAAAACAACTACATAAAACAGTAAGTATAGGCCCATATTGAAGAGCACACAATGAATGAGGATGTAATTTGTATGGTAATAACAACACACATGAGGGGCAGAGATGGAATGATATAGAAGCAAAGCCTTTTCACACTGAAATTAAGATGATATTAATCTGAATTAGTGTGTTATACATTCCAATATTAATTATAATACCTAAAGCCACAATAAATTAAAAAATATAATAAAGGAAGCAATCATGAAATTAAAATAACTCTTTAGAAGATATCTATTAAAAATAAAATAAGTCAATAAGAGAGGAAGAGATGATGGAAAAATTATAAACATGTAAAATTATAAAAATGATAGACATCAATTCTACTTTATCAATAATTACATTAAATATGAATGGATTAAACTCTCCAATTAAAAAAAGAGGTTGGCAGAATGATTTTTTTTCCAGTGACTCAATTATATGCTCTTTATAAGTCATGCACTTTAAATTCAAAGTCACAGATAAGTTGAAAGTAAACGAATGGAAAAACAATGCAAATATGCAAATAGTAATCAAAAGAAAACTGAAGTCATTATACTAATATTAGACAAAATAAACTTATGGAAGAAAATGGTACACTGTAAATAAGAAGGCCATTTTGAAATGACAGAAGGATCGATCCATCACAAAGACATATTGGTTATAAATATCGGCACTCAACAAGAGACTCCCAAAATACATGAATCAAAAACTGATCAAGCTGAAGGAAGAAACAAATATTTGAACAATAATAGATACCCCATGTTCAATAATGTATAAAACAACTAAACAAAGAAGTGCAAGAACACACACACACCAAAAAAATTAAACAATACTATAGTAATTAACTAGATTATGAGACATCTACAGACATATTACCCCACAATAGTAGAATATTTATCATGTCAAAGGTACATGAAGCACTCCCCAAGGGAGACCTTATATAAAGTCATAAAACACACCTCAATAATTTTTTTTTAAGATACAGTGTCTCCCTGTGTTGCCCAGGCTATCTCAAACTCATGTGATCCTCCTTCCTCAGCCTCCTGACTAACTGGGGCTACATGTCCAGCTTAAGTTTCAATAAAGTTAACAGATTTCAATAATACAAAGTACTCTTTAGCCACAGGAGAATGAAATTAGAAACCAATAACAGAAGTGTGGGTAATTTACAAATATGTGGAAATTAACAATATTTTCCCAAGGGACCAAGGAATCAAAGAAGTAAATTATAAATGAAAAACTATAGGCTACAGCTAAAGTAGTACTTGGAGGGGGGAAAACAAAAGGGTATAAATATTAAAAGAAAGATAGATCTCAAATAAACAACATAATTGTCCTTCTTAATAAAATAGGAGAAATTGTAAACCCAAATCAAAAAAACAGAATGCTATAATAAAGATTAGTATGAAAATAAGTGAAATATAGACTAGAAAAATATGAGAAATCAACAAAATTATAAATTAGTTATTTGAAAAGATCAACAAAATTGACAAATATTTATCTAACTTTCCTAAGAAAGAAAGGGAGAAGATTTAAATTTACATGATGACAAATTCAAGAGGGGTCATTACTACCAACTATACAAAAATAAAGCTAAATATAAAAAGCACCATGAATAATTGTTTACCAACAAATTAAATAACATAGAAGTGGACAAATCTCTCAAAAGATAAAAACACCCAAAACTGATGTGACACATGCCCGTAATCCCAGGGATTCACAAGGCTAAAGCAGGAAGACAGCGAGTTCGAGGCCAGCCTCAGCAACTTAGTGAGACCTCGACTCAAAATAAAAATAGAAAGGGCTGGGAATGTACTTCAGTGGTAAAGCATCCCTGGGTTCAGTCCTCAGTACCAAGAAAGAAAGAGAGGAAGAAGAGAAGGAAAAGGAGGAGGAAAAGGAAGAGGATAAAAGGGGAAGAAAAATCTGAGTAAACCATTACAATTAAACAGATTGAATTGATAACCAAAAAAAAAAAAAAAAATCTCCAGGATGAAAAACCTAGGACCAGATCCAATGACTTCATTAGTGAATTCTATCATTTAAGGTTGAATTAACATCAATTTCTCGAAAATTTAGAAAGAAAGAAAGAATACTTCCCAAATAATTTTATGAGGTTAGTATTACCCTGATAACAACATATTACAAGAAAATAAAAGAAACTAAGACTTATGAATGTTTATGCAGAAATTCTGAAAAAAAAATACTAACAAACCAAATCCATATAAACATATAGACAAATTATACAACATGACTAGGTTAGATCTATCCTAAGAATACAATGTTGATTCAACATACAAAAATCAATTAATGCAATGTACCATATTTATATGAAAAAAATGCACATCTCATATAGATGCTGAAAAAGGAATCAAACACCTTTTCATGAAAAGAACACTCACAAACTAGGAATAAAAGGGTAATTCCTCAACCTGATAGAGAAATTGTATCCACAGCTAATAACATTTGGTTTGAAAACCAAAAGTCTCTCCCCCTGAGATCAGGAATAAGATAAGGATGTCCACTGTTATTATTGCTAGTAAACATGGTCCTGGAAACTATAGACAGAAAAAATAGGTGAGAAAAAGAAAAAGGGAGAGAGAGAGAGAGAAAAAGAGACATATCCAGGTTGGAAAGGACATTTGCAGATGACATGAATAAAAATACTTATAGAAAATTCAACCAAAGATGTGTGAGAATTGTGCACTTAAAAACTGCAAAATATCATTGAAAGAAATTAAACTAAGTGTAAAGGTATCTTGTGCTCATGGATTGAAAGACTTAATAGTTCTAAGATGCCAATACTTTCCAAATTGTACCATAAAAAATTGTAATGCAATTCCTGTCAGAAACTGACCAACTGTTCCTAAATGCTTATGGAAACACAAGGGATCTAAGAGAGCCCCCCCGCCAACCCCCCAAAAAAAAAAACCTTTCCATGAAGTTGGAGGACTCATTCTTCCTGATTTCACGAGTTACTACAAAATTGCAGTAATCAAGACTATGAAACACTGGCAGAAAGATAGACAAATAGATCAATGACAAAGAATTGAGATTCTAGGAATAACGGTCAATTGATTTTTGATGATGGTGCAAGTCATCAATGAGGAAAGTAATCTCTTCAACTGGATATATACATGCAATAAAGGAAGCTGGATCTCCTTTTTCAACCCATAAAAAAATTAACACATAATAACTTGGCGTTAAATGTGAGGGATAAGACAATAAAATGTAAAGTGCAGCTACAAATCTCAATGAGCTTGGATTTGGCAATGTTTATTAGGCATGATATAAAAAGCACAAGCAACCCAAAGAAAATTAGATACATTGATTTATCATAATTTCTATTTTTTGTTTCTAAGTATTTAGAAGATTAAAAAAGTATAACATACTTGTACAATGAAAGAAAATATTTGCAAATGATATATCTGAAAGTGATTAATATCAAGAATAGATAAAGAACTCCCACAACTCAATAAAAAGTCAAATAACCCTATTTTAAAGTGGGCAAAGGACTAGTAGAAAAGACATTTCTCCAAAGAAAATATACAGTTAGCAAATGAGCCCCAAGGGAAAAAAATGCTTAGTATCACTATTAATTAGGGAAAAGGAAATCAAAACCACAGTGAGATCCCACTTCACACCGACTAAAATGGGTAGAATCAAAAAGGCAGACCACAAGCATTAGTATGGATGTGAAAACCTGGAACACTGAAACATTGCTAGTCAGAATGTAAAATGGCACACACTGTGGAAAACCACTAGCAATTCATCAAAAAGTGAAATACAGGAAGACCCTGCAAGCCAGCAATTCCACTCCTTGATAGATAACCATGAAAAGTGAAAACATGGATAGACAAAAACTTGTACATATATGTTCATATCAGCATTATTCATGATTATCAAAAAGTAAATATAACCAAAATATCCATTAACTGATAAATGGAAAAATGAAAGGAATTCTCATACAACTGAATATTATTTTGCAATAAAAATTGAAGTACTGATACATGGTACAACATGGGTGAATCTTAAAACCATTTTACTAAGTAAAAGAAGATAGACACAAAAGGCCACATACTGTGAGCTATATTTCAATTTTTAAAAGAGAAATTGCACTTCCAACTCTTTTCCTCTTCCTTCAACACTTCAGTCAGAAAGAAAACAAGATACCTGAATCATTCTTGCCTCTATATCTTTGGTCTAAGCCCCTCCCAAGGCCTTCTCTAGACATCTCTCTGCTTTCTCTCTCTACCATTCCAGATCAAGTTCCTCTTTTTCCAGCACAAGTCCCTCTTTTTCCAGAACACCTTCCAACCTTGGCTGACTAGATAGCATAGAATCCCTGAGCTATCTTCATTTCATTCCTGCTTATCAGCATCATTGAATCTAGCTAAATAATAAACTAATGACTATAACTGTAGCTGCACTTAGGGCTTTCTTTTTATATCACAGATGAAAAATACAGAAGACAATGCAGTTCTTTCACATTATCAAAATCGTATTGATCATCTGACAGGCTTGTATTGAAAACACTTCAATAATGCCTTCATTCAGTCCAACATCACTTGAATAATAAAAATGTGTTATTTTACTTTCAAATAATTATATAAGTACAGCTATGCAAAAACAGTGCTGCATTAAAAGATGAACTAAATTGAATTACTGCCCCATGACATGGATTAAAAGCTAATATCATTCCAATTATTCTAACAAAACGATTGTCATAACATATAGTAGTAGTTCCTGCAGAGACATATGAGGATATACAGGAAGCATGTTAATATTACCTAATTATCAAAATTCATGACCAAAGAAGGTAACAAAATTCTATTTTCCATTAGCACACAAATACAAAACCTTGAATTACTTCCATAAAATGTCTCAGAGCATTGTTTCACTTGTTATAATACTTAAAAATTTTTCTTTGATGTATAGTCCCTACAGCGTTCCCTCTTGCATAGCAAGTAAAGTCAATGTAAGTAATTAAGAATTGACTCTTCATTGTTAATTTTGAATCATCTTAGCTCAATTAATGGCAGTATATATACACCCTCTGTTTATTGTGCATATTGCATGCAGAAATAAACTATTAAGGGTGCCACACAATGCCTTTCAGGGGCTGCATTTTATTTGAAGCTACTTTATATCTTTCAACCTGTGCCACATTTCAATAATAACTATTTATAATTACAATCATTCCTTTATTAGCTTGGCATTTCATTTTCCTTGTCCTATGGCACCCTACAGCTGAAGACAAGGAAAACTCTCTGTTGATTAGTTATTTAAGACCAGCAACAATAACTATGCTGGAGAGAAGGCTACTTGGAGAGGATTATGTAAGAGCTAGCACTCAACAGCCTCAGACAGAAAGCAGCAAATTATAAACCCAAGTACTTCCTTGCATGTAACCAAATTGGCTAGTTGAAATGCTAATTGCCTTTCAGCACAACTAAAGACAGACAGGGGACCTTGTGCTTCAGAGAATGAAATGCATTTTTACTCCACTTCTGCACCATTGTCTTGCTGAGAATCATGTGAAACCTATTCATAAAGGTAGCTCTTTCCCTAACCTTTAAAATGTGGGAAATTTATTTAGTCCCTACCAGCACCTCGGATATGCTGATGTGCCAAGTTGGGAACAGATGGTTGGATTAAAGCCATGTTAAGCCCCTAATAAAGCGCAAAAGAACACTATGCTCAAATATATACCATATAAACACCAAGAGAAGAGAAAATGTGCCTAAGGAAAGGGAGTTTTTGAATAACAAATAAATTTACAAAATTAAAGTAACTAAATAACCTTGTCTTTAAAACATATATTATCAATGTAATTACATTCACACACATGGAAAGAGCTGTCACTGTCTGTCTCAAAGAGACTCCCAGCCTCCCTTTATACCTAATCATTTTATGAGAATTACTTCAAAACTCATTTATGGACAATTACTCCAACAATGTTTCCCCTTTATATGAAGGGGCTTCATTCTAGGTTTCCAGAATACTAAATAAATGAGAGAGAAAACCCTGTCTGCATTCTGCCTTCATTCTGAGGTATAGTCAGACTTATGCCTGACTGCACCAGAAAAGGGCCCCATGACCACCTGCCCAGCAGCTGGGAGAGGGACTTGGTCTGGTACATTTTAAAGTGTATAGTGTGTCACAGTGGAATGAGAAAACACAGCCTTTGTATTATCACAGCCTTGTGTGTCTCAGCTCCACCCTCATCCTCCCCTGCCACTTCATCTACAACAGTGCTGGGGTGCTGTGGCTTCCTATGTGGCCTGACTTACTGGGGAACCATCCATATAAATAAAGATGCTTTCTGTACTCCTGGTCCAGCCTCATGAAGGGAATAAAGTAGGCATGTGAGGACATGGGGAATCACCTTTCAATACCATTCCCGTCTGCATGGAGTAGAAAGAATACAGGTTATTAGTAGTGTGTTCATCTTCCCTTCTCAACAAATACATTTATTTAAAATCCAAACAGCCTGAGAGTGACAGAATATTAGGACTTAAAAAAAAGAAGAAGAAAAGAAAAGAAAGAAAGAAAGAAAAAGTTTTAAATTGTCAGGAATTAAGGAAAGAGAGCTATCTCCCTGGCTAGATGTTCTCCAAAACAGAGGGGTTTCTGTGATTTTTCCTAATTCCTATACTGTTTGAACATTCCACATGACTTTGAAAAACAACATTCTTTACAAGTCAAAAATCAGAGAGAGAAAGAGAAAGAGAGAGAGAGAGAGAGAGAGAGAGAGAGAGAGAGATGGAGAAAATGCGTGTGAAGCTTAACTATGTGATTTTTTTCCCACAAAATCAGGGAAGCACTCATCCAAATCTCTCCATGGCAACCCACAAAGTTTTCTAACCACACAAAACAATCATCTAAGCAGCACAATACACTTTGGATCATCTGCAAATTGTTTAGTTGCCCCCTGTATGCCAAAAAAAAAAAAAAAAAAAGATGATGATTTCACAGTGCCTCCACTGTGTAGAATTTGTACATGGGGCATAAAATAATGAGTTGTCAGGGGCAAGTAGATAACACAGCCACTTATTCAATAGATTAACCACTTAGCTAAATTCTACAGATACTGAGAAATATACAATACAGTCACTGTCCTCAAGGATTTTGTATTCTAAGTGGTGCAACCCTGAAATTTTCAATGAAAGAAGGGCATCAATCTAAGAAAGGGCATGAGGTGGCATTTGATGAAGTGGCAATGAATCAAACAATGAATAACCAAGTTTATCAGTTAAAATATTGAGTTTATGAGAACATACACATAACTCAAGTCATAAATGGGAAAACAGAATAAGCAAACTTAAGTGAGTCTCAATTTTCCTAGGCCTCAGTTTCCTCAAATACAAAATAAAGGGTTTGGTCTAGTCTGGCTCCAGGACTTGTCCCAGTGCTTTCAGAATTCATATTGTATTCATGGCCTATGAATTTCTGAGCAGTGAAGTATCACACACTTAACCTAATACACAAAGTATTATCTTTGTGGGTCCTCCCAGGGCATAGATCTTTCTGCCTTAGTTTCTTCATCTGTAAATCAGGATACTATTTAATTCATTGTTGAATATAAAGTTAATCTATTTAAGGACTTAGTACAATTCCTAAGTATAGTGTACACTTAATAAATGCAGCATACCATTACCATTCATCATGGGAATATGAACAAAGACTTTAGTCACAGCTAACTCTGCTCTGAATACCCTTCTCCCATAAATATAGCATCATTCATTGTCTTGAGCCTGGGCACCTCCAAGTAGAAAGACAGCTGGCATACACTAGTTTTAATATAAGCTTCATCTTTCCCACATTATTTCTACTAGTCATTTTTATGACTAGAAAAGTATTTGTGTTCCAAATATAGCTCATATTATCACTATCTGATATTGAATACAATTGTCATTCGATTTAATAAATATATATATATATAGCATGAAGCTATAAATATTATTAAAATTGTATATTTAACACATAAGTTCTATATCTGAGGATATAAAAACTCAGTGTTGTTACATAATTTAACTTTGCCTCATTCTAGACTCATATAATTAGATTACTTCAGTTTATAGGCAGTTTCAGTTTTTATTGCTCACATTCAGTATAGAGTAGGTACTAAGAGCACTAGGAAAGACCTTTGATCTGCCTGGGGATTTAGGACAAGAATATTAAACTTTCCACATCTCAGTATCTTTATCTGTACATTGGGATGATACGATTCAATTTATGATGGTGATGTGCTAACTACAATAACCAATATGAAAGGGTTTCTAAGAATTCCTTAGTTACAAGGCATTCAAAAAGGGTGACCTATTTTCAACCATCATGGAAATAAGAATATTCTGTCATACTTTAGGTTTAGTGGATGTATTTTGATTACTTCTTTTTAAAGTTACAATCTTGAGCAATATATTTGTTTTTAGCTGAAATAAGTTTTTGCAATCATCCAGTCAGCCCAATCCTTTTATTTTTATAAATAAACATACTAAGGCCCAGATAGATGTTGAATGTACAAAGTCACTGTAAATTAAAGCAGAGCCAAGATATAATTAATCACATATATTTAGTTTATTTTACTATAACACATTTCAGAGTGCATCTGGAATCTCCCTATAGCCTACTTTTATCTCAAATAAAATAAATTTAAGAAATTACCACTTAGCCTAGGAAATTATCCAAAAATAAATTGCTGGTGTTCATTTGTGTCCTAACTGGAACATTTTTTTCTTTAATGTCTTTGTTTGATCTAGTCTTTTGATAACATGACACACAAAGAAAGGAAAAAGCACTTCAGTAATTTAAGGTAATCCTAATTTTAGCAAGAATCTTTTGATAATGCCATATTATTTAAGGTATGTTTTGAGCTTTATCTTAACTCTTAGTAAGTATGAATCTTTAAAATTTGATGTCAATTTCTTAAGGAGTGCAGTATACTTATAAATTATACATTTTTAAATGCTATGGATTTTGTGAGTTGTGAAGAGTTTCTTTTAATAAAACTTTCATTAAAGTTTTTACTGAATCTTAAAATCAGTTTTCCCCTAATGAGTGCTGTCATAATTTCTTAATTGTAGTTTTAAGAAAAATAAATAAATTTCAAGATAGTTGAAGATATTCAAAATGTACAAGCATATTTCTACAATTCCAGGTGAATTCCAAATTCCCTGAAATCAATATATTTCACTGATATTCTCCAACGCAGTGGTTATTTTGGAACATTAACAAGACTATCTCAACCTTCTGGTTATCAATTATTACCTACGGCGTTCCGTTCTTGACCGGTTATTTTCCATGCAGACTTTAAAGCTAGAATTCGAGTATCAAACAGGCAGAAAGAGAAGAAAAGAAACTTTTCACTTTGCTCATTCACTTTTCACCTTCTTTGAGATTAGGAAGCTTTGAAAGGGGCAGGTGGACAGAAATATAAGGCTCACTGCAAAGCCGCAGCCTTGAGCAGGCGGGATGCACACCCTCAGCTCTGTCCCGTTAACCCGCAGCCCGCAGCTCTGCGCGCTTGCCCGGCCTCCCGGCGCCCCAAATCCTGGCCCGCCCTCTACACCGCCTTAGCCTCCCACCTCCAGCAACAGGTGCTGCAGCAGCGACCCCGAGGCACCGAGGAAGCTGTGGCGCCTCCCTGGGGCACTGGGATGCTAGGAGCACAACCCCCAGTCATAGCCTACCTTGCCCTGAGGACACCAACATCTGCGCGCCCTGCCAGTCCTCCCTTCTCACACCCTCGCTCTGCCTCTCGCTCGGGTTCCCTCGCCTCCTCTGGCGGCTGTTTCTTTTCCCCACTACGGGGTCAGAAGGAGGGCTCCATCCTCCTCCCACTCCTGCTCCCCTTCATCCTCTCTCTTCTCCAATAGGACTCGCGGTTCCCGGGGCTCCGCTCACCTGACCAATGGAGTGGGGGTGGCTGTCCACAGTAACACGCTTTCCTCTGCACAGCAGGCAACCAAGTCCGCGCTACGGCGTCGGGAACACCCTGCGTTGGCCATCCCTAATGGATTCTTCCAGCAGTGAGGCGCCTAAGCTGACCTGCCTGGGAGCAGGAGCTAAGAGTCCTGCCTCTGCCCGCACATCCCAGCTTTAGTACGTGTTAGGCGCCTTCTAATTGTCCCCTTAGGCTAAACTTTCTAGTTGCTCCCTTGGGCACAAAATCCTTCAAAGAGACTGTGGGGCACTCCAACCCTATACTCCATTGTAAGCAATTCCTACTTTTCTTTAGGAAGAGAAAATCTGTTTACTGAATCTTGTACCGTTCTTAAAAGTATAATTTTTTCAGCATTGATTGAAGTACTCCCTAAGGTGTTCACCCCATGAGAATTTGATCACAAATTGATGAAATATTAGAAGTAAAAGCTCTACTCCAAACATACGCTTATAAAAACAGGGACCGAAGTCAACATCTGGAATGAGCTATCTGTCCCTTCATATATAAAATAGTATTAATTCCTACCTTATGAGTGTTAAAAGGATTAAATTAATGAGATTGTATGTGAAGACCAACTCCTCACCATACACTTAGTACGTGGTAAACTCTCAGATAATGTTGTGTCCCCATCCCTGACCCCCAACCCCGCTTGAAAATAAAGGTCCCAGCTGGGCAAATGGCCGCTTCAAGGCTGAGGCAGGAGGATCACAAGTTCCAGGCCAGCCTCAGCAATTCAGGGAGACCCTGTTGCAAAATAAAAATAACTGGAAACATAGCTTAGAGGTAAAACCTCCCCAAAGCCCCCAATAGACCAGAGCATCCAGTAATCCCCATCTGCACCAGAGATTTTTTTTAAGTTATTTATTTATTTATTTATTTACTTATTTATTCTAATCAGTTATATATGACAGCTGAAAGTCCTTCAATTCATTGTACACAACTGAAGCACAATTTTTTACTTCTCTGGCTCTACCCACTGCACCAGAGATTTTCAAAGCAAATGCAGCATTGTTAGATTCATGAAAGTCTCAGACCTAGAGGTGGGTTAAAAATTAGCTGTCCAACACTACCTCACCACTTTTTATTGGGGCTGGGGGGATGAAAATAAGAGCAGATGGAGTGGATTAGTAAAAGGCAGAGGTAGAATTAGGGTCCTAGGTCTCCTAGTTCTAAATGCAGTGCTCATAAATACCCTTACTGATTAATTGGAATGGGGATAACTAGATACTATGAGTTACAAACTGCTTTCTGGAGTACTAATTTAGTGTTATTATTACAGGTTGTTACTGAATGCCTCACCCCAAAGCTGCAACACTCAACAAATAGCCGGATATCAAAGGTAAAGATTATTCAGGCAAAACAGTTTGTACAGAAACTGCCTGGGAATGGATACTGCACTTCGTGGCTCTACAAAAGGTAGTGAGAACGGCCTGATTGTTGTACAAAAATGTACATGTTTGGAGTTGAACAAATTAACAGAGTAGACACGCAGGCATGCTTACTAAATTCAGTAGTATAGGAAATGAAACATCAAGACAACCCAAGGTCAAATCAGTGAATCAGTTATCCTAGTCATAATGTGAAACAAAACAATAACATTAGAAAAATATTTTCTTACTGATTATTTAAAACTTCTTACCAAAATGCATATTCATCCCACATTTTACTTGTTTTATTAGCATATAAAAAAGGACTTTATTTGTGGCTAAATGTTACTTTAACTTATTAAGACCCTGACAAAGTCATTGTCTACCAACAAATATTTCATCTTAGTTCTTGTTTCACTAAGTTTCATCAATAAACACATTCTTCACAACTGAACCTAGCCTGCCTAGTCACTCTGTTTATGACATCTTCCTAGGCATTGTAAACCTCTCTAATCTACTTTAGGGAATTAAGTGACTCATTAACAACTGCTACTGAGTGTTTAAGAAGCAGAAGAACCTGTAAGGCACTGTGGGGGGAAGGGAACTTCAATCTCTAAAACAATGCTGAATTTATTTATTGAGCTTGCACTCTTTCTGAGGTGAAAGTTTAATCAATCAAAAGAAAGAATATACCAAGTTAAAAATGCTAGCCCAGAGAGTGCTAGATATGTTGTTAGTGATCTTTCTGTCACTATAATGAAATCCCCAGATAAGCTGATTATCTTATAAAATCAACTTATAAAGAGAAAGAGTTTATTTTGGCTTACAGTTGTGGAGGTTCTAATCCAGGATCTGTTGGCCCCATTGCTTTGGGCCTGTGACAAAACAGCACACCATGGTAATAGCACGTAAAGGAACAACAAACTGCTTTTTCATGAGCTAAGGAGCAAAAGAGAGGAAGAGGTTGGTGTCCCACAATCCTCTTATGGCATGCTCACAATAACCTATGGACCTCCCACTAGCCCCATCTCATCAATGGTCCACCATCTCTCAAGAGCGCCACCTGGAGACCAAGACTTTAATACAAGGGCCTTTAAGGAATTCAAGGTCCAAACTATAGTAGATGCAGTAACAGAAAAAGAGTACATGGATCTCCAAAAAGCTGATGATCTCTGCCTTAAGAAATGAAATCACAGAAAACAGTATAGCTGGTATTTTTAGTGCTAATATTTGACAAAGTAAAGTAAATGCTATCATATGCTGAACTTATTCAATTAATGTCCATTGCACTTAAATTCAAATCCTTACATGGACCAATGTATGCTATATGATTCTGTCCCTCTTTCATCTCCAGCTTCATCTTGTAGCACTCTCCCCCCTATTTCACAGTATTCTC
Source organism: Marmota marmota marmota (assembly GCF_001458135.2). Lineage (NCBI taxonomy): Eukaryota > Metazoa > Chordata > Mammalia > Rodentia > Sciuridae > Marmota > Marmota marmota. Next base: position 49,697,786 of record NW_026000026.1, on the reverse strand, counting down.
ATCATACTGACCATCAAGAACAGCAAAGCATTCCTAACTCAGAGCCTCTGCACAAGGCTTTCCCTCTGCTTGGCACATTGTTGATGCTGAGCTTCATATGACTGTTTAGAGGGACTTTTGTTCTTCAAATTATGCTTTGATAGGGAAAACAGAAGGAAAGACAGAGGATTACTGGGCGCCTGGAGATGGAACACCTGTGCAGGTACCACTGAGAAAGATGGGTGTGGAAAGGGAAGCTGAATGTTCTGTAAAACATTCTGAAAAACAAAGTTAGCCCAATTCTCAGTACTGCCTAAATATAGCATCGGTAGAATGTATTTTTCCCTATAGTAATCATCATCAAATCAATAATTGTTTATCCCAGCAAAGAGTAATGAGCTTTCTTAATCTAATAGGAAAAGTAATGATGTCGTACAATTCTTCCTTCCTACTTCAATTTAGTAAGTCTTACATGTTAAATATAACTTATAAATCTTCTCAAAAAATCTTTTTAGTCCCTTGAAAAAGGTATTTCTCATCCTTGGGGTTTTAAGTAGAAGCTTAGACATGCAAAAATGAATTCACCAAAGCAGTAAAACCAAACTTAGGTAATATTTATTTTCTTTTTCGGCCACCCCCAAAGTACTATTAAGATATTACTTCAAAAGTGCCCAAATCTAGATTGAGGGGGAGGAAGGAAGGGCAGGAAAGGAGAGGAAACACAGAATGAATTTGACAGAATTATACTGTATACATGTATAAATATACTATAGTGAATTCCATCTTTATGTATATCTACAAAACATCAACTAAAAATATATAAATGAGTGTAAGTAGACCAGTAGAATTAAAAAAGGGAGAAAGGGAGGAGGAAAGGGCATGGAGAGGAACCAAGGACTGAAACGGAGTAAATTAAATTCTATGTTTGTGTGATTATATAAAAATGAACCCAACTATTATCTGCAACTATAAAGCACCAAGAAAAGTAAAAAAAAAAAAAAAAAAAAAAAAAAAGGAAGAAAGAAAAAAGAAAAAAAAAAAGAGTACCCAAATCTGTCCGCTGAAGTCTTCTATTTGGGCCCTATCCCCAAGACAGGAAAATAAAATAGGGATTGCCAAGCTCTTGCCACAAACCTGGAGTCCTTTCTCTTCTTATTGAGAAGCTCAGAATCATCTGTATCTAAGAATAATTCAGCTGGTCACACCAACCTCCTCACTTGCATATCAATATGTAACAAGGTTCTCAATAAATTTTAATGTTTATCATCTTAGAACTACACAATAGAAAAACAAACTAAGCTTAAATCCATGTTATCAAAGAGTCAGGGACACCATAATAGGTTGTCTTAGTTAGCTTTTACATCACTGTGACCCAAATGCTTGACAAGAACAACTTAAAGGAAAAGTGTCAGAGGTCTCAGTCTACAGACCATTGACTCCCTTGCTCTGGATCCAAGGTGGGGCAGCACATCATGGTGGAATTGCATGGCGGAGGGAAGCTGCTTTCCTCCTGGCAGTAAGGAAGCATAGAAAGGAGCAAGGGAGGAAGAGGCCACTGGAAAGACCACACTCTTCCAGCACATGTCCCCAGTGACCCACTTCCTTCAGCCACTACCCACTTGCCCACAGTCACCATGCAGTAAGTGCATTCAGCCTAGGATAAACTGATTGTTATAGCTCTCAGAAACTAATCATTATACTTCTGAATATTCCTACATTAACAGGAGATTTGGGGGGACACTTCATATTCAAACCTTAATATTCTGCCCCTGGCCCCCCAAAACTCATGTCCATCTCACAATGTGATATTCATTTAGTTCTTCTTTAAGAATCCATCATCTTAATAGTTAAAGCATTGCTCAAATGTCCAAAGTCTCCTCTGAGACTAAAGGCAAACTCTTGGCTATGAGTCCCTGTAAAATTCAAAAGCAAGTTACACATGTCCAGGGGCACAGAGTAAACATTTCCATTCCAAAAGGTAGGAATAGGGGCATGGAAAGAAGGAATAGAACCAAAACAAGATCTAAACCTAGCAGGGCAAACAGGTCCTGTAACTCTGCCCTTCACTCCACTTAAAGAATTGGCTGTTAGATGTGCTCTTCAAAGGGTTTGGGCAGCCCTGCCCCTTTGGCTTTGCCAGGTGCAGTGCATATGGGCTCTCTTTCAGTCTTGCTCTCTCCACAGCAAGCAGCTTTTCTGGGCAGACAGTCCATGTTACTGGCTTCGCTAAATTCCTGGGATCTCCATTTCAGCTTCAGCTTCCCTTTACAGTTTCATGCATCACCCTGTCGGGGACCTTGCTACATTTTGCCTGGCCTCCCAGACCTTCCAAACTTTATGTGCAATTTTCAGCCAAACTTCATGTATTTAAAATATTTTAGCTCTGTTTTCTGCTCCCAATTTTCACAGAAAACCTGACTAAAAGCTGCCAATAACATCCATGCCACTGACTGAATCCTGTGCTGTCTTAAAATTTCCTCCACTATATTAATTAGTCCATAGTTTTTAAATTTAGCCTCACGTAAGTCTGAGGATGTGGACAAAATATAGCCAAGTTCTTTGCCAGAATATAACACAAGTGGCCTCTAGTCCAATTCCCAACAGAGTGCTTGTTTCCTTCTGAAACTTCATGAGCACAGGCGTATGGAAGGGTCAAGAAACAGAAAGGGAAAGGGAAGATGCCCACTTCTAGGACATGCTCCCAGTGACCCACCTCCTTCAACCAAGCCCCACCTATGTATAGTTACCATCCAGCTTAACCATTCAAACTAGAATGGACTGATTAGGTCACAATTTTCATAATTTAAACATTTCACCTCTGAATATTTCTGCATTAACAGGAGCTTCTGAGAGCACCTCATACACATACTATAGCACAGTCTATCAGATATTTGTCAAATTATTGATGTGATTGGACCAAAAAGTGGGAAGGAGGCCCCTTTGTCAAACCCAAAATAAAAATCTATGAGACAAAGAAAATAATGTCCTGATCCAAGGGGATCAGAGAATCCATTTAACAACTAAGAATACTTTAAGCCTGAGAATGTGCTCTTTGGTCAGAAAAAGACAAGTGTTCTTGGTTGTTTTGAAAATAAAAAGCCTCAGAAATCTGAGACCCTGAACAGTGTTTAGCACAGTCATCTCTTGGTACTACCACTTAACTTGAACATTCTGCTCCAAATGAATTTTCAGTTAGCTCATCTCTTGCTTAATAATACTTAAAAGCCTATTGCCTTTGAGCTGCCACAACTTGTTTATCTTCTTCCCATAGTACCATAATCCTGCTAGCTGCAATGTATATTTTAAATGCATACCTGTTTATTGAGAAGCTCTAGACACTCAGATATGAATATCGTCTGTGCTCATGTAGTCCATATCAAGTGGGAGAAGGAAGACATAAACCTGAAGAACAAAGTGACCAGTGCTGTCAGAGAGATGCAAACAACCATGCTTCAGGAGAGGGAAGGAAGAGACTACTTATTGGACTCAAGATGACCTTCCTCTTGGCTCAATCTAGACTCTCACGGCCACCCTGCTTGGGCTCTTAGGACTTGCTGTTATCCTTCTGACAGAATAGCCAGGTGCTTCCAGGCACGCCTACTTCAAGGACCTAGTTTAGCCAGGCTTTGACTGAGTCACTAGGAAACACAAATAAAAACAGTTTTAAACCTCTATGCCAAGGATCAGAAAAAAATTGTTGTGTAAAGGGCCACACAGTAAATATTTCAGGCCAAGACGCCAAGTAGTTTCTATCACAACTCTTCTAATGTACAATTCACATTGTAATGTGAATGTACCCAAAGACAATATGTAAAGAGATGAGCATAAGTTCCAATAAAATGTATTCACAAAAACCGGTGGCAGCTAGAAAGGGTCCCAAGGGCCATGGTTTGTTGATCATTGCTCTATGCAGAAACAAGAATTATGTATCAAGTTCTTTTTTTGATATTAGTGCCCTATCCCAACACATATTTATGGAATACCATTGATATATAATGCCTCAGAGATATGAAGATGAATAAGAATATGGTCCCACCCCTCAAGAAGCGTTCTGTAGCAGAATTTGCTGTCCTGTCCTCAAAAGTCTTCTTATGCACTAAATATGTTCTCTATTCTTGACTCTTTGCAATAAACCTGAACTATTTCTTATTCTAGGCCCTTGTTTTTATAAAATACTATTTCTTTTTTTCTGCCTAGCATTTAAAAAAATTTTTTTGTTTATGGACCTTTATTTTATTCATTTATTTATATATGATGCTGAGAATCAAACCCAGTGCCTCACACATGGTAAGCAAGTGCTCTACCACTGAGCCACAAACGCAGCCCACTGCCTAGTGTTTTGTTTTGTCTTGTTTTACAATCCTGGGAATTGAACCCAGGGGCACTATACACTAACAGACCCGGTCTTTTTTTTTTTTTTTTTTCCGCTTGTTTGTTTTTGAGACAGAGCTTCACTAAATTACTGAATTTAAGATCCTCCTGTCTCAGTCTCCTGAGTTGCTGGGATTATAAGGTGCACACCACCACACTAGACCTTTACAACTGCTATGCTTCTGAATTCTGGCTAACTTCTTGCTTGCTTGAACCTAAAATTCTAACCTTTAACAAATTTGTTTCAAGTTCCTCAATCTAAAATAAGTATAAAAATTATCAACATATGATACCCCTGTCAACTTGCTATGAACATTCCCTTTGTATGATATTATAAAATGATGTATTGAATTGGTAATGTTCTGCTCATCTACAACTGGTAATTAGACAGGCCTAAGCTGAGACCACAGAGACAACAAGTGCATAACTTCTAAAGCCAGGTGCCAACCACTGGAGTCAAACTGACTCCACAGTCTAGAGATAGAAAGAAGGAAACTAACGTAATTACCTACCTCCATTCTCACTCTAAGGGAAAGAGGCAAAGTGAAGAAACAGTTATAAGCAGCTGGGGGTGGGTGGAGTTTGCATTCTTTCTTTCTTTTCCAAAAGAATTGAAGAAGAGATTGGAGACCATGTTGTAGAAGGAGGATTGGTGGCTCATTCCTGTCAGAAGCCAATAATTTATTGAGCTACCCTGACCCTACCACTAAGAGAAAGGATAATTGGGAAAAGAATATGGCAGGGGAAAGAGAAGAAAAGCAAGGGGAACAGCCTTACGTACTTACCTGTAGGATGGTGTAAATCTCCAATACTATGGAAGCCACTCATAAGCAAAATCTTGCCAATACCTGATGAAGCAAACTACCTGTGCTTTGGAGATATCCCTTGAACAAAATGTTGTGTACTTCCTGGAAATAACTTAAGGGAACAGGTAAGGAACAGCCCACTTCAAGGGACCATGCCATGTGGTGGGCTGACAAACCCCAACAGAACTTTCACATGTGTCTTTGAAAATGTCAGTATGCCCCTTGCATAGATTTTAGCTAGACTATGTTATCCAGAGAAATAACCACAACCATAAAGAGGAGTGAAATACCTGTAGCAATTAAACAAAGGGATGTTTGACCTTCTTCTATTCTCCCTCTCACCTCTCAGTACAAAGAATAGTTTGGCTTTGAATAGGCAGAAGAGGATATATTCAACCATAATTGATACACACACACACACTACTACACACTTCAGAATGGTCTATCCATTTGTAAAGAGAATAAAGTTTTATATATGATTTAAGATTGGTGTTTTAAACTACATTAAAATTATGCAATCTATGCAAAAGATTTGTTACCCAGCAAAAAAGGAATGTTTTGATATAGGGTACAAAAGGAAGAGACTGCAAACAATAATACTGATTCATAATTAAATCCACAGAATTAAAATCCCTTAGCAAACATCTCAGCATTTTTAAAAATGTTACTATGGATTTCAATGTCCCAATCTTGCAAAGGACAAAAGACTTGGTAATCCAACCACAAATGTGGGAAGCATTCTTACATGATCACTAAGCACAATACAAGAGTCAAAGATCTGAGTACTATATAAATGAACCAGTTTAAATTAGTTTCACTCATTATTTTACAACTTTATTTGATCACAGAAACTTTCTTCCTGTTCTATGCTCATTAATATTCAAAGCACACTTTTGGAAATGCTATTTTAAAGTATTAAAGTCTGACTCTAGATATCAAATGAAAGTCATATGAAGTTAATGAAAAGGCAGTTTCCTGGTGGTTTGGCAGACTTATGATTTGGGTGGTCTTGTCTATGCCAATCCTTTCAGGGTTACAGAAGTCCTGTGACTAGTATAATAGTCATTTATACTAAAAACCTATGTGAGTGATGCCTCCTGAAGCTGTCCCCAAAGGACAGCATAAGAAGACATGTATTACATGAGAGGGTTGAAAAGTTGGGGAAAGTCTGGGAAAATTTAGCGGAGTCGTTCCTTTGAGGAGTAAAAGGTGTATGTCAAAAACTAACTTAAAATGCTAAGTCTGGAAGGTCTGAAAAGTTATCAAGATGGCTGCTGAGAGGCATTTTTTAACATCTTCTCTGCCCTATACCAAGATGCCATGATCAAACTTCTGCAAACAAAAAGCAAAACAAAACTGGCAGCAAAGCCCCCCAAAAGGCTCACACGTGTACACTTGTGTGAGGGAAGAGAATGGCAGAAAGGATTCCAGCTCAGTTATGGCTGGAAATGAATGCATGCCTTCACAGGAAGGAGCCTGTCAGCCCTGGTTGGTCTTGACTGAGCACTGGGGTGACTGAACACTGCTTCAGAAAGCTTGGGGTATGCCAGAGGGAAAGTGCTAAAGATCTCCTACTAGTGATGTTCTCATAATCTCTTGTCTTGACAAATTTTTGGATCTTATCTAGACTATTTCTGGGTTATCTAGAGGTGAACAATTTATCATGTACGTCATAAATATTTTGAAATCGCAATATGTCCTTTCAGAACTTCCTCTGTAAAGGATTTGGTCCCTCCCTATATAGAGAAAGTGTACAAAGAAAGTTCTTTTTAAGACTATTTGTCATGTCAGCAGTCAACTCAGACTGTCACAGACAAGAGAAGGTGAGGCGCATCTTAAACAAGAACTATGATGACAAAAGCAAATAACAAAAAAGCCTTTACTCTCTTGTTTTTTCATGTGAAATTATGCTTCACCTTTTTTACTTAATTACTCTCAGTATGTCATTTTTCTAGAAGTGTTATGTAAGAAGCACATGCTGAAGTATGTGATCTTTGTGCTTTACTACAAATATTTTAAATCTTCATCTTCCTGGTTAAAAATATTTTTCCTCAAGCAGAGTGTACAGAACATGATGTCTGAGACTGTAAGATGAGTCAGTAGTATAGCTTCTATTTCTAAAGACACAGAGGAGCAAAAATAAAAGCATTTCACATGGTTAGGTCCAGATGATGTCAAGAGATAGAGTGTATACTGGTTACTTAAACTTAAATAAACCTTTTTTTCTTTGTTTCCTTATCTGCAAAATGGAGATAATTCCTACTGCACAGGGTTGTGTGTGGATTGAATGACTTAATGAAGTCTGCAACATAATAAGATTTCAATAACTGACAAACAGTCAAACAATGAAATAAAATAAAAACAAGGTTTTCTACTCTAGATGTATTTAGATGCATTAAGAACATTTGGCTTCTGAATTAATCCAATCATGAAAGCATTATGTTACTAATCATGCACAACCAAATTTAACAAACTCATGTCACCAACTTTAAAATATTTTCACATTAAAATTCTTACAATAACTTCTTTTCATTTTGATTTTAATATATATGGATATATTTTATACAAGAAAATTTATAAAGAAAATTACAGACAGGTTGTTGATAAATAGTTCCATCAAATGAATATTAAGGTCAAGTAAGAGTCACGTGTTCCTATTGTTTCCTAACAGTTTCATCTTCTTATAAATCTAATTATATACAGTGGTAGTATCTGATTATGTACTATATTTTATTTTTATTACTAGTCATATGTAGTATTGTCTTACATTAGTTAGCAAAGGATGAGTTAAGTACAATTTTATGTTTTGTGGAAAATATTTTAAATTTTCACCCTCCCAAGCTAAAAACATTTTGTCCTCAAGAAGTCTTTTTACAAAACATTTACAGAGAATGCTGTCTGAAGACTTTAAAAACCAACAATAGCTTCTATTTCTTGGCAAGAAGCACATGTCTGAACAGTTTTTCTCATATTTGAAAAGGAATTTCCCTATAAATCAGACACAACTGTATATGGAATTTTTAATCCTTTAAGAACAACTAATTAAATCTCCTTCCCCCACCCTCAGTTGCCTCTGGTTTAGGTAGGGTGTGTGTGTGGCACTTCCCATGGTTTGTCATTCTGCTTTAATGACAGAGGGAGGAAACTAGCAAGGCTCACTAACCACACTGCATATCAGGATGTCACCATGGCAGCATTTGTCCACTTGTCAGAGTGCCTCTGAAATGACTCAGCCATTCATTTTGTTGAATCAATATTGAAGCTTTTCAGATTCATTAGTTGAGGTTTGAGAGGAGATGAGGCAAACAAGTCCTTCATTCCTAACATCAAGTTTCTGGTTGGGCTAAGGTTATGATTTCTGTCTACACTTTATTTATGAGGATAGACTATAAGGTTTCTACTCCATGAACAATTATATTTTTACATGCTTGCATTTACAATCTTGATGATATAGTAAAAGATAATTTAAATTTTTCATAAATATTCTGTTGCTTGTAGTAAATTTATCAAATGCTGAATCAAAGTTAATTTCCTGGGATGGGTGGAGGAGGAGGTATGGAGTACAATGTAAATGTTTGATATAATTATCTATAAATCCTTGATGAAAAATTTTTAACTTCCATATTTATATATTACATCCTGAAGCATAATTAATAAGAACCAGAATAAGCAGGTCATATGCCAAATACTTCTGTTAATCATTTACATGAACAATACTTTCCCCATTCAACAAATACAAAATTATAAAACTTTCTAATTTAAACTACTGAATTTTCTTAAAGTCCTTTTATATAACCATGTAACTTTCTGGTATATCAGGTCTCAAAGTGAGTGAATTCTCAGTCCAAGAACTCATTGCATATATTTTCAGTTATCACTAGGCAAAATTCTGTGCAGATCTCATCAATACCATCCAAAGATAAAATTATGAGAAATCTTCATAACTATAGATCTTGAAGATCCTGAAGCGTCTTTGAAGCTCTTGAACTTATAGGACCAAGCTAAAGTGAAAGAGGTTAAGTTTCTCTTCAGCATTTCTCCTTTGGATCTCTTTCCAGGGGTGAGGAATCTTCTAGCCAACATCACATTTCCTAGGTCCCTCTTCAATGGATCTCACTGGACACTAAACCAATTATCCTAAATGGGGCAAGTCTGTATAGGATAACCTGACAAGTCATCTATGCTTATAAGGAAAGCCATCTCAGGACCCCCATGCTCTACCAAAGATTTCTTCTGTTTGAGGTAATGTTTATTTTACCAGTGGCAGCAAGCAAACAAAACCACTGCAAACAAAGCTCTCACTGTCTATTCCCACAGGGGACAATCAAACCCAGTCCCAAGAGAGGCTTGACTGATGGTATGGTCTGGGCACCATGAAGGGCTTTGCAAAGTTTCTATCTTACATGTGGGTGTCTTGTCCACTTGATGCAAACATCATTGCTAGAAGTTTTACACTTCAGGTTGAAGTGCTCTACCTTTAAAATCATATTGAAATGCATAAAGTGCACCCTGCAGAAAGCTTTAATGCTTTGTCTACCACTTTTAGGTAAGTCAGGTCATTATCAGAAAACTTACACTGGAATTGTCTCGTTTTTCAGAAAATAGAAAGTCATAAAAGTTTTCTTCTTTGTGAGGTCCCGAGAGAGTAAAATCATTGTTAAGATTGTGCTTGAAAGAGAGCTATGCAGGCAAATACAACTTTAGCACTGCATTAGAGCAATCCCACAGGGAACACTCCCGAACAAAATGGAGTTCCCTAATTCTCCTTATTCTTTTTCTTTTCTTCCTTTTCTTTTCTTCTAAAAGCAAGGAACTGAATTATGAATATTTCCTAAAAGAAATGCTGAGCTAGTTAATTTCTGATAATTATAAAATCACGGGTGGCCACTAATTCAAAAGAAAATCTTTCCCAAATAAAACCAATTATGAGCAGACTTTAGCTGTGTCCCTTTATCCACTGCCAAAATGCAGTATCAATGGAACAGAATGTGAAAGCTGCAGCTTTGATATGAAAGGTACTGAAAGTATTCATCTTTTGGTGGTTGTTCTGCCACCATATGGAACGGAATAAAAGGAACAAGAATTATGCACCATCAAGTTGAATTATGCAAGTGGAGAGCAGGAAAGGCAAATCAGAACCAGATGTATATATGATCCTTCATTTAAAAAAAAAAAAGATTTTTTTCATTGATATCACCAAGTAACCAATGCACTCTGCTGGCAGGGTGAAGTAATTGAAAATAATGTAAAAGAAAAACTTTGACTAACATATTATCATTAAAGTAGGAAAGCATGTACAGCAAGGAAATGCTTTAAAATCCCAATGTCTTTAAAACATCAGTATCAGACTGAACAATATGAAACTAGTATTTTCTTACATTAAAGTGGCCAAATTGTAGGCAAAATGGTTGAATAATACCAATTTCATATGGTTCCACCTCAAACAATTTTCTTCCTAATTTCATATGGCAGTCTATTCTGTTCTTTATCATCATCACTTAATAGAAGCACATTTGCTTAATTTTAATTAATTTTATTTCACCTTATTTAAGTGTTTAAGCTATTTTAAATGGAATGATTCCATAACCACATGAATCAATGTTCTTTCCCCCCCTTAACTAAGAAATATTTTTAGAGACATTTAATAAAATGTCTCACTGATGTCAGGGCCTCCTCTCAGCAGCCATGAGGCACTTAGGGAAGCCCTTCTTTATTTGTGACAATGATGGAATACTCTCATGCATTTGAAGAAGCAGATCAATTCTACTTGTATGTCCCTTCTATAAATAGTGACGTAAGCAAAGTGCCAAGCTTCTTCCCTACAGTACCTTGAGGTGTCCAGAGAAAGAACACATGGAAGGTCTGATGATGAGTCCTAGGGGCTGCTGAAGCAGAATTGACACTTTATAGTCATGCAAGTCAAGAGCAAAGGAAATCCTACCAGTGGATAATCATCCTAATTCTCATCAGGAACACTACACCTGTCTGGGGGCGGTGGCACATGCCTGCTGATCCCAGGAACTCAGGAGATTGAGACAAGAAGATTGCAAGTTCAAGGCCAGCCTCAGCAACTTAGCCAGGCCCCAAGGACTTATGGAGATCCTGTCTCAAAATAAAACATTAAAAGGGGCTGGGAGGCTGGGGTTGTAACTCAGTGGCAGAGTGCTTGCCTAGCACATTTGGGGCCCTGGGTTCAATCCTCAGCACCACATAAAAATAAATAAATAAAATAAAGGTATTTTGTCCATCTACAACTAAAAAATATTTTTTTAAAAAGGAGGGTGTGTGTGTGCTGGGGGTGTGGCAATCCTGGGTTCAATCCCTGGTACCAAAACCAAAAAAAAAAAAAAACACATAATCTTCTCTAGCATATAGGGACAAAGCCTAGTATGCAAAATTAAAAGACATAAAGCTGGCTTATCTTTAGAAGAGTGTTAAAGGGGGAGTGGTGGTGCATGCCTGTAATTATCCTGGCCACTTGGGAGACTGAGGCAGGAGAATTTCAAGTTCAAAGCCAGCCTCGCAATTCAGCAAGATCATGTCTCAAAATAACAAAAAGAGCTTGAATGTAATTCAGTGGTAGAGGGCTTGCCTACTATGTACAGACCCTGGGTTCAATCCCAAGTATACCAAAAAAAAAAAAAAAAAAGCAATTGGGTTGAAAGGAGAGAAGAAAGAGTGGGAAGTGAGTATTGCTGAATAGGACTGAGTTGAAAGAGAAAATAACTGCCTCTGAGTGTTGCCTCTACAACTGAGTTCAAAGATATAGCCCTGGGGGTGGGATGAGGGGTAGATAGGCATTATCCACATTCCAGGGCTCAGCAGCCAGAGAAGAATCAATATCCAAATGAATCTTTGGCCTGTGCTCAGAAAAACTGTAGTTGGCTTTCATTTTAAGGGCAGAATTTTGGGTGGCAATACTGAAAAAACTTCATGTTGTCAGTGATAATCTACTCCACCCAATAATTGGAAGACTTCTATTTGCAATTCACATAAAAGCAACACAGCACACAATTCTGGACAGTTTCCCAGGAGAAGAATAACCCTTAAACAATTCCCCCTAAATTAGAGGCAGTCTGGCAGTTACTGAGGTTGGAAGCAGTCCGGCAGTTACTGAGAAAGCACTTCTTTCCCAAACTAACCTGCGGAGGAAATATTGTAAAGGAGTTCAATACCTAAGTAGCCAATTTGTTGTATTAACTTAGTTCTGTTCTTTCTCACCACTGCTAAATCTGGAGTGTTTTTATTCTTTTCTGTACTTGCATGAAATCTTGAGTAGATATCATGCCTCACACTCATTTTCAAATATCAAAAAATCATCTCATTTCTCAAATAGTACACAACAAAGCTTAATCTCCCCTGTAAGCTTTGAGAGTGAAGTCCTTGCATGCTTGAGCCTGACATACTTTGTAAAGCCTTCAATGGGAAAGAAGGCCTAGTTACTCTTTTTCTCAATTTCTGTCACATCTTATACTTCTCACTTTCATGCTTTCACTCTGTTCCTTTCTGAATCCTTCAGGGTTGACAAGTAGGAAAAGAGAGAGGTAAATGAAGGTTCTTTCCCAAATGAATTCTTTGCAGATTCCCATCTGTGAGGATATCTGACATGAGGAAGGTCTCCCTGGGCAGGGCGTTTGCAATTTACTCTCTAGTATTTACCTTTGGAAGCCATCATGGACCCCTGGAGGTCAATTTATCCTTTACAATAGGTCCTGTGGGTAGAGTAATTTTAGAATTTAGAGCCTTTTGTAGTGTCTATAGCTGTCCCTAAACTACCATCACTTTCCCTTGCATCACTATGCCTACAAAGCTGAGTCAGACTTACCATTTGACTTTTCAAAGATGTTGGGTGCCAGTTCCTCTATTTCTCAAACTCCTTGTCAAATTCTCCAAGTAATTTTCTGACTCTCCATTACTTCTGCCTGAGGCTGGTGAAGATGGAATGAATAGCATGACCTCAGCTCTCTCCAAAGAAATTCTCACTACAAGCTTCAAAATCATCTCCTGGCCCCCACTGATGTACCCTGGAGGTAGGTGGTGAGCTAAGAATCACAAAATCAGCTACTGATTTCTTCACAATTTAGTTAATGGCTAATCTTGCAGATTAGGGAACAAGCATCTCAGTTCAGAACTCTGATCTATTATTTTTCAGCTACGTGACCTTGGGCAATATACTTAATCTCTCAGTGTCTTTATGTACAAAGCACTTAAGTCTCTGAGAAGTAAAAGCAATAGCTATGGCATAAAATTGTTTTAGAATCTAAATGCACAAAGTACTTAGAGGAATGCCCAATTATAAATGATGAGTCAAATGGACATTGGTTCCTTCTGATATAATGCACTGAGAAATGACCAACATTGCCAGTGTAGGATTATTGCCAAAAAATATTTAACCTGAAGTTAATCATGAGGAAACAATCAAATCAATCCAAATTAAGGTACAGTTTACAAAACAAGTATAGCCTAGATTTTTAAAAACTATAAAAAGTCAGGTCAAACCAAAAAACTCAAAATGGGGAAAAGAGAACTTGGGGAACATTTTTGGATTGTAAGAAACTAAGGAAACCTGGCAATTAAATGCACTTCATGATCCTTGATTAAAACCTAGATCTCATTTTAAAATGCAAAGAGAAACCCAGATAAAGGACACAATTTGGAAAATTTTGAATATTTAAAAATAAAAAAATAATATTACATTTCTTGAGTAATTTATTTGTTGTGAATATGTAGAATCTTTGTTTTCAGGACACATGCTGAAATATTTAGGGGAGAAGTGTCATGATACTAGTAATCTTATATCATCCCTCAAAAAATTGCATTAAAAAGTAAAAGTAGGGCCATATACATACTAAATCTCTCAGAATAAGATGTGACACATAATAAACAATCACTATATTATTATAATGAAGTATGTATTATTAACATATAGTTGTAGATGGCTGAAAACATTATATGTGAAATTATTATACACATATCAAGTTGAATTAATGTATTGACTCATGAATTTGCTAGGCCAGAACCCACTGGTGGTTAACCTGTCACCATTCTCAAACCCACCTGGATGGTTTAGTGGATGATTCTGCTGGGCTCCTAACCCTCTCTTTGTTCACCTGATGGAACTGTATTCTCCATGGCTGCCTTCATTCCAGCTGTAGAGATAGTGCCCACTCTGCTACTTTTCATCCTCTGCCTTCCTTCCTTCAACTCCATTCCTCACTTCAGACCATGTTTCCCACTAATAGTACAGTTTCCAATCTTCTAATTTACATTTTGGTAGTAAAAAGAAGAGAAAAAAATTTTCTAGTTATGCTTTAATCTCTAACATTTAGATTCACAACTGATCACTCCTTGACCTTTTGGTTAAGATCAAATGTAAATTTACAACTGCCTTATATTAGAAAGTCTTTTGAATCTTAAATACAGTAACTTGTCTTAGATTGCCTTCTAGTTGAACTTAATGGTTCTCATATTTTTTAGTCAAGATGGCTTTGCCCTCTTAAAAATTGAACACCTAAGGTTTTGATTAGATGAGTAATAGCGACCAACATTTACGATAATAAAAATTAAATCTCAGCTGGGGATGGTGGCTCGTACCTATAATCCCAGTGACTGGGAGGCAGAGACAGCAGGATCCCAAGTTTGAGGCCAGCATCGGTTACTTAGCAAGATCCTATATCAAAATGAAAAACTAAAAGTGACTGGGGAGGATCCAACATGGCGGCGAGTGGGGAGGCAGCGCTTTCAGTATCTCCTCAACAACGGGGTCAGAGAGACGCATGGATACGCTTAGATTCGACCTGCTGAGAAACTCCTAGCAAAATTCCACTAAAGAGAGACCGGCCGGGAATTGGTAGGATTTTTGGAGGTGACAGTTTGCCCTAGACGAGTGAATCTCCGCCACGCAGCACAGAGGTCCAGACCCGCCAGCCGCTGCCCGCGCGACTCGGTGACTG
>NW_026000026.1:49613858-49676294 GCF_001458135.2 Marmota marmota marmota | reverse complement strand
AAGGGAAATTGCATGGAAATGGAAGGAGACCCTCAGGGTTATACAAAAGAACATACAAGAGGAAGTGAGGGGAAAGGTAAAAATAATACAAGGGGGAGAAATGAATGACAGTAGAGGGGGTAGAGAGAGAAGAGGGGAGGGGAGGGCAGGGGAGGGGGGATAGTAGAGGATAGGAAAGGTAGCAGAACACAACAGTCACTAGTATGGCAATATGTAAATCAATGGATGTGTAACTGATGTGATTCTGCAATCTGTATATGGGCTAAAAATGGGAGTTCATAACCCACTTGAAGCAAAGTGTGAAAGATGATATATCAAGAACTATGTAATGTTTTGAACAACCAACAATAAAAAAAATAAAAATAAAAAAAAAAGAAACTCATGAAGGAAAAGAACAAAAAATAAATAAATAAATAAAAAATAAAAGTGACTGGGGATGTTGCTCACTGATAGAGAACCCCTCAGTTCAATCCTTAGTAGCACTAAATGAACAGATAAATCTAAGAGCAACTTAAAGTATGTATTTCTTAATTAATGCAATTAAAACCAAATTCATTTCTTGTTAATGTAAGTACTATGTTTTTATAAAAATATATTTTCCAAAACAAAAATTTAGTGAGATCAATGGCATGATAATTTTATAAATCTCTTTGATTGTCTGGCTTAATTGAAAATAGCTAGATTCACTTATTTTAATTGTGGCAAAGCACTCCTAACACAAAATTGTGCAGTTTTACCATTATAAAATGTACCAATTCAGTGGTATTTCGTACATTCATACTATTGTGGAACCATCTTCACTGTCTAGTTCCAGAACATATCCAGCCTTCCAATAATAGAAAAATCTGTAACCATTAAGCAGAGGCTTCCTATTCCTCCCTCACCCTAGCTCTTGGCAGCAACTAATCTGCTTTCTGTCTCTGGATCTGTCTATTCTGTATTTTATATAAAATGGAATCATACAATATGTGCCCTTTTGTGTCTGGCTTCTTTTACTTAGCATAATCTTTTCAAGGTTCACCCATGTTATTTTGTATCATATAGCAGGATTTCATTCCTTCAGCTTATGTATGTATTTCACATTTTGTTTAGCCACTCATCTACTGATGGACACTTCAGTTATTTCTACCTTTTGGCTATTGTGAATACTGCTACAATGAACTTGTACTAGTTTCTGTTTGAACACCTGTTTTCAATTCTCTTGGGCTTATATCTAGGGGTAGAATTTCTGGGTAATGTGGTAATTCTGTTTTTCAGTTTTTGAAGAATTGTCAAAATTTTCCATAGAAACTTCACCATTTAACATTCTTATCAGCAGTGTACTAGGGTTCAGATTTTTTTTTTAACATCTCTGTCAACATTTATTTTCCACTTAAGAAATGATAATCATTTGGCGCAGTGGCATTCATCTGTAATCCCAGAAACTCCAGAGTCTGAATTAGGAGAATCACAGGTTTGAGGCCAGCCTCAGCAACTTAGTGAGACCATTAGAAACTTACAAGACCCTGTCTCAAAACAAAATATAAAAAATAAAAAAAAATGCTGGGGATATAGTTCAGTAGTAAAGCACATTTCCCTGATGATTAATGATTAATGATGTTGAACATCTTTTCATATACTGGTTATTTGTATACTGGTTATTTGTATATTTTCATATACTGGTTATTTGTATATTTTCAGAAGCTACACAAATGGGCCATGGGTTCATTATTTAATTAAGTCATCTTCTTTTTGTTGTTCAGTTTGAAGACTTCTTTCCATTTCTGGAACAGATTATGATTTAAAAATATGTTTTTTCATTCGATCGGATATCTTTCATTCCCTTGATACTGTCCTTGATGCCAAAAAGCTACAGTATTGATGAAGTCCAGATCTGTTTTTCTTTTGTTTCACGTTTTTAAGCCTTACCTAAAAAAAAAGTGCTAATTCAAAATCATGAAGGCAAATCTGTGCCTATGTCTCTTTTATGAGTTTTCATTACTTCCTATATTTAAATCTTTGAGTTAAATTTTGCATATACTCTGAGTAGGAGTTCTTTTATACTTGGAGATTCAGCTGTCCCATCATCATTTGTTTAAGAGATTATTCTTTTCCCTTAGAATGTCTTAGCACCTTAATCAAAAATAAATTGAACATGGGTATGTGGGTTTAATTTTGAACTCTTAATTCTATAACATTGGTTTATCTGTCTATCCTTATGCCCCTACCACATTATTTTAGTCACTGAAGGTTTGTATTAAGTTTTGCATTTGGAATGTGTGAGTTCTCCAACTTTGCTCCTCTTCCTCCTCCACCTCTTCTTCTCCTTCTCCTTATCCTTCTCCTTCTTCTTCTTTTGAGATTGTTTTGACAACTCAACTCCTTCTCCTTCTCCTTCTCCTTCTTCTTCTTTTGAGATTGTTTTGACAACTCAACATCCCTTATCATTTGATAGAAATGTTAGGATCGGCTTTTTCAATTCAATAAAGACCATTGGGATTTTGACAGAGATTGTATTGAATCCATAGATAGCTTCAGAGAATATTGTAATCTCAATGATTTTAAGTTTTCCAATCCATCAATACATAATGTTTTCCCCCTAATTTAGATATTCTTTAATTCCTTCAGCACTGTTTTGTAGTTTTCAGTGGTTAAGTCTTGCACCTTCCTGACTAATATATTCCTAAATATTTTATTCCTCTTGAGGCTATTAAAAATTTAATTGTTTTCTTAATTTTATTTTCAAATTCTTTATTGTTAGTGTATAGAAATACCAGTGATTCTTTTGTTGTTTTTGACCTTGTATGCAACCTTTTTAAAATCATGTATTAGCTTTGATAACAGGTACAGTCTTAACATTTGCTGTGTGTTCAGTCTACATTATTTTGGCTAAAGTATATGAAAAAAATCTGTCTCCATACAAATATGTAGTTGGAATAGAGAAAGGGATTTTAATATCCAGCTAATCATGGATATTATTTGACACTAGACTAAAACTCAATAAATGATAGTTTCTAAAAGGTTATTTGCAATGAAGAAGGAAAAGGAGAAGGAGAAGAAGAAGAAACCATACCAACAGGATTTTTTTTACTCATTCATATTAAAATACCTTGACCTAATACTTTGATTGGATCTTTTATCTGTGCATATATTATTTATTTGGAAAATATTGGCTCCTTGAGTTATGCATATTTTCCAAGTTGACAAATTTCCTTAAGAAATATTTGAAAAATCACATTGTTAATATCGCCACCAATCTCATCACAAAATTCTCTTAGTTTTAGGAGGCTGCTAACCTCACAGAGGCAATACAAGCTTTCTAAGATTCAATTATTGTATGAGAACTTGAGTTTTATCAGTGGTCACAAGTACTGTCTTATTTTCCTTGAAGTAACTGGCATATTTTCCTCATTTTCAAGAAAATATTCACCAAATATTCAGTTGTGAGTGACTATAGTTTTTCCTTCACTCACTTTCTATTCAAAGTAGTGCCCTTGGGTTAAAAAAAAAAAGGTTTATTCAGTTCCCAAATCAAGCAAGGGCACCAGAGCTTTACTTCCTGATGACCCCTGTACTTCAGTGTGAAGCAGGGGGGCATTATGTATATTTCTAATTTCATCAGAAAGAATAATGAAAGGCTACATACTCAATAGCTGAGATTTAATACAACGAATACCTTTTTATTGCTTCGTCAAAAAACATTTTTTTGTGTGTGTGGTGCTGGGGATTGAACCAAGGCCTTGTGCATGAGAGGTAAGCATTCTACCAACTGAGCCATATCCCCATCCCTTAATTAAGAAACATTTTGAAGCAAACATTTAAAAATATTTGTGTTTTAATTAGTATATAAAATGCAAGAATGCAACAACCAAAAATATAGTTTGGTGACCCTGCCTAAGAATTGGGGATACGAAGGAGTTCACAGACCATACTTGGACAAAAGTTGGTATAGCTATTAAAATGTTAGTTTTATTGGGCTAAGGTTGTGGCTCAGGGGTAGAGAGCTTGCCTGGCGCGTGCAAGGCCCTGGATTCGCTCTTCAGTACTACATAAAAATAAATAAATAAAATAAAGGTATTGTGTCCAACTACAACTAAAAAATAAATATTAAAAAATGTTAGTTTTATCAATTGCCTTAACTTCATAAATATTGGAAGAGGTAGATGTTACCATTCTTATAATCTCATTGTTGATACTTTCCAGAACCTTGGCCGTACATCTGGGTATTCTGATTATATATATACAACATGTAACAGCAGTCTTCTAGTTTTTCTGAATTTGTAACTGAGAAAAAGGTAAAAATGATTTATAGAAGGTAACACAGAGCAGAATGAAAGAATTTACTATAAACTCAGCATAGTCACCATGTCACGCAATTTTCAACATTATTCACTTCCAAACTCTGTCCCATCCAGTTGCTAAAACCAAATAAAGAAAAGTGCTAGAATATCTGTTTACTAGAACAGATTATGTATTGGTTTGCCTTACAAGTAACCATAATATTTTTAGATCAAAAATCATCCTGTCTCAGGCTAATGTTTTATTTTGCATAAGCATTAATTATAAAGCCTGTATAAATTATCTTTCACATAGCCAAGAAAAACACCAAAGGAATTTTCTTTAGAGGATTAGTGTAGTAAAATATTTACCTTTCAAAGAAATTATTAAAACAATGGGATTTAGAAATATTCATAAACCAAATATTCATTTATATTATGTTATGCTATCTAAGCAAATCTGTAGTATGATCTTAGGGACAGAGTAATAAAAAGCAAGTCAATCAAGTTTAAATTAATACAAATTGATTCTCCTAAAAAATAACAGATTGGTTTAGAATTTTAAAACACTCCAAGGATAATAAGTCCTTTTCAAAGCAAGAAATCAAAGAAATAAGTTTCTGTACATTCCTTCTCAACAGATTATTCATTGATCAGCATTCATTATTGCCAAATACACTATTCTTCATGGAAAGGACAGAAGGTTTCACTGCTCTTGCCATGTATGCCACCAAGTAAATCCAAGTATGAAACACTTCTTTGAAGTCAGCAGGCATTCATTGCTTTACATAATTCTGAAGGGATTTAGAAGCCTGTTAGGATTAAAGCTTGGGGAAAAGGGAAAAATTTCAGCTCAACCTTAACTGTAAATGAAAGAAAACATGAGAAAAAGTGAGAAGGGAAACTACTTAGATTCAAGCATTGTTAACAGATATAATCTGGCTTTTTTAGAATTAATGGGGAAAAAGAGATCCCAAGTACAGAGTCACAATCAATGTGTACAAGAAAGAACTAGTGAAAAGTATTTTTTTTCTTTTTTCTTTTTTTAAAAAAATCTAAAAGCCTCATGGAATTAGGGGCTTGAAAAAAGCATTTTAATTTTTAAATATTTATTTCTTAGTTGTAGTTGGATTCAATACCTTTATTTTATTCATTTATATTTTTATGTACGTGAATACTGCTCAATGAACAATCTGTTAAGAAGGAATGCTGAGGATCGAATCCAGGGCCTCTCATGTGCTAGGTGAGCGCTCTACCACTGAGCCACAACCCCAGCCCTGAAAAAGTATTTTTAAATCAAGTGTTTTTAATACAAATCACTGTGACATTTGGTGGTATTCTTTGGTTCAATCAAACCTCTCTTTTCCTGAGTTACTGTTATCCTAATCCTCCTTATGAAAACCAAATCCTTGCAGTGACTTACAAAGTCCCGTCCAATCTGGCTCTCTCAAGACTTCATCTATCATCTCTCCAATCAGGCCTTCCCTTACACACACTATGAAAAATGCAAACTCCCCAGACCCAAAACACTCTATACTTCTTCCCCACTTAATTTTCTTCCTCCATCCATTTATCAACATCGAACATACCAATGCTTCATTTATTTATTTTGTTTAATCTGTCTGTTCTTCCAAGAATATAAGCTCCATAGGGAAAGGCTTTGGGCCTGTTTGTGTGTATCCTCAGTGCTTATAGAAGGGCCCTGTAATATTGCATCTGCTCAGTATTGTCAGCCAAACAATGTTATTTTGGTCTATATTTTGTCAGATAATCACTACCTTCCTTTAGGAATGTATGGCTCAGCATTTTATGATTTTTATTTTGAGCACAGAAACTTTGTAAAGTTATTGCTTGGTTTTTCAGATACTGTTGGTTAAACTGAGGATTGTCTCAGAAGCACTCTCAATCTGGGAAGACCTCTGCTAGAAAGAAGATATTGTTGCTTCTCCAATTCTCCCTATATGCTTCCAGTCTCTAACTTTTCTGATTCTTTGAGTACACTACTAGAGACCTACAGACTAACAATGTCCACCCTAACCCTAACCCTCACCCAATTCTATAGACTGGCACATATCTCATGTTTTCTTTCAGTGCCATAGACTTAATTGAATTTGTCTGACCATCTTAGGTTTTGGGAGGAGTAGGCACACACAAAAGTAGGCTGTAGGCCCTGGGGACATTCACCTGCACTTATTTGTCTGGGTGCCCATACTTATTATAAAGACCATGCAAAACAAAGCATTTCCACTTATAGTCTGCTTAATTGTAGGTATATAACTATTTCTTTCTACATGCACCAATTGCCTAACTGCAGAATTTAAGAATAGTATTTATTTATAGCTAATGAAGCCTGCATAGATGGAGATAGTGGATAGTGCCTGTCTAGTGGAATTCAAGTCATATTTAATATTCTTGAATATTAAAGATATTGAGATATCTCAATTTTTCATATCTCTGGTTATGTACATAGTATACTCACACCAATTCGTGTTCTCATACATGTACTTTGGATAATAATGATCATCACATTCTACCATCATTAATTATCCCATGTTCCCTCCCTTGCCCTCCCACCCTTCTGCCCTATCTATTCCTCCTATGCTCTCCCTCCCTATCCCACTCTGAATCAGCTTCCTTATATTAAACAAAACATTCGGCATTTGGTTTTTTGGGATTGGCTAACTTCACTTAGCATTATCTTCTCTAATTCCATCTATTTACTTGCAAATGCCATGAATTTATTCTCTTTTATTGATGTGCAACTCTAAATTCTAAGGTATATTTGACTCTTCTTTTATCCACATTATGGCCAAGATGTGACTATACTAATCACCATGTTTAAAAATCACAGGGTGAAAGACAAATAGGCAGGTCATCTAATAGATCTTTCAGCTAAATAGGTATCTAAACCATGCAGAGTTTTTTCCCTAAGACTTCTAGAGAAGATACACAATAATTTTCTCTACATACATATTATTTGAAAATCAGAGATGAGGTTTTTTTTTTTTTAAGATTACCCCATAATTCAATTTAAAATCATTTAAGAGATTGGTATTTCCTTAGAATACAGCAACATTTTGCAATTTTGCTTCTTGAAAGTAGACTTAAGAATAAAAGGCAGAAAGTGAAGGAGCAAGGCTGAAAAAATCAGAGAGTGGGAATCAAGAAGAAATGTAAAAAGAATTCAAGTTTTGTTACTCCTTCATTTTTTTTTTATTTCTAAGGAAATTAAAATGAATCTTTCCACCAGGCCTTCATCATTTAATATTAAGTACAGACTTAAGAATGATTAAGAGATGCATGGTTCAATACAGGATAACTATAGAAAAAAACAAGTCTAGTTCTTTAAAAATTAGATATGTTCACTTTTAGTAATTTTAATAATGATAAAAATATATGATAAAAATAATAAAAATATATGATAAAAATGATAAAAAATGCCCACATTTCTGCCACATCTAGTGCTTTTCAGACTGTCAAAAATTTCTTGAGTAACTTTCCAGAAAGAAAATTTAATTCAACCTCCTACATAAATAATTGGGGGTGTGGAGAGGTGTACATGTAAATTTTTATTCCAAAAGGAAAACATCATATTTCCTATATGAAGCTTTACTTTATCATTAAAACATTTTGAAGATTTTTTTATGTGCTTAGAGTTATGCAAACTCCATGACAAGGGAACCTTGTCTTTCTAAGCACTGTATCTATAATGCCTAGATCAAAAGCTCTTGTGTTTTTTTTTTTTCCTACAACAAAATTTCTTAAGGAAATAAATAAATAAATCAGAAAATTAATTAAAATTAATAAAAATCAATATAGATTAATTCATTCTTTTGACCCAAAGTATAATATACATTTTAAAAAACATACCAGAAGTATCTATTCAGTTACTGGTAAACATTTAGAATGTTCTCCTTTATAGTCAACATTCTTGAAAATATCTGTTAAATCTTAACCAAATGTAGCTAAGTGAATGTAAGGTAGTTACTTAACAAAGAGTCCAGTCAATTGCATTTCTAATTCTGAGAAATATTGCCAAATGACACTCCTAACAGGTTGCATCAATTTACACTCTCTTTACCATACAACTTTTACTCTGGAGCAACTCACAAACCCTGAATGTTGGTAACAAAAACACACATTCCTATAAACTACACATTCTTCTATCTATGGCTTTTTAATGGAAGCTGTGGCAGATGAGATCTCAAAAAACCTAAAATTCCTTTTGACTTTGCTGAGCACTGGGGACATCATTTTTCTCAAAGACGAAGTATTTGTTCTTACAGACCAGTGTTTTGGAACTTGGCCAAAATTCATGGCTAACTGCTTCCTTTGTATATTAGAATAATAAAATATAGTTCTATCACAGCTTTTTTGTAAAAAGTTCAATTATTGCATTTTTTTCAAATACAAATTACGATTTAGAGCATGCAGTTAATATTGAAAAAGTGTTTAAACAACGGATACAGGTAGCAGTCCTGTAGAAGTGCTTGAAATTCTATCTGGGTCTCCCAAGGATTCCACTGCCTATTGACATTAAAATAAGAAAAGTAACCTATATGTAGAAAGAAGGTTGTATTCCCATTAACATTCATGAGGACTGAGCAGCTGAAGCCCTACACATCAAGTAGGGAATATGTCCTTTGTCTACTGATGAGAAAATGTCTCAGTGATAAATGGTTACAGACAGGGTGTCACGAGGGCAACAGCACACAGAACAGCTTCAACAAACTTTTTTTTTAAAGTCTTCTTCGAAGCTTTTTGTAGTATTGTGGAGCGTAGTGCCTATCATCTCAAAATAAAGGCTAATACTGCAATACAGAATTCCTAACCTTTGCTGAAACACATCCTAGAAAACCAAAAACATACCGTTTGAAAATAATTTAGAACAAGGTTTCAACAGCTTCAGGAGGTATTCAGAAGTTCTGAAAAGGAATGTAGCCAGCATAGTGGCTATTTCTGTCTAAAATGGATATTGTAATGAGTTAGCATGGTAGTCAAAGTGCACCCTCTGTAGTGTCAACACTGGGAAAAATCAGACTCTAGAATGGTTTTACATTCATTTACATAAATTTAAACATGTTTATTCTCGTTTAGTAAGTTTATGAGAAATATCATACATGAAGACACCAATTTCTTATTTAACGAATAATATTGCACAGAATCCAACATTAACTACCAATGACTTCCAGTTAATTTTTAAACCGAAATAAGTTAGGTTACAAGTTGTTGACACGCTTGTCTCATAGAGCCTGAGAAAGACGCCACAGGGCAAACACTTCCTGTGGCCTGGCTCTAGGTGGCTCACTTTCCTCACCTATAGCCACTATGGACGCTCTAACCCCAGTTCGCCAGTATTTTGTCTCTTCTGCAGATTTTAGCATGAAGAGAGGTATAAGCATAGTGCAATTTTCTAAAACAGGGCTGTCAACACTGGGCATTTGCAGTGTTCCTCCCCTAAAGAAAACTCCAGATACAGGGTAAGAAGAAATGCACAGTAGCTCCCATACAGATTCTCAGCACTACTCTCCTTGGGGACAGTCTTGGGCAGCGCTGTGTGGACAGTGCACACAGGCGCAAGCAGCAGGTCGTCGGACGTCTAGAGCTGACGCGCGAACTTGGAAGGACTAAGCTATTCCACTAGGGAAGAGGAGGCGGGGCCTAAATGGAGAGGCGGGGCAGGGCTGGAAACAGAGCCCCTCCCCGGGCCCCAGGCTGGCAGGCGCCTGCGTGCTGGGCGTGGGCCTGTGGTTGGACGCCTATGGTTCTGGGCTCGCGGTTGCTCCTCAGTCCTACGCTTCCTCCCCCGCCCCTTCCCACCTCCGCCCACTTGACGCGATGACGCATCGCAGGTTTGCGGACGTGGCGGCGGCGCACGGTCGGGAAGGCGGAAACGTTGGCGGCAGCTGCGTCGGTGGCGGCCCCGTTGGGGGACCTGAACTGAGATACCTAGGCTCGGTCATGAACTTGCCCGGGACAGGAGCGGTGGCGGCGGACCTGGCATCCGTCTCTTCACTGCGTCCCCCTTGCTAACGGGACAGGTAAATATGGCGGCGAAGTGTGTGTGTGGGGTCCTGGGTTTGGCAGCGGTGTTGGACTTCAGCTGAGTCCTCCCTGGAGTCCTCGCGGAGCTCGGCCGCAGGTGTGGTGGGGCGGCGGCCTGGGGCTCGGACCTGGTTTCGCTTGGAGGACATCCCCGAGGCAGGGAACATCTTTGATGCCAGTTCCGCCACAGCGCCTGTCAAACTATCGAGGAAACCGAGGCTCCGAGGAAGGGCTTCTATCTGCCCGATTTCCGGGGCAGCGCTTTTTCCACCCAAACACAGTATTTCCCCCGCAACTTTGCGTTGGTGTTGATTATTAGCTGATGGCATCTCGTCCACATCATCCAGTGTGACGTTGTGACAGAAAAAATCTGCCGTTTAGTCTTTGTTAGGGATGACAGGGAAAGAAAAAAAAAAGTGTGCGGGAAATTAAGTCTTTAAAAACAAATTTTCCCCTGGTGGACACAATCCTGTGATTCTGTCCCAGTGCTGAACTAGTGTATGGTGTTTCTTTTATCGCTTCCCTCTTAGGAAAGTCAAAGCGAAACACCAGCAGCAGTTTTTATATATAGTATGACGGTATTTGGGAAACCATTTGCAGTTGTAGACCGAACTGATGAAAGCTTTTAACACTGTATCCACTGGTAATTATTTTTTTTTCCCCTGGCCTCTTGTAATCTGTGTAGCATGAAGGCTTGTTCCAGATTTTCTAAGATGTACTTCATGCCTTTTTCCTGCCCTAATAGAATTATGAGAGGGGCGAAGAATCGAGCCAGAAGACTTGGATACTTTGTACTTTATAACCTCTAAGTAGTTTGTTCAGGTAATTATTTTCCTGGGCAAAGTCTTTTTACTTCCTTTAGAGGCACAAGCAATTCTTTGGTAATTCAAACACGAATACCCAGTTTGTGTTATATTCTCTGCCTGCATTTTGTTGCAAAGGAGAGTAGAAAGAGAATCCAGACTAGTCTTTTAAATAAAGCAATATATTGTGGAGAGATATTGATATAAATATCCAAAGTGTCTAGTAGGTATTGCTTAGTGACTTTCAGTTAGTTGTACTAAGCTATGAAGTTTTAAAAATAAGATTTTAGGGAGAAAAAGTCTAAAGGGACACAATAATCAGGTCATTATAGCCTCATGTATAAATTGCGGTTTATTAAGTGATACTCAACTCTTTTGATCATGGATGCCTTTTGAGAATATGAAACAGTATTCGCCCCAGAAAATGCACATGAATAAAATTTGCCTATGAGTCTACAGGACTCACACATATACCCTTGATTAAAGATACAAGATAAAAAAGACTTGGTTACATAAATGGAAATAAAGTTTTTATCTTTGTAGGAATATGTGTAATCATGACTTCAAAACTGCTGAGATGTGAAATGTGGGGAGATTGCCTTAGTTTGGTGGCTGTCAAGTTAGAGATCCTAGTTCTTGGTAATAAATAAGGTAGAACCTCTGAGAACAATTGAAACAATCTATTTAATACATAGCTGTGGTTACTATATGATCTGAATAGAAAACCTTAATTTTTTAAAGCATTACAATGGGTTGGAAACCAAATTTTAAGGATTGGATTCAAGTATGAAATAGCTTCAAAACATAAGGATGTGCCTGCCTACCTAGAGAATGTAATCTATTGTCATCATTTTACAAATTCAGACTTTTGGAGTTGTGTTTTTCTGATTTTTTTTTTCCTTTCCCTCTTGGTACTCATTCATAGTGTTCAAAACATAACAATCCTTTGTCTAAACATCATTTGTCCTCCTTGGCTTCCATGGCATTACAATTCCTTTTCCTCTGGACATTTCTTTTTTCATCTTTTATGGCAGAACTTCACCAAGGTACTAAATCTTGGGCTTCTTTTTTTCAGGGTAAGGAGCCAGAGTTATTACAAAAACAAACAAACAAACAAACAAAAAACTACCTCTCTACCCACCATTTGTATATTAATGAATTTTTGTGTTATAGTCTCATTATTAGGCTCCTTGAAGTTCCAAGGGACCCACTAATTTATTTTTCTTCTTTTTTCCAATTAATTTATTTATTTTAATTAAGTATATATGACAGCAGAATGCATTTTAATTCATTGTACACAATTGCAGCACAACTTTTCATTTCTTTCTTATGATGTAGCATTACAACATATGTGCAGTCATACATGTACCTAGGGTAATGATGTCCATCTTATTCCACCATCTTTCCTGCCCCCATACACCCTCCCAACTCTCCCTCCTCTTTGCCCAATCAAAGTTCCTCCATTTTTCCCATGCCTCCCTCCTCCCTGTTATGGATCAGCATCCATTTATCAGAGAGAATCTTTGGCCTTTGGTTGGGGATTGAGTTACTTCACTTAGCATGATATTCTCCAACTCAATCCATTTACCCACAAATGCCATAATTGTATTCTCTTTTAAGACTATTGTGTATATATACTACAGTTTCTTTATCCATTCATCTATTGAAGGGCATCTAGGTTGCTTGCACAGTTTAGCTATTGTGAATTTAGCTGCTGTGAGCATTGATGTGTGTGGCTGCATTACTATAGAATGCTTATTTTAAGTCCTTTGGGTATAGACCTAGGAGTGGGATAGCTGGGTCAAATGGTGGTTCCATTCCAAGGTTTTTAAGGAATCTCCATACTGCTTTCCAGATTCGTTGCACCAATTTGCAGTCCCACCAGCAATGTATGAGTGTGCCTTTTTCCCCACACCCTCACCTGAATGTTGGGTTTCTTTAAGGTTCAGTACTGGGCCCTCTTTTCTTACTCTGAATTCTGTAGGTGATCTCATCTATTTCAGTTTCACTTATGTGCAGATTAGTCATAAAATGATAACCTAGGCCTTTCCTCTAACTATATAGCTCACTGTCAGAGATATTGAATATAGTCATGCCCCCACTCCTAGCTCTTCCAGATATCTATAGCTTAGGGAATGGCACCACAGTTTATTCACTTCTGCAAATCAATAATCTTGGCGTGATCTTTAACTTCTCTTTTCGAATCTGAGCCACATTGAAGCTTGAAGTATTTATCTCCTAAATTCCTCTCAACTGCCTCTCTCCACCTTTCAAAACAATATCTGAAAGCAGTCTATCCTTTTTTATGTGAATAAGTAAAACAAAGCCAAAACAATGTGGAATTAGTTTTTTAGGTTCTTGTGTTTATTTTGAATGAGAATTGTTCAACTTGATGAATGTGTGTTGGGAGTGAGTATGCAAGTAAACAAAAAATATTAATTGGTAGATGTTTTTAATTTATATCAATTCTCAGTCATAGTCATAGAGTGCTTTTTCTAAAATACAAATAAAAATCACAGCTAAAATCTGTTCAGTCTTGGGCTGGGGTTGTGGTTCAGTGGCAGAGCGCTCACCTAGCATGTGTGAAGCACTGGGTCTGATCCTTAGCACCACCTAAAAATTAATAAATAAAGGTATTGTGTCAATCTACAACTAAAAAAATACACTTAAAAAATCTGTTCAGTCTTTATGTACCATAAATTCAATTTGATGAGTACTCTAAATTAAATTGGGTGAAGAGTTTTCAGGGGAAGAAAATCCCTGGTCAAAGAGAAAATTCATGGTCTATATAGAAGGCAAAGGCTGTACTAAATATAAATTCTGAAGTTAACATCTTCCAGAGAGTGATAGGTGTAAATATATTTCAATCTCATGTGAACTTAAAATACACAAGCCAGAAAGTTTTGAACTCGTCACAGTTTGTATATGTATGTATAAACATACTTTGATTCCATCAGAACTATAGTTGTAAATTTAGCCACAAATTTTTAAGACGTATATAAAATAATTTGCACAATTTTCTTCCCATAGTCAGAAGAAGAGTAACTTAATTTTTTTTGACCAAAAAGAAAAAAAAAACTGTAGCATTTGCCTTGTTAAAATATAATTACCCCTATATGTTTTATGATAAATGGTCCATTGGATTATTGTCTCCACCTCCAAATATGTTTGTTGTACTTCAACAATTATAAAACTTGAGTTTTAAGTTTTTAAATAACTAAAACCATTATTTAAGAAATTTTTTAAAAAGTGTAATGTTAAGACTAATGTAAATACATCAAATTGATCAGCTACATTCCAAAGTTTTCTGTTTTTTTACCCCCCCTTCCAGATTTTGACAGTATGGCAGGGAGGCATCAGAATCGTAGTTTTCCTCTCACAGGAGTTCAGTCAAGTGGTCAAGTACATGCTTTTGGAAATTGTACAGACACTGATATGTTGGAAGATGAAGCTGAAGTCTATGAGCTTCGATCCAGAGGAAAAGAGAAAGTCCGAAGAAGTACATCAAGAGATAGGCTTGATGACATTATTATACTAACAAAAGATATCCAGGAAGGGGATACTTTAAATGCAATAGCCCTTCAGTACTGTTGTACGGTAAGTTTTAATTTAATTTCACATAATGCAGTTCAGAATAAACTTATTTGTTCATTATTCTAACCTACTTGAAATAAATTCTGTGTCCTTTTGTTTCTTCACCCCTATTTTGCTTTTTTTTTTTCCTGGTCTTTTTTGCACAGAATCCTGTATCATGTCTGTGGATGAGTATAACTAATATTGTTTCTTTCTATACTTTTGTGCTTGAAATACTGTGTGTGTGTGTGTGTATTTGAAGGTTGATTATTTTTGTTTTCAAGATTGGTGATATTGGGCTGTGGATGTGGCTCAAGCGGTAGCGCGCTTGCCTGGCATGCGTGCGGCCCGGGTTCGATCCTCAGCACCACATACAAACAAAAGATGTTGTGTCCGCCGAAAACTGAAAAATAAATATTGAAATTCTCTCTCCCTCTCTCTCTTTAAAAAAAAAAAAAAGATTGGTAATATTATGCATATTACTTTACAACTTGTGTTTTCATTTCTTAGTATTTGATGAATATCCCTCACGATCATCCCTCATAGTCTTAGTTCTAACTCATTATTTGAATACTTATATAATGTTCATAGTATTAGTAAGATATCTTCTACTCATGAATAGTGAGAATTTTCTTGGTGTTTTACATTGTGCACTATCACCATTCTTTAAAAGATAGTACCTTTTAGGGATAGGTTCCTAATAAAATGAAAGACATTCTTAATTTCAATAGATAAACTCTATTTGAACCCATTTTAAATCTGTGTTATCTCCATTTTGGGCCTTTAGCATAACATGTTTTTATGTTAATACATTGATAAAGAAACTGGTTAGAACATTGATTTTCTAATTTTTTGTTTTCATACTCCCAATGGAATAGAATCTGAAATGTATCTAATATGTACCTCCTTGCATATTTTTAAGTAAATGTTTTAATTCCACCTAATAATTTAAAGTAGTTACAAAAGAATGTAATTCCAAGGGTTGTCAATATTGATGTTAAAAAATACAATAATTAGAATACTTCTTAAATGTGTCCATAGAATTCTAAATATTATCAGGATTTGCTATCTGAAATCTTCATTTAAAAAAGATATACATATATATGTATATATGTGTGTGTGTATATATATATATATATACACACACTCATATATATACATATATATGTATATTTTATATATATTTATATGTATATACATATATACATACACACATGAGAGCTGTTTTTTAGTAGTGTGAAATTCTTTTTTTTTTTATTAATATTTTCATCTTTTCACAGAATTTTTCATAACGTAAAATATTTTTATACTTGAAAAACTTTTACTGATTCCCTGTATTGCAGTAGGAATAAACACATTTATAGATTTTTAATATATGAATGTGTGTGTATATATATGTGTAAATATATATGTAAAAATTGAAATTGAATGCTTAAAAATTTTCCTATGATCATGAGGTTGTACATATTATTTTTTCTGAATAAAGTAATTATAATTATTCAATAATATAATTAAAATTCAAAACAAATACATTATAGATTTTGATTTAAAAATTTATAAGAACTGAGTGGTAGTTTTTATTCCCTAACTTGTTCACGTATAACGACACAATTCCTGTCATTATTATTGGAAAATATAAAATTTAATTTTTTAGTGCAAAAAAATGTTGTATACATGTTTTATAGAGAAATAGACCAATGAGAAATAAATGACTGAATGTGTCTTGTCAGAAGACAAGCCAAAAACAAGGTGGAGGTCCAAGAGAAGAGTATGGTCCAGTAGCTTTTTAGAGAAAGCATTAGCTTTCCTTCAGTTAGTCTAGTAAATTTTCATAGGAGGGAAATTTGAAATGCCATTTGAGCAATTAAAAATAGGTCATATTTCAAATGAGGTGAAAAGGGGAAAGTGTTTCAGGCCTATAACAATGGCGTAGAGATTCCAAGAAGGAAATAAGGTGAACAACAGAAAGAATTTTAATAGGTGTTTCAGAAATGAGTGGCACAGGCTGATTGGGATGAAGCACTTTGAGATAACTGGGGAAGAGTTTAGTCTATATTGTAAAAGAACATTATTATTATAGTTTTAATAAAAGTGAAGCAAAATGGTGGCGGAAGGAATTGGAAAGGATCCAGAAAAGAGATTGTTGGAATAATTCAATTGAAGATTATCAGGGATTAGATCAAAATAATCGTGATTAGGATAGAGAAGAAGCTGATAGAAAATGTATTTGGAGAAAATCAAAGGATGTATTAGTTGATTTGTCATTTGAAAGGAAGAGTCATAAAACTGAATAACTTAACATTAGAGGAGAGATGGGATTGGTCACAGTATTGGGGAAGTTGATACAACAAACTTAGGGTATTAAGATAAGCAGTGCTTCCTTTTGGGTGGCTCTTTTTTTTTTTTTAAAGAGGGACACAGTATCGTTATTTATTTATTTATTTATTTATTTTTTATATGGTGCTGAGGATCGAACCCAATGCCTCACATGTGCAAAGCAAACTCTCTATGATGAGCTATAACCCCAGCCCCTGGGTGGCTCTTTTAATAGAAAAATAGTAACCTTAGAAAAGGATTTATAATAATCATTTTTAAAATACAGTAAATAGTGCTGTATTTCGCTTATAAATGATCTTAAGAATTATTTAAAATATGCCTATTATAAAACAGTGTTGAGAAGAAAAAAAAATTCAAGGTTGAAATCCTAAATGCAATCAAGGAATTTTAGCAAAACAGAAAACATTATAGGTACATTCAGAGAGGTAGATGCTAAATCTTTGAAGCCTTGTTTGGAAAGAGTATTTAGCAGTTACTATAATAGAATATAAACAAAAGAGCATTTAAAGAAAATGGGGTCAACCTTTGGGGGGTTTATCAATTAATCTTCATTTACTGTAAAACAAAACTGCCCCAAAATATTATATGATGACAAAGCACCCTTTATATTTGCCATCTTATCTCTTAGCTATTCTTCAGTCCTGTACCCCTACTCCTACACATGCACACTCCAAGAGAACTTTTCCAACATGATGACCTCTTTCATTCTTCATAGTACTTGATCACTAATCTACATTTGAGTCTGTTCACCGCTTCCTCCTAAAAGCTCTTCGCTTGACATGCCTGACTTGGCTGGTTTCAGATTTTCCTACTACTAATATCTAATAATAACTAATATTCATAGCATTTATATTAGTGCTCAAAGTGTTCCACATATGTTTTATTTATTTAATTTTTAGATTTTTAGTTGTAGAAGAACACAAAACCTTTATTTTTTATATGTAGTGCTGAGGATTGAACCCAGTGCCTCACACATAACAGGCAAGCACTCTACCACTGAGCTACAACCCCAGCCCATCTATAAGGTAGGTTGTAGAATCACTGACATTTTATAGGTATGGAAATTTGAATGCAAAATGGTTAAACAAGTTGCCTCAACACACAACTAGAAAGTGTGAATCAGGCTTCAAACCTAGATACCTATCTTTTTTTTTTTTTAATATTTATTTTTTAGGTGTAGATGGATACAACACAATGCCTTTATTTTTACGTAGTGCCGAGGATCGAACCCGGGTCCCACTCGTGCTAGGCGAGCGCTCTACCGCTGAGCCACAATCCCAGCCCTAGATACCTATCTTTTAACCACCATTGTATATTGCCTTCTTCGCTACTCTTCTAAATCTCCTTTGTGGATTTATTGACATCTCAAATGTTGCCATTCCTCAGGGATATAAATCATTCTTCTGAGTTTTCAGACATATGTCTTCAATATTTTCCACTAGAATATCTCAAGTACCTCAAAGCCAATGTGTCTAAAATCTATTTATCCTGTTCTCACCAAACACAGTACTACGTATCTCATTGAATGGTGTCATCATACATGCAGTTGACCAAACCACAATCTAAGTTCCATCCTAGACTCAACATTACCTCTCTGCTATCAGTTGGATAATACATGATTAGCTTAGATTAAAACATTGATAGGAACAATAAATGGGAATATTAACTTAGATGTGGTGAGAGAGCCTAGCATACTTATTGGTAATCTGAGAAATGCTCCTGTCTTCCCCCTCATCACAATGGCATAGGATATATGGACAGTTGGAGGTTATTTAATATGTGGAGAGAAATCATCTGTGACTGATATTGCATGTGACAAATGTATGCATTTACACTGAGGAGTTCAGGGAAAAAATGGCCTTAGAAGACAAATGAGAGGGATGAATTACTATATTCTTAAGATTTTTTTCACACTTTTAACATCTTTGAAATTTGGATGATGACTTCATCATTACATTTGGTGTTTTTTTCCTGCCTTAAAGATAACACAGAATAATGGTACATCTTAAGAGTTGATGGCTTCTTAGTTTTGATAAATGATAGCACTTGGGTAAGTTAACATTTGCTTACATTCCAATTGCCAAATTGTAATAAAGAACATAAGTATCTTTAATGCTTCCTTTGCAAATTGCTTAAAGACACAACAGTACAGTGATATTTGTGCATGATATACAAAGTGATACAACTAGAATTTACTTAAATTATATTAATTAGTGTTACTAGTATGTAGGTGATTATGAAAAGCAGTTGGAGATTTCCTAAGCCTGGTAGATCAAAAGCAGTTTAGATTCTCATACACAAGTAAAATTAAAATCTCTCTCTGGGTGTGGTAACTTAATATTACTAATAATTGAGCTCAAATCTTTTCCCCTCTCAAATGAGATCAGTGACAATTGTTACCTCTGGTGTGATTTATAATTCAGTTGAATGTTTAATTTTTCTTTTTTACAGGTAGCAGATATCAAGAGAGTTAATAATCTCATCAGTGATCAAGACTTTTTTGCCCTTAGGTCTGTCAAAATTCCAGTTAAAAAGTTTAGTTCATTGGCTGAAACACTTTATCCTCCAAAAGGAAGACAGGCTTCACGTCCTTCATCTGTTCAATATGCTCCAGGACAACAGGAAGTTTTGCCAGCTAATGATTGTCTTTCTTCTAGTGAATCAGCTGGCAGTTTTTTAAAAGAAGTAGATCGAGACATAGAACAAATAGTAAAGTGTACAGACACCAAGAAAGAGAACCTTAATGAGGTAGTGTCTGCCTTAACAGCACAACAAATCCGTTTTGAACCTGATAACAAAAACACCCAACGCAAGGATCCCTATTATGGAGCAGACTGGGGAATAGGCTGGTGGACCGCTGTAGTGATAATGTTGATAGTAGGTATAATAACACCAGTATTTTATTTGCTCTATTATGAAATTTTAGCTAAAGTGGATGTTAGTCACCATTCAACAGTGGACTCTTCACATTTCCATTCAGGAATCACAGCCCCATCACAGCATAGAGAAATGGAAAATGGAATTGCTCCAACTAGAGGAATACATGTTAGTCAACAAGATGATCATAAACTATATAGAGAAGATTTTCAGCCACCTGCTGCTCAACACAAAACATAGCAGTTAGCTCATAATCAAAGTAATAGGGATCAAATGTGTCTGGAATGCGGTGATTCGGTTATATCCAGTATCTACTTCAGAGGCAGAGTTTAGGGTGATTGATGATGCTTATGTTTTTAACCTTTCTAAAAGTTTTTGAGCCATTTACAAGTGGATTATGTATAAAATCCCTGAAATTGCTAGTGTTGGTGTTAAAAATAGTCAATCCATGAATATGTTATATGAATGCTTAAAGCAGAAGTGAATTTAAATTTGTGCTTAGGAAGTTCTCAAATTGGAAGATGTGTCATTTTTCTTACTTAAGACTATTTATATTTAAATATTGTTAAAGTAATTCTCCTTTAAAATTATTCATGTTAAATTTTTGAATCAGAATAATGATAGTTTCAGATGTTTGCAACTGAAGAAAATTTGTGAACCACCAAAATATTTAGTTGCAAAAAAATTGATTCTGAAATTATTCATGATAGTATTTAACATTCATCTTGAAACTTTAAAAACATTTAGGACATGTGCTATGAAAACACAGGTAGAAACAAATGGAAACATAATGTATAACTTCTACAATAGAGGTTGAGAAATAGATTAAATATTTTTAAGACCCCAAAATAATGTGTTATGGTTGGGAAGTTGCCGTTTGATCACTAGAACACTGGATTAGGTCAGGACCCAAATGTAATCTTGTCTTTTAAAGAATGCTTAAGACAGACCCTTTAACCCCACCTCTGCTTCTATTTTTAAAATATTTGCCTCTGATATTTGAAAACATTTTTTGTACTTCTTTGATGAAAAGTGTTATACATGTATAGATTAGCATTATTTAGGAAATAACTCCTTACATACTGTGATAAATCATTGCTGTTACATATAGTAACAGGCCTTAATTACATTTACTGCCTTAGAATATTACTTTATGTAGTTAATATAAGTTTTAGAATTTAAACATTGTTTCAGATGGTCCAGTTGGATTCAGTATAGGTTAATTAAGCAAGCTCATCTCTACCTTCACTTTGCAGCACAAGTTAATGAATAAAAACACATCTTTATTACCATTGAGGTCTATTGTAGATAAGGGTTCATCAAGCAAAAATAAAAACAAGAGGCCTTTTGCATTAAATAGGAAATAGTTGCTGTATTTGTTGATCTCTTAACCTGTTTTTCAAAGGGAAAATATCCAACCTAGACTTTTCCCCCCCTGAATTGTAGCATCAAATTGAGGAAAAGAGGCCAAAAAATGGATGGTTGAAAGGACTCAGTAGTACCATTTTTATAAGATATGCTGTGGATCAGCCAGTCTGACTAAATAAGAAACGTTTGCATACTGATCCTATCATTTTTTTAAAGTGTGGGTTTTAAAAATGTTATTTAATGACTCAATAGATATGAGATGGAGTCTGGATTGCCTGTTTTGTGTATAATAAAGTATATACCTTAAGATATATAATACCATCTCATTTTCTGGGTATATTTTCTGATATTTCAATATTTTACATCAGAAACTCTAATCTTGGTATGAAATGGTATAAATATTTATGGTAATTGGGATTTATATACTTTCAGGAGAAAGCATCATAACAAGGACAAAGAAGCCAAACATTTTAAAGTCTTTGTATGTGTCAGAGGACTTTAGAAAATGACCAGAGTGTTCAATAGGAAAGTTGTGAATTGATTTTTTTCAGTAAAATAATTCTCAGTTGTTTTAATGTGCCTTGGGTATCTGGAAACAAGGAGTATGATATTTCAATTAATGCTCATTGCTTATTTGGCTAGTTTATATACCATTTAAACCTGCTGAAAAATCAAGTTTTAGGATAGTAAATGCAGATTATTTCAGTTAGAACAGTCTTTGACATCCTTTAAAGATATATTTACATCAAATTGATAAGGTTAGAGTCACTGGTTCATTTTTGTTAGCTTTACTTTGAAATTGTGACAAAGGGGTCTGATTACTTACTTTTAAAGTAAGAAAATACTGAAGTTGGCTAAAATTCATTTCTGTCTTTCTGAGTATCCTTTTTGAAAGAAATACATCATATCCTTATAAAACACAATCAGGCAGTTTCCCTTTTCTGTACATTTGAATTACATATAATTCTATCTATATAGGTTATATAGATAGAATTAAAAACAAAGATTAAACTCTAAAAGAAAAATTCCTTAAGAATTCAGATTTAAAATTTTAGCTTTTAAAAAGTACTAATATACATTCAATTTGTTGTAAATGCAAATTACGTTATATAATTAGATAAGCATAATTGTTTGATATTGGATTTTAATTGTGTTGAAACCCTTGTCTGAATTTAAGACCTTATATTTGTATGTGTGTATGCAAATGTAACAAAACTGTGAATCATAGTATTTGGCTTACTTAAAAATTGGGAGTTGCAAGTAAAGAAAAAATACATTATTTTTAGGGCAGGTTTTTTGGGTTTTGTTTTTAATTTTGGATAGACATGGCTTAAAGGTTGTTTTGAACTAATGGGTAGCCATTTAGGTTAAATATTTTTGCTGTCCACCCCTAGAAAAAAAAGATGGGTTATGGTCTCCTGGCCCTGTTAAGAATTAGAGAGAAACATGTAATTTCAAATTATCTTCCCCAAAGAACTTTTTGATTTACTTTCTTTTCTGGACTTTTACTTGCTTGGTCAGTGACCTAGAAAGTTCTTTAAACAAACCACTACTTAGTAAGATCTACTTCC
This sequence comes from Marmota marmota marmota, assembly GCF_001458135.2. Classification (NCBI taxonomy): domain Eukaryota; kingdom Metazoa; phylum Chordata; class Mammalia; order Rodentia; family Sciuridae; genus Marmota; species Marmota marmota. The sequence goes on along the minus strand of NW_026000026.1, from coordinate 49,653,464 downwards.
AACATTACCTATTTGGGAATATGAAGGATATAGTTAGTTTTAGAAATATGAAGTAAAGGTCCAGTCAAAGTGTTAAAGGGTAAAGGTGGAGTTCAGTCTATTTAAATGGTGCATTATGATGGGAATCATTCTTAGTTTGAATTACAACAATGTTGCTCAGGAAATCAGTATTTTTCTTCTAAGTATGTGCATATTGCACTGTTAGACTATAGACATATTTGCTTTATTTAATTCATTTTATGTATGCAAAATTTATAAATCTTTTGTATACTGTATTTTATACAATTGCACAATGTAATAATAGAATATTATGTTAAGTGTACATCTGTAAAATTGGTTTTTAAAACTTTTTGCCCCTTGTTTTTCATATTTTAAAAGATGTAAAATGTAATAAAGTTTCTATTTTATTATTCAATCTAAAATTCAAGCTGGTGAATTTAATTGACTAAAGCAAACTTTTCTTCTCTACTTTCAAACTGACATTCTAGAGACACTCTAAGATTGATAAAGTTGCCAACGGTTTATGAGTTAAGGTTTTTACTTGATGTGCTTAAACAAAATCTTCTGGATTATTTATAGGTCATAAATGTAAAAAAAAAAAAAAAAAGAAAAAAAAGAAAATTTTAGAGGAAGGTTGTTTAAAGGGTTTTCCTCCTGGAAGACTTGCTGAGGCATGGTCTACAACTTGCTTATGAAGTCATGGATCAATCATATAAAATGCTCTATTTATCTGTAAATTTTAATGGTAAGACAAAAATATTTCTCCTTCAAAAATATTAATTTTAAAAAATTAGAAGAAGCCTAATTGAGAAAGTTCTTTAGAACATTTATTAATGGAGGAAACTGTGGGGTTTTTTTCCATATGTTTCTCCTTGATTTTCCCATTTTTAAAAGCATATTGATCTTAAAATTGTGTTTAGATTTTTTTTTTTTTTTTTTTTTTTGGTTAAAAGGAGATTTTTACAAAGTCCAGAAACTTTAGCTACATTAAAGCAAAGCTACTGATTTGAAGGTGGTAAGGGAGGAACGGCTAAGAAGAATTGTCTGAATTTCTTAGCATTATCTGATCATTTAGCAAACCAGTAATCACACTAATATTATACTGTCTGCCAAATCTCTTGGTTTGTCATCACAACTTTTTTCCTAATCAATCACATACCTAGATTTTTCATTTGTTGTTTGTGATGGTTTATTCAAAGATATTTCACAGAGGTAACCCTGCTCAATAAATACATAGTTATTATGTAAAACCTGTATTTACAAACTACTTTTTCTTACCTATTAATAAAGGTTGAAACTAAAAATATTAAACAAAAGGACACAATTTTATTTTGTAAGAATTTAATGTTAAATACAGAAAAATAAACATTACAGCAACCAGGTTTGCTTGTTATAATAATTTTAAAGACACATCACCAATAAGTATTTTGTGTTTATGTGTGTGTGTGTATGCATACACACACACACACACACACATATGTATATATTAAGCTATCTCTTGCCTTCCTATGGAATAACTTCACAGTCTCAGATCTTCAACCAGAAAAAGAAAAGAAAAAGATGATTTGTGCTAGTAAAGCAATATTCAGACCCTGTCTGATCTCACGATTAACATACTTTAAAATTGTAAAAAATTGTTCCAAAGTGGGGAAATAAGTTTAAATGAGAGATGGCCAGGACCTCTCGAGTAAATCCTTGTCCAAAGGTGCTGGCCTAACTATCTTTAGGACTATAACCAGAACGACAAATATAAAGCTAGGAAAAGAAATACCTTTACCTTCAGTGTATTTGCCTTGTTCAAGCTTTGATCTGCACTTTTATAATAAAGGAAGTAAACAAATATAGAAATAAGATTTCTATAAACAAAATGGTATTTGGCTCTGGTACACCAAAGGAAGGGAGAATAAAACACCTATGTTAATTATTCCCAAATGACAACTTTGCCATTATTACTAAAAACTTCATATGAGGTTTCTATTCTAATAGATTGCAGCTTTAAAGAAGACTTATTCATATTTCCATTTAGAATCTTAAGATCTTTTGATACACTCCTTTAAATGAAAAGTCACATACTATGAGTACAGCATTAAACTAGTAAGATGGGTTCTCATACCCATCTTGAATTATTTGAGGAAGTATTGCGATTGAAAATGATCTTTTTCCTGAGACAATCATGTTGCAAAATTGCACAAGACAATACAAATTTTCCCCACAAATGAAAGATGGGAAAACCTGATTATGAGGAAAACATTTGTTTCTCAAAATGTTTTTCAGTCACTTTCTAAGTTTGAACTATTTAAAAGGTAAGAATCAATTTTAAGATATGATCATTTATTTCTCTAAAGTAAGAGAATGTAAACATGGTAAATTCTGGTTAGTGTTTAAACACTTTTTATAGGAAGTAATTTACAAGCGGAAAAACTAAGGCACAGAAAATTAATCAAGTTAAGTTTCACGGTTGAACTTAATATTACAGTAGAAATAAAATTTAGGGCTCTGATTCTCAGGTTAGTGGGTAATGAGTAATATCTTCCCAATAGGTAAAAATAAATTTTCTTCATTTCTTTTGGTGGGTAATGAGAAGTAGTCTTTTTCTTGAAATCTATTATATGAATTTCCTTGAAAATCTTTGGCATATTTAAGTTTTTGGAGGCTGAGGTTTCTAGGCATTTTCTCCCCAGAATATAAAATGGCAGGGAGCTAGCTTTTAAGTTAAACAAAAAAGATTAATGACCTGAGTTAATTCTATATTATAATCAACTATACAGCCTTTGAGTCCTGTGAAGCATAATAGAGGCCACTACATTAGACCAAATTCACACTCATGCTTTCTACCATGAAATTTATATAACCAGGACTTATGTACTTAAGTAATAAACAAGATGTTTCAGTCTAATTTTTCAAAAGCCCAACTATTTGAACATGTCAAACTTAACCACAGAGGATCACTAACTCATATTTTGTATGGTATGAAGTTAGCCCCAAATTCAAGTATTTATAATATTCATCCCAAATGAAAGCCTCTCTGTACTGGCTGACATGTGAAATGTGAAATTTAAATAGATCAGACTGACATTTTTCCCTGCATGTATGTTTTTGATCATAAAACCTCCAATCTTATAAGTTTGTACTTTAAGAGCCCAGGCAGGTTTAAGGAGTCATAACGTAATAGTATAGAACATAGCACGTAAAAGATAATTTTCAAGTTTCTTTGTTTTTAAAGTGCTCCATGTGCTATATTAAATCATCTTCAGGTGATAGAAATCCATTACAACTACTAATAATTTTACAAAAAAGACCAGTTAAACAAGAACAAGTTGTTCAAGTATGTATGAATACATAGATTAAGAGATGCAAAAACTCTTTAGCATAATCAAATCCAAATAATACAAAAATCCACTAACATACACAAGAGGGATGGCAAAGTTGTTAAGGAGGAATGTCAGAGTGTCAGATAAATTTAAAAGGTAACTAATGTATAAAAGCAATTATGACTATTTCAGTAACAAATATTTGTTCAACAAAACATAAATCAAGTCTGTCCAACTGCTTAGAAGCTATATTATCATTAATTTTTTTCTTGAGAAATTTTATGGCTAATAGGTTGCTTCATCCATGTTGTCGTCACTTTCTGCACCAAAATCATCTCCATCTTCAAAATATGAATTAATGTAGTCATTTTCCTAAGTGAAATGATATATTTCTTAGTAAAACTAAAATTAAAAAGTAGTAACATTATTATTAAAGAATACAATGTAGACTGTTCCTTTAAGTTTATAAATACCAAATTTAGGTAATAAAATAAAACAGGCTTACAAGAAGAGTCTTTGCTTTTTAAAAATCTCTAAAAGACACATTAGTTTTCATACATGTCTGCCTGTGCTACTTTCTTCCTCAAGACACCACTTCCTAGTATTCTCAGGCACCAACTACTTTAGACAACAGGAAGGTTTGGCCAATTCATCACAGTAGATATATCTAAAGCAGTTTTCCCTAGTGGGATGATACATCGTTTAGTGAACTTAAAATACCATGTATCTGCCAAATGCATGGACAGGTATCTCCTTACTTTGACTTACCTACATAAGTGTCTACGTCGAGCTTATTAGGATTTTTCCAGTCCAGAAAGTTGGCCTGGCTTCTCTGGTGCCAAGCTTCAGAAATGTCTAGAAACCTAGCTGAAGCCCAGAGCCTTTGTTCTGGGAAGGAATGTGGCAAGGGTGACAGTTCAAATGAGACCACCATATAAATAGTCATAATTCTATATATAACCTTAGTACACATGCATGTGTGGAAATGTAAGCAAGACAACTGATACATAAAAGTAGAAATGAGTAAGGAAGGGCAACTCTAGTACCCTAAAGTGTATATTACTTGGTTGTTAGACATAAGCACTTCCTTCAACTATGTTCAGTGGTTTGAATGAGATAATTTTGAGAAATTATACTCTTTTGATATACGAATAAAGTAGCAGAATCTGTTGAAACTGATGGCTCATTTGATCCTTGTTTTTTTCTTGAATTACAATATTAAAAACCTTGAATAAAAACAAAGTTTTTGCTGGCGCTGTAGCTCAGGGGCACAGTGCTTGCCTAGCATGTGTGAGGCACTGGGTTTGATCTTTAGCACCACATAAAAATAAATAAAGGCATTCTGTCCATCTACAACTACAAAAAAAAAAAAATTAAAGAACAAAGTCTATATTTTCTTGATTTAATATATAGGTATTATACAGATAATTTGTTCAATTGTATCCTTCAAAACAAAATGCTCATGAAATTGACAATTCATTGAGTAAATTAATGCCACAAATTTTCAACTAAATAATTAGTAGCTAAAAAGAGCAAAAAGGATAACTTTACATCGAAAAAGGCTTTAATGGAGTTCTCTTTTCAATTTCTCACTCAAAATACCTCATTTATTAGTTTGAAGAAGCTTTTCGCTTTTGTTTAATTTTTTAATAAAATGGAGTTATATGTACCCACTTACAAAAACAATGAATACTGGGACTCAAGAAGAACTCTGCACTGGGTTTTAGCAAAATACTGCACAAAACAGTTTAAATCCACTGTAAGAGGAGATCTTAATTTCAATCCAGATGTGATCCACAGTCAACTCAAGTGGACTTTTCCAAAAATCACTGTTGTCCAGAACATTGCCACTACCCACTAGAATCTAGTAGCACTCATATGCTAGTTGTGACAACCAAAACTGTCTCCTGACTTTAACTAATGTTGGTTTTGTCTTGTTTTGTTTGTTTTTTGTACTGGGGGTTGATCCGAGGGGCACTTAGCCACTGAGCAATATCCCCAGTCCTTTTCTTAATATTTTATTTAGAGACAGTGTCTCACTGAGTTGCTTAGGGCCTCGCTACATTGCAGAGGCTGGCTTTCAACTTGCAATCCTTCCTGCCTCAGTCTTCTGAGTTGCTGGGATTACAGGCATGCACCACCATGCCCACTAACTAATATCACTTAAAGGACAAAATTATTGCTGGCTGAGGAGACCTGGTTGACAGCAACATGTTTGAATTATGATCCACACTCTGCTCCTTCTAGTCCAAACAACTGAGCTTTCTACAATACCAGTATAATCACACTACTACAATTCAGAGACTAGTAGGAAGAACTCAAGATACTACAAAAAAGTATAAGAACCATAAAAATGAGAAGCATTATATATCAAAAAGAAAGGGCAGCAACCATGCTTCCCTTGGCACTTAGAACAATGTCTGGTGTACAGTAGATGCCCACAGTCTTCTTAATTGTTTAATTAAAATAAAAGAAATAATGTCTTAAAGGAGTTGTTATAATAACCCAATCAATAAATGGGCAAAGGAACTGAACAGAAATTTCACAGAAGAGGAGATATGATCAGTTAACAAATATGTGAAAAAATGTTCAACATCTCTAGCAATTAGAAAAATGCAAATTAAAACTACACTGAGATTTCATCTCACTCCACTCAGACTGGCAATTATCAAGAATACAAGTAACTATAAATGTTGGCAAGGATGTGGGTTCACTCATATATTGCCAATAGGAATGCAAATGGTGCAACCACTCTGGAAAGCAGTATGGAGATTCCTCAGGAAACTTAAAATGGAACCGCCATTTGACCCAGTTATCCTACTCCTCGGCACACATCCAAAGGACCTGAAATCAGCATACTATAGTGACACTGCTACATCAATGTTTATGGTAGTTCACTTCACAGTAGCTAAGCTATGGAACCAACCTAGGTGCCCTTCACCAGATGAATGGATAAAGAAAATGTGGTGTAGGTATATACAATGTAATATTACTCAGCCATAAGGAAGAATGAAATTACGGCATTTGCCAGTAAATAGATGGAACTGAAGACCATCATTCTAAGTGAAATAAGCCAATCCCAAAAAACTAAAGGTGGAATGTTCTCTCTGATATGTGGATGCTAACACACATAAATGGGTGTGTGTGGTGGGTAGAAGTTTGTTAGATTAGACAAAGGGGAATGAAGGGAAGAGAAGGAAGATGGCAATAGGAGAGACAGTCGAATGAATTGGACATAACTTTCCTGTGTTCACATATGATTCCACATCATGTACAACCACAAGAATGGGAAGTTATACTCCATGAATAATGTGTAAGATGTCAAAATACATTCTACTGTAAAATATAACTAAAAAGAACAAATAAAATATTAGAATAAAAAGAGTTGTCACAATTTTTCCAAGTGTTGAATGCTTCAGAAAAGCCATGTGAAATAAGGACTAAATTTTGTCTGTGGTAGAGTTCACAGCAATAAATTGAATAACATGGAGGTAAAAATCAAATTAAAAAATGCTCAATGGGGGAGAGAGGTGAGCAAATGATGACAGCTGAAGCAGCTTTGTGACAGCATGAGAGTTGGAAGGACAATGTGGGAAACATTTTATACTGAGAGATAAATATGTAAAAAAAGATATCGAAAATATGGAAAGGGAAATGACCTGAGGCTTATGGTTTGAAAAAAAAAAAGAGCAGAATTATCAGCACCAAATAGGGTGAAGGGAATTTCTTCCACTGATAAAAAAAAAGCAAAGGAAGAGGTAAGACATTGAGTTTGAAGACAGAGAATATGAAATTAAGGGAATTTCCTCTAATGGCTCTATTTTCTATATGCAGTAACTATTACCTGCCAAGAGTGCAAGAAAAAGTGGTAAAGAAGTGAGAAGAACAAAGATTATCTGAAATAATTATACAGCAGTAATTTAACAAGAGAAAAAGGAAATATGTTAGCTGACAAAGTGTGGTTACTATTTTATTTAGCGGCATTAGTATTTGTGATTCCTCAGAAATGCTCACTACATAGGTCTGAAGAGAAGAAGAAGCAAAGAGCAGAAAAGATCAAAGACTGTTTTTGTCTAGAGACTGTGCTGGGAGACCAAACATAAGACAGAGTAATGGCGAGAGAATGAAAGGTAAGCAAGGATTAAGCCCCTTAGAGAAGGAAATTAAAACAGGAACCAAGAATAGGAGACTAAGGATCAGTTGTATCAGCAGTCTCAATCACAGTGCAATGAGAAGAGTGATCTGGAAAGAGAGCTGGGTACAAATGAAACATGTTTAATTTTTAAATATTTAAACTTAAAATTTATCTGCAAGAGTAAAGAGAACACTCAGGAAAATTCTGACAAAAAAGGGAAGCAGGAAAGACAGGCCAACTTGTTCCAGAAGTAGATCAATGGAAAAAGAGTTCAGACACACATCTGCAGTAAATATGGCAATCTAATAATGGACAGAGGCAGAGTTTTAAATCAATGAGGAAAGCAAATCATTTAACAAATGAGCTTAGCAGCCAGTTAACCACTGGAAACATAAAAATCCAATCTCTCCATTTATATCAATAGAAATTTCAAAAAATACAAAATGTAATGCAAAATAATAAAAACAGAAAGTCTTCACATTTGGATCTGTTTCAGGTAAAGACAAGATTCAGAATATGGTAAAAAGAAGGTGAAATGGAATGGCTGGGCACAGTGGCATATATCTGTAATCTCAGCAACTTGGGAAGTTGAGGCAGGAGGATCAGAAGTTCAAAACCAGCCTCAGTAATTCAGCAAGGCCCTAAGCAACTTAACGAAACCCTATCTCAAAATAAAAAAGATAAAAAGGGCTGGGGATGTGGCTCAATGGTTAAGCACCCTTGTGTTCAATGCCTGGTACCAAAAAAAAAAAAAAAAACCACATTAAAATGGACTGAAGATGAAGTTCACCAGAAACTCTTAGCCTAGGCTTGTTGTATGAAGTGTTGACAAAGTTGCAAAGAGGCTATGACCAATAAACTTGATTAACTCCAGTTTTTGAAATGCACCATGTTTCTAAAAATTGGAAATACCAAATCCAAAACATGGAGTCCTGATTAAGCCAGACACCTGAAACTAAACCATCAATATTCTCTAATAATGTCCATGCTGTCATGGTACCACTATAAGGACTCCCTTCCAGATCTGTATGGATACAGGTCTGGAAGGGAGTCCTTACTACCTTACTCTACTACCTTAAATGGCTGACTAAATTTTTGTTAAGATTAGTTAATTGTACTTAATCTGATAAATTGCCTTAATTTATGGAATTCCACTTACAAACCTGTGTAGGAAGTTATTTTATCTTTCAGTTTGGCATGATTATCATTTCAGTGCTATAATAATTCTCTTGATACCAAGGAATTGATGCCAGTGACAACAATATACTTCTGGTTCCTATCAAGCTGGTTACTGATTTTAATTACATACCATACATCTGATTACTTATTAGACAATCTTTATGGTTGGTAACTGTTACTCTCCCCCAATAGACCTTTACCTCCTCTTGCTCTTCTTCATCATACTCCTCCTCTGCAGCATCCTCATTGTCGTCATCATCATCATCGCCTTCTTTACTTTTCTCTTTGCTTCCTTCTTTTTCTTCATTTTCCTCATCTGATTTTTCACCATCACCTCTCTTTTCCAATTCCTGGTATAAGTGACTTTCATTAATTTATATGGAAGCTCTAGACTTTGACCTCCCAGCCCAGCCTAAAGAGAACATACTTTCCTCTAATCCCATTTTACCTCCACACCATGAGTTGGAAACCATGAGTTGACTCAAGAAAGGAAGCACTCACTGTCCTATAATTACATGAGTATTTCTTTGATTTTGTAACTTAATAGTTGGATCTTAGGTAATGCTGGGTTTGTCAGCTCTGATGCACAATGCTTTATTTTTATGATTTCTATCCCTCCTCCTTCTAAAACATTTGACATAATTTAGTTTATAGAGAAAAACTTTCAGAATGTTATTTTGTTTCCCTTCTAACATAAAAGGAGAAAAAAAAGAATGTAATGGTAATATTTCAAATTGTCCATGTTTTCGTTTATAAGTGAGACTGCTGAAAACCACAGTGTCATTCTGGGAGAAAGTATCCTAATCACAGATTATCCCTGTCTATCTCTGTTTTGTTCTTCATTGTTTACTTCACATTTGCAGGACTTTATAATATATCTGGAGATTAAAAATTCAGATCACAATCAACGCTAGTGATCATTAGCAACTCTAAGATAGGAAACAAAGGAGAGAAACCAAATTATGAAAGTTTTGATTGCCTGATGGCTACACTTATCCACTTGGTAAAAATCATTATGCTACTTTCTCATGGAATATAAACTTTACTTTAAAACTGCATATTTGTATTTCTATTATGACTACCAATGATTTTCTTCATTAGATTAAAAAAAGACCTGTTGTTATTACTGTCATTCTCTCTTAAATTGTACTATTGCTCACTTTGCAAAAATGTTAGAAATTCAAAAGTTTTCTAGAAGGTAAGTATAACAATAATTTCATATTAATACTAATACTGAAGGCTTTATTTTAGCTAATTTGTTATTCTTTCTTGTTTAACATTTTTTAGTTGTCAATGGATCTTTATTTAATTAATTTACTCATATGTGGTACTGAGAATAATCAAACCCAGGGTCTCACACATGCCAGGCAAGCATTCTACCACCAAGCCACAACTCCAGCACCAATTTATGATTATTCTTAAGTAGTAATTAGAACACTTATCCATCAACAAATACACCATCTCTTTCACAATATATGTGCTTTGTAGATTACATATGAACAGAAAACCTGTTATATCTGAGATGGTCACAACTTAGCTATTTCTTTGTTGGTTCTTAAATATTTATTTTTAAAATCCTTTTAATTATATCCAAGTTGAAGTTAAAGAAATCAAAGGCAATGAGAGGACATCATGTAGATTAAATTTGTAAGCAAGCTCTCCTTTTCCTGTGTATACACACTCCTCTCAGGAACAACAAATAAGACCAAGGTAATAGACATGAGATGATTTATCTTGATACTGTCTTTTATGTTGCCTTATGAGTTATTACTGCATTATAATGTGTGTGATTTTTCCAACTGGCAATGTTCTCAGAAAATTACAAGTAAACAAAATACTTGCAGATGAAATAGATCTTTTAAAACATCTGTAAAACACATATATATGATACTGTGTTAATACTAATTAATAAATGACATTTTGTCTTTTCTATTTCAATCAGACCATAAATAAAAAAGGACTGAAACGCATAAGTTTGTGTAGTTAAAATGGAAATTGTGCTATATTAATTTAACTCTGTGCAAGGTATTTACTGTTTCTGAAAAAAACAAGCTATTAATCATTGTTTCATAATTAGCAGTTATTTAACCAGTTTATGGAAAATATTTTTTAAATACAGAACATTCAGTGTGACATAGGGATATGGAAGTTTACATTTTTACTACTGCCATCTCAAATATCTTTAAATAAATACCTTCATCTTTCTACCCCACAGACTCAAAGCAAACCCATAAAGCACTTAAGTAGATTAACAAACATAAGAGTTCTATGACATTCTGTTAAAAAGTGATTCCAGAGTCACACACTTTATCTCAATACTTCCTCCTTCTGGGTTAAGGTGCCGGTGTGAGCCCTTCTGCTTGGTAGCTTCCATTTTCTCTTCTATGTTATTTAACTACCTAAGCTTATTACATTAAATATTTAAGAATAAAAAATAATAATATAATGTAAAATCATTTCAAAGACAGTTCATTTACGTATGGAGAACTGTTGTTCTATCCTAAATACTATACAGGCACCACATAGAACCTCCCCTCTATGTCATGCAGAAATAAGAAGCTTATATGCCAGTTTATTGCTGGCTGATTATTCATGAGATCTGACTGTATGTTGCTACCTCCCCATATAAGGGTATTCTATTGTAATCAGTTTGAACCTCCTTTTGCTGAACAAATGAACAATCACAGAATCAAATAGAAATAGCTTTTGTAATATTAAAGTTGTTAACTCACTGGGATATCTAGATCTAAAACTCCAATTTTAACACTGTTTTCTGGAAATGATATTAAATGTAAAGAATAAGAAAATAGTTTGTTCTGAAGAGAAACCACACCCAGAGGTGCAGATTAATCTTCCCTATAGCTTCTTACAGTCATTGCAGCAACTTTTTCTAGGAGGCTTTAAGAGCAGCCAGAACTGTGTTCAATCAGTATAAGCTAGATGTCCTGCAATCTCATCTATCATTCCACCACAGTTAAGCTTGACAGTTATTGCTATTCCTTTATCAATCCTCTGGCTTTATTTTCCAGACATGTTATCTCAGGCTCAAGTATGGGCCAAGAAATAAAATAGCAAAAAAATGAGTTTCTGCCACCAAGTAACTGTGTCAGCTTGATCTGGCAAGTAATTGTGTTTACACGTTTGACTTCCTCTTCTGTAAGTAAGGAATAATAATACCCACCTCTCTTTTGGTGTTTCAAACTCTTAAGGTTATACTGCATGTAAAGAGCTTGTCAAAGAGCCTGGCACATAGTAAGTTCTCAGTAACTTACTGTTATTATCATCATCAATGAAAGGTAAATACATACATTGATATTATGAGTAATTTGGTATAAACTCCAGGGAAAGCAACATGGTAATAATTAATCATTTTATATGTAGACAAAACAATTGGCCCAACAAATCCACTTCTAGAAATCTACCCTACTCATGTGAAATGTCATACTCAACATGAACTCATTGCATCATTATTGATAATAGTGAAACACTACAAGAAACATGATGTCCAGCATTAATTGAATTAATACAGTCAATAATTAATTGAATTATAGTGCAGTCAACAAAAGAATGAGGCAAGTTTTGAACAACTAATAATAATAATAATAACAATAATAATAAAGAATGAGGCAACTCTATACAGACTGATATGGAACCACCTCCAAGATATTTTGTTAAGTGATAAAATGAAGATGCAGAAGACTGGGATATACTATCTTTTGTCTTTAAAAAGGGAGATTCTGTTTTTGTTATATATAAAAATATTCTGGAAGGCTATACAAAAAACACTGATAGTCAACAGTGAGGGAAATAAATGACTGGGAGAGGGATGGGAGGGCAAATTTTCAGTCTATTAACGTTCTGATTTATTTTATCTATTTATTTTTTAAAATAGTATCTTTACTGTTAACTTGAAGCAGGAGGATCACAAGTTTGAGGCCAGATTAATGAGACTGTGTAAAAATAAAATTTAAAAAGGGCTGGGGATATAACTTAATAGTATTGCATACCTGGATTAATTCCCCCATACTGGGGGCAGGGACATGGAAAAAAGTAAGTGGGGCTGGGGGGTAAAGAGAGAAGATAAAAAAAATTAATTCCATAAGATACAATTTTTTCCTCAATAGAACCTGCTATATATATTATAAGACATGAGGGGAAAAACATTTAAAAAAGTACATATACACTAACGGGGAAAAATGAGATTTTTTTTGAAAGAACTATATTTTAGGCAACCTTTTCATGTTTCTCTCCTCTCCACAAATAATTCAAATACAAGGGGAAAATAGGGATATGGTAGAAAAGAAAGCCTGTGGTAGAGGTTGAGGTACTTTGCCAGGTAAGTGGTCAAGAAGGATAGGTGGGGGACGGGGGGAGGGGGGAGGCTTCCACACGTCCCAGGTAACAAAGTTCAAACCTTCTCATTGGCTTTTGTGGAGGCTTGCTTCTGCCAAATCCATTTATTAAAAAAGTAAGAGAAGGCTGAAAGGTTAAAGTGAGAAGGAATCGTATTACATATTTTCAGTTTATTTTTATAGTAAGAAGAAAACCCTACCTCAATTTTTTTCAAAACATCTGCAGTATTAGCGAGTGAAGTACCTTTGTCTGTATCTTTTGCCTTTTTGGATTTTGGGTCTGCTGAAATAAAACCACCAGTTAACATATTTTTCTATAACAGCAACCATGATTATATTTTTGTGCCTTTTCATATGCTGAATAGTATAGTAGTATGTCACATGAAGCAGTCACATAATTTTAGAGTGAATTTATTTTCTCAAAGAGTAAACAAAATAAATCATCACACCTCTCCAATGTCCAATCAAAACAAATGATAATCACCTCATAAGATATATTTTAAGACTGTAGCCAGATATATTTTTACTAAGTACTAAAAATTTGAACTTGCAATTAGTACCATTAGGGACAAAATTGCTAAAACGTTACCTCAGGTGGAAGCACTTTATTACCAGGAAATGCTCCCAAAATTTTATCTGCAGCAGCTTTCTGTTCAGTCATTAGCATTTCATTTTAACCAAAGCAAAGTTACTAGGTTTGAAAAATAAAAAAGAAGTGTTGGATAAATATGCACTTGCTAATGGTAAAAGAGACAAGAAAGAGGTTTTATTCGGTACAATAAAGAACTACATTTGGAGTGAAGAGTAAAATGGTTAAACTGAATACATCCATCATATAAATCTCAAAACTCAAAGCATATAAATTAAACATTCTAATTTGGGATATATAATTTATTTTGCCTATATAAAAATATTGCCTCTAAGGCTATTCTGAAACTGCATAGAACATAGAATTATTTCACACATAAATTCTGCCAGCTACCAAAGCATTATGATAGGCTAAAAATTGTACCATTATCATCAGAAGTATTACATCTCTTTTCCAAGATCAAACTAAATACCTAGAAATTACTTGTTAACCGAAGAAAGCATGGCTTAGAAAGATGTAATTTTATTAAAGATTAACATTTAACCTACAGAAGAAGAAATTTTTAGATTGTGGTGAATGACCTATAACTGACGGAATTACAATTTACTGTGGTATACCAAATTACCCCTTTAGGAGTTATTGAGCTCAGAGCTCCCAAACATGTATTAGTGAGGTCTGCTCAAACAAAAGTGACAGATGTAATGATCTTTATCTTTCTCTGCCCTCCTTAAGGGCAAAAGCTCTTTAATATGAACTGTGGCACACAGAGTATTGCATATGAATGAGATCTGAATAAATATTGTAATATCAATGACAAAACCTATTAGCTAAGAATGTGATTTACTCATATCATGAAGTCTTTTGCTCTAAGGAATACTTATCAAATTATTTAATTTCATAATATATAAGTCTGTTAAATGGATACTATACAAATTGTCAGGTAAATATTCTTATATAAATTACTGATTTGTTAACTAAAAGTCAGTTACAAGAACTGGGGCAGAGCACTTTCCTAGCAAGTATGAGGCTGGGTTCAATCCTTAGCATGGCATAAAAATAAATAAATAAAAAACAATCATTAAAAAAAAGAAAGAATCACACCAATCTATATTTAAGAAAAAGAAGTCAATTAAAGAATTGAGTCCACTCAGCATTTTTGCTACATATTATTTGGGTTTTATATAATGCCTAATCCTATATGAATAATTGGGGGAGAAGTATCAAAGACTATTTTGCCCCCAAATATAGCCAAATGTATGCATATATTTGAAATTTTGTTTGTTTCTCTTTCTTTCAACACCTGTCAGTAACTGATTCTTCAAGAAAACCTTTTTTCACCTATGACTCTTTTGGTACTGTTTACTTTCTCTAAATCAGTGAAGGCCATCAAAAGGGAGAATACAAGCCTATGAAGAAGAAACCAAAAAAATTACACCATGTGCATAAAAAATATTATAACAGAATGGGAAAAGAAAGTTTTGTTATTGTTTTGATTTTTAATAAATGGAATTCTGTTACACTGGAAGATTTTACTAGATTAATGTATACATAAAGCTCCAAGGATGAGCAGTCCTTGAGAAATATTTGAAAACATTAATTCTAAAATGGACACATTTTTTTTCAGCTCTTGAAAGTCTACTACTGATTTATGATCCATGAAGACATCGCCAGAATCTTTCATGCACATGTACATTATTATGAAAATATTTCCTCAAAAAAAATCAAGGGTTTAATAGACAGTAGATAATTCTGATATCTCCATACTTTCTGTATTCAAGCTAAATATTTTATGTAATAAGACTTTAAAATAAGATAGAAATACTTCCAACTTTTATATATATATATGTAGATATATATGTTTTTACACATATGTATACATAAAAACTTAAATTGTAGCCTTCAAACTGTGCACTTTACTATATGTCAATTATACCTCAATAAAGCTCTTAAAAAAGCAACGGGTATTTCCTCTTCTCTTAGTTGCTAAGTGCACCATTCTTAACTTCTCTGGCTACTCCCTTTTTCTCTCTTCATTCTTGATGCCAAAATTCTCTAAAGACTCATCTACACTAGAGGTTTCCATTCCTAAGGTCCCACTTACTGCTTAACCTATTCCAATATAGACCTATCCAAGTCATTTAAAAAGTTCTCCCTGAGGATACCCATGACTGATATAAAAAGATAAACTGATGTTTTTCAATCTTTGTCTTACCTGACCTCTCTGCAGCATTTGTTTAACCTCCATGAACACTGCTGACCACTTTCTGAAATATCCTTCCCAATTGTAGGTTCTTCCTCCTGTGGCTCTGGTTTCACCTCTCCCTCTCTTTCTACTTCTTCACTCTGCTGATTCAATCTCCTCTACCAGTCCATTAAATGTTGGCATTACTCCAAGCTCAGGCCCTCTTTCCTCTTAATTATCGAATTGCATCCTAGATGATTTCATCCCTTCTCACAACTTCAACTATCATCTCTCTGCTGATGACTACCACCTCCATTCTAGGTCCACACCCCTGTTTCCCACAACATGGTCAAATATTTCTGTTTATCTCAAAGGAACCAGAAAAAATATCTCTGAACCAAATTCATGATTTTCTCTCACAACCTGATCTTTGTCCATGTCCCTCCAACCACCTCATGTTAGTAAACGCCTACTCATCATTCAATATCAACTCCACTTCCTTTTCTTAGAAGAACCCTTCCCACACCTCCCAATGAAGGCAGTCATTTAATGTTTTTTTCTACATTTGACTGGCAACTCCAGGAAGGCATAGATAGTGCCACAGTGCTCTGTGTTTTATTCCTCTCAGCACAGTGTCCGGCAATAGCAAATACTCAATTATTTACTGAATGGAATTACTAAAGAAAAACAAAATGCAAACATACACTTTGATATTTGTATATACAATATAATTCTATTTTACAGGTTCCCAGTTGTATAATATTTCACTGTAGCCAATATAATCATCAAAAATTTTGTAGATATACAAATGAAAAAGTCTATATAATTGAAAAGTTTCTCCTAGCACACAAAATTTCCAAAATTGAAAAAAGGACAACAACTAAACAACCCCCCCCCAAAATCAATAATAGTTACAAAAACAAAGCTTTGACATAACAATCAAAATGCTAGATGTATTTTAAGAAAAAACATTCAGAACACTGAACATAACTTCAGGTTGACAATACTGTTAACATAATTAAGCAACAACCTTCTACCTGCATTACTATTGCTACTAAATGTACCTTTTTTGCATTTTTTCCTGGGCATCATCTCTCTTGGGAGTCTTCTCCAATCTGGTGTACAAAAGAAGAAATATAAAAATTTCCATTTCCTCTAGGACTCAGTGGTATTGGATATAACTATTTAAAGATATGCCAGTTGCCCATTTAATGACAATAAAATTTCTTAGTATCAAACTGTATAGATTTAGACTAAAATATAATGAATATAACAGACAATGATAAATTTTCTCCTATAAAGAAAAAAAATGCATTGAAATAACTTTGAAATAGTGCAATGAAATTTGGTGGGTACAAAATCTTAGGATAATTCTTTGGGGATGTTAGAATTACAACTGTTTTTGTTAACTATTATTTATTATATGACTACTTTGCAGTTTGTTAGTTTTCTCTGGCTGATAGATATTTCTTATGTAACTTTGTTTTTTCAAAAGTTAGAACTTGTGACCACAATACCAATACATGTGAAATGAAATAAACAATTCTAACAATTATCTGAAAACTTAAAAGTATAAATAGATGTTGAAAGATAAATTCCCTCCAATAAATGTTTTTTTTTTTTTTTTTTTTTTGCTTAAATTAGCTAAAAATGGTCCCTCTACTTCTCTACTTCTTCACTTTCTTTGAATTTGGGGGGATTTAGGGGGAGAGAACTACCAGTGATTGAACCCAGGGCCTCACATATGCTAGGCAAGCATTCTACCACTGAATTATATACTTCCAGCCCCTACTTTTAATTTTTAAGTATAGAGATAAGCAGAAAATTGAAGTGATATAAAAGCAGATTTAATAATGCTCTGTTAATAAATAAATTGTGCATTTGTACAAAAGTTAAGTCTCAAGTCATTTTACATGAATTAATAAATTTTGCTTTTAATCTGTTTTTATAAACTACTCATAGAAGATCATAAGTATGTAAAGAATCATTTGAGAGATGATTATTAATGAAATAGAAGAAATGAGAGGGATTTAAGAGTAAGAATATTTCCAAGGGGCCCCAATCTTCTTGGTTGAATAACATGAAAAGAGCACTAAAATCCATGAAAATGATAATGCTATTAGTACCATTTAGAAATTTACATAAGGGCAATTTCTATAAAGCTATGAACAAAGATAAAAGGTAAGTGAATTTAAATGAAGAAAACTGAGTTCTAGTGTATTGGAAAATGACCCTGATGGATCATTTCATTTCTATAGCAACTGCTTTTTATTCCCAAATGAACGGGCTGGTTGAGACCTCCCCTACAGCCCCTTCCACCCAAGGTGAAATTTTACATGTTGAAAACAAAACTCTTTTAGTTATGGTTCTAATGAAAAGGCATGCTGGCAACTAAAACTAGCCTATGTCTGCTTGAAGGAAAGGAAGATCCTTTCGATTTAAATATCGATTTAAAATATCCTTAAAACTAGTTTTTTACTCTGTCCTCAAAAGCTTTAAAATCATTCAAGAGCAAAGAAGTAAGTGTTCTTTGCAAATTAAAATTGTGACTGTGGCTTCTGAATCTAGAAAACCCAAAAGGCTTTTTAGCAAGTCCTATTTTTATAAGAATGTATTTTGAAAACTTCAAAAAAGCACTTCAATTTTTCCTTGTTATGGTATCAAAATCTTTTCCTCTTGGTTTCCAAAAGATTTACATTACAAATGAGTTACAGAAAATGAACCAGACTGTTTTCCTATGGTGAAATAGAAAACTTATCCTCAAAAAAGTATTTTAAGATCATCTGTTTTATAATACCTGGTTTCCACTCTTCTTTGTATACCTTCATATATCTTTTACTATACCTTTCAATATCTAGGGGAAAAAAGAAGAACAAAAAAATCCATTAGAAATATCAAAAACTTAAGCCATTCTTCTAGAATAATTGCAAACTTAAGCCATTCTTCTAAAATAAAAAAAGCATCTCTTATTTTACCTTTGGGAATTTTCTACACCATCATACAATAGGCTTGAAACCATGGAAAGTACATTAGAAATTTAAAAATCAAGGACCAAATCAAGGATCTAGATTTCTTCTAGAAAATGCTCCCAAGCAGTACAATTATGTATAATTAACAAACTACTTGTTAATTGTACCTTGTGTTAAGAGAAAGATAACTAAGAACAAACAGAGACAACCAGACAGAGCAGGCTTCTTTAGGTACTTAACTGATTTCAGATTAAATGTTTAATCTTGCCCTCAAAGTTCTCACTCATAAAAAGAGATCAACAGAAATGAGGGGGCTATGCATTACAATTATTTCTTTTTTAGAATTTTCTGCAAAACAGATTCTATATGTTGAAAAAGTTTAAATATTAGTATAGTAAGAAAAATTGTTTTAGGCATTTATCACTTGGGTCCAATGGAGGTTTTTTTCTTTTACATTTTTCAATATTTTTAAGTTACTTCCAAATTTACAGAAAAATAAAGAAATACTGGAAACCAACTATTGGAACCCAATTTAAGGATCAAAAAATATGCATAAATTTCCCCAAAGAAAATGTGTAAAAGAAAAAAAGAACACATGACATTCTGTTTAACATGTCAGCTGGAAAATTAAAATCAAAAGCACAATGAGATACACTGTATGCCCACAAGGATGGCTAGAATAAAAAAAAGACAATAACATGAGGACAAGGTGGTGGAGAAATTTAAGAATTTCTGTTGATGGAAATGTAAAATGGTATAGCCACTTTAGAAAAAAAGTTTGACAGTTCCTCAAAATGTTAAATATAGTTATCATTTGATCCTAAATATATACCCAACAGAAATAAAAACAAATACCCTCGCAAAATATGTACATGAATGCTCACAGCAGTATATAGCCCCAAAGAGTCACTGACCCAACTGTCCATCCAGTGACAGTGGATAAGCAAAATGTGGTATAGTCATTCATGGGGTAGTATTTAGCCATAAAAAGGAAGGGGCCAGTGCAATGACACATGCCTATAATTCCAGTGAATTGGGAGGCTGAGGCAGGAGATCACAAGTTCCAAGCAAGCCTCAACAACTTAACAATGCCCTAAGCAACTTAGTGAGACCCTGTTTCAAAATAAAAAAAAATAAATAAAAGGGGTTGGGGATGTGGCTCAGTGATTAAGTACCTGGTTCAATCCCCAGTACCAAAAAAAAAAAAAAAAAAAAAAAGGAGGGGAACACCAATACATACTATACTATGGTGAACCTTGAAGATATTATTCTATGGGAAAGAAGCCAGTCACAAAAGGACACATAATATATCATTCTATTTGTATGATCTGTCTAGAACAGACACATTCCTAAAGACAGAAGGCAGATTAGTGGTAGCTATGGTCTGAAGGTAGGGGAGAATGAAGAATGTCTACTAATGGGCATCAGGTTTCTTTTCAGGATGATAGATAAAAAGGTTCTAAACATTAGATAGTGGTGTTGGTTGCATATAACTCTTTGTCTACACCAAAAATGACTACATTGGATACTTTGAAAAGTAAATTTTACCTGTGTGAATTATATTTCAATAAAGATATTAATTTTTTTTACTGGAAGTTTTACTAAGAAATTAAGTAAAATAAATCCAAATTTATATTTCATGTTTCACTGGTTTTGTAGGTAAATTTACTCCAAATGGACAACTTTCTTTGAATGCAGTTGATTGTTTGTATCAGTTGTTTATACGCAAACCTACAATGTATACATTTTGTATATACTGATTGTAGATCTCAAATATCTTTGTTTAAAAAAATATTTTTTAGTTGTAGATGGACACAATGCTTTTGTTTTGCCTTATTTATTTTTATGTGGTGCTGAGGATCAAACCCAGTGCCTCATACTTGGGAGGCAAGCACTCTGCCACTGAACCACAATCCCAGCCGCTCAAATATATCTTTAAAAAAAATTTTTTTTAGTTGTAGATGAACAATACCTTTATTTCATTTATTTTTTTTAAGTGGTGCTAAGGATAGAACTCAGTGCCTTACACATGCTCTACCACTAATCCACAACCCCAGTCCTCGAATATATCTTTAATGGGTTCAAACTTATCATTACTCGTGGTTTTCTCCTGACATTTGTATCATCTAAATGATTCCATATTACAAATGTATTTCTTTTCTCTCTCTCTCTCTCGGTTTTTTTTTTTTTTTTTTTGGGGGGGTGGGGAGGTACCAGGGATTGAATTCAGAGCACCTGGCCACTGAGCCACATCCCCAGCCCTATTTTACATTTTATTTAGAGGCAGAGTCTCACTGAGTTGCTTAGAGCCTTGCTTTTGCTGAGGTTGGCTTTGAATTCGTGATCCACCTGCCTCAGCTTGCCAAGCTGCTGGGATTGCAGGTGTGAGCCACTGTGCCTGGGTAAAAATCTATTTGTAATACATTCTGCCTTATCATACCTGAACTTTCAATTATTTTTCTAGTATTTTCATAATCAAATACAATACTTTAAAAAACTTCGAGAGCTCATACTTCCATTGAAGAGGATGGCTCAGTCATCTTTGCTCCATACTTGAAAAACATTTTCATTATTAAACTTATAATCACCACCGGATGTGATGGCACCTGCCAGTATTCCCAGATAGTCAGGAGGCTGAGGCGAGTTCAAAGCCAGTCTCAGCAACTTATGGAGGAATTAAGAAACTCAGGGAGACCCTGTCTTTAAATAGAATACAAAAAAGGGTTGGGGATGTGGCTCAGTGGTTAAGGGCCCCTGGATTCAATCCCTGGTAAAAAAAAAAAAAAAAAAAATTGAAATCATTAATATGATGAACCCAATAAACTGTTTCATTTCCACATAATCTATTTTTTCTTAATCATTTTTGGTTTTGCCTTTGACTTTATCATTTGTCTGGTTACAAACAACATTGAATAAATTTTGATGTGCAAATATCATAAAAGAAAAAAATATGTCACAAGACATTTTAGCAAACAGGATGTTTCAGATTCTTATTATAAAATATTATGGATGAGATCCTTTTCAGATAACATATTTTTAATTATTAAAGATGTACTGTTTACTCATTGATTCTTGAATTTGAGAAAATTCATCTAAGATATAGTCATCTGAAGACTCACCGTCTGAGATTTTAGTTACATAATCAATTTCTCCATCATTATTAGTGCCCAGAGAGCTGGCATATATCTCTTTGCATTCAACTTCTGATTCATCTAAGAATTGTGAAATATCTTCCTCTGTCAGTTTTCTTCTTGCCATTATGAAGAGAAAATGAAAAATTCTGAATTCTCAATTGTATTCAAAACTAAAAGAGGACAAAACAACTACAAAGATGGGGGTCTCTACAGACTTCTTTTGTATCTTCTTAGAAACTGATGTGACAGAAGGGCACAGTGGTATATTCCCATAATCCCAGCT
Organism: Marmota marmota marmota; assembly: GCF_001458135.2. Classification (NCBI taxonomy): domain Eukaryota; kingdom Metazoa; phylum Chordata; class Mammalia; order Rodentia; family Sciuridae; genus Marmota; species Marmota marmota. Next base: position 49,631,330 of record NW_026000026.1, on the reverse strand, counting down.
ACTCAGGTGGGCTGATGCAGGAGGATCTCAAGATCAAGGTCAGCCTAGGCAAATTAGTGAGACCTTGTCTCACAATAATTAAAAAATACAAAGTTCTGAGAATAGTTCAGTAGTGGAGAGTTTACCTAGCATGCTGAGTTTGACACCCAGCACTGCAAAAGAAGAGAGGAAAAAAGAAAAAAAACCAACAATGATGTAATACTTCAGACAATAGGACAACTGAAGAACAGCATAATAGTAATGATTTATTTCAACACTACACCATCTTTCCGTGTAACTTCATCATTATTCCATTTTTAAAAATTTTAAATCGCCAACATAATGTGGAATACTTGATGAATGACAATGGAATTATTACTGTGATGATGAAATAGCAATCTGTTTCAAGATATGGGAAAAATAAGATCACACAGAGTTCACAGTCTATTTTTAATTTGTAAAAGGGTTCAATGAGCTGATAGGGTCAAAGATAATATGAGTTCTCTTTTCTTTTTTATTTTATTTTTTTTTTGGTAAATTTCTCTTTGTTTGGAAGACCTTTATGAAAGAATAAAAGTTATGAATACCAATCATCACAAATAGTAGCAATTATTCAAAAAGAAATTTAAAAATTTAAACTGGTTTTCATGGACCCTGATGGTATACATTGACAAATAAACAAAACCCTATTTATTCAATTATTGACCTTGTGGCCTTACTGCAGGTAAGCGTAAAATTCAATTAAGCTTTTGAAGTTCTTAAAATGGCTTAAAGAACCATCACTATGGTCATGATCCTGTCTCTTTGTCTGCAGACTGTGTAGTTCAGGAACCTGAGCTGGGAAGCACTGGACTAGATGATCTCTATACTCTTGTGACTAAAACTCATTAAAATAATATTGATTGGTGTTTTTCCATTAAAAAAATAATAAATTTTATCACAAAATACTATTCATTTCTATAATTTCCCCTGAAAATACTATAACTTTTAAAGATATCACAATATGAACTATTATTTTATGCCTATGCCCTCTGTTCTTTGAAAGATCTCAATTCCCTGATCCATCAGCCAATGATTATCAGAAAGTCTTGCAATCTCCCACCCTAATTGTTTGTACTAGTCTCTAGTGACTTAGTTCTCGACATTAGTCTATAAATCTCTCTTTCCTAATGCCCCCAGGTGGTAAATAAAAGGGGGAAGACTGGTGGAGGTACAGTCATACAACACTTCATATGGAAAATGGTTCCCTTGGAGAATTGGGTACTTCTGTTCTGTCTGGATAATCGTTTTTATTCCATAGTATGTATTTTATATGTGTGTTTTTATATACAGCAATCCCCCCACCACCACCATACATAGTTTTGCCTCCTGAGGTTTCTGTTACTGGTTTCAGTCAAACTGATCTGAAAATATTAAATGGAAAATTCCAGAAATAAACAAATCATGTTTTAAAGTGCACGTTGCTCAGTAGCATGATGAAATCTCATGCAGTCTAGCTCCATCCCACTCAGGACATGAATCACAGCTTTGTCTAGGATACCCATACTCCATATGCTACCTGTCCATTAATCACTTAGTAGCCATATCCATTATCAATTATAGTACCAGTGTTTGTATATAGGTTTAGGTACTATCTGTGGTTTTAGGCATCCACTGGGGGTCTTAAAAAATACCCAACACCAGTAAGGAGGGGATTGCTGTGTGTATACATATATAAACCTAGATACATATGTATGAGTATGTATATTGTAAAAGCATAGATATGAATGTCTATATTTTATTTAAAAAACCTTTATTTTCAATCAATATTTTTTTAGTTATCAATGAACCTTTATTTTACTTATTTATATGCAGTGCTGACAAACAAACCTAGTGCCTCACACGTGCTAGGCAAGCACTCTACCACTGAAATACAACCCTAGCCCCTAGCCCTTGAATCAGTATTTTTCAAACACATTACATCAGGAATGACAGGTAAACATGAAGATTTCAAGGAGAATTTACTTGTATCAATTTAAAAATTCTATAAAAGTTTTCTCCTAAAAGAAACAAAAGCAAATGATTCTACATAGATTTATATTTTATTGCATAGTTAACAACAAAAAAGTACCCCTTGATCCAGGGGTACAAGCCAACTACTCCCACACTATATTATGTTCTTAATTAAACCCTGTTTAAAAGACTCACATAAATGCTTGAATGAATTTGATACCTTTTAAAATGAGACATGTGCTTAAATGACAACATTAAATTAAGCAAATCTGTCCCATAATCTAGAGAAAAGACTAATTTCAAGAGGACTAAAGTATACCCTGACCTATCATTTTTTTCTATTAAGAATATTTATTTAGTTCATTTAATCTTTATTAAATCTAAAAAATGAGAGCTTTAATTTCATTTTTAAACAGAGACAAAGCATGCAATATAATCATGAAAGAAAAAAAGTTAAGTAGTTTTGAGGAAAAATATTTCTTATCAAACCATTAAGTAACTTCAAGCAATATGTTTTGAAAATTAAGTGATCTTGCCTAACATACTTATTATGATCACATATAAGATCACCATAAGACTTCCTTTTTAACTCTTAGCCAATTCTGTCTTTCAGAGAGAGAAAAATGGAATGCATTTTCAATACTAATGGAATGAGATGATATCACATGAGTGTCTCATGGTTTAATGATGTTGTTTCGAGAACTCAAAGATGTATTGATTTCTCTAATTTCGACAACTAAGGGCAGAAACTGAAAATCAATATAGTTCTACTGTGCTAAATAACTACTCAGGAGTGGGTTCATGTTCTCTAAAACTACTTCCCACCTCCATTCTGAAACTGTTGAGCCTTTTCCTCTCTGCCCTTAGCATTAGCAATGAATACATAATTTTATATTTTCTACCATATCAGACACATAAATGATAAGCCAAAAATCAAGGATTTTCAATTTTTAACCTAAATATTAAATAATTAGAGATACGAATAAAAACAATAGTAATCATAGCATTATATACCTGAGCAAAAAACTATAAGTAACCTTATATCTAACAAAAGTGAATTATTTACAATTAATAATGCTATATCCACACAATGTAATAACAAATAGTTACTAAAACTTGTACTTTCCACTAGGTGCAGTGGTGCACACCTGTGATCCCAGCTACTTGGCAGGCTGAGGCAGAAGGATCACAAGTTTGAGGCCAGTCTCAGCAACTGAGAGGTACCATATCTCAAAATAATAAAGAGATAGGAGTGTAGCTCAGGGATAAAGTGTTCCTGAGTTTAATCCCCAGTACAGCAAAAAGAAAAAAACATCTTGTACCTTGAGTTTTTTGAGAATAAAAAGGACATGTGAAAATGCTAATGTTACTGGGTAAAAAGCAGAAGGAAAGTATATAACACAATTTTATAAAGAAAAAATATAGAACATACAATAAAATATTAATAGTTGTTCTGTATACATAGGCCTGGGTAATTTTCACCTTTTAAAAGTTTTTTGGTTTTCATAATTTTCACTGAACATATACAACTTCTATTGTAAGAAGTATTTTAAAAAATAACATATCAAGCCAGGTAGTGGTGCGCATGCCTGTAATACTAGTGACACTGACACAGGAGGATGGAAAGTTCAAAGTCAGCCTCAGCAACTTAGTGAATCCCTAAGGCAACTCAGTGAGACCCTGTGTCAAAATAAAATATAAAAAGGGCTGAGGATGTGGCTCAGTAGTTAAGCTCCCCTGGGTTCAATACCCAGTATCAATAAATAAATAAATAAAATAAAAAAATGTACAAAATATCTTTTCTTTCAAATCAACCATGGTTGTTAATCTCCAAGCAAATCAAATAAACTTGCATTAAATGATCACATATTTTATACTTAGACATTGTTTATCCACAGTCATTAAACCACAACATGAAACAGACTCATACGCACCTTGTTTTTCTTCAGGTGTTTCAATAAAATAAGGCATTCTTTTCATTGTTTCTCTCAATTCCTGTTTCAAGGCCAGCATATAATCTTCCCCTTCTCCTGTTTTCAGTGGCACTGGTTTATAATCTGTATCCTGTTTTAATTAGGAAACAAAGTGTTTTTAGTAAGTAAAATCTCTTTTAACATCTCTTTCATCTACATTCTAGAGAATGTCAATTTTATTGAATTTTACAGGTATGTGTTTTATAGGCAATAACTTTTGCAATTAAAAGATGTTGAGCTTCCATAATCTATTTATCTTTCAGCCATTCCTACTTTATTCTTATTTTAGAGGTATGAAAGAAGCATAATTTTTTTAAATTGACCCTAAAAATTACACTGAAAATCATTTTGTTATATTGTCTATCAAACAATGTGATTCCATAGCTTAAAAATCAAGGCACCCATATGGGAGAAACTGCTCTAGTTTCTATTAATCTCAACTATTGATGATGTAATTGGTGGGAGCAATAGCATAAGAATACATATATAAATAATAGCAATTATCATTTAACAAGTAGTTATTATAAACAGGGTCATCTCAATATTCATCATTCAGTCGAATGTGGTGGTGCATGCCTGTAATTCCAGTGACTTGGGAGGCTGAGGCAGGATGATTTCAAGTTCAAATCCAGCCTCAGCAACTTAGCAAGGCCCTACGCCAACTTAGTGAGACCCTGTATCAATATAAAAAAGAAAAACGGGTGGGGAGGTAGCTCAATGGTAAAGCACCCATCGGTTCTATCCCTACTACCAAAAAAAAATTAAAAAATAAAAAATAATACAAAAATTCAACATTCATTCTCTCAAACTACTACAAGTATTTCCTCTTGTACAATGAAAAAATGAAGAAATAGTTTTGAAGCCCATATAATGAGTACATGGCAAAAGAGGAGTTTGAAGACACATTTTGATTTTTAAATATCCCACGTACACATAGACACACATGCACATATATGTGTAGGTATATCTAATTAGACATATAGATTCATTGAAAAGCGAGTTCCCAGAATACATGGCAAAGACATTTTTTTTAATTTCAGAGAATAAGGATACAGTACATATGTTTGATTTGGAATGCATTCATTCATTCATTCTACAACTATTTCATGAATACCTAATATAAACCAGACATGGTTAGAAAATAGATGATACAACGAGGAAGTAGTGAAAGCCCCTGCCCAAATGGAATTTATATTCCAGGGAAGAAACACACAATAAGCAAGTAATACAATGAGGTGAGATACAATTTCAGTTAGTGATAAATGACAAATACATGAAGGAAGTCAGAGGAAAGATGACAAGAGTGCATAAAGGTTAGAGATGGTTGATCTACACGAGGAAGCATGCATGGCCTCTTGGAGAAGTCACATTAGAGTAGAGATATGGATAAGATCAGCAAGCCATTCATGCAAAGATTGGAGAACAGACATTCCATACAGGGAACCAGCAGGGACAAAGACATCAGAGAGCAAGAAGGCCAGAATAGATAACAGAATGAGAAAGAGTGGTAGGAGGGGGTTGGAAAGATATGAGAAAAGCCAGACAGGCAGAGCCTTTGAACCAACATCAAGGAATTTTAAGTTTACTTTGAGTATAAAACACCATCAAGTACTAACATTCCTTGTATTTAGAAGTAATCTCTTCACACATGGAACAGAGCTTCTTTGTTTGTTTGACTGATTGAGGTACTGGGGATTGACCCTAGATGCTCTACCAATTAGCTACAGTTCCATTCCTTTTAATTATTTTTACTGAGACAGGGTCTCCCTATGTTTCCCAGGCAAACCTTGAACTTATTTATTATGTTTCTCCTGCCTGAGACTTGAGTCACTGGGATAATAGGCATGCACTATCATACCCAGCTAAGAAGAGCTTCTTTTAAAAGAAACCCCTGTTAAAGGGACATTATGCCTATACCTAAGATATTCCTAAGATATTTGTCTTATGAATTTAGGCTATACTCACTATCAAAAAGACAAAATATCAAGAGCAAAAAGCATAGACTCCTTATGTGAGCATCTAGATCCCCAGATACTTTTGTACAGGACCCTCTCCTGACATAAATCCTCTAATAAAGGGTTTTTCCACTAGAAATTGGAAAAGATTCATGAAGCAAAGGGCATGTGGTTAATTATGGATTCTACCTTTTAAACCACAGCACATTCACATCTGGAAATATGAGCTTATATTTTAAGCTAAATATAAAGTTAAAACACTAGACACGAAGCCAGTTAAGCTTGCAACATAAGCACTAAATTTAAAAGGAACACTAACATACATATTTACAGAAACTAGTAAAACAGGAAAACAACAAACACCACCATCAAAAAGAAAAGTTCAGTGGGAAGAAAAGGACAAATGGTATACTAAGGAGCAAAATTACATTCTATAAATACAAGAAATAAAGAAAATTGTTAGATGAAAGCATCGTAGAATGAAAACCATTGTAAAACCTAACCTGACATTTTAAAATATTATTTTGATAATTAAAATACATCAATAATAAAAATAGAAGATACAAAAATTAGAAAATAATTCTTTCTTGGTTCACAAAGTACTTAGCATATTGACAGAATTAAATATACAGTTTTGTTTTCACTATTTTAAGAAAGCAACATAAACTGGGCATGATGATGTGTGTCTGTAATCCCAGTGACTAGGGAGACTGAAGCAGGAAAATCACAAGTTCAAAGCCAGCCAACAACTTAGGAAGACCCTCAGCACCTTAGTGAGATCCTGACTCAAAATAATAATGTGAAGGGGGAAAAAAAAGGTTTTAACTCGGTGGCAAAGTACCTTGGGTTCAATCCCCAGTATCAAAAAACAAAAACAAAAAAGATTTAAAAAAGCAACTGGGGGCTAGGGTTGTAGCTCAGTGGTAGAGCATTTGCCTAGCATGCATGGGTACTGGGTTCAATCCTCAGCACCACATAAAAATAAATAAATAAAATAAAGTTATCTTGTCCATCTACAACAAAAAGCAATTGGAAAATTAGAAAAGGTTTAGGGAAGAACAAATGAATAGCTAAATTAAAGGTAAGTAAAACACACTATTTTACTTTCTTATACTTGAGGATATCTTAATGCTATTATATATTCAAACCCTAACAGAATTTTAATTTTCTCTGAAACATGAAAAAATACACATTGAGAATTCAACTATAAGGTACTTACAGGAAATAGTGGAGGTGGTTTCAACACTACATCAGGTAACTTTTCACCTCTGCTAAATCCAACAGCCTCAATATTAAAGGTATAGGCAGCACGACCTCTTCCTTTATTCCCAGCCATCAGAACTAGTTATGCTACAAGAATGCCAAGCTAAAAGACACAATTAATGGTTAAGATTTACCAGATCATAGCAAAAAAAAAAAAAAAGAAAGAAAGAAGCCAACATTTTAAAGCAAAATGCAACAGAACTCCACCCTATACAGTATGGCTGATTTTTAAAAAATTAGCAAATCTGTAGAAAAACAAATATGCAAAACTGATGGTTGAACCCTTCATGTCCAGTTACATTTTTCAGGTGAGATGATGATGGCCTCAATTCCAGCACCCAAGTCCTGAATGTCCTATGCATACTCTGGGTCTGCACAACCCATCAATGCAATTCTGTCTCTGTGGTTTGGCAACAGATTCTCAGATACATGTAAAAAGTGGAGACAAGAAAAGTTTGGGCTGATGAGGAGAAGGTCTCTTGTTTTTATCCTATCCACTTGAAGACTATTTCCATGGTATGGATATGGAATGTCCCCCAAAACCTCATGCATCAAAGGCTTGGTCCCCAATGCAGCAATGTCCAGTGAGGCTTTGGGAAAGGGATTGGCTCTGACCCCATCAATGGATTAATCCACTGAGAGCTGAATGGACACTTATAGGCAAGTGGGGCATGATTAGAGGAAGTAGGGCACTGGGGGCATGGCCTTGGGATTCTTGTCTCTGCCCACCTACTCTCTGCTTTGTGGCTACCATGACCTGAGCAGCTTTCCTCCACCATTCCCTTATGCCATAATGTTCTGTCTCAACTCAGGTCCCAAGTAATGGAGCCTTCCAAACAATCATGGATTGAAACCTCCAAAATCATGAGCCAAAATTAATCTTTCCTCTTTTAAGTTGTTCTTGTCAGGTGTCTGGGGCCACAGTGAGGAAAAGCTAATAACAAAATTGGTACCAAGAACTGGGGTTAATCATTGCTGTGATGATCCTGACCATGTGGTTCAGAAACCTGTAGAGATAGTTTGTGAGAGGATTTTGGAAATGTTTAGAGATGCAGGCTAAAGAAGCCTTATGGTGTTGTAAGCCAAGTTTAATGATGATGCTGGTGCGGGCTCAGAAGACCAGAATACTGATATGAATGGAGATAATAAAGAGTGTGCTCCTGAGGTTCCAGAGGGGAATAAGGACTCTTCTGGGAACTGGATTAGAGGCCACTCATGTACATTCTGGTAAAGAACATATCAACATTTTTTTTTCATATCCTGAGGTTTTATGTGAGGCTGGGTTTAAAGGTGATGAACTAGTTTATCTGGTGGAGGAAATTTCAATTCAGACAGTAGCATTTGTATTGCTGGGTACTTTTAGCCAGGTTTACTGTGGTAATCACAAGCAGAAAGCAGAGAAGAAACATTCAAAAAACTTGCATTTTAGCTAGAAAAGCCCATGTAAAATTTGGTTCAAGGAAGTTATGGTTGCTGAAGACATTAGTGCCACTGAAGAGAAACCAACTACTTTGCCTGGAGACAACAGGAAAGTGGCCTTGATGGCATCTTGGGAATCAGCAAGTCCCACTCATCCCAGACTCATGTATATAAAAGTGAAAATTTGTTTGAAAGACTTTGCTTTGAGAAGTGATGGCAGGAGTACCCTGCTCCCATAGGACTGCCTAAAAAGTTGTTTCCCAGGATTAGTTTCATCATTGTCAGTTGCCGTGGCACCCAGAGGCTACTGCTGCTATGATCCAAGGGGTCCACTACTGCTTGAGCTAGTGGCACACCTGGTGTTGTCCATGTGGTGCTAGTGTTGTAGGCATGAAGGAATGAAAGAATAATGGAGGCTTGAATCGAGATTTCAAAGGAAGGCCTATAAGGACAGGCAATGTGTCCCAGGGTCAGACTCATTGAGTGTAGCTCCTGGGAGGGCAATGCATGAAACCATGAGAGTTAAGCCAAAGCTAGAATGAAAATCCCAGCAAATTAGAAGTTACAAACACTTGGTGTTTTAAATTTGTATCTGTTTTTAAAAACCCTCTAAGTACTGGGCAGGGGAATGTCCACCTGTAATCCCAGCAGCTCTGGAGGCTGAGGCAAGAGGATCCTGAGTTCAAAGCCAGCCTCAGCAAAAGTGAGGTGCTAAACAACTCAGTGAGATCCTTTCTCTAAATAAAATACGAAATAGAGTTTGTGATGTGGCTCAGTGGTTGAGTGGCCCTGAGTTCAATTCTCGGTACCCTCCCCCTCCAAAAAAAAAAAAAAAAACCCTCTAGGTAGTTCTTATGCATACTAAAGTTCATGAATCACTGAACTGAAATAATCAAATCATGACCTCTTGGGGCAAGAATAGCTTCAAAAGTTTTCTAGGCAATTCTAACACATAGGAAAACTGCTATGTGAAAACTTCTCTGGTAGAAGTCTTAGCTACTAAGTAGTAGCAAAGTTAAAATATACCTGTAGGATCACTTACTTTATAGGTTCCATCTTTGAAATTGAAATCATACAGATTATCTAGATTTAAAGAAATAATCTTAAAAGTGAAATAACTAACTGCTGTAAATCTAATAGAATTCAGAATGTGATGCCTGACTTTTTAACACATTGGCAAGGGAACAGCAATACCAAGGTGTTAAGCCTTAGATATGAGGTGTCCCCCAAAAGCTCATGTGTGAGTCAATGCCAGAAAGTTTAGAGATGACAGGGTTATAAAAGGCTTAACCTAATCAGTGCATTAATTCCTCAATAGAGACTAAGTGTTAACTGTAGGCATGTAGGATGTGGCTGGCGAAGGTGGGTCCCTGGGTGGGGTGCGGGGCATGCCTTTGAGTTTTATAGTTTGTCCATGGTAAGAACTTTCTCTATCCCTTTCTGCTTCCTGATGTGATGTCCTGAGCCACTTTCCTCTGCCACGCCCTTGTGCCATGATGTGCTGCCTCACCTTGAGTCACAGGGAAGGGAATCGGCCATCTATTAACTTGGACCTCTGATACCAAGAGCCCCCAAATAAACTTTGCCTCCTCTAATTGTTCTTGTCAGGTCTTTCTGGTCACAGAAGTGAAAAAGCTGACTAAACACAATGAGCTGCATTCAATGTCCTCATACATTTAAGGGTCCAACTACTCAAAATCAAGACATATATTCAATATCCTTCTCCGACGAAATCTTGTTTCTTCTTTTCTGAGAATTACTCAAGTAGGATGGCATTTGGTTTGATATGATGGATGTGATAGTGAGAACATTTTCAGATATAATTTTCCATTGTAGATTTTCTAAACTCATTCTTAATGCCTCCATATTTGAGAGTTTTCCTTCATAATTGCTTGAATATTAAATGATTTTATCTTTGCTATTCTATTGTAAAGTACAACTCCATGCCTTTTTATTTAATTTTACCATACTATGAATACACATATATATAGGAAAGAGTGCAATAAACTCCCAAGTACCTACCTGTTATAATTTGGATCTGAAATGTCCCCCAAAGGCTCATGTATTGAAGGTATCCAATATTCAGAGATAAGGCTTTTGAGAAGTGGTTGGATTATAAAGGCTCTTACCTCATCAAAGGATAATCCATTGAAGAATTTATAGCTGAATGGACTATTGGGAGATGGTGGAGACTGTAGGAGGTGGGATCTAGTTGAAAGGAGTAAGTCCTTGGGGATGTGCCCTTGGGAACTATATCTTGTCCCCAGACTCTTCCTCTCTCTTCCTGCTTCCTAGCTTCCATAAGGTAAGCAGCTATGCTGTACCACATCCTCCCACTAGGATGCTCTGCCTTACCACAGTGTCAGAATCAATGGTATCACTTGTTGCCACTGGACTGAAACCTATGAAACCATGGGCCAAAATAAAATTTTCCTCCTTTAAAGTTTTTTTTGTTTTTTTTTTTTTTTTTAGGTATTCAGTCACCATGACAAAAAGATGACTAATATACCATATCACTCAACTTCAACAATTAATAATGACTAATTTTCATACTCTTCCATTCCCATGAATCAAATTTTTTTAAAACTCTTCATTATGCATCTTCTCTGAGGTAAAGGCTTTTAAAATAATATCATGTAAAATTTTATAATAATTCCTTACTATCCTCTTATATACAATCAGTATTTAAATTTCCTGTTATCAAATAAATGTTTTTATAGTTACTGTATGTCAAGATACAAAACATCCACCATGACAATTGATGAACACATCTTTTAAATTTCCTATCAACAGTTAAGAGTTCCTGTCCCTTTTTTAAAAAAGAAATATTTTTTAGTTGTAGTTGGACACAATAACTTTATTTTATTTATTTATTTTTATGTGGTGCTGATGATCGAACCCAGAGCCTCGCATGTGCTAGGCAAGAGATCTACGCTAAGCCCGTTTCTGTCCCTTTTTATCCTTACCATTTATTTATGGAAGAAATGAAGTCACTGTCCTGTATGATGCTTCTCAAACTTGATACAAGCAAATTATTTAGGAGTCTTGTTAAAATGCGGATTCTCGTTCAGTTGGCCTAATAATTTGCATTTTCACCAAAATCTCACAGAGATATCAATGTTGCTGGTTTATGGACTACAATTTGCGAATAGTGACAACTTCCCTTATTCTAGATTTGAAAGATTGCATACTAGATATATGGCTTAATGTACTCCTCTATTCACAGTATTTCCAATAAACAGTAGACTAACTGCTTACTCAGTCTTTTTTTCTTCCTTAAGAACACTTAAAAGAGACATTTAGTTTTCCTACTGCATTGCACCAAGCTGCACATGAAGTCTTTTTTGGTTATGACTAAGGTGGTTAGTGGGTCAGGTACTATTGATGTGTTTCATTTACTATAAGGTGGCTATCTATTTTCACCTAATGAGTTCAGCAGCCCCTAGATCCACTACTAGATCCTAGATCCACTACTCCAGTATGGATAGCAATATGGTGATATACACTTTTTCTTATTCTTCCTGTTTTATTAGTTATAATTCTACCAAGAATTAATTTCCCTTATCCACTATTTAGTTACCTTGAAACAAAGTTCATACAGCACACTCATATTAATAAACAAGGTCATTCCAACTGTTCACATTAAAGAGAAAAAATATCCAAATAGCCTTGTTTCAATTGCTGAGTCACTAAAGCATATGCTGAACCTACAGAAACCAGGTCTTTTAAGTACAAAACTGCTGAGCAGAGGGTTCACACTTTCACCATAAAAAACAGCTGTAGGAACCTAACAGGCATGGTCAAGACCACTGGGCTGCGTTCCAGTCCAGAATCTGCCATTAATTAAAGATTAAGAACAATTCTAGGTAAAGTTTACCAAACTTGTCTGAACATGAGAATTAAGTGGAGGATTTGAGAACATGAGAATTTAACTGGAGGACACACAGAAGGCTAGGGGATCCTCAGGTTTTCAAATTTAGTAAACTGGTACCTTCAGAAGTGAGGTCCTGGGAAATAATTTGGAAAATCACTGTAAAAATAAAGTATATCAGCTATCATTGCTTTTATCAAGCAATCTTTGGGTGTATAAGTTGAGTGTATAAATTTGGGTGTATAAATTGGTATCATTAGTCAATGTTCTGCCATTGGCAGAAAACCCAATCCTAGCTCTTGAGACACCCTTAGTAATTACACCGCATTCTGGCTACAAATACAACTTTTTAGTTTGGTCATCATGAGTCAGTGCTTCTAGTCTTGCAGGTGTTTAATTCATTTTCTTCCCTTGCAGATTTGAGAAGCAGTCCCCGGATACTGGTACTGAATCATGGAAGAAATGCCCCACAGGTAAGGCCTAAGGATAACTCTTCAAAATCCTTTATATTGCTTCATTCACTGCCTTGTTCCTTTTTTTCATCCTGCCAAATTTGCTGAATGAAGGGGTTTTTAACATCTTTCTCTATTTCCTCATTATTCAACCCTTCTACTTCAAGTAGCCCAATTTGAGGTATTACTCAACCAATATGGAGAATTCCAGGCACAGTGCAAGTAAGCCATACATCAACCACCTATTTTTTTCCTTCAAAATGTCTCTTTGTAATTTCTCTACCATAATCCAGCTCAGCCCTTTCCCACCCCATTTCTGATTAACTGCAAACTTTGTAGTATACCTGTTTCTTTTAATTGACTCATCCACATTATTTATCCTACAGCACAGCTTTGATTATGCTACTCATTTCATCTTCCCTCTTGGCTGGTGAATTAAATTCAAAGCCCCTAAGTATTCAGGGATTTTTTAAGATGGTTGCAATCTATCCTTCTGACTCTCTAATCTGTAATTCTATCTAGACTCTCAGTCTCTTCACTGCAATCTGCCTCTCTTTCCTCCCTGTCTGGATGCATCCCTTTTCACCTTAACACCCAGCGTAAGGTGAAAACACTGGGTCCTCAACATCCACAAGTCATTTCATCTCACCTTGATCTGAGCAAGATCCTCTTTTAAAATGAATGGGTTTTTAAAAATTGAAGTGATATATATTGATAGACTCCTCAATTCTAGGGGAGTGGGGGGATACTAAATGGGCCTTTTCCAAAGGAGAAATGTTCATGTTTTTTTGTTGTTGGTTTCTTCGACTATATTAAGAGTGGAGATTTTATATCCCTCACTGTTTAGCATAATGATTTATATACAACAATTTCTCCTCAATTAATATGAAGCCTTCCCAATCTATTTATTTATGTTATATAATTTGATGAGAAATCTTCCCATGGAAGTACAGTTAAATCAGCTTACTATCAAGCCGTTTAAAATTTTCCTGAACTTCAAAGTTTACAGAACAAAACACAACAGCCATGGGCTTCACTCCAGAACAATAAAAGCGGAACCTCTTAAAGGCAGAGTTTAGGCACTGGCTTTCAAGCAACCCAGAATATTACAATGTGTAAACTTAATTAAGAAGGATGGCAGATTAAAACTTCCATTTTGTAGACAAGGAAAGTAAGGTCCTAAAAGGTTATCCGATAATCTAAGGAAACAAAATTAATTTCTATCAAAGGCAGGACTAAGTTAAAGCCTCGGGAAACCTTTTCATTGCCCCTTAATCTATATTATGCTGCCTGAAGCACATGTCTAAGCTTGTTGAAAACCTTTTTAATCCCAGGAGTGTCTTTCATCAATGAAGTAAATTAGTAACTGCAAAACAGACTCAATTTTAAAATGTGAAATCAGCAGCATTCTTTCATTTCAGGATGCCTCCTGAAAATTCCTGCTCAGAATTTGTTCTGAAAGGTTTGAAAATGGGTACAGTTCAAATAACCAAGAGCTGAATATAAAACTCCATTCTAGTCACTATAAAAACCACCTCTTGGCAGAAAATGAGTTATCTCTGAAATTGTCCCATCTCTAAAATCTTATGAGTTATGGCTGTGACTAAAATGGACTATTTCCCATGTCATACACAGTTCCTTTACATAATAGCTATAGTTGAATAAATATACAAACAGATGGAAGCTAGAGCAGTGAAAGTTAGGTCTCAGTATCTTTTCCATGAATGCCTCCTAAACTGCTCCAGTCAGGAGGTTGATGGTCATGGTCATTCCTGCTCTGGCCCTATCACCTTTGATCTCATCTAATAGTAGATGATTACTTGCTGTGTATTCTCTCTACTTCGTTCCCTTTCTGTCACCTCTGCTTTACTGTAGGCCCTCAGCATCTCTCATCTAGACCTCTAAAATACAACAAATAAACTTCCCATAGCCAGACACCCCCTCTCAATGCACTCTCCAGTTATCTTTCTAGAATACAAATGTTGTCATGTCATTCTCCTTAATCAACAGAGCTTTGAAGTCTAACTTTCTGCCTCTTACCACATGCATCATACACTAGCTATGCCAGCTTTTGCATGCAGTGTTCTGCCTAGAGTGCCTTTCCTACCACATCCACCTCAACAAGCCCTAGCATCTTTTAAGATATCATGCAAATGACACCTTGTGACCATTTCCTCCACCCTATCCCTCTTTTCTCTGGGCTTCCCAAGTACTACCCTCCTTGTTAGGTCCTTTTTATAATCATGTTGTAATTGTTGATCCTAGTCTGTCTTTCCAGGAAGAGTCTCAACATCTATTCACCATGTCTTTATTGCACATTCTCTGTGTCAAGTCATCTTCTGTGTATTAGGAATATAGTAGTGAACAAAATAAAATATTTGCTCTCATGGAGCTCATAGCCCCGTATGGGAAATGGCAAAAATAAAATAAAATAAATCCTAGAAAATGTCAGGAAGTGATAAGTAGGTGAAGAAAAGTAAAGCAGGAAACATGGATGCTACTGTGGAAAGGGTAGCTGAAGAACTTCTGTCGTATTCATTAATATTTGAACAAAAACCTGACAAAAGTGAGGGAAAGAGCCCATGCACAGAAGTATGAAAGAATATCCAGGCTGAAGTGGATACAGAGGGACTGTAAATGTGAAGGCCTCCTTGGAGACTTATTCACCTTTTTATGCCCCATGGCTAAGCAGAGTCTGGCAAAAGTCATCTAACTATGTGTAGACTTACTGCTGAGCTCATATTCTAGTACAGATTTTGTTCCATTTCACCTCTAGTGGTCCCCTCCAGTCTAGAGGAAGAATACCTCACTACAGAGAGCACTGTATTTCTCTGTTGAAAAGGCCCTGACATCACAAATGCCACTCCTCAATAATCCCTTCTTCTGTTTCCTTACAGCACCTCATTTTTACTTCTTCTGTGATACATATCACATACTGCCTTACATTGCAAGGGTTTGTGTACAAATAATATTTTCCCTCAAATTCTTGAGAATCCAGATCATGATCTTTTCACAAAAATTCTGTTCACACATCATCTAGCTCAGGGACTTGTGCTTAGTCACCAGCTAAGTAACTGGATAACCTCTACCTAGATTAGCAAAATACTAGGGCCACATCCCCCACCAAAGACTTTGGGAATGTAGGGAAGGACAGTACACCTTTCTTTCCACCCAGGCTTATTATTAGTTGCCCCAATAAATGTTTGTATAATTATGTTTTATAATACTTCTCATGGGTCTCTTATTACTTTTTCCCATCTAAGCAGGGAGGTTAGTCAAATTCTCAAGAGAATTTCTGCAGACTAAGTAGATCTAAGTAGATGTTTCAACAGCTGGGGGGTGGGGGGTGACCTGGACCAGAAGTTAGTAAGAGGAGCTGATTTATGTGGCTGAAAAGGCCACACCCAGTCATTATCCACTTTTCCCGTCCTCACAAGGTACTACACCTTTCCTTAATTGAGCTTTTCTACCAACTTTCTTTACTCTCTTCCAAGAGTGGACAACGAACCTCTCCGAAATGGAATGGTATATAGAATTTCATTTTTTTAAAAAACCATATTAACAACCTTCCTTCCCATGAAACAAAGAAGTTGCCAACAATTAAGAAAACAGATAAACGAGTATCTGTCTTTAGCTGCAATATGCAGCAATGACCAATGCCTAAATAAATCACCGGTTTTGCATCAGTCTCCTCCTATCTGTAAGAGCATAAATTCCCTTGTAACTCACTGCGAACAGTTCCAGGATGAGAAATCTATGTAAGATCTAGAAGGGACGACTTTAAAAGACTGAAAAAACCAGGAGAAAAAATGGTAAAGCTATCTTCCAACGCCTCATTCCAGAGGCGCTTTAATTAATTTTTGCCCCTGACCCACTCCCCCACCCCTGCCACCTTCTCCATGTGCCTCTTTAACTCCCCTCTACTCTCTACCTCCCTTCCAAGTCCTGGATAGCTTCCTCTGTTACCTGATCACTTATTCTCGAGGTTTGGGCAAAACTGTGCGCCAAAGCGCCGGCCGGCAAGGAAGGGGTGCGAGCAGCGGACGCCAGCGCTCCAGTGCCGCAGGTTCCACCTTGGAGAAGCACACACCGCTCTCCACGCGGCCCCAGAGCGCGTTCGGAGCCTACAGCTAGCTCCGCCCATTCCAGACAGGCCCCGCCCCTTAGGAAAGAGCTTTTTAGCCCTTGGCAGGCGCCGTAGTCATCACCCAACAGGCTTGGCCCGACTCTTTCCGCGCCGGCTGTGAGTGCGCAGCGCAGCCAACCTGTGGGCGGGGGTGTAAGGGAGCGGAGAGCCAAGCCCGGCACTTCCCACGCATTGCTCAAAGACTGCGGTCAGACCCCTAGGGTGGAGAAAGTGTCGCCTTCTGGGTGTCCAGTTCGCTGCAGTGACCCCTGCGTTAACGTTTTCCGCTGCTGCGGCTGCTGGAGCTTCGATAATTCCCGCATCTGGGCGGGGGCGCACAGCCTCTGCACTGTGCGGACCAAGCAGGAGGGTGCTGGAGCGGACTCTCCCAACAGCGTCTGTGCTTGTCCTCCTGCCTCCCCACCCCCACCCTGCGCCACCC